>NC_053040.3:134004147-134661647 GCF_002575655.3 Aegilops tauschii subsp. strangulata
GCCAATATCCGGGTAAAAATCATGTCCAAATTTCAGCCCAATCGGAGTTATGGATCTCCGGGAATTTTAGAAACGGTGAAAGGGCGGAATCAGGGAGCGCAGAAACAGAAGGAAACAGAGAGAGAGAGATCCAATCTCGGAGGGGCTCTCGCCCCTCCGCCGCCATGGAGGCCACGGACCAGAGGGGAAACCCTTCTTCCATCGAGGGAGAAGGTCAAGGAAGAAGAAGGGGGGCTCTCCCCCTCTCTCCCGGTGGCGCCGGAAGGCCGCCGGGGCCATCATCGTCACTGCAATCTACACCAACACCTCCGTCATCTTCACCAACATCTTCATCACCCTCCCCCATCTATCTACAGCGGTCCACTCTCCCGCAACCCGCTATACCCTCTACTTGAACATGGTGCTTTATCCTTCATATTATTATCCAATGATGTGTTGCCATCCTATGATGTCTGAGTAGATTTTCGTTGTCCTATCGGTAATTGGTGAATTGCTATGATTGGTTTAATATGCTTGTGGTTATGTTGCTGTCCTTTGGTGCCCATCATATGAGCACGCACGTGGATCACACCATAGGGTTAGTTGTATGTTGATAGGACTATGTATTGGAGGGCAAGAGTGACAGAAGATTCAACCTAGCATAGAAATTGATGCATACGGGATTGAAGGGGGACCAATATATCTTAATGCTATGGTTGGGTTTTACCTTAATGAACGTTAGTAGTTGTGGATGCTTGCTAATAGTTCCAATCATAAGTGCATAGAATTCCAAGTCAGGTATGACATGGTAGCAGTGGCCTCTCCCACACAAAACTTGCTATCGGTCTAGTAAAGTAGTCAATTGCTTAGGGACAATTTCGCAACTCCTACCACCACTTTTCCACACTCGCTATACTAACTTTATTGCTTCTTTATCTAAACAGCCCCTACTTTTTATTTACGTGCTCTTTATATTCTTGCAAACCTATCCCGTTACGCCTACAAAGTACTTCTAGTTTTATACTTGTTCTAGGTAAAGCGAACGTCAAGCGTGCGTAGAGTTGTATCGGTGGTCGATAAAACTTGAGGGAATATTTGTTCTACCTTTAGCTCCTTGTTGGGTTTGACACTCTTACTTATCGAAAGAGGCTACAATTGATCCCCTATACTTGTGGGTTATCAGGCACGGGTAGCTAATCCACTCTTCCTCCTTTTGTTCTTGGCTCTCCTCGTCATCTTTTTCATCTAATGAGCTCATAGTGGCATCAATTTCTTCTTCCATAGTTTCCTGCAAAATATTAGTCTCTTCTTGGATAGCAGAGACTTTCTCAATAAACTCATTAATATCAGCATTATATTCATAATTCTCATAGCAATATTTAAGTATAGCATAATTTTCAGGTCTGTAAACAGCATCATCATAATTTTCACACTTTTCAAACAAAGATTCAATTTCGTAAGCACCCTTAAAAGCAACGAATTCTTCTATTTGTTCCACATTATAGTAATCATATATACCATTAGCATAAGAAGCCAAGGTTTCATTATCGTTAAATTTGCATGAAAAGGGAAGGTGTGGAGCCTTCATCCTAGAGCAACAAGTATAATCATATCTCAAGCATAAATTCTGAGCATACCAATGCAACATATGAATTTGATCCCATAAGAGTTTCCCTTTTTGAGTCAAGTGATAATCCCTAAAGTATTCATGTTGATCCAACATGTCTCCCATTATCAAGTTGAATGGGGTTTTCTCAGGATTATCAAAGTAGTGTTTAATATTTTTCACATAACGAGCATCGAGGGTTTAGGAGTTCCCCATCTCCATTAGTAGCAAGTACACCTATTTTTTGGTATTTCGTGTTCCATATCCATAACTAAAGATATAAAACAATTAAGAACAGAAAATAAAATCTACTTAGTGATAAAGCAAACAAACACACACGGGAATATTCACCCCACGTTATTGCTCCTCGGCAACGGCGCCAGAGAAAGGTCTTGATAACCCACAAGTATAGGGGATCAATTGTAGCATTTCTCGATAAGTAAGAGTGTCGAACCCAATGAGGAGCTAAAGGTATAATTTATATTCTCTCAAGTTCTATCGACCACCGATACAACTCTATGCACGCTTAACGTTCGCCTTAGCTAGAACAAGTATGAAACTAGAAGTACTTTGTAGGTGTGATAGGATAGGTTTGCAAGATAATAAAGAACCTGGAAATAAAAGTTAGGTGTTGTTTAATTAGGTTAGTTTAACAAGTGTGGAAAAGTGGTGGAAGGATTTGCGAAATTGTCCCTAAGCAATTGACTACGTTACTAGACTGATAGCAAGTTTTTATGTGGGAGAGGCCACTGCTAGCATGTCATCCCTTACTTGGAATTCTATGCACTTATGATTGGAACTATTAGCAAGCATCTGCAACTACTAATGTTCATTAAGGTAAAACCCAACCATAGCATTAAAATATATATTGGCCCCCCTTCAATCCCGTTTGAATCAATTTCTATGGTAGGCTGATGCTACTGTCACCCTTGCCCTCCAATGCATAGTCCTATCAACATACAACTAACCCTATCACTACAAAAAAATACACTTCCGTGATGATACGTGTTTGTCATAGTAGGTCACGTTTTCTGTCATGCATGTACATCCATGACAAATTTATGACAGAATGAAGATAGTCATACATGTGCTGTCATAGAAGTGTTCCATGACATTACCAAAATTATCATCACGGAAGTGTCCACTTCCATGACGATAAATCGCGCGTCACAGAAGTGCTTTCATCAAGGGTGACCGACACGTGGCATCCACCGTAACGGAACACCGTTAAGCTATCGGGTCCGGTTTTGGATCCGATAACCCGGTAACAGCCCGGACCAATGGGAATTTTCCACGTGTAAAATTCTTATTGGCTGACGGAAACACGTGTCAGCTCCACGTTGGCACAGGTGTCACTCATCCAATGGGAGAGATGCGCCTATGATATGTTGACACGTGGACCGGCCCAAAAGTGGCCCATAAAGTTTAAATGGGCCGGCCCAACTAAAGGCCCATAAGATTTTGCGGTCCATAATGGGCCAGCCCAGCAAAAGGCCCACGAGATTTTGCGTATCATAATGGGCCGGCCCAGCTAAAGGCCCGTGAGATTTTGCGGGCCATAATGGGCCGGCCCAGCTAAAGGCCCGCAAGATTTTGCGGACCATAATGGGCCGACCCAGCTAAAGGCCCAACATTCTCAGTTAAGGCCCGTACGGCTAGTGTCAAATCGGCCCGTCAACGTCCTGTCCTAAACTTGTCATCATCGCAGCCCATGGTCACTTCTGGCCCGTTAACAGTCCGCTAAGTATATGGGCCGAATTATGGCCCGGTGTATTTTCAGCCTGTTAAAGGTCCTGCTTCATTTGGGCCCATTTACAGGCCATTGAAACTTTCGGCCCATAAACGACCGTGAAGGATTTGGGTCATATTCGGCCATGTCTGACATTCGGCCTGTTAGAGGCCCACTATAGATTTGGGCCACTTTCGGCCTGTTGTGATTTTCGGCCTGTTAACGTCAGATGAAATCCATGGCCATATGTGGCTCAACGTCACATCGGGCCCATTAACAGCCCATATAAAAATGACGATAATCTAGCCCGGCCGAACTTCCGGCCTGTTAAAGGCCCGTGTACTAGGTCGGCGCATTTACGGCCCGTCCGAATTTCGGCCTGTGAAAGATCCGCATCGTAAATGGGCCCAATCTCACTTTCGGTCTTTTAAAGGCCCATGTTTTTTATGGGCTCGAGATACTTACACCTGTAAACGGCCTATTGTTACTGAGGGCCCAAATTATGTTTAGGCCTGTTAAAGGCCCACTATGGGCACAGGCCTACCAGAAAAATATGGAATCTTATGCTGATTTAGGCCTAGATATTTTTAGTGGGCTACATGCAAATTTCGGCCCATAATCGTTTTTAGCCCAATTGGAATGGGCCCGACGAATGTTGGCATGTTGGGCTCCTACGAAGCTTTCGGCCAAATACTTTACTAAGATAAACCTACACTATACAAAAATAGCGTCGTAATTATTGCAGCCTTTGGCAGCATCATAAATGTTGTATCACAACAAAAGGCCTGTTGGCATAAAGTTTACAGTCCTTGCAGATAAAAGCACCATCAGATGTATACAAGCACAGATCATTTGACCTGAGTGCTAATGTTTCAGGTTGTAGAATCTGATGGAGCAGCACGATCTTCACCTTTTTCCGCCATTGCTCTTGAACAATGAACCGAATGTCTGATAGTCTGGTTTCAAAACCATTCATATCTTGACGACATTTGTCAACCACTATTCTTGTTTCCAAAACGACGTCCATTAGGGATTGGACTTGTGTCTGGAGCACAGATATATCACTCTGTCTAGCAGGAAGATTTTGTTCAGTAGGTGATTTGGACGAGGTTACCTTGACAACCAACCCAGAATTACGCAGGAAGGTGCTTTTTGCACTGTTAGTGGAGAGATATTGACGCACTGCAGCAAGAGGTGACATTGTGCTTGTGGTAGCCTCGTCACCTTCAAGTGGTTGTGGCTGTTCAATCATTTTTTCCATAGCTTCCTGAAAGTTTGAACTTGTAGATTAGTGTACCAGATAAGTTACTAATGAGACAAAAACAAACAAAGTAGGTTACACGATTATACATAACTTATTTTGGTGAACTACTGTAATACATTAGCATGTATTGTAGTGCCAACTACATAATAAAATCACTTTCGGAACATATGTCCATGTAGCATGCCTACTGTATTGTCTATTTCCTCACATTCGTTGACATCTAAGGATAAAGAGACATGGTTTAAAGTAGGATGAACATAGTATGACATCATTCATATCATGGGCAAACAGATATAAAACAAACAGGCTATTTTATCATTGTGTGCGCACGTGAACATAACAACTAGAATACAGATCAAGACCAGAAGAATATCCTTCATCTCTTTTAAACCATGTAAGGTGAAATGATACGTTAAGACAACTGTGTGTAAAAGTGAACAGAGTAACTGACATTGGCTGCAAACCAAATAGTTAAATGAACACATCACAGTACCAATCAGTTCAAAGGCAGGAGGAGTAAGGACTTACAACGACGGCTTGAACTGGTGTGCTCATGCCCTTCATCTTGCTGGTGTGGCAATCCTTGAAGATTTGCACTGCATTCGGTTCAAGTTCTTTTTGGTCCGCACAGGCTTTCCTCTGTATTTGGAACAAGTCAATATAGATACGATAATATGGCACAGAAAAAAAGAAGGAAGTAGCAGCTATTTACAAGAGCCTCGCAGTGTGCAATATAGCTACGAGATCCAGTTGTCTGTTGGAATTTCACTTTAGAACGGTTGGTCTTGTTCTTCAAACAGTTAGCCTAGAAGAAGATACACTTGTAAGGCACATACATAAATACAAGTTCAATATGTGGTCTGATCAAATACATATAGCCTACCTGATACTTTGGATCAGACCAGTGTTTAACGAGGGATGTCCAGTCTTCATCTGTAATATATTCCACTGGAGATGTTTGGGCGATTTCATTGTTAGCCTTGCCTTCAAAGTGAGATTTTCTAAGGTGGTACTGATACTGTCGCAGAGTAGACTGAAAAACATGAGTGCATGCTTGTTTAGTTGCATCATCTTTCGGATCCAACTTGAACCTCATCTGTTGAAAAAAGAATGTGAGTCTTATTAGGAGGAAGCTAGAAAGTATGGGACCGAGCAAGACAATATTACTAATTGCGATGAATAACATTACTTACGGATAAATGGTCAAGGAAGGTGTTAAATTGGGTATTGTCTTTCTCATTCCTGTACTGGATCCACGTTGGGAGGATACGTGCATGACACCTAACGGCAACGGCTGCCTCTGATACTAACTTGGCTGACTGTGTAGCATCACGTGGCCTTTTTAAACCTGCCTCAAAATGGATCTCCATTCTTCCTCCTTTAGATTTTGTTAATCTGTCAAGCATTATCCCTGATGTCTATTTCCGCTTGCGTCGTGGTGCTAGTTCAACAACGAATATGGAAAGTGTTAGTGTACATCAAACTGTGAGAGTACATATAAAGGAGCATGCAACTGCAACTTGACTCGGTCAGGTACCGTCTTGGTGTTGATGCTCATGAGGTTCATCTGATCTTGCCAAGTCCTGTTGTGTTAGCAGTGCTTCGGAAGTAGTGTTAGGTGTGAAGGCAGCTTGGGAACTGGCCAGTTCCGGAGCAAACGAACAAGTAACTCATTGAGATGCTGATACAGCTGAAGCGGATGCTGCAGCTGGTGAGCAGGTGATACTATGTTTGTAGATTTAGCCGGTGGACTTGGACCTTCTACTGCACTATAAGTACCAGCAGAATCTGGACGGCAGATCCTTTTTCGTTTCACCCGACGAGTAACACCACTCCCTACTATATTATTTTCCTTGCTCTTTTTTGACTTGGCCATGTCAAGCCGTACCCACAACACAAAAGAATAAAATCGCTCTTCAGAACTCATTGATGCATGATACAGACAAGCAATACTTTGATGTAAGACAACCGTATGAGGATGGAATATGTAAGAAAAACAGGACGTCATGACATATTCACAGCTACGATGTGTAAACTAAGCAGAAGGATTTTCAAGAAAATAGAAGTAATGCAAGCTAGACACCATATGAAAGATGCAACCAATATTACTCTGCCAAGTTAAAAGTGTCTTGTCATAAGTGGCAATTCGAAAAATTAGAAGCAGTACAACATAGAAATCAATGCAAGATGCAACCAATATCAAACTGCCATGTTAAAAGTGTCCAATCATGAGTGACTGATGCGGGATACACAACAGCAGTACTTTGATGTAAGAACATGGTATGATAGATAGATACAGTGTATTCTAGACACAGAACGCCATGTCATATGCACATGTATAACATATGAACTCAGCAGGTGCAATTTAATCAAAATAGAAGAAATACATGCTAGACAACATATGCAACATGAAACCAATTATCACACTGTCAACTTAGAGCAAGCACCTGTGATGGTGGAGTACGGGAGATGAACTCATCATGTAGACTTGGGACTTCAACTTCATTAGCAGTAGCAGTGGCAAATCTAGAGAGTCTCTGTTTGCGTCGGTGCGGAGGACCACCAACATCCCCTAACTTACTCTTTTCCTTCCTATTTTCTGATATTGCCTTATGAAGTCAAAACCACAAGAAGATGAATAAAATTAGCTCTGCATAACTGGTTGATGCATGATACAGACGAACACTACTTTGATGTAAGGCAAGCGTAGGATAGGAGGATGGAATATATACAAAAAAAAGACAGCGTTTCATATTCACACGTATGATAGGAGGATGGAATATGTATGAAAAAACAGTAAGCGGAAGGCATTTCAACAAAATTAGAAGAAATGAAAGCTAGGCACCATATGAACATGCAACCAATATCACTCTATCAGGTAAAAAGTGTCTCGTCGTAAGTGCCATTTCAAGAAATTAGAAGCAGTACAAGCTAGAAGACAATGCAAGATGCAACCTACATCACAGTCCCAAGTTAAATGTGTCTTATGGGTAAGTGATCGTTGCAGGTATAAGTTGTAAGCTACACAGATGCAATTCAACATAATCAGAAGCAATACAAACTAGACATCATACGGAAAACGCAACCACATATAACAGTTCCAAGTTAGAGAAAGCACCTGTGATGGTGGAGTAGGGGAGATGTGCTCATCATGTACACGTATGTTCTAGAAACAGGAACACGTGTCATATTCACAGGCATTATGTGTAAAGTAAGCAGATGCAATTTAACAAAGTTAGAAGCAATATAAGCTAGACATCATACACAACAAGCAACCACATATAATAGTGCCAAGTTAGAGCAAGCACATGTGATGGTGGAGTAGGGGAGATGTGCTCATCATGTACACATATGTTCTAGAAACAGGAACACGTGTCATATTCACAGGCATTATGTGTAAAGTAAGCAGATGCAATTCAACAAAGTTAGAAGCAATACAAGCTAGACATCATACGCAACATGCAACCACATATAATAGTGCCAAGTTAGAGCAAGCACATGTGATGGTGGAGTAGGGGAGATGTGCTCATCATCTACACAGCTACGTTGACTGTCTAGCCTTGCGTTGTCTTGCGAATCTTGTTGGGAGGATGGTGGAGTAGAATCTGTAGAGAACCTCCATTTCAGTTGCTCGGAAGGACCACCATCATCCAATGCCTTGCCAATTTCCTTCAGCTTTATTGATTTTGCATTTTGAGGTCAAACCGACAAGAAAAAGGAATATAATTCGCTCTTCAGAACTCATTCATGCATGATACTGACGAACACTACTCTGATGAAAGGCAAAGTCATGACACGAGGATGGAATATGTACGAAAAAATGGACGGCTTGACATATTCACACCTATGATGTGGTAACTAAGCAGAAGGCACTTCAAAAAATTAGAAGCACTACAAACTAGACACCATATGAAAGGTGCAATCAATATCACTCTGCCAAGTTAAAACTGTCTCGTCATAGGTGGCGTTCATCAAACTAGAAGCAATACATGCTAGAAATCATATTCAAGACGCAAACCAATATCACACTGCCAACTTAAAGGTGTTCCATCATAAGTGACTGATGCAGGATACACAAGAAGAGTAGTTTCATGTAAGAACATGGTGTGATAGACAGATATAGTATGTACCAAAAACAGGAAAGCGTGTCATATTCACACGTATCATGTGTAAGCTAAGCAGAAGTAGTTTACACTAATTAGGAGCAATACAAGCTAGACACCATATGCAACATGCAACCAGATATCACACTGCCAAGTTAGAGCAAGCACCTTGGATGGTGGAGTAGGGGAGCAGAGACTTGGACCTTGTAATGCACTATCAGTACAAGGAGAATCGGTACAGATGCTCCATTTACGTTGCTGCAGAGGACCACCATCATCGCCTTCCTTACTCTTTTCCTTCCTCTTTCTTGATTTTGCCTTGTCAAGTCAAACCCACAAGAAAAAGGAATATAATTCGCTCTTCAGAACTCATTGATGCATGATACTGACGAACACTACTCTGATGAAAGGCAAAGTCATGATACGAGGATGGAATATGTACGAAAAAAATGGACGGCTTGACATATTCACACCTATGATGTGGTAACTAAGCAGAAGGCACTTCAACAAATTAGAAGCACTACAAACTAGACACCATATGAAAGGTGCAATCAATATCACTCTGCCAAGTTAAAACTGTCTCGTCATAGGTGGCGTTCATCAAACTAGAAGCAATACATGCTAGAAATCATATTCAAGACGCAAACCAATATCACACTGCCAACTTAAAGGTGTTCCATCATAAGTGACTGATGCAGGATACACAAGAAGAGTAGTTTCATGTAAGAACATGGTGTGATAGACAGATATAGTATGTACCAAAAACAGGAAAGCGTGTCATATTCACACATATCATGTGTAAGCTAAGCAGATGCAGTTTACACTAATTAGGAGCAATACAAGCTAGACACCATATGCAACATGCAACCAGATATCACACTGCCAAGTTAGAGCAAGCACCTTGGATGGTGGAGTAGGGGAGCGGAGACTTGGACCTTGTAATGCACTATTAGTACAAGGAGAATCGGTATAGATGCTCCGTTTATGTTGCTGCAGAGGACCACCATCATCGCCTTCCTTACTCTTTTCCTTCCTCTTTCTTGATTTTGCCTTGTCAAGTCAAACCCACAAGAAAAAGGAATATAATTCGCTCTTCAGAACTCATTGATGCATGATACTGACGAACACTACTCTGATGAAAGGCAAAGTCATGATACGAGGATGGTATATGTACGAAAAAATGGATGGCTTGACATATTCACACCTATGATGTGGTAACTAAGCAGAAGGCACTTCAACAAATTAGAAGCACTACAAACTAGACACCATATGAAAGGTGCAATCAATATCACTCTGCCAAGTTAACACTGTCTCGTCATAGGTGGCGTTCATCAAACTAGAAGCAATACATGCTAGAAATCATATTCAAGACGCAAACCAATATCACACTGCCAACTTAAAGGTGTTCCATCATAAGTGACTGATGCAGGATACACAAGAAGAGTAGTTTCATGTAAGAACATGGTGTGATAGACAGATATAGTATGTACCAAAAACAGGAAAGCGTGTCATATTCACACGTATCATGTGTAAGCTAAGCAGATGCAGTTTACACTAATTAGGAGCAATACAAGCTAGACACCATATGCAACATGCAACCAGATATCACACTGCCAAGTTAGAGCAAGCACCTTGGATGGTGGTGTAGGGGAGCGGAGACTTGGACCTTGTAATGCACTATTAGTACAAGGAGAATCGGTACAGATGCTTCGTTTACGTTGCTGCATAGGACCACCATCATCGCCTTCCTTACTCTTTTCCTTCCTCTTTCTTAATTTTGCCTTGTCAAGTCAAACCCACAAGAAAAAGGAATAAAATTTGCTCTTCAGAACTCATTGATGCATGATACTGACGAACACTACTTTCATGTAAGGCAGCCGCATGATAGGAGGATGGAATATGGATGAAAAATAGGACGGTGTGACATATTGACATGTATGATGTATAAAGTGTAAACTAAGCACAAGGTGCTTGAACTTGTTAGAATCAATGCAAGCTAGAAACCATATGAAAGATAAAACCAATATCACTCTGCCAAATTAAAAGGGTGCCCTAACAAATGTATTTGACCAAATTAGAAGCAATACATGGCAACAGGCTAGAAATAATATGCAATATGCAACGAATAAAGGTGACTCATCGTAAGTGATTGATGCAGGATACAGAAGAGAGGTAGTTTCATGTAAGAACAAGGTTAACACATAGATGTAGTGTGTACCAAAAATAGGAAGGCATGTCATATTCACAGGTATAATGTGTAAACTAAGCAGATGCAATTTACCCTAATTAGAAGCATTACAAGCTAGACACTGTATGCAACATGCAACCACATATCACACTGCGAAGTTAGAGCAAGCACCTGTGATGGTGGTGTCGGGGAATTGCGGTCATCAACTAGAGAGTGACGTTGACTATCTTCATTTAGCCTTGTTGTTTCTTGAGAATCGTGTGGGGAGGATGACACTGCACTCTTTAAACGAGTATGGCGTCTCACAGTAACCCACCCGGGTGACTGTCTCATCATAAGTGATTGACGAGGGATACAAAAGAGCATTAGTTTGATGTACGAACATGGTTAATAGACATACGTAGTATGTATCAAAAACAGGAAGGCATGTCATTATCAAAGGTATAATGTGTAAAGTAAGCAGATGCAATTTAACCAAATTCGAAGCAATACAAGATAGACACCATATGCAACATGCAACCACATTTTACAGCGTGAAGTTAAAGCAAGCACCTGGGATGGTTGTGTGTGGCAATTGAGATCATCAACTGCAGAGCTACGTTTACTGTCTCCAACTGCTGACACTGCATCCTTTAGAGCGCTGAAACGCTTAGCTTATCTTCGAATTACATTGGAGCGACTTCTGTCTTTTCTTTTCAGCATTCATCAACACTGCGTCAGAGTCTGAAATACCCATGCATAAAAAAACAATAGTGTGAGTATGGGTGAAGTGTGTGCACAATTAGTATAGTGTAAAGGTAGCAGATAGCAGGTCGGTGAGAAATAAATGACGGGAGACATATGATAGCTCTACAACATGCATGGCACGCTAAATTACTACAGGATTCTATGAAAATAACATTCGACTGAAAACAAATAGGTCAGTCCATTTTTTCTGCACCGTCCGATGTACAAAGAACGGGCAGATCGCCTTCATCTACCTCCAGCCAGTTAGTGTTGACGATCTTCCTCGAAACGGCAGCGACCACCGGCCCAGTCCCCTGCCTGCGCCCTCACCTCGACCTCACCGCACCGCCGTGCTTGGCACCGCCCCCCAGCAATCCATTCAAGCCCCGCCGACCTCCAGATCGGGCGCAAGCAGCTCCTGCGCCCCACACCCCTATGATAGACACCGATGTGCCGCTTCCCCAGCGAACAGGCGGACTAGGTGCTCCGCGCGCCTAAGCGGGTGCTGCTTCTTTTAATTGCGGTTCGACTGACCCTGAATTGAAATCCAGGCGGGCTACTGACCTCTAGCAAAGGTGAAATAGTAAAGGGAGGAAACCTTGTGCATTTAGTATCATGAAGAAGATGCAGTAAGAAGAGCTCAACTAGTTTCTTTCGTGGGATGAATACGGTGTGAGCAGAGACGTAAGGTTTGCACGAATAAGGGAAGAGGAGTACCTCTTTCTACTGGCAGTGCTGTGTCCTCCTTCTGTTTTTCCAACGATCTTCTTGTGGTTCGCCGGAAACGAGAAGTTGTGGAGGACGGTGCAGCCTTGGACGAACCCATGGCCAAGTTGTTGAGTGTGGTGCGGTGGCCGTCTGTCGGTGGCGGGGAAGCAGATCCAAGGCGGCGAATGACGGCGTAGCGGGAACAGCTCCGGTGGGGTGGACGGTTGCGACAGTGGAGCGGCAGCAGTGAGGCGCAGGACGGCGTGGTCGGAGTGGTTCTGGTACGGCGCACGTCAGCGTCGGTGTCGTGGAGGCAGCTCTACCTCGGCTTCAGCTGCTAAGTCCTTGAGGGCGTTGCGGTTGCGGTAGCGTTGGACGATGACGTCGGGGTACGGCTATGGCGTGATGGAGTTGGGCGGCGGTGGATTGGGCGCTATGGGGTGGAGGGCGGAGGAGGCTGGGGTTTCGCGGCTGGTGGAGAGGGCGTTTTGGCGCCCACGGAGTATGAATGGGGAAACGGAGGGAGGCGGGGAACTAAGGGGGAACAATGTTTCGGTTTGGGACGCGCTTGTTTGAAATTTGGGGAAAGTTACAAACTTTGCCCCCATCTAAAATTTCGAACATATTGCGGGTTGGGGGTAGGACAGTAATCTCAGGTGTCCCAAATGTGGGCGGGATAGATTTCGGCCGAGCGCATGGGTGTTTAGGCGCCCACAGCGTATGAATGCTTCTCAGAGGCGGTTGAGACTGGCGTCTTAGTGAAGTTACAAACCTACCCCGGTTTAGACCTTTGGACATCGGGCCGACAGGCTACACGGGCCAGAGTCAGGGCAGTAATTTCCTACCACCAAACATTAGTCTCGTGCGGTTTCGGGTGACCAGAGGCCTATTTGGCGCTTCGTTCAATATTTGGGAGCAGAAGCATTAACGTTTTCGGTTCTCTTGAATTGAACATTCAGGATTTGTCAAACTTCACAAATCTTTACTCTTGAAAATCCTAAAGCTACGATTATTTTGGAATGGAGGTGGTACATTTGAATATAAATTGTACACAAGTATATATTAAAAAATATGCAACTTACCTCAGTTCATGCATGGTTCCAGATATAATCTCCTTAGTTGCAAAAAAAAGTTAGACATGCGTATGAATATATATAGCATGTTCAAACGCACAACAAAGATTGATGCCCCCTTTTACATCTGATTTACAAATGCCATTATCTCGGGTTCAAATAGATGAATGCACTTCCTATGAATTCGAATCTTCGAAACCCCCTTTATGTTGAATTCGACATGTATTCTATTTCGTAGCTAGCAATTTGGAATGTATCCATGCAAGTGACAAATGTATAAAGTGCTTCACACTAACAACATGGAGTGCACTAATTAATGTTTATATATGAATTGCAAAAGCATCCATTGCCTGTATTTCAAACCGCTCTCACTCTATGGATCGATAATATGAAATAAACACATGCACATGCTAGAATTCAATAGAGTATTCGTGTCTGATAGACCGATTTTCGTCCATACGCAATTTGCAAAATTCATGATCTCATCCAAAAATAATAATGCCATTTATATTTTAATTTAATGCGTAGAACCGCCTTTTACACGTAGATGCACTATGCCTCGGCCCGTTCTCACAAACGCGCTATATATCTCTCTATCTACCGCATAAGTGTACACACTTTATATGCATCGGCATTTCTCTTTCACACATGCTCACAATCTCTCTCGGGGTGTCGGGGAGTCTCACGCACATGCTCTCTCTGTATCTCTCTCTCTCTCTTTCTGACTACTATGTACCACTCTTTTCACTAATCTCAGTTGGAAAACACTATTTCTCTCACATGCATATATACACACGCACGGTCTCTACTAGCCCTCTATACGCACATATATGTGCGTACGTGTCTCCCGCACGCACATTATCTTTAGGCCTCTCTCGCACACATTGCCCCCCCCCCCCAGACACACCTCTCTCTTAGTAGTTGGCAGATATGATTCCATCATATCATTCGGTAGGATATCCCTGACTGTTAAGCTGGATGGTAATATGAGGCAAAGTTTTACCCTAGTTCGGACCCTTGCAGTTGAGGAAAAATCCTACTCCTGGTACTGTATATTAGTGATAGGGGTGTGTACAAAGTACAAGTGAATACCAGGCATTGTGCGTGTGTGTATACTATCGACGAACTAGCCCCCAAGCTTCTATAACATACTGGGGGCCTAGGGTTACAAATCATATATAGTCGGCTTATCACCAGTGGGGATAGAGTCCTTCGCGACTCTGGTAGCTAGCTTCGTGTTGTACGCCGAGTCCTCCACATGGGTCTTCGTATAACGCGTCTCGATCCAACCTATGTGGCGCAGGATGGAACCGACCCATGAGTCCTCATGTTGACCCACCACAACTAGAAATGATGTGCCCACCACACCACACACGCAATCGGCCACTAAGAAAATAAGCATATACAATAGTACAATGTTATACATGAAAGTTAATTGCATGGTGCATCCAAAAATATTTGTTCTGCATTGTGAATGTTTATATATTCTCCTAAAATATTAGTCACGGGAAAGAGAAACGAAGGGCATATCTCTCCTTGTCTCCACCGGACATCCCCTCTTTCTACACCACTTTCACGTACGCACACAAACTGTCTCTCGGCCCTCTAAAAGTATGCATGCCCACGACACATTCACGCATGACGGTCACTGTATTTCAAGCTAAAGCACTATACGGTCACTGGAGTTCAGAATATGCTCATTACGGTCACCGTATACATTCTCGTGGTGATCATACGGTATCTAGCTCATGGTACGTCTCCGTATTTTCTTGATGACACTGACGGACTTTGCATTTGATGCGTGCTCCGTATTTTGTTGACGACACTTACGGTCATTGTATTTGAAGCGAAAGCACGATATGGTCACTGGACTTCAGAATAAGCTCATCACGGTCACCACATACATTTTGTCGTGCTAACCAACATGTGGTTGGATGGTTAGGAGGACAGTGGTTTCTCGAGCCCACCAGGGTTAAAGTCCCGGTGCTCGCATTTATCCTGGGTTAATTTCAGTATTTTCTGGCGATGTGCGTTCAGTGGGAGGAGACGTTCCACTCGACTACGAGGCACCTATGGTGACTTCGTAAAATCTCAAGATCATATGCTGGCCCACTCTCTCGAACGTGATCATAGGGGTAGGGTCTGCGTGTGTGCACTTATAGCGGTGAGTGCTTGCGCGTATATATGAGCCCTTGTGTTTGTACCGTGTTAAAAAAATACATGTCATGATTATACGGTCACTGGCTCACCCGTACAACTCCATATTTTGTAGATGACACAATCAATTGACCAGTCAAACGTTCCACGTGGCGCAACTAGTGTTGCACCATCGGGCCACGTAACCGTGGGGCCCACCTGTCAGCCCGTATATGAAAGAAAGAAATGGTAGTTTGATTATGTACTGTTAATAAAATACATTTTAGGGTGATCATACGGTCACTGGCTCACCATACAGCTCCGTAATTTGTTGATGACATGATCAATTGACCAGTCAAACGGTCCACATTCAGCAGCGCACATTACCATAGGGCCCACCCATCAGCGCATATATGAAGGACAAAAACGGTAATAAATTAGTGGTCAGTGGGTACTCGAAGTCGTGAGACCTCTGATTGGCAGTCACTGGCGGTGGGGGCGCGTTGATTGGGTGGTGGGGTGGGGATCGCCGGAGAAAAAGCTCGGCGCGGGGGGGGGGCTAGAGGGATGGCCGGTGCGGCGGCGGACCGGCGGTGAGGAGTGGTTTCAGGGCGGGCCGGCAGTTCGGCCGGTGGTGGCTGGCAGCTCAGGGGGTGGAGTTTGATGATAAACTATAGGCCCTTGATTTCGTATCCAACGGCTGGAAATCTAATGACCAGAGATGAAAAAGTCAGTCGACTGACGTGTAGCCTCACCCCGCACGTACACATGCACGCACACAAGACACGCACGCATGCAGGCGTGCAGCACTGACACTTACACATAACGAACACACGCACGCATGCAGGCGTGCAACACTGACGCGTACACATGCACTCACGAACACACGCACGTACGCACACATGCATGCAACACTGAAACGTACCCTTGCACGCACGCAACACTCGCACGCCTGCATGCACACAGCACACGACGCAAGATACACGCTCAACCTATACGTGCATGCACCCTTTGTTATTAATCAATCTTATCTGTGATAAGCAGAACATTGATGTTTGTAGCGGTCTTTATGAATCACAACGTATCGAACAGGCTATCAACATAATAGGCTTATCGACATGAAAAGGATGACGTCACACTCAATGAACAATCATCGATTTATGAAATGCCCGCTCCTGACCGCCCTGGCCCACCAAAGGTTCCTCTGTTGTGCGTTGCCTGCGTTGGGTCACTGACATGCAGGCCATGTACCCAAAGAGCCCACACGTCAGTGGAAGAACGACGCGCTGTCCTACGTCAGAGTCGAGGGCGCCACTCGCTGCACGCCCGGCTGAACACGCCTCCTTGCCGCATTCAAACGCCTCCATGAAACCCGCCCGTGTGGAAGCCGAGAAACCCACCTGGACACACGTCCATTCATGACCGGGCCGGCATTAAACACAACGCCGGCCGAGCTCCTCCCGTCCGCCGTCTATTTAATCTCCTATTTAAACGAGGCCAAACGCCGGCCAAGAATCGCACACCTCCGCCGCTCCCCTATCTCCTCCTTCACCATTTTGTCCACTCTTACAATGGCTTACGAAGAGTAGTTATTCCGCATCCAAGCCGGCTGGGTGGACCGCTGAGCCCGCCGGATACGAGCTATGCAGCTCGCTGATCCACCTCCCCCCCCCCTCACCCGACGGAGCCAGTTGCCGCCCCAAGCCGGCGCGCGGTTCAGCAACTCGCCGCTCCAGGCCAGCTCGACGAGGAGCGGCGCACGGGCGTCGTTGCTGCCATCCATGCCGCCGCCTTGTACCGCGTCTCCCGTTTCTGTGGCCGAGACTCCCATGCCGGCGGCCGCGCCATGCAAGCAGCGACAGAAGCCGGGTGCGCGGAGAGCGGCGAGTCGGTGGCCAGCGCCTCCGCATCCGCCGCCATCATCGAGGAGAAGTAGAACACGGGAGGCCGCCGCCACTTGGGTCCCATGAAGGCCACCACGGAGGTGACGCCGGCGTACACAGCAGGTGTCTTGCCGGATCCTTTTGTTGCGAGGACCTTCGTCGACCCCGCATATACCTCCGGGGCTCCCGGTAGTTTGGTGATCGTGCTGCCGGACATGAGGAACAAAAATCGATCGGCGGGCGACCATTTAGGCCAGGTATTATATACCTGTGCTGTCTAGAACTAGCACCGCGTAGTTCATTTGGATGTAAAGAAATCTGTCATGTTTATATGAAAATCCGGTATCTTATATGATTTCCGTCGTTGTTTATATGAAATATCGCCGTGTTTGCGTGAATTTCGTCCGGTTGGTTGACTTGCTGTCATAATGTGTGCGGCTACGGTTGGATGGCGTAATTTGCGGGTCGCCGGTCGGTCTGCGGGCGGCTCGGGTGGCGTGGTGGGACAAAAAGAACACAGCTCATGCGAGCTCGTCTCCAACGTGAGCGCTGGAGGATGCATGAGAACCCGAGCCATTCCTCGTTCATCGGTGGCAAAGGCACCGATGGACAAAAGGGACGCCAATATTTTGGCTACCCCAGGCAAGATCCAAACAGCCCCTCCCAACAGATTCAAATCCCTCGTTCGCCGTGGAATTTTGCCATGTGTTGTTTTCATGGACTAGCAAGATGCCCGTGCATTGCATGGAACATCAAGATGCATTTTTTTACAAAACACCTGTTGTGATTGACCCATGCAGGAGTAATCCCATTTTGTAAAAACTAATGATTGCTCGAGAATTTTATCGGATAAATGTTATCTCGAGAATTTTATCGGACTCCATTTTTGTATACAAGGCCACAAACCCATATTACAGGTACCAAGGCAAAAATTAATGTCTTCTAACTCAATGTTGCAAGCCACCTTGTTTCCTTGTTTGCCGTGTAAATTAATGTGTATTCTTCTCTTTCATGCACATCAAGCCAATGCTCACACTCCCGCATGCATGCAAGAGATAATTAATGTCCTCCTTTGCTAGTAGTACTATGAGGCAAACACCATTAATATTGCATTGATTAGTGTTAGTTGCCTTGTATATCTGCAAATTGTAATTTTGATAGTGGCCTTGTATATAAAAATGGAGGGAGAAAGATGAGAGATAAGGTGAGGAGGAGTGGGGCGTGGTGGTGACTGGTGGTCGGACTGGGCGGAGGCATGGGGATGGACGGCGCATTATGTCTAGGTTTGTATCTCTATAGTCCCTCTCACACACACCCACGTAGGTGGGGGACGTGCACGAAGAGAAGAAGTGCACGCACGGCACACGTACTCCCGTCTCTTTCCCAACCACACCCGCGTGGGTACACGGTGGAGCTCATTTCTGTACAAAAAGGCAGCCCACGTGGTAACTTGACACGTGTACTGGTTGTCCACTAGATGGAGGGAGGATCGTCTACCACGGGTGAACAAACAAATTTTGACTTGACGCG
Organism: Aegilops tauschii subsp. strangulata; assembly: GCF_002575655.3. Lineage (NCBI taxonomy): Eukaryota > Viridiplantae > Streptophyta > Magnoliopsida > Poales > Poaceae > Aegilops > Aegilops tauschii. Next base: position 134,023,073 of record NC_053040.3, read on the forward strand.
TTATGTTAAAAAAGAGGCAAACCATGTGGAGACTACTTAGAGGCAAGGCTCTATACACTGGAGTACTTTTGATGTGTCCCATCAACTCGCAGAACGACGAGAAGCTTGCTTAGTATGACGTCTCCCTCGCCCATGGGTGTGGTGGCTCGCAGGATGAGGTGAAGCTTGCTTACTACGCCTTACGCCCGCTCCCTCGCCCATGCGCGCGGTGGCTCGCATGACGAGGAGAAATTTTTACTAGTACTCCCTCCGTTTACTCCTCGTCCCTACTACCTTGGTTAGAGAGATTATCATATTGTTTGGAATATATATGTCCTTTAGTACTCCCTCCATTTACTTATGCAAGGCCACTATAAAAAAAATACATTTTGCATCTATACAAGGCCACAAATAGTAATCAAGACAAAAGTTACTACTCCCTCCTTTCCAGTTTATGGCTCGATTTCAAAATCTCTCCAACCAAGGTAGACGACGAGTGGTCGAATTAATTTCGTACTCCTAGTTTGCACAAGTAATTAGTACGTTCGTTTTTCTCAACAAGTTATGTTTACCGAGGCATTAATTAGAACGAATGCATGAATGACCACTAAATTTTCATGAACTTCTACATGCATTGGTGAGTATTATTTTGACACTGCTTGCATGGGGTGATCTAACGCACCTCAAAATCCAACATGTGATGGTACTACTACTAGTAGTAGAATTGAGACTTATAAAACGGAAAAACGAATGTTTTGTAGATGAGCCCTATAAACCCTATCGGGTACGTACTCCGTAAAATCAGATTTTCCCAAAACTAAGTCGCTCAACCTTTATTTGCTTGTTTCCCTTCCTGCCTCCTTGCCTCGAACAGACTATGCCAAACTCCCCTGCCTGCCGCGCGGGAAAAGACCCGCCCTCGCCTTTTTTTAGTCCGGGTTTGTATTGATGGATCGCGCGAAGCAGCAAAACCCAAGCCGTGTCTTGTACTCCTCCGTCGACACTCGCTTTCATGAATTATGTACTTCCTGTCGCCGACATGTGGGACATATAGCAACCGGGTCGACGTGTCAAGCACCAAATAACAGTGCAGAACAGCAGGGGGACGCACCCTAGTCGTACCGCCCCAGTAGTAGTAGTAATGAGCAATGAGACGTCAAATCACAATGCCGCACCTTCCCAGATGGACGAAGCAACCATTATTTCACACTTCGGTTCGCCATCATCTCAAACCACGTAGTATTGCTTCTGCCTCAAGAGGGACACGCGCATTGCCTTGGTACATCATGACACGTGGGACCGCATGATAGGCCATGCTCCCCCGCCGATCGCTCGGTAAAATCACCTCATTTTTACTACTATACTTCCTCTGTATCGGTTTACATGGCATGCACGTCGTTCTAGGTTGAGAATTTAACTGGCTATATATGTGATGAACAGTATATGTTTAGAAACTACATCCGCTTAATAATCCAATGATATACTTTTTGTGACATAGTAACTCAGATTTAGTTAGTCAAATGGATGACCTAGAACTACGTGCGCGCCCTATAAACCGAGACATCTAAAAAACAAGACAGAGAGGGTAGTTTAGTATGTATCTTTTTAGATCAATATAGTCGGGATTCACCAAGGAGCAAAACCAAGTGGTAGGCTGCACCTGTCGTGTTGGCGTAGCGACTCAAGCAGGGTCACTCCGCACACGAAATGGCGACACACTTAGCAGGACCCCTTTGGCCGACATGTGGCTCATCCACCGTCTTGTCCCACGTGCGATGCACCAAATTACAGTTCGGAGCAGCGGTTGGAATTGGAGGCACCCCGGTCGTAGCGCCGCAGTAGTAGAAAATGAGCGATGAGGGGTCAAATCACAAAGCCCCACCTTTCCCGCATTAAGCTGGACGGACGAAGCAACCATCATTTCACTCTAGGGCGCAAGAGCATAAAGAAAAGAGAAAACCAATTATGCGTGCGGCAGCTACCTAGGGCACCCTAGGGTAGGGGTCTCCACTACAGATCATTTTTCTTAAAGCGCCTCCACTACAAATCGGCTTCTCCCTCGTCCTCTTGAAGAAAACCGATGATGTGTGCGGCGGTAGGGTTTGTAGGAGTACTACTAGGGCGTGCGGGGCCACATCGTAGTAAACGGGAGAGGGATTGAGTTTGAGTCGACGCCTTAAATATGTGTGGGCCGCTTGGTTTTAGGGGAACGAGGCAGCATTTTGGGTTCGGGGACCAGTGGAGATATAGTACATACAAAAAATCATGGACGTAGGTTCGACCGAAAGGCAATGATGCATGGGCCCTGCATTTTGATATACCCGGGGCCGCGTGAAATTTGCTACTCTACTCAAAACTAGTAAGGTACACATGCATTGAATGCATGAGATTTCGAAACCAAATTATGAATAAATACACACTATAGCATGTAAAGCTTTGAGTCATATATACATGATGTAGATGTTCGTTTAGTTCTTATAGTTCATCTCATTCAAAATCAATTAGTTTTATAAAAATGTTAAGATTCGTGGGGTTGTGCATTGTAAAGCAGAAAGTAAAAAACAAATAATGGCAATTCATTTAAAAAAAATCAATTATGATATGGAAGATTCTAGAACAAAGGAGAAGTGCTTGTGTTTTGAGGTTTGTGCATTATGCTTAACTTCAACCATGGAGTCTTCTAAATTGTACATGTGGCAGATCTGGTGGAATGTTGATGATATCCAACGGCCAGTAGTGCTCGGATTTGCCATCTCTGCACTCTCGGATTAGCTTCATCCAGCGACCATCTTTCAAGTTATTCGCACACTATATAGTTCTTGTGCCATAGTTGCATGTCTTGGAAAAAAGCTACTGGTGGGTTGTACTAGCTATTTAGGAATAGATGATGTATACATGGAAGTTGTAGGGAAAGAGATGACATGGAGTATCTCAATTCCTATGAGTAGGGATTGGAAAAGAGATGTCATTTGGTTGACATCATAGGAACTTTTCTATTGAATCTAGAGATGACATGTATCTCAATTCCTATGAGGAGGGATTAGAAAAGAGATGTAATTTGGTTCATATCATAGGAACTTTTCTATTGAATATACACTAATGTTTATTTTCCTTTGAAATTATGGGAGTATAGGAATCCATTCATATGAACCAGGCTTTAAAGCTATAGAAATGATATCATATTTATTTCCTTTGAAATGTGGAGTATATGAATCTATTCCTATGAACCAATTAGCTCTAAAGGAAAAAAAATCCTATAAAAATCATATCATATAGAGTTCCTATGATATTCCTCCACACCAAAGGATGGTTGAAATTGCTACAGGTGATACGACGGTCTTTCTTTGTAGACTCCTCCCCCATCTTTATAGTTACCTCTCGAAGATGAATGAAATGATATATATACAGGGTATTCTACATGTGCAATTTGGTACATGAAAACTCGGTAAAAGTTTGCGAGGTTCGAATTTTCAATAAAGCTATATGCACTGCATTTTGGAACGGAGGGAGCATACGACAGTTGCTAACACTCACGTGGAAGATTTGTGTGTAGGAGGAGTGGCTGTTCTGTTAAATGACATGGCAAAACTGACACTGTTGGATGATGATCTAACGGTTCTTACGGCGTTCGTCAGGAAAAGGCTTGTGGCGAACATTTGTCGGATAATGATTTACGGACACATGCATTGCATTGATGCGTGCCCCCCCCCCTCTCTCTCACGCACACGCGCCCTCGCGAGTCCTCTCGCACCCACCGTCTATCTGCAAGTAGACCTCACACACATATGTGCTCTTCACACCCTACCCTCAGAACTTCTAAAAAACAAAAGACGTCGCGCACATTTTATTTTAGCTCACATGTCACACACTTATACTATTACTCTTGTGGCGAATGTTCTTTGGGCATAGCATATTGTACTCTCATGAAGAGAAGCGGTGCACGCACGCACTAGTTCTCTCACACCCACTCACGGGTACATGTAGGAGCGCATTTTTTTTGAAGCTGGTACAACAAAATCACTCCACTATATATATAAGCAGGAGCCTTAGCGCTTGCTTTACTAGGGTTCCTCTCGTTCACTCTCTCATGCTCTCCAGATCTAAGCAAGACATAGGTGGCCACACTCTCTCTCAGCTCACGGCTGGTCACAAATCCGGCCGGACAACCTCGACCGGGGCAGGGGTGTAGGTGCATCGTTCACGCTGTCGTTGGCGGCGAGGGAGGAGACCAACGGCTGCCCACGCGTCCCGATCGGCGGCCGTGCCGTTCTCTCTAAGAGAGCGCCGGCTCCAGAGGGCCTCCGACCCCTTCTTCCTCCCTACGGTATTGTGGCCAAGATGCGGCCTCCCGACGCCGTCTTTGCCACATGCCGATGACCCTCAGGTATATATTCCTTCGAAACCTGCCTTGCTCTACTGCCCCAGCTCCCCACTTGGCTTCGTGTGGATATTTTTCTACTTCCGTCCGCTGTTCCAAAGCCACCTAGAATTTTACTATTATTAGAGGTAAAGCTAGTTCATACAGTCGACTCTAAGAGTTGGTTCAAACAGGGAAGAAAGTGGGAAAGCTGTAGCATGAATCTAGGACTTGGTTCTAAGAGGAAACGGGAAAAGTAGTAGATACTGGCTACCCAACCGGTTGCTTGGTTGAAAAGATGAAGAAAGCATGGTGGATGGCGAAGGGTGGGGAGAAGTGGACCTATCTCTTGGTTGAAAAGGAAAGAAAGTGACGGGTGTTGGGGGACAACGCAAATGAGAATGAGCAGGTCTAGATTTCCTGTGCTCACATAGGAAAATGTCGCCGAGGAGATAAAAAATGGGACAAATGCAGACATGCTGCCTGAGTGTTTGCCGCTCTCGGCAACCACATCTACCTCACCACTTTATGCCTCTGTTGTCCCTACGCCCATATCGCTACCGTTAATGTAAAATCACATGAAGCATTAAGCAATGCCACTGTGACGCCCCCGATTTGACCGTACACTAATCATGCACGCAAATGTGTACGATCAAGATCAGGGACTCACGGGAAGATATCACAACACAACTCTAATACATAAATAAGTCATACAAGCATTATAATACAAGCCAGAGGGCTCGAATACAAGTGCTCGATCATAGACGAGTCAGCGGAAGCAATCATATCTGAGTACAGACATAAGTTAAACAAGTTTGCCTTAAGAAGGCTAGCACAAACTGGGATACAGATCGAACGAGGCGCAGGCCTCCTGCCTGGGATCCTCCTAACTACTCCTCGAAGCCGAACTCCATGTAGAATCATCCTCGGGATCTCTAGCTCCTGGACTTCAGCATCTGGTTGCGACAATCAGCTATACAAAGGGGAAAAGAGGGAGAAAAGCAACCGTGAGTACTCATCCAAAGTACTCGCAAGCAAGGAGCTATACTACATATGCATGGGTATATGTGTAAAGGGGCATATCAGTGGACTGAAGTGCAGAATGCCGGAATAAAAGGGGGATAGCTAGTCCTGTCGAAGACTACACTTCTGGCCATCTCCATCTTGCAGCATGTAGAAGAGAGTAGATTGAAGTCCTCCAAGTAGCATCGCATAGCATAATCCTACCCGGCGATCCCCTCCTCGTCGCCCTGTTAGAGAGCGATCACCGGGTTGTATCTGGCACTTGGAAGGGTGTATTTTATTCAGTGTCCAGTTCTAGTTGTCATAAGGTCAAGGTACAACTCCGGGTCGTCCTTTTATCGAGGGACACGGCTATTCGAATAGATAAACTTCCCTGCAGGGGTGCACCACATAACCCAACACGCTCGATCCCATTTGGCCGGACACACTTTTCTGGGTCATGCCCGGCCTCGTAAGATCAACACGTCGCAGCCCCACCTAGGCTCAACAGAGAGGTCAGCACGCCGGTCTAAACCTATGCGCGCAGGGGTCTGGGCCCATCGCCCTATGCACACCTGCACGTTGCGTACGCGGCCGGAAGCAGACCTAGCCCCCTTAATACAAGCGCGAGCTTACGGTCCAATGCGGCGCGCGCCACTCAGTTGCTGACGTCAAAAGAGCTTCGGCTGATACCACGACGTCGGGATACCCATAACTACTCCCACGTAGATGGTTAGTGCGTATAGACCAAATGGCCAGACTCAGATCAAATACCAAGAACTCGTTAAGCGTGTTATGTATCCGCGAACGCCGACCAGGGCCAGGCCCACCTCTCTCCTAGGTGGTCTCAACCTGCCCTGTCGCTCCGCCATAAAGTAACAGTCGGGGGCCGTCAGGAACCCAGGCCCACCTCTACCGGGGTGGAGCCACCTGTCCTTTCAGCCCCCTCATCAGAATCACTTGCGGGTACTCCTCGAGCCGACCCGACTTTAGACACCACATGTGTCATGTATATAAGGTATATAGTATATACCCGTGATCACCTCCCGAAGTGATCACGGCCCAGTAGTATAGCATGGCCGACGGACAAGAGTGTAGGGCCACTGATGGAACACTAGCATCCTATACTAAGCAGTAGGATAGCAGGTAAGGGTAACAACTGTAGCAAAAATGACAGGCTATGCATCAGGATAGGATTAACGGAAAGCAGTAACATGCTACACTACTCTAATGCAAGCAGTATAGAGAAGAATAGGCGATATCTGGTGATCAAGGGGGGGCTTGCCTGGTTGCTCTGGCAAGTAGGAGGGGTCGTCAACTCCGTAGTCGAACTGGGCAGCAGCAGTGTCGGTCTCGTAGTCTACCGGAGAGAAGAGGGGGAAGAAACAGTAAATATAATGCAAACATAAACATGACGATGCGTGACACGACAATGAGCAGTGCGAGGTGTGTCCTAACGCGACAGTAGGTGGTACCGGCGAAGGGGGGGGCATCCGGGAAAGTATTCCCGATGTTTTGCGTTTTCGGACAGTTGGACCGGAGGGGGAAAGTTGCGAGTTCGATAGGTTAGGGAGGTGTGGTGGATGAACGGACTGCGTATCCGGATTCGTCTCGTCGTTCTGAGCAACTTTCATGTTGAAAATATTTTAATCTGAGTTACGGATTAAAAGATATGATTTTCTAAAGATTTTATTAATTTCTGGAATTTAATTAATTATTTAAATTAATTCGAAAATGGATTTATGACATCAGCATGATGTCATGCTGACGTCAGCAGTCAACAGGGGTTGACTGGGTCAAACTGACATGTGGGTCCAGTGGGACCCACCTGTCATTCTCTGTTTAGATTAATTAGGGTCTAGCTAAATAATTACTGTTTAATTAAATTAATTATCTAATTAGATTAATTTAAACAGGATTAATTAACTTAATTAATTAATTTAAATTATTTTTATTTTTATTTTCTTTATTTATTTATTTATTTATTTATTAATTTTTATTAACTAGTTTATTGTTTTTAATATTATTATTATTATATTTTTTATCATTTCATTTTTTCATTTTTTTAACACGTTCTCTGGGCTGGGCCCCGTTGTCCAGTGGCCCAGGGCCTTAGCGGGTTAGCGGGCAGGAGGGCGACGGGCAGGCGCCCGTTAACGGGCGAATCCGGGCGGCCGCCTTAGGCGCGCGCGCCAGCGCCGGCGAGGCGGGCTGGGCGCCGGCTGCAGGCGAGAGGGGAGGCAGGCCATGGCAGGGCAGGGAGCCAAGGCGGGGCGTGGCAGTGGGGGTGAGCCGCGGCGGCAGAGAGCGGAGCCGACGCGGTGCGTGCTCGCGCAGCGAGGCAGAGGCGAGGCCAGGAGGGCGCGGGCCGGCGCGAGGGCGCGCTGCTCGCTGCCAGGCGCGGCTCGGAGGCAGGGAAGCGGAGGGAGGCCGAAGGAGGAGCCGCGTGACAGGGAGCGGGCTAGGCGCGGCGTGCGCGGCGGCGTGCGCGTGCGGGACGGCGCGGTCGCGCGGTGACTGGGCCAGGAGAAGGGGAGCTCACAAGGGGCCGTAGGGAACTGGCAGTGGGCTCGGGGAAGAGTCGAGGTCGCGTCCGGCGAGGAGGAGACGAGGACGACGGGGCGAGGTGGCAGCGATGGCGAACGGCGTCGGGTCAACGACGAGGCGAGGCCACGGCTTCAGCCGGGCGTCGCGCGAGGGAAAAGGAGGGGCGAGGAGGAGTCCGGGAAGGGCGGCGCCGACGCCGTCTGGCAAGGGGATTGGGTGCGGGGACCTCCTCTCCCCGGCACGATGTGTGCGTGTGTGTGCGTGCGGCGCGAGGTGGGGAATGAGGGAGAGATGGGGGATCGATCTAGGGTTTGCCATGGTGGGGGGTTAAGCAGGGCCGTTGGCCCAGTTGGCCAGGGGGGGCCTTTTGTCTTTTTTTTGTATTTTAGTTTCCTTTTGTTTTTTTGTTTTTTGTATCTTATTTCTTTTCTGTTTTATTTTAGTTACATTTTATTTTAGTTTTGTAAAATGCCAAATGAGTACCTAATTTAGTATTACTAATTAGTCCACTGCCACAATTAACTTGGCACCTAAATAAAATATTTTGTAATTGTTGAGTATTTAAAGTATTTAAATAATAGTTTTGCTACTGTTTTATTACCATTTGATATCATTTAAACATTTTATAAAGGTGTGGTTTCTCCACAATAATTACCTATGCATTATTTGGCAACACCCCAACATTTTAGTTTTAATATTTGGAAACTTTTGTTGTTTGCCATATTTTGAATTTGAATTTTGATCCGATTTTGAACTAACGCGAGATTATCAACTCTAACAGAGGTGACGTGGCATCATTAACGTAGGTTTACTGTAGCATAATTATCCGGGCGTCACAGCCACCTAATGTCACTATAAGTAATGGTCTAGTGCCGTCGATAAATTGAAGCAATGCCACCACCATTTTATGAAGTGCTTCCGTCTTGCTTTATTTCCCATGAATTGTGTTTTTGCAGTTACACTTAAATCTCATACCGCTAACATTGCTTCATCCCAGTGGAACTGCACAAATTGGATTGCACATTTACTGACCATGTGCTACTCTCATGACAATAATACTAATGCTATTGTTCTGCATGTTAATCTAGTGGCAGTGTTGATGTGATGTGATGCTACTTACTTAAGGACACTTTCATACTGTCAATCTAGTGCCAATTATAACACAATAGATGCTGGTGTTAATCATACGCCACTGCAAATATATGTCACTGTTTAAATAACCGTATTTTGTATTTGCGCAAATAGGGATGTCTGTCTCCATATCGTTTCGGGATGTCTGTCTCCGTATCGTTTCTATCCGCGCAATCAAAAGCACACACCTCAGTTTTAGTAGAACTGCACAAAATGAGATGGCTATCCCTCGTTGCCGTCGTCTAACCACCCGTCTTCCAGGTATTCCTACATTGGTAGTTACTAGGTAGAATGACCAACGCAATATAAAAGAAGTTGATTCGTACGTTTTACTTCCTGATTGCAGTGTAGGGACGAGCGAAAACAACTGCATCCTAGTCCGGAATGCACTTTCTACCAGTTCATCCATGGACCGAGGACTAGCTAGCACGGCTGCACGGCGGTTTTTTGGACAGGTGCGCGGACAAGAGGCATTGTGGTCTGCTTATTTATGCAAATAGTGGTGCTTAAATTTAGTGGAATGCACAAGAATTTCAGTTGGTCAGTACACTACATGGTTCAGTTCAGCATTCCAGCTGAGAACACAATTATAATTGGTTGTTCTGGAATGAGAGAACCTAACCCTGGATGGTGGCAACAAGAAAAAACCAGAGTGAACTCCAGGAAATTTAAGCCTGCCGGGAGGCCCTTTGCTCAGAGAAGCCTTGCTTGTTTTTTCCTGATTTGTAAACCTTCTCACAACTTTGTCTTTTGCTGTGAACTAGTATATGTTTGTTATGTTCTATGAATCATGAGATGTATAAAATTGCTTAAATTATGCTTTTCAAGTTTTTTATGAAGCCGAGTTTAATGTGAGTGTTCCACATGAACGCTGGACTAGCGTGTGAACGTTTGGAATTTACATTGTGGGCTCAGTTAACTGCATGAACCACTGTAACAAGATACATAGTTGCTTATATGTCAGACAGGAGATTGTTGATTGTTAGCTGGTCGATAGCCTAGTGTTGAAGCGTGCTGAGCCAATGTGCCGTGCTTTGCACAACTGCTTACAAGTGGGGTAGCACCAATAGTGTTTACAAGTACTTATGTATACGTCGGCGAACAGTTCTCAAACGAGTACTCTATTTCATCAAAACACACACTGCTCGTATGATAAAACTAGTGAGGACGCATCTATTTCGGCAACAATTACGATGATTCACGGGCACACAAAAGTAGCAGCAGTTCCCATAGACGGATTCAAACAGAGTACTAGCCCCAGAGGGCTCGATAACAGGCAAGGTTCGGATAATTAGACAGAATCCAAACTACTATTAAACACTAGCTGGGGAAAGTATTTCATGCCTCGATCTAATTTGGGCTGGACACAAGACGGACCTTGCCATGAACATCATCGAGGACGTCCAGCAGCAGCTCAATCCTGTGAACCTTCATGAAGACAACCTTGTGGCCTTGCCACTCATAAACTTGTTTGTGGAGGTATGCCGCGTCATCTTCCTACGTAAGCTTGACAAGAACAGTATGCCTCACAAACGAAGGAGTAGCTTTGAACTTCTTGTGCTTCAGTACACCCTGGACAACACGCCTGACAACAGTGAGGCTGGAATACAACTCTTCATTGGTATAAGCGCAAATGGCTTCCAGGATCCAACAGCCTAAAAACTCTGTTTTCCCAGTGTGTATATTCAGGTAATCTGCCTCATAGCGAGTGACATGTACAACCACACAATCCTTGTCTGCATCAGGGCTCTAATTGAAACAGAAACAAATTCTGAATTACTTTCCAGTATAAGAACCACAAGTTATTAAACCACTATGTATAGCATGGCATCGAAGCTAATAAAATTTTGCATTATTCATCACCACATACTTAGATGAAAAACCACAATCGAGATCGGCAAAGAAGAAAATCACCTTGGGTAGCTCAGCGGGGGGACACATCCTCGAAGGGGGAAAACTGTTCCTGCAGTGCCACAGGGGCTGTAACCTCAGACGGGGCGTTGACCATCTCAGTAGTGGCCGTGAGCGTATCTGGGGTCGGCTCGGTGGCTGCCTCCATCTTCTTGGAGCTCTCTATCTCGTGGGGATCAACCTCCCGCGTCTGCTCCAATATCGGCAGATCTTTGCCTGGTTCTCCTTGGTCCATCATGAAACTGATGAATACTAGGAGACCACTAAAAGGAAAACACAATCGCAATGACAATGAAACAAAAAAGAGAGTGAGGATCAGTTACTACTTTGCAAAAGTTCTTTTTTTCTCTGAACGAAAATATGCCAACATCACGGATCCGCTTACCTTCCCTTCGTTGGGAGAGAAGAATAGTGGCAGATACGAGTGTTGCCGTTCTTGAAGACGGTGAGGGAGAAGGGGATTCAGCAAAGAGTGAAATGATGGTTGCTTCGTCCGTCAAACTTAGACTGCGGGGAGGTGGGGTATTGTGATACGACGGCTCGTTATTGCCGCGCTACGACCGGGATGACTCTCCGCCTGCGTACTGCCTTCTAATTTGGTGGATGGCATTTGGGCCCGCGCGTTGCATGGCCCGCATGTCGGTGAACAAAAGTATAACGACATTCAGTAGAGGGAGACGTTTCGATGACCTAGGAGGAGCCAGAAGCGGTATTGTATCCACTGTACTAGTAGTAATTGTTTTTCTGGGTAGCTGTAGAGTGTCTCCACTGTACTAGTAGTAATTGTTTCTCTGGGCCCAAGACAAAACAGCCCATCCACCCTAGTAAATAGTAAAATCAATTCAAAAGTCCATATATTTACTGAATGAGAGGCGCTACCCACACCCAGCACACCGCCCCCAAAAAAACCTGGGTGTTCTTCTTCCTCCTCACTCCCACCCACCTCACATCAGCTCGCTCCACTCGTACCCCCAAATTCCTCACCTCACTCCTACAGAAAACCCCAGCTCCCCTTCTTCCTCACTACTACAGAAAAAACCCCAGCTCCCCTTCTTCTTCACTCGCACTACAACTAGGCTCGTCATTCGTTACTCTGCTCAAATCCGTGAGCGCGACGCGGCGCCCTCGAGGAAAATGGAGTCGGCTGACCCCAGCGCCAAGAAGATGAGGCTCCCGCCAGCGGCGACGCCTATTGTACATCCCGCACCGGCCAGCGCGGGGAGAAGCGGCGACCCCGCCCCTACCGGATCCCAGGAACCCGTAGAATCTCGGGTGGACCGCATCAGCGATCTCCCGGACGCCGTCCTTGGGGAGATCATCTCGCTTCTCCCCACCAAGGATTGCTGCCGCACCCAAGTCCTCTCAATTAGGTGGCGCCCTCTATGGCGCGTCGTGCCCCTTAATATCGACTATCGTCAGCTATCTCTCTTCAATGATTTTGAAATCCCCAGAGCCATCATCTCCTCCCACCAGGGCTCCGTTCAAAGCCTCTGCATCCCGTCATGCTACCTGAGCAAGCATACCATGCCCTGCACGGTGGACGCCTGGCTTAAATCCCCTGAATTCACAGAACTACAGCTGCTTGAGTTCTACTATTCCCCTGGAAATCACCTACCAGATACCGAACGCCATCTACCTGTGCCCTCAGCACCGATGTCCATCTCATGGTTTTCCTCCTCTCTCCACACCGCCACCTTTTCGTTGTGCGACCTACCAGACAATCGGTACTAAACCTTTGACTCCTATTTCTCAAGAAACTTTCACTTGTGCGGATTCATATATCGGAGGCCTCATTGCACAGCATCATCCACTCCAGTTGCCCTGCCCTGGAGTGCTTGGTGCTTGTTTTCACAGTTAGAATCGGTTGTCTTCAAATAAAGTCGCCTAACCTTGTAAGAATTGGAACTTGTTTTGACGGAAGGCAGCTCATCATCCAAGATGCCCCTTCACTTCAAAGGTTGATCCTTGATTCTAGTTATTCACCGTTGCAAATAACCATCCTCTCTACGCCTAAATTGGAGACCTTGGGTGTAATACATGATCTCTGTGCTCATTTCAATATGGTGTTTGGCTCCACAGTTCTTCAGGTACTTTACATTATCATCTACACTTGTAACCATAAGCTGCATTTTAAATTTCTGTGCATAAGTTATATGTCATCTTGGAGTACACATTTTGTACTAATATTATGTTCTATGCTCAATGAAGAGTTTCTCCATGGATGGCCTATCAATGGTGCTGGATTCTGTCAAGATCTTATATATCCAAATGAATAGTTTTGATCTGAACAAGATTATTGGCTTGCTGCAATGCTTTCCATGTCTGGAGAAGTTGTATATAAAGGTGATAATTTCACGCACATTGGAAGCCCGCATATAGTGTACTAGAATTAACCGTTCAGCTGTTGCTCTTTCACACTCTGTTTTTAGACCTTAATTGTTTTCAATCTTCATGTCTATTTAGGCAACAGGACGGGGTAAGAAAGTTATAACCAATTGGTGGATTCGTAAGCATCGGGATTTTCTCACTTCTCATGAGATTTGATTGAAGACAATAACGCTAGAACGATATGTAGCCAATCATGCAAACACTAGATTTGTCACATTCTTCCTGCTGAATGCGAGGTTACTATTGTCCATCAGGCTTAAGTTTATCAGCAACATGGTTTTGACGGATGGGTATGTGGAAGAGCAAAAAAAGGAGTTTCAGGTGGGCAAAAGAGCTTCTGAACGTGCCGGGCTTCTATTTACAACATATTGTGGTCATAATCCAGTAAATTTTACGACCCAGGATGTTCATTCTATGGACCTGGCCGATCCATTTGACTGTGACTGCCAAAAACAGTGCTGGAGTTAGATGTTGTTGCCCTTTTCAACCTGGGTTTTTTTGTAAACCTGATGAACAATTAACCCTCGTGCTTTTGTACAGTTTGTAAGCTGGAGTTAGATGTTCTTGCCCTTTTCAACTCGGCTGTGACTGTCATATTTTCTTTGAAGCAAGGCAAATGGCTTGCCAGTCATTTAATTTAGAGTGAAATATTGTAACAACTAACAAATCCCAACCAAGGGAAATAACATCACTCTCGCTGGCTGCTTGAGCTCACTGTGCATTACAAAAGCGTGATTAGCCCCCACCAGCACCCACAAACTTATTTCCAACTAGCACATCAAATGGGCTATAAATTTTCATAGGAAGGGTTGCATGACCGTGACAGATTTGGGACCCGCGAGGAAATAGCCTATCCAAGGTGGTGTCGACATACTAGCCAGTCAACAAACGATTCTGGCTACCAGCCGCTGGATTGACATCCAACATCTATCGTGTATCTTCTATCTCTTGTCTTCTTCTTCCTCCAGCCACCCAAACCAAACCACCCCGTCGGCTCTGCCTGCTCCCGCCTCCCATGGCTGGCTGCGCCTCCGCCGCCCTACCATACGTACCCTCCAACGTTGGTCAGTCCCTCCCTCTATTCCCCCACACGTCCTGTTATTCTCCGGCGACGTCAGCCCCAACACGCACCCGCACCCTGATATGTCTCCATCGTATCTATAATTTTTTATTGTTCCATGCCAATATTCTACAACTTTCATATACTTTTGGCAACTTTTTATACTATTTTTGGACTAACATATTGATCCAGTGCCCAGTGCGAGTTCCTGTTTGTTGCATGTTTTATGTTTCGCAGAAACCCCATATCAAACGGAATCCAAACGGGATAAAACCGGATGGAGAATATTTTTGGAATATTTGGAGAATACGGGAGGAAGAATCAACGCGAGACGGTGCCTGAGGTGGCCACGAGGCAGGGGGCGCGCCTGCCCCCCTGGGTGTGCCTGCCCCCCTCGTGGGCCCCCCGTAAGGCGGTTGACGCTCTTCTTTGTCCGCAAGAAAGCTAATTTTCAGAAGAAAAAATCTCGGCGAAAGATTCAACCCAATCGGAGTTACGGATCTCCGGATATAAAAGAAACGGTGTCAGGGCAGAATCGGAGAACGCAGAAACAGAGAGAGACAGAGAGACAGATCCAATCTCGGAGGGGATCTCGCCCCTCCCACACCATGGAGGCCAAGGACCAGAGGGGAAACCCTTCTCCCATCTAGGGAGGAGGTCAAGGAAGAAGAAGAAGGAGGGGGGCTCTCTCCCCCTCGCTTCCGGTGGCGCCGGAGTGCCACCGGGGGCCATCATCATCACCGCGATCTTCACCAACAACTTCACCGCCATCATCACCAACTCTTCCCCCTCTATGCAGCGGTGTAACCTCTCTCTTACCCGCTGTAATCTCTACTTAAACATGGTGCTCAACGCTATATATTATTTCCCAATAATGTATGGCTATCCTATGATGTTTGAGTAGATCCGTTTTGTCCTATGGGTTATTTGATGATCAAGATTGGTTTGAGTTGCATGTTTTATTATTGATGTTGTCCTATGGTGCTCTCCGTGTCGCGCAAGTGTGAGGGATTCCCGCTGTAGGGTTTGCAATATGTTCATGATTTGCTTATGGTGGATGGCGTGAGTGACAGAAGCACAGACCCGAGTAAGTAGGTTGTTTGCGTATGGGATAAAGGGGACTTGATGCTTTAACGCTATGGTTGGGTTTTACCTTAATGATCTTTAGTAGTTGCGGATGCTTGCTAGAGTTCCAATCAGAAGTGCATATGATCCAAGTAGAGAAAGTATGTTAGCTTATGCCTCTCCCTCAAATAAAATTGCAATAATGATTACCGGTCTAGTTATCGATTGCCTAGGGACAAATAACTTTCTCGTAACAAAAAGCTCTATACTAAAACTAATTTAGTTGTGTCTTTATCTAAACAGCCCCTAGATTTTATTTACGCGCTCTTTATATTCTTGCAAGCCTATCCAAAAACACCTACAAAGTACTTCTAGTTTCATACTTGTTCTAGGTAAAGCGAACGTTAAGCGTGCGTAGAGCTGTATCGGTGGTCGATAGAACTTGATGGAATATTTGTTCTACCTTTAGCTCCTCATTGGGTTCGACACTCTTACTTATCGAAAGAGGCTACAATTGATCCCCTATACTTGTGGGTTATCAAGACCTTTTTCTGGCGCCGTTGCCGGGGAGCAATAGCGTGGGGTGAATATTCTCGTGTGTGCTTGTTTTCTTTATCACTAAGTAATTTTTATTTGCTATTCTTAGTTGTTCTTTATCTTTAGTTATGGATATGGAACACGAAATACCAAAAAAATTAGGTGTACTTGCTACTCATGGAGATGGGGAACCTCCTAAAACCCTCGATGCTCATTATGTGAAAGATATTATGTACTACTTTGATAATCCCGAGAAAACCACATTCAATTATGTAATGGGAGACACGTTGGATCAACGTGAATACTTTAGGGATTATCGCTTGACTCAAAAAGGGAAACTATTATGGGATCAAATTCATATGTTGAAGTGGTATGCTAGGCAACTATGCTTGAGATATGATTATACTTGTTGCTCTTGGATGAAGGCTCCACACCTTCCCTTTTCATGCAAATTTAATGATAATGAAACCTTGGCTTCTTATTCTAGAGGTATATATGATTACTATGATGTGGAACAAATAGAAGAATTTGTTGCTTTTAAGGGTGCTTATGAAATTGAATCTTTGTTTGAAAAGTATGAAGCTTTTGATGATGATGTTTATAGGCCTGAATTTTGCTATATTGAAATATTGCTATGAGAATTATGAATACAATTCCGATATTGATGCATTTATTGAGAAAGTCTCCGCTGTCCAAGAAGAGACTAATATTTTGCAGGAGTCTATGGAAGAAGAAATTGATGAAACTGTGAGCTCATTGGATGAAAAAGATGATGAGGAGAGCGAAGAACAAAAGGAGGAAGAGCGGATTAGCTACCCGTGCCCACCTTCTAATGAGAGTAACTCTTCAACTCATACATTGTTTAATTTCCCTTCGTGCTTACCGAAGGATGATTGCTATGATAACTATTATGATCCCGTTGATTCTCTTAAAATATCCCTTTTTGATGATGCTTGCTATGCTTGTGGCCAAGATGCCAATATGAATTATGCTTATGGAGATGAACTTGCTATAGTTCCTTATGTTAAACATGAAATTGTTGCTATTGCACCCACGCATGATAGTCCTATTATCTTTTTGAATTCTCCCAACTACACTATATCGGAGAAGTTTACCCTTATTAAGGATTATATTGATGGGTTGCCTTATACCGTTGCACATGATGATTTTGATGAATATAATATGCATGTGCTTGCTGCTCCTACTTGCAATTATTATGAGAGAGGAACTGTATCTCCACCTCTCTATGTTTCCAACACGATAAAATTGCAAGAAACGGTTTATACTATGCATTGGCCTTTACTTTGTGTGCATGAATTGTTCTTTTATGACATGCCAATGCATAGGAAGAGAGTTAGACTTCGTCATTGCTTGATATATGTTACTTTGTGCTCATTACTAAATACCAAATCATTGTTATTTAAAATTGGCTTTGATATACCTTGGGATCTGGGTGGATCCATTACTTGAGCACTATATGCCTAGCTTAATGGCTTTAAAGAAAGCGCTGCCAGGGAGACAACCCGGAAGTTTTAGAGAGTCATTTATTTCTGTTGAGTGCTTTCATATAGTTTAAAAACAACAAAAATAAAGAGGGGAACCTAAAACTTTTTCAAAAAGAAAAGCGAAAGTGAGAAAGACGAGCATTGTTAAAGTGGGAGCTAGCCTTGAACTTTGTTCATGCTCACGGAAACTTTGTGAATCTTGATTACAGAAACTTTTCAACAAAAATAATTATCCCCTTGTACAATTCCAGTGTATTATAAAAATAATGTGCCAAGGTTTGCCTTTAGGTTCTTCACAATGCTTGTTGGTTTGTACGGTACATGACAGAAACTTTGGCTGTAGTGCGTGATTTTTCTTTTTTTTTACTGGAACGTCAAATGGCTCTGAAACTTTTTGCACTGTCTTTCTATACAAATTGTTTATTTTTCCTAATTTTGGAAGATATTTTCAAGTATCATAGGTATGGTGAATGTTCAGATTATTACAGACTGTTCTGTTTTTGACAGATTCTGTTTTTGATGCATAGTTTGCTTGTTTTGATGAAACTGTAGATTTATATCAGGATTAATCCATGAAAAAGTTATATTACAGTAGACACAATGCAAAAACAAAATATGAATTGGTTTGCAACAGTACTTAGAGTAGTGATTTGCTTTATTATACTAACGGATCTTACTGAGTTTTTTGTTGAAGTTTTGTGTGGATGAAGTGTTCGATGATCGAGAAGGTCTCGATGTGAGAAGAAGGAAGAGAGGCAAGAGCTCAAACTTGGGGATGCCCGAGGCACCCCAAGTAAATATTCAAGGAGACTCAAGCGTCTAAGCTTGGGGATGCCCCGGAAGGCATCCCCTCTTTCTTCAACAAGTATCGGTATGTTTTCGGATTCGTTTCATTCATGTGATATGTGCAAATCTTGGAGCGTCTTTTGTATTTAGTTTTCATTTTTCTTTTACGCACTATGCTGGTATGAGATAGTCCTTGGTTGATTTATAGAATGCTCTTTGCACTTCACTTAAATCTTTTGAGTATGGCTTTATAGAATGCTTCATGTGCTTCACTTATATCATTTGAAGGTTGGATTGCCTGTTTCTCTTCACATAGAAAACCGCCATTTGTAGAATGCTCTTTTGCTTCACTTATATTTGTTAGAGCGTGGGCATATCTTTTGTAGAAAGAATTAAACTCTCTTGCTTCACTTATATCTATTTAGAGAGATGCCAGGAATTGGTCATTCACATGGTTAGTCATAAAATCCTACATAAAACTTGTAGATCATTGAATATGATATGTTTGATTGTCGGCGTTCTGGGAACGGGGGTCCCCAGACTTGCCTGCCTGCGTCCCACGGCGTGGCTACGCCAGCGGGCCGTATGGCCCATCTTCATCAACAAGGCATTCAAGACCCTCGCGAGGGGCCAAGCCTCGTGAGGCGGACGACGCAAGACCTCCTCAGGAGTGGCCTAGTCAGGCAGGCTCACGAGGAGCGGAGATATCAAGGTGGGGCAAACCTCACGAGGCTCTCGTGACGTGAGCCATGACGATCGGCACCAGGCGGGCGCCAGTGCGCGCAGCGTCCTTGTTTCCTCTTTGGTGCTAAGGAGGCCAGCGCAAGCGAGGAGTACCAAGGCATCAGGCAAAGGTTGCCATATCGGTGCAACGAGACCAAGACCAAAAGGACGGCAAGACGGAGGTCATCTTGGAGCCCAAGACGGCGTCACCACCAGAGCCTTTCGTAGGCGAAGACCACTTTTGTTAGGATAGCTTGTACTAGCTGTTCCCCTTCGAATTTGCCCGTCGTTGTTGGCTCCCTTCCCGCTCAATATTTGGGGAGAGGACTAGGGCCTATATAAGTAGAGCTAGCCACCACAGTAGGGGAGGGAGCAATTCATCCAGCTCTCACCGCTAAGTCACCAAGCACAAGAACACCTCAACCTCAGGAGGCTGTTCTTTCCCTTGTACTGTTCTTCATCAGCCCAAGAGGCAATCCACCACCACCACACTGGAGTAGGGTATTACACCACAACGGTGGCCCGAACCAGTATAAATCTCGTGTCTTTCTATGTTGCGAGTTCGTCGAGTTCGTCCACGAGATCTTAGCGAGCTAGGGCGTAGATCGGTAGGAGGGAAAGGCTTCGCGTGCACCCAAGTGTTCGAACCTTAAGGGTTTGCCGGAACCCCACATCCGACATTTGGCGCGCCAGGTAGGGGTGCGCCGTAGCTTCCCTCTCGTCGATCAGGCGATCCGTCGCTCCGTCGTCTCCATGGCGGACGCTCGCCGTGCTCGAGCTGAGCGTCGGGCTTCCCTCACCGCCCACATTGCTCAGACGGCTCCCGTTGATGGGCCACCTCGTCGCTCTCCGTCTCCCGCCGCCAACGCCGCCACCGGCCCGGCGGGGAACGAGCAGCAGGCGTCCTCGCTGCATCCATCAGTACGGTAGGACGGCCACACCGCGACTCCGTCGCTGACCCCGGCCGGTTCTTCGTCTCACGCACGCCACGCTCCCATGGAGGCGAACGAGCTCCTGCGCTACCGCCCGGTTGACGACCTCTACGAGGAGTGGCTCGATCGCGTCGCCGAGCTCGTCCGCGCCGCAGGGGGCTCCCCGGCGCCGTCCCTCTCTCTGCCTCACCCTCTGCCAGCCACGTGCGACGAGGCTCACGGCGCGCCTCCACCGCCTCTGCCCCAAGACGGCGTCTTGGCACCAAGGTGTGCGGCCCCGCGGCGCGATCCGCCACGCCCGGCGCCCGCGCGCGAAGAGAGAAGCCGCCAAGAAATCCCTCGGCCGCGAGAAGCTGCACCCGCGCTCCCCGCGCCGCCTCGTCAAGACCGCGCACCGCCCGCAGCGGCGCCGCGGGGACCTCGCCAAGACCAAGCTCCACCTCCGAAGCGGGCCCCGGCGACCACGGCCGGCTGCCGCGCCTTCACCCCCAAGCTGCGTAGCGTGGCCTGGCCAGGCAAGTTCAAGCCGGATATGCCTCCTTGATACGACGGCACCGCCGACCCCGCGGAGTTCCTGCAGCTCTACGAGCTGAGCATCGAAGTGGCCAACGGCGATGAGAAAGTCATGGCGAACTGGTTTCCCATGGCTCTCAAGGATGGAGCCCACTCCTGGCTCCTGAACCTGCAGCACGGCTCGATCTCCTCCTGGGACGAGATGCGCGACCGCTTCGTCGCCAACTTCCAGGGCACTAGCGACCGCCCGCCGGCCGCGGGTGACCTGCGCCGCATCAAGCAACAACCAGGAGTACATCCAGCGCTTCAACAACACTCGCCTCAAGATCCCTAAGGTCACGGACGAGGCCATCATCTCCGCGTTCTCAGACGGCGTCCGTGATGTCAAGATGAAGGAAGAGCTCGCTATCCATGAGGAGCTGTGCACATCTCAGGAGCTGTTCAACCTGGCAACCAAGTGCGCAAGAGCTGAGGAGGGGCGCCTCTCCCTCCTTGAGCTGCCAGCTATGGGTGCGAAAGAGAAGAAAGCCAAGGCCAAGGACATGAAGCGCAAGGAAGCGGCAGTGCTCGCAGCGGAGCCCGACACCAAGCGGGGCAGAGATCAGCCTGAGTCATCCAAGAATAGCCGACCGTTCTGCGCCTTCCACAACCTGAACACTCACAACACCAGTGACTGTCAAGAGCTCAGAGCCATACGAGAAGGACGCTTCGGTCGACGCCCCGAGCGCAGCGACCGGGGCTACGGCCGTGGAGGAGGACGTGGGGGCGGACGCTGGGACGACCGTGGCCCGCGCCAGGAATGGCGCGACAGGCCTCGTGAGGACCGCTGGCAGGACCATCCTCGCGAGGGCGCCTGGAGGGACCAGCCTCGTGAGGATCGCCCTCAGGGCAACGCCGGTCTTCCCCCGCTGCCGCCACCACCAAGAAGGAACGACGATCACCACCAGGATGAGGGGGCTGGGGGCTTCCAGGAGCCGTGCGCAATCGCCTGCATCTTGGGCGGCGCCCAAGCCCTAGCCTCTCAGCGCATCTTCAAACAGTTCGCTCGCGAGGTGAACGCGGTGCTCCCCAAGCTCGAGGCCCCGCGCCCGCTCAACTGGTCCCAATGCGCCATCACTTTCAACTCGGCGGATCAGCTCAAGTGCGCGGCCACCGCTGGCGCCCTCCCGATGCTGTGCTCCCCAGTCATCAGCAACGTGCAGGTTACCAAGACCCTCATCGACGGCAGTGCAGGGCTCAACGTCTTGTCCGTCGACACGTTCGATAACCTCCAAGTGCCATATGAGCAGCTCCAACCTACCAAACCTTTCTCAGGAGTGACCGACGGTTCCACCACACCGATAGGGCAGGTCCGCCTGCCTGTCACCTTCGAGAATGCAAGAACTACCGCACCGAGCTCATCGACTTCGACGTCGCGCATATCCGCCTGCCGTACAACGCCATCCTCGGGTATCCGGCCCTGGCCAAGTTCATGGCAGTCACCCATCACGGCTACAACGTCCTCAAGATGCCAGGAAGCGGCGGAATCATCACGGCCCCATGTGAAGAAAGAGATGCGGTGTGCTCCCTTGAGCGCGCCTTCCAGGCCGCAGCAATCAACGACCCTGACAGCAGAAGTGAGGGCCCTTCGGAGGCCATCCCCAAGAAGAAGCAGCTGTGCCGCGCAGGACCTCAGGAGGATGGCGTCGTGGCAGGAGCCTCATCAGGTTCAGCGTCCGTCCCAGGGGCGCCCCCCTCCATCGCATAGGAAGGCGCGCCCGGCGCCCTCCTCAGGCAAGGCTCGGGGGCTTTCTTCTGGAGGGCCTCAGACCTTGCCAACCTCACGAGGGAGGCGCTAGGGCACCACTTGGAGGCGTGCTTCACGACACGTTTCCCTCAGGAGAACACAGGGCAAGGAGTGCCCACCACTCAGGAGTTCATCGCCAAGACCACTCTGGAACTGCAAAACGCAAGAGTCATGCGTGGCGACAGCCGCACACAAGGCGCAGCTCCCCATCCTGGCGAGGATGTCGGGCTGCGTGTCTGCATTGACCTCCCAGGGCTCAACAGGGCCGCTTCTTAGGAGCGTTTCTGGCCTTCGCGTGTGGGCCGTTGCGAGGGCCCACCAAGCAGCTGCGTTCGCATGCCCTTCGGCTTGCCGAGCGTGGCGTCAGCCCATCAGCGCAACATGCGGCGTGTCCTGGCGGCTCAGGAGGCCAGGTACCACGCCGTCCTGGAAGAGATGGAGATGGTCCTCAGGGAACCACCTGAGCCCCCAGAGCCCCCCGAGCTCAGGGCCCTGGTGGTTCGTGAAGAGCCACTCCTTCGACGCACGCCTTCAGCTGCACCAACTCTACTTCGTCTACAGAACCAGGTGACATCTTCCAAGCTTGTTTAGGTGGGAGCGCCCCTCGGGCTGCATTATTCCAAGGACGTGTGGGTCCGTCCCTGCGGCATGTATCCCTTTTGCTTATGTCTTTAGCTTACCTTGCTAGGGGCACCCCTCGGGCTGCATCACCCCCAAGCCGCTCGGGCCGGACCCAGCGGCATGTATCTTCCTGCATTTACCCAAGTTGATCTGCTCTCCATGCTTAACCCACCTACGGCTATCGCCTGCTCGATCATCGCCTCCCACGGGGCCTTCTCACAGGCACGGCGCTGGTGCATGGGTCCGTCCCTGCCACGTCGACAAATCTGAGCGGTCGAGCTCTGGCTCGCGGCACGCCCCGCGCACGTCACCTCACCAGGCCCTCAATGCCTTCACTTCATCCAGAGCAACCAGCGGCGGGCTGGCAGCTATAACGGCAAACCATGTTCTTCTTGTGCCTGTTCACATGGATCCCGTGGGGAGGATAGCAGGCGGCACCGCGAGTCTCCTTTTCTCTTGTGCAATTCGCTTGCGCGTTAAAGGGGGGCTCCTAAGCATCGCGACTCAGGAGCTCTTACTGGCTCTCCAGCCCTCACCCCCTGGCCTTGACCACGGCATCGCGACCTGGCATACCAGCGGCGGCTGAGCTCGCTCGAGGGCCAGAAACTGAGGACGTAGAGCACTAAGGAGAGCATGGGGGGAGGGAAACTCGTATGGGCCGGCCTAGCTATGCCGCACAAGTTGGCGCACAGCCCTAGCGCACCGTCAGGAATCGCCACGAAGTCAACAAGATAAGTCCCGCTCTCGGATCGGCTAAATGCTTGGGCCTAATGGTCACTCACGCCTTGCCGCAACCCCGTTGCGGCCACGTCAACTCCCTTGCTTGCCTTACCATGGCCGCTTGAGCGCTAAGGGGGACCTCCTGAGCATCGCGCCTCAGGGGCTCTTACTGGACCTCGGGCCGCACACCTCCTGGCCTTGACCACGGCACGCGACCTAGCATACCAGCAACGATTGTAGCCTGCCTGGGGACCGGGACCTGTCGGCGTAGAGCAACAAGCTATCGTGAGGAAAGAAAGGGGGACCGAGCCTTAACGGGACATGCGTTCACCAAATTTTCATAACAGGGAAAATAAGCACAAAAGACATTACAGACCCTTACATGCCCTCACGGGGCACTTCATGACTCTTCGCAGGGAACAACAGCTAAAACTAAGGGGGATCCTATCTACACCCACTCGTGGCGGATGCCATCATCAAAAGTGGGCCACGGGAGGCCGGCGCCAACCCCATCCACATCAGCGACGGTGACGGCCGGACGCGGCAGCTTTGCTCCGAGCGCGGCGAGAGCTCGGGGGCACGTAGCTGTCATCGCTCGTCTCCGGAGTCTCATAGAGCTCAGGAGAGGTGCTGGACCCCCAAGGGCTGCTGCTGCTGGAGTGGCCACGAGCGGAACGCGCGTCAGCCTCACGCCCCTCTCCGGAGCAGCACTCCAGGTAGCGGCCCTCAGCATCGAAGACCTTGAAGAAGAGCGTGGAGGCGCCATCGTACTCAAAGTGGATTGCGAGGGCGCCCCTCGCACGGCAGACCCGCGCGACCTCGCCCCAGCCGCGAGTCATGAAGATCTTGCCGGAGGGGACCACTTCGATCTCTGCTCCGGTCGCCGGAGCGCTGCAGTCGGCGTGCTGCAACCAGAGCTCGAGAGGCCCCCTCGGCGGCATCACGTCGGAGAAGAACCACAAGAAGCGGATCCAAGAGCTTGGAGGCATCGGCGCCCACAGCACCAGCTCGCGCGAGGAGTCCGCGGCATGGATTCCAGGGGCGACGGCGCGTGTCGCCGTGGCGCGGTGACCCCAGGCGCGGCGTGGGTGACGCTGCTCGTCGCTCCGTCCTCCTGAGCCCTCGGCTCGGGCATACAAGGGTAGCGGATACCCCGGAGGAGGCCGCTCGCACCAAGGCCTCGTCACCACCTACATCGCCGCTTCATCACGCCGGTAGATCGACCTCTTCTTCGGCGGAAGTGGCCCCGGGTCATCCCGGGGGGGCTTCCCCTTTTCTTCAGCAGAGAACCTTCTGATAGGCGCCATTGATGTTAGCAGTGGAGCAAGGAGGAAGAAGCGAGCAAGCGAGGAAGAGATGGGCGACGGGGGCTCCGCCCCCCTCCCCATTTATAACGGAAGAAGGCCAACCGGCGCCTCCCATGATCGCAGGTAATGAAGGATTTCCTTGCATGTCGCAGGCACTTGTCAAGTCGTGCAGTTGCCGAGGCAGCATGGGGAAGCGGAGATGCCCATGTCCAATCAACCGCCACGTGTCAACCGAGGCCGCAGGCTTTTGGGGCCCGCGGCGCTCCGAACTTGACCCTTGGCTTCGCCGCGAAGCAAAGCCCGAGCGCGCCTTGGGCCCGGGGGCTACTATCGGCGTTTTGGGAACGGGGGTCCCCAGACTTGCCTGCCTGCGGCCCATGGCATGGCTAGGCCAGCGGGCCCTATGGCCCATCTTCATCAACAAGGCATTCAAGACCCTCGCGAGGGGCCAAGCCTCGCGAGGCGGACGACGCAAGACCTCCTTAGGAGTGGTCTAGTCAGGCAGGCTCACGAGGAGCGGAGATATCAAGGCAGGGCAAACCTCACGAGGCTCTCGTGACGTGAGCCATGACGATTGGCACCAGGCGGGCGCCAGCGCGCGCAGCGTCCTTGTTTCCTCTTTGGTGCTAAGGAGGCCAGCACAGGCGAGGAGTACCGAGGCATCAGGCAAAGCTTGCCATATCGGTGCAAGGAGACCAAGACTAGAAGGACGGCAAGACGGAGGTCATCGTGGAGCCCACGACGGCGTCACCACCAGAGCCTTTCGCAGGCGAGGACCACTTTTGTCAGGATAGCTTGTACTAGCTGTCCCCCTTCGAATTTGCCCACCGTTGTTGGCTCCCTTCCCGCTCAATATTTGGGGAGAGGACCAAAGCCTATATAAGTAGAGCTAGCCACCACGTAGGGGAGGGAGCAATTCATCCAGCTCTCACCGCTAAGTCACCAAGCACAAGAACACCTCAACCTCAGGAGGCTGTTCTTTCCCTTGTACTGTTTTTCATCAGCCGAAGAGGCAATCCACCACCACCACACTAGAGTAGGGGATTACACCACAAGGGTGGCCCGAACCAGTATAAATCTCGTGTCTTTCTGTGTTGCGAGTTCCTCGAGTTCGTCCGCGAGATCTTAGCGAGCTAGGGCGTAGATCGATAGGAGGGAAAGGCTTCGCGCGCACCCCAATGTTTGAACCTTAAGGGTTTGCCGGAACCCCACATCCGACATTGATTCCTTGCAATAGTTTTGTGATATAAAGATGGTGATATTAGAGTCATGCTAGTTGGTAGTTGTGGATTAGTAGAAATGCTTGTGTTGAGGTTTGTGATTCCTGTAGCACGCACGTATGGTGAACCGTTATGTAACGAAGTCGGAGCATGAGGTATTTATTGATTGTCTTCCTTATGAGTGGCGGTCGGGGACGAGCAATGGTCTTTTCCTACCAATCTATCCCCCTAGGGGCATGCATAGTAGTACTTTGCTTCGAGGGCTAATAAACTTTTGCAATAAGTATATGAGTTCTCTATGACTAATGTTGAGTCCATGGATTATACGCACTCTCACCCTTCCATCATTGCTAGCCTCTTCGGTACCGTGCATTGCCCTTTCTCACCTCGAGAGTTGGTGCAAACTACGCCGGTGCATCCAAACCCCGTGATACGATACGCTCTGTCACACATAAACCTCATTATATCTTCCTCAAAACAGCCACCATACCTACCTATCATGGCATTTCCATAGCCATTCCGAGATATATTGCCATGCAACTTCCATCATCATCATATACATGACTTGAGCATTTATTGTCATATTGCTTTGCATGATTGTAAGATAGCTAGCATGATGTTTTCATGGCTTGTCCCTTTTTTGATGTCATTGCTACGCTAGATCATTGCACATCCCGGTACACCGCCGGAGGCATTCATATAGAGTCATATCTTTGTTCTAGTATCGAGTTGTAATATTGAGTTGTAAGTAAATAGAAGTGTGATGATCATCATTATTAGAGCATTGCCCCAGTGAGGAAAGGATGATGGAGACTATGATTCCCCCACAAGTCGGGATGAGACTCCGGACAAAAAAAATAAAAATAAATAAATAAAGGAGAAAGGCCAAAAGAAGAGAAGGCCCCCCAAAAAAAGAAAAACAAACAAAAAATGAGAGAAAAAGAGAGAAGGGGCAATGTTACTATCCTTTTACCACACTTGTGCTTCATAGTACCACCATGTTCTTCATATAGAGTCTCTTGAGTTATCACTTTCATATACTAGTGGGAATTTTCATTATAGAACTTGGCTTGTATATTCCAACGATGGGCTTCCTCAAATGCCCTAGGTCTTCATGAGCAAGCAAGTTGGATGCACACCCACTTAGTTTTAGTTTGAGCTTTCATATACTTATAGCTCTAGTGCATCCGTTGCATGGCAATCCCTACTCCTCACATTGACATCAATTGATGGGCATCTCCATAGCCCATTGATTAGCCGCGTCGATGTGAGACTTTCTCCCTTTTTGTCTTCTCCACATAACCCCCATCATCATATTCTATTCCACCTATAGTGCTATATCCATGGCTTGCGCTCATGTATTGCGTGAGGGTTGAAAAAGCTGAAGCGCGTTAAAAAGTATGAACCAATTGCTCGGCTTGTCATCGGGGTTGTGCATGATGTGAATATTTTGTGTGGTGAAGATGGAGCATAGCCATACTATATGATTTTGTAGGGATAACTTTCTTTGGCCATGCTATTTTGAAAAGACATGATTGCTTTATTAGTAGGCTTGAAGTATTATTGTTTTTATGTCAAATGATAGACTATTGCTTTGAATCACTCGTATGTTAATATTCATTCCATGACTAGATACATGATCAAGATTATGCTAGGTAGCATTCCACATCAAAAATTATCTTTATTATCATTTACCTACTCGAGGACGAGCAGGAATTAAGCTTGGGGATGCTGATACGTCTCCGTCGTATCTATAATTTTTGATTGCTCCATGCCAATATTCTACAATTTTCATATACTTCTGGCAACTTTTTATACTATTTTTGGGACTAACATATTGATCCAGTGCCCAGTGCCAGTTCCTGTTTGTTGCATGTTTTATGTTTCGCAGAAACCCCATATCAAACGGAATCCAAACGGGATAAAAACGGACGGAGAATATTTTTGGAATATTTGGAGAATACGGGAGGAAGAATCAACGCGAGACGGTGCCGGAGGTGGCCACGAGGCAGGGGGCGCGCCTGCCCCCCTCATGGCCCCCCCGTAAGGCAGTTGACGCTCTTCTTTGGCCACAAGAAAGCTAATTTTCATATAAAAAATCTTGGTGAAAGATTCAACCCAATCGGAGTTACGGATCTCCGGATATAAAAGAAACGGTGCCAGGGCAGAATCGGAGAACGCGGAAACAGAGAGAGACAGAGAGGTAGATCCAATCTCGGAGGGGCTCTCGCCCCTCCCACGCCATGGAGGCCAAGGACCAGAGGGAAAACCCTTCTCCCATCTAGGGAGGAGGTCAAGGAAGAAGAAGAAGAAGAAGAAGGAGGGGGGCTCTCTCCCCCTCGCTTCCGGTGGCGCCGGAGTGCCACCGGGGGCCATCATCATCACCGCGATCTTCACCAACAACTTCACCGCCATCATCACCAACTCTTCCCCCCCTATGCAGCGGTGTAACCTCTCTCTTACCCGCTGTAATCTCTACTTAAACATGGTGCTCAACGCTATATATTATTTCCCAATGATGTATGGCTATCCTATGATGTTTGAGTAGATCCGTTTTGTCCTATGGGTTATTTGATGATCAAGATTGGTTTGAGTTGCATGTTTTATTATTGATGTTGTCCTATGGTGCTCTCCATGTCGCGCAAGCGTGAGGGATTCCCGTTGTAGGGTTTGCAATATGTTCATGATTTGCTTATGGTGGGTGGTGTGAGTGACAGAAGCACAGACCCGAGTAAGTAGGTTGTTTGCGTATGGGATAAAGGAGACTTGATGCTTTAATGCTATGGTTGGGTTTTACCTTAATGATCTTTAGTAGTTGCGGATGCTTGCTAGAGTTCCAATCATAAGTGCATATGATCCAAGTAGAGAAAGTATGTTAGCTTATGCCTCTCCCTCAAATAAAATTGCAATAATGATTACCGGTCTAGTTATCGATTGCCTAGGGACAAATAACTTTCTCGTAACAAAAAGCTCTCTACTAAAACTAATTTAGTTGTGTCTTTATCTAAACAGCCCCTAGATTTTATTTACGCGCTCTTTATATTCTTGCAAGCCTATCCAAAAACACCTACAAAGTACTTCTAGTTTCATACTTGTTCTAGGTAAAGCGAACGTTAAGCGTGCGTAGAGTTGTATCGGTGGTCGATAGAACTTGAGGGAATATTTGTTCTACCTTTAGCTCCTTGTTGGGTTCGACACTCTTACTTATCGAAAGAATTGATCCTCTATACTTGTGGGTTATCACACCCGAACCAGTCAACCCTCGTACTCCCCTCCGCCTGCGACTGGACCGACGCATCTTCCACGGCTCCTGTTCATTCCGTCTGAGGTCTCGCTGTCATCCTTCGCCTTGCGGCCTTGGTTCGCTCGCCGTGCGCGGTGCGCCGCCCTCTTGCGTTGTCAACGTCGTCAACAACCGAGAGGAACAAGGAGATGACTGTACGTGGAGAGGATGAAAGTAGGGACCCACCAGCGTCATGGCAGTACGCATGCAAGTGCCTCTATATTACAAGCCCAAAAATATGGTTCCTCCTAATGGTTGGACATCTGGGGCTCATGCCATTGTCAACATAGTCAATAAAAGAGAGAATTACACTACGAGCGGCTGACACCAGGGACCCAGCAGGTCGCGCAGTTTTTTTTGAGGAACAAGCAGTTGTTATTTATACTAGTTTTAGCGACGGATCAGGGTAACAACGGGGCTGTGCGGGGGCTGTGGCCCGTCTAGCCAGGGTTTTATTTATGTTTACCACATCATGAGCCCAGTTGTGTTTTTTTCTTACTAAAAATGGCTAGCCCAGTTCTATTTTTTAAAAGAAATACCCAAACGATGCCTACTTGCTTTATCAGCCCTGCTGGGCTGCAAATCTTTCAAGACGAGGAGAGTTTCATTCGGTTTGCCCAGAAATGGGTTGTACATTTTTAAAACACATCAAACCGGGAATTAGTTTCAATTTTTTTCATTACAAGATTTTAAATTCCATTGATTTTTATGCGTGGACAATTATTTGGATTTTATATTCATATAAATTATTTTTCAAAATAGTTTGAATGTGAATTGATATTTCGGGATTAAAAACAGTTGACCGCACCGAAATATGCAAAAAATTCATATACTTTTTAACCGTGACCACAATATGGGGTGTAATGCTAGCAAAAAGAAGATGGGCTCCAAAAAAATTCTTAAGATTTAGCAAATGGGTTGTACATTATTAGAAATAATGCATACGAGAGCAGTGACTGTTGGATGTCCATCCAACGGCCGTCGTGCTTCTTCAACCTCTGCTTTTCCTGCTCCAGCCGCTCAAACAAGCGCCGGCGGGACTGCCTGCTCCCTCCTCCCGCGGCTGGCTATGCTGCCGCACAGGCCTCACCGTACTCCCATCGCTGGCCTAGCCATCCCTCTACTCACCCACACCTGTTGTTATTCTCCGGGGACGGCAGACGAACCAGTAAACCCTCGTACTCCTCCACGTGGGAAACAACTGCTGAGTCTTCCCTAGCTCCGTGTCGTTCCCTTCCTAGGCCTCGCCGTCGTCCACCGCCCTGGTGCTCTCGGCGCGGCCTAGTCAACGTGGTCAATGAACGACATCCATTAGAAGTGGACTGTATGTGGAGAGGCTGACAGCTGGGTCCACGCCCGCACGCAAGGAAATGCCTCCTTATTACGCGCAAAATAATGATTCCTCCACCTGACAGCTAGGACCCATGGGAAGGGCTTCTGTATTTCGTGAAAAAAACGTTCCCCCCGCTAACAGGTCGGACCCACCAGCTATATCTTCGCACGCAAGGAAGTGCCTCCTTATGACGCACAAAAAAATGAATATCCCCCTGCTAGCTGGGACCCACCATAGTGGGTGGCTGACTTGTGGGCCTACTAAGTTGACGGGGACAGAGGGCTTTGTCAACTTAGTCAATATGAACGATTCTAGCTCCAGTGACCGTACGATGTCCATCCAACGGCCATAGTGCTTCTTCAACCTCTGGTCTTCTTGCTCCAGCCGCCCAAAGCAGCGCTGGTCGTGCCGCCTGCTCCTGCCTCTCGTGGCCGGCTGTGCTGCCGCGGAGGCCTCACCGCCCCCATACTAATCCCACCGCTGGCCAGGCCGTCCCTCCACTCACCCATACCCCCTGTTATTCTGCGGCGACGGCAGCCTCACACCGCAGCCGAACCAGTGAACCCTCGTACTCCTCTCCGCGTGGGCATCCACTGCCGTGTCTTCCCCGGCTCCGCATCGTCCCCTTCCTAGGCCTCACCATCGTCCACGCCTTGGTGCTCTCGGCGCGGCGTGGTCAATGTGGTCAACGACCGACTTCCATCGGAAGAGTACTGTACGTGGAGAAGCTGACAGCTGGGTCCACGGCCATAGCCCAGTTTTTTTGTGATTTGCCAAGTAAGTCACTTTGTCAGGCCTGTTGGGCTGCAAATCTTTCAAGACAAGGAGAGCTTCATTCGGCTGGCCGAGAAAATGGCCTATCAGTAATGAGAAATGGGTTGTACATTTTTAAAACACATCAAACCGGCAATTAGTTTCAAATTTCTTTTTTTCATTTTGAGATTTTAAATTGCATTGATTTTTATGCGTGGACAATTTGTTGGATTTTATATTGATATACATTTATTTTTAAATCCAGTTTGAATGTGACTCAAAATTTCGGGATTAAAAACAGTTCGGACCGCACCGAAATATGCAAAATTTCGTATAATTTTTTAACCGTGGCCACAATATGGGCTGTAATGTTAACAAAAAGAATATGGGCTCCAAAAAAACCTTAAGAATTAGCAAATGGGCTGTAAATTATTAGAAATAATTGCAGATGGGCTGTATGATGTTTTCCACAGATTTGAGGCTTCCTAAAAAAAGGTTGACGCATAAGCAATGACTGTTGGATGTCCATCCAACGGCCGTCGTGCTTCTTCAATCTCTGCTCTTCCCGCTCCAGCCGCTCAAACAAGCGCCGGCGGGACTGCCTGCTCTCTCCTCCCCCATGGCCGGCTGTGCTGTCGCGCAGGCCTCACCGCCCCACCGTACTCCCATCGTTGGCCTAGCCATCCCTCTACTCACCCACACCTGCTGTTATTCTCCGGCGACGGCAGACGAACCAGTGAACCGTCGTACAGTCGTACTCCCCTCCGCGTGGGAAACATCTGCCGAGTCTTCCCTGCCTCCGTGTCGTTCCCTTCCTAGGCCTCGCCGTCGTCCACCGCCCTGGTGCTCTCGGCGCGGCCTGGTCAACGTGGTGAACGACCGACATGCATCTGAAGTGGACTGTACGTGGAGAGGCTGACAACTGGGTCCACGGCCGCACGCAAGGAAATGACTCCTTATTATGCGCAAAATAATGATTCATCCACCTGACATCTGGGACCCACCGAAAGGGCCTCTGTATTTCGCAAAAAAATTGTTACTGCCGCTGACAGCTCGGACCCACCAGCTATATCTTCGCATGCAAGGAAGTGCCTCCTTATTACGCATAAAAAATGAATACTCCCCCTGTTAGCTGGGACCCAGTATAGTGGCAGGCTGACTTGTGGGCCTACTAAGTTGACGGGGACGGAGGGCTTTGTCAACTTAGTCAATATGCACGATTCTAGCTCCAGTGACCGTACGATGTCCATCCAACGGCCGTAGTGCTTCTTCAACCTCTGGTCTTCTTGCTCCAGACGCCCAAACCAGCGCCGGTTGTGCCTTGTGCTCCTGCCTCCTGTGGCCGGCTGTGCTGCCGCGGAGGCCTCACCGCCCCCTACTACTCCCACCACTGGCCAGGCCATCCCTCCACTCACCCACACCCCCTGTTATTCTGCGGCAACGGCAGCCTCACACCGCAGCCGAACCAGTGAACCCTCGTACTCCTCTCCACGCAGGCTTCCACTGCCGCGTCTTCCCCGGCTCCGCGTCGTCCCCTTCCTAGGCCTCGCCGTCGTCCACCGCCCTGGTGCTCTTGGCGCGGCGTGGTCAATGTGGTCAAGGAACGGCTTTCCATCGGACGTGGACTGTACGTGGAGAGGCTGACAGCTGGGTCCATGGCCGCAGCAAGGAAGTGCCTCCTTATTACGCGCAAAATAATTATTCCTGCACCTGACAGCGGGGACCCACCGGACGGGCCACCTTATTTCGCAAAAAAAGTTTCCCCCTGACTGCTGGGACCCACCAGCTACATCTTCGCAGGCAAGGAAGTGCCTGACGATCGGGACCCACCTGGTCGAAGCGTATGTAGCGTTGTCATTCTGGTCGCGAACGTGTACGTACATACTGGTCGATGTAGAGGCGCGCACGTGTCGTGGTAGAGGCGCGCACGTAGCATGTACACGTACGTACAGCGGCCAGTGTGCAAGAAAGAAAATACGGCCACGTACGTACATACGGGCAGGGTCTCGAACGCCTACTCGAGCATACGTACGGCCAGGGCTCGTGTACATGGCTGGGTCGGAACAGAGAAACTGCGTCGTCGTCGTGTTCATGGGGAGGCAACGGAATGCGTCGTGTTCATCGGGAGGCAACGGAACGCGTGGGAGCCAACCGGCCTGGACGGAACAGCCGATGGAAACGAGGCCTGGCGTACCGCAGAACGGAGGAAACGGCTTTGTGTTCGACCGGCCACGGTCGAAACGGGATCCTGTTCATCGGGAGGGGTCTGGTGTACCGCAAAACGGAGGAAACGGGCCTCCTACGGTCGAAACGGGGGTCCTGTTGATCGGGAGGGGTGTGGCGTACCGCAAAACGGAGGAAACGGACTTGTGTTGGAGCGCTACGGTCGAAACGGGGGTCCTGTTCATCGGGAGGGGTGTGGCGTACCGCAAAACGGGGCTCCACGGGATAATGTTCATCTCCACCGTCGACCCCCTCCAGCCTCCACGGGCTATTGTTCATCCACCGTCGACCTCCTCCAGCCTCCACCTGCGACTGTTCATCCACGGGCTCCTGTTCATCCAGCCTCCATCGCGCGCTACTCCACCGACTACTGTTCAACCACCCCTCTCCACGGGCTCCTATTCAACCACCCCTCCACGGGCTACTGTTCATCCAGCCCTCCACCGTCTACTGTTCATCCTGCCCTCCACGGGGTGGTCCTGTTCATCCAGCCCTCCATGGGGTCCTGTTCATCCAGCCCCAACCGGCTCGATCGATCGGGGTCCTGTTCATCCAGAGGCAACACCACGGGGTCCTGTTCATCCACCCCCACCGGGAACTGTTCATCCAAACCCCCCCAGCAACACTCACTGTTCATCCAGAGGCAGCATCGATCGGCTTCAGTTAGCAGCAGTAGCGAAGGAATCGCTCGATCGGGTTCAGTTAACAGCCATCGATCGATCGCTCGGGTTCAGTAACGCGTAGCCTGCAGTGCAATCGCTCGAGTTCAGTTAGAGCCCAACGCCCCGCACCCACGCGCGTGCGTGTACGAGATAAACGTGGATCGCTCGGCCCCAACCACCCACCGTAACCGGGAACACCCCGATATTTTCCTCGCCCTCGCTTCTACCACGGTTTTTTCCGTCATGGACGGCCCAAAGAATGTCATGCAGCTGCGTCTCTGGCCCGCCCAGGACGAAAAGCCCATTTTCTGTCATAGAAGTAGGACCCCACCACATCTATGATGATACCAGGTTTTGTCACAATTATCGTCATAGAAGTGTCATAAGTATGACAAAAAAATCGTTCGGCCCAAAATGTCACAGATGTGTCTTTTTTTGTAGTTTATGGTGCGATCCACACGCGCGCTCATATGATGGGAACCAAAGGACAGCAACATAACCACAAGCAAATTAAACCAATCATAGCAATTCACCAATTACCCGAGCGGACAACAAAAATCTACTCAAACATCATAGGATGGCAACACATCATTGCATAATAATATGAAGCATAAAGCACCATGTTCAAGTAGACGGTACAACGGGTTGCGGGAGAGTGGACCATTTTAGATAGATGGGGGAAGGTGACGGAGGTGTTGGTGAAGATGACGGAGTTGCTGGAGTAGATCGTCATCACACGATGATTGCCCAGCGGCGTTCCGGCGCCACCGGGAAAGAGGGGCTAGAGCCCCCCTCCTTTTTATTCTTCCTTGGCCTCCCCCCTAGATGGGAGGAGGGTTTCCCCTCTATTCCTTGGCCTCCATGGCGGTAGAGGGGCAGGAGCCCCTGCGAGATTGGATCTCTCTCTCTGTGTGTTTCCTTCTGTTTCTGCGTTCCCAGATTCTGGCCTTTCACTGTTTCTGAAATACCCGGAGATCCGTAACTCCGATTGGGCTGAAATTTTAACATGATTTTTATCCGGATATTAGCTTTCTTGCAGCCGAACCAACCGCCTTACGGGGTGGCCACAAGCCTCCTAGGCATACCCTGGGTAGGGGCGTGCCCCTAGGGCTTGTGGGCCATTTGGGCATCGTCTCGCGTTGATTCTTTTTTCTCAAAAATCACATATATTCCAAAAAAACTCCGTAAGTTTTATCGCGTTTGGACTTTGTTTAGTATGGACATTTTGCAAAACAAAAAACATGCAACAAACAGGAACTGGCACTGGATCAATATGTTAGTCCCGAAAATAATATAAAAAGTTGCCAAAAGTATATGAAAGTTGTAGAATATTGGCATGAAACAATCAAAAATTATAGATACTACGGAGACGTATCACTTCTTCACGGGAGCAGCAACTTGCTTGCCATTCTCCTTGAAGTTACCTTTCTTTCCCTTGCCCTTTTTCTTGAAACTAGTGGTCTTGTTAACCATCAACACTTGATGCTCCTTCTTGATTTCCACCTCCGCCGATTTCAGCATCGCGAAGAGATCGGGAATTGTTTTCGCCATCCCTTGCATATTATAGTTCATCATGAAGCCTTTATAGCTTGGTGGCAGTGATTGAAGAACTATATCAATAACACACTCATCTAGGAGCTCAGTTCCCAGCTGAGTCAAGTGGTTATGATACCCATACATTTTGAGTATGTGTTCACTGACAGAACTGTTCTCCTCCATCTTGTAGCTATAGAACTTGTTAGAGACTTCATATATCTCAACCCGGGCATTAGATTGAAATATCAACTTACGCTATTGGAACATCTCATATGCTCCGTGGCGTTCAAAACGTTTGAAGTCCCGGTAATAAGCCGTAAAGCATGGCACACAGAACTATTGAGTAGTCATCAGATCGAGCCTGCCAGACATTCATAACATCTGCAGTAGCTCCTGCAGTAGGTCTGTCATCTAGCGGTGCATCAAGGACATAATTCTTCTATGCAGCAATGAGGTTAATCTTCAAGTTATGGACCCAGTCCATGTAGTTGCTACCATCATCTTTCAACTTAGCTTTCTCTAGGAACGCATTAAAATTCAGGGGAACGGTAGCACGGGCCATTGATCTACAACATAGATATGCAAAAACTATTAAGACTAAGTTCATGATAAATTCAATTCAATTAATCAAATTACTAATGAACTCTCACTTAAATTAACATCCCTCAAGTTATCTAAGTGATACATGATCCAAATCAACTAACCCATGCCCAATCATCACGTGGGATGGGGTAGTCATCAATGGTGAACATCTCTATGTTGATTGCTACCTCTTGAGCACTGCGTTGGTTTTTCCTTGAAGAGGAAAGGGTGATGCAGTAAAGCAGTGTAAGTATTTCCCTCAGTTTTTGAGAACCAAGGTATCAATCCAGTAGGAGACCACGCACGAGTCCCTCGTACCTACACAAACAAATAAATCCTCGCAACCAACGCAATAAAGGGGTTGTCAATCCCTTCACGGTCACTTACGAGAGTGAGATCTGATAGATATGATAAGATAATATTTTTGGTATTTTTATGATAAAGATGCAAAGTAAAATAAAAGGCAATAAAAATAGCTAAGTGTTGGAAGATTAATATGATGGAAGATAGACCCGGGGGCCATAGGT
Organism: Aegilops tauschii subsp. strangulata; assembly: GCF_002575655.3. Lineage (NCBI taxonomy): Eukaryota > Viridiplantae > Streptophyta > Magnoliopsida > Poales > Poaceae > Aegilops > Aegilops tauschii. The sequence continues at coordinate 134,060,062 of NC_053040.3, forward strand.
TTCACTAGTGGCTTCTCTCACGAGCATAAGTATTACGGTGGGTGAACAAATTACTGTTGAGCAATTGACAGAATTGAGCATAGTTATGAGAATATCTAGGTATGATCATGTATATAGGCATCACGTCTGAGACAAGTAGACCGACTCCTGCCTGCATCTACTACTGTTACTCCACACATCGACCGCTATCCAGCATGCATCTAGAGTATTAAGTTCATAAGAACAGAGTAACGCTTTAAGTAAGATGACATGATGTAGAGGGATAAACTCATGCAATATGATATAAACCCCATCTTGTTATCCTCGATGGCAACAATACAATACGTGCCTTGCTGCCCCTACTGTCACTGGGAAAGGACACCGCAAGATTGAACCCAAAGCTAAGCACTTCTCCCATTGCAAGAAAGATCAATCTAGTAGGCCAAACCAAACTGATAATTCGAAGAGACTTGCAAAGATAACCAATCATACATAAAAGAATTCAGAGAAGATTCAAATATTGTTCATAGATAAACTTGCTCATAAACCCACAATTCATCGGTCTCAACAAACACACCGAAAAACAAGGTTACATCGAATAGATCTCCACAAGAGAGGGGGAGAACATTGTATTGAGATCCAAAAAGAGAGAAGAAGCTATCTAGCTAATAACTATGGACCCGAAGGTCTGAGGTAAACTACTCACACATCATCAGAGAGGCTATGGTGTTGATGTAGAAGCCCTCCGTGATCGATGCCCCCTCCGGCGGAGCTCCGAAAAAGGCCCCAAGATGGGATCTCACGGGTACAGAAGGTTGCGGCGGTGGAATTAGGTTTTTGGCTCCGTATCTGGTAGTTTGGGGGTACGTAGGTATATATAGGAGGAAGAAGTACGTCGGTGGAGCAACATGGGGCCCACGAGGGTGGAGGGCGCGCCCAGGCGCGCCCCCTACCTCGTGCCCTCCTGGTTGATGTCTTGACGTAGGGTCCAAGTCCTCTGGATCACGTTCGCTCTGAAAATCACGTTCCCAAAGGTTTCATTCCGTTTGGACTCCGTTTGATATTCTTTTTCTGCGAAACTCTGAAATAGGCAAAAAATAGCAATTCTGGGCTGGGCCTCCGGTTAATAGGTTAGTCCCAAAAATAATATAAAAGTGTATAATAAAGCCCATTAATGTCCAAAACAGAATATAATATAGCATGGAACAATCAAAAATTATAGATACGTTGGAGACGAATCAAGCATCCCCAAGCTTAATTCCTGCTCGACCTCGAGTAAGTAAATGATAAAAACAGAATTTTTGATGTGGAATGCTACTTGGCATAATTTCAATGTAATTCTCTTAATTGTGGTATGAATATTCAGATCCGAAAGATTCAAGATAAAGGTTTAATATTGACATAAAAATAATAATACTTCAAGCATACTAACTAAGCAATTATATCCTCTCAAAATAGCATGGCCAAAGAAAGTTCATCCCAACAAAATCATATAGTTTAGTCATGCTCCATTTTCGTCACACAAGAATGCTCTCATCATGCACAACCCCGATGACAAGCCAAGCAATTGTTTCATACTTTAGTAATCTCAAACTTTTTCAACCTTCACGCAATACATGAGCGTGAGCCATGGATATAGCACTATGGGTGGAATAGAATACAATGATGGGGGTTATGTGGAGAAGACAAAAAAGGAGAAAGTCTCACATCAATGCGGCTAATCAATGAGCTATGGAGATGCACATCGATTGATGTTAATGCAAGGAGTAGGGATTGCCATGCAACGGATGCACTAGAGCTATAAATGCATGAAAGCTCAACAAAAGAAACTAAGTGGGTGTGCATCCAACTTGCTTGCTCACGAAGACCTAGGGCATTTGAGGAAGCCCATTGTTGGAATATACAAGCCAAGTTCTATAGTGAAAACTTCCCGCTAGTATATGAAAGTGACAAAACAAGAGACTCTCTATCATGAAGATCATGGTGCTACTTTGAAGCAAAAGTGTGAAAAAAAGGATAGTAGCATTGTCCTTTTTTTGGGCCTTTTTTTTATTTGTCCTTTCTCTTTTTTTGGGACAATGCTCTATGAATGATGATCATCACACTTCTATTTATTTACAACTCAATGATTACAACTCGATACTGGAACAAAGTATGACTCTATATGAATGCCTCCGGCGGTATACCGGGATAGCAATGAATCAAGAGTGACATGTATGAAAAAATTATGAACGGTGGCTTTGCCACAAATACGATGTCAACTACATGATCATGCAAAGCAATATGACAATGATAAACGTGTCATGATAAGCGGAACGGTGGAAAGTTGCATGGCAATATATCTCGGAATGGCTATGGAAATGCCATAATAGGTAGGTATGGTGGCTGCTTTGAGGAAGATATATGGAGGTTTATGTGTGAAAGAGCGTATCATATCACGGGGTTTGGATGCACCGGTGAAGTTTGCACCAACTCTCAATGTGAGAAAGGGCAATGCACGGTACCGAAGAGGCTAGCAATGATGGAAGGGTAAGAGTGCGTATAATCCATGGACTCAACATTAGTCATAAAGAACTCACATACTTATTGCAAAAATCTACAAGTCATAAAAACCAAGAACTACGCACATGCTCCTAGGGGGATAGATTGGTAGGAAAAGACCATCGCTCGTCCCCGACCGCCACTCATAACGAGGACAATCAAAGAACACCTCATGTTTCAAATTTGTTACATAACGTTTACCATACGTGCATGCTACGGGACTTGCAAACTTCAACACAAGTATTTCTCAAATTCACAACTACTCAACTAGCACAACTTTAATATTACTACCTCCATATCTCAAAACAATCATCAAGCATCAAACTTCTCTTAGTATTCAACACACTCATAAGTAAGTTTTTTTACTAGTCTTGAATACCTAACATATTAGGATTAATTTCCCAATTTAAGCAAATTACCATGCTGTTTAAGACTCTCAAAATAATATAAGTGAAGCATGAGAGAATAATAGTTTCTATAAAACAAAACCACCGCCGTGCTCTAAAATATATAAGTGAAGCACTAGAGCAAAAACTATATAGATCAAAAGATATAAGTGAAGGGCATAGAGTATTCTAATAAATTCTGAATCATGTGTGTCTCTCTCAAAAGGCGTGTACAGCAAAGATGATTGTGGAAAACTAACAAGCAAAGACTCAAATCATACAAGACGCTCCAAGCAAAACACATATCATGTGGTGAATAAAAATATAGCTCCAAGTAAAGTTACCGATGGAAGTAGACGAAAGAGGGGATGCCTTCCGGGGCATCCCCAAGCTTTGGCTTTTTGGTGTCCTTAGATTATCTTGGGGTGCCATGGGAATCCCCAAGCTTAGGCTCTTGCCACTCCTTGTTCCATAATCCATCAAATCTTTTACCCAAAACTTGAAAACTTCACAACACAAAACTTAACAGAAAATCTCGTGAGCTCCGTTAGCGAAAGAAAAGAAAACACCACTTCAAGGTACTGTAATGAACTCATTATTTATTTATATTGGTTTTAAACCTACTGTATTCCAACTTCTATATGGTTTATAAACTATTTTACTAGCCATAGATTCATCAAAATAAGCAAACAACACACGAAAAACAGAATCTGTCAAAAACAGAACAGTCTGTAGTAATCTGTAACTAACGCAAACTTATGGAACTCCAAAAAATCAGACAAAATAGGACGACCTAGACAATTTGTTTATTGATCAGCAGCAATTTGAATGGATATTTTATCACGATCTGGTGGTTTTTAACAATTATTTTCGTGCACAGAAAGTTTCTGGAATTTTCAGCAAGATCAAATAACTATCATCCAAGAAGATCCTATAGGTTTAACTTGGCACAAACACTAATTAAAACATAAAAACACATCTAACCAGAGGCTAGATCAAATATTTATTCCTAAACAGAAGCAAAAAGCAAAAAAAACTAAAAATAAAATTGGGTTGCCTCCCAACAAGCGCTATCGTTTAACGCCCCTAGCTAGGCATAAAAGCAAGGATAGATCTAGGTATTGCCATCTTTGGTAGGCAATCCATAAGTGGCTCTCATAATAGATTCATAAGGTAATTTTATTTTCTTTCTAGGGAAGTGTTCCATGCCTTTCCTTAACGGAAATTGGAATCTAATATTCCCTTCCTTCATATCAACAATTGCACCAATCGTTCTAAGGAAAGGTCTACCAAGAATAATAGGACATGAAGGATTGCAATCTATATCAAGAACAATAAAATCTACGGGCACATAATTCCTATGTGCAATAATAAGAACATCATTAATTCTTCCCATAGGTTTCTTAATGGTGGAATCCGCAAGGTGCAAATTTAGAGAGCAATCATCAAAATCACGGAAACCTAGCAAATCACACAAAGTTTTTGGAATCGTGGAAACACTAGCACCCAAATCACACAAAGCATAGCATTCATGATCTTCAATTTTAATTTTAATAGTAGGTTCCCACTCATCATAAAGTTTCCTAGGGATAGAAACTTCCAACTCAAGTTTTTCTTCATAAGATTGCATCAAAGCATCAACGATATGTTTAGTGAAAGCTTTATGTTGACTATAAGCATGTGGAGAATTTAGCACGGATTGCAACAAGGAAATACAATCTATCAAAGAGCAATTATCATAATTAAATTCCTTGAAATCCAAAATAGTGGGTTCATTAATATCTAGAGTTTTGATCTCTTCAATCCCACTTTTACCAATTTTTGCATCAAGATCTATAAACTCCGAATTTTTGGAACGCCTTCTAGGTAAAGGTGGATCATATTCAGTCCCATCATTATCAAGATTCATATTGCAAAAAAAAGATTTAATAGGGGACACATCAATAACTTTTAGATCTTCATTTTTATTTTCCCAAATAAATTCCGGCTTAGCAGCCATCTTATTAACTAAGGTGGTCTGCTTATCCGAAACTTCAGCTATTAACTTCTCAAGATGAGCAATCTGAGATTTCCAACCATAAAATTCTTTAGACATATCATCGAGCTCTTTATTCATATAACCCATAAAGCTTTTTGTTCCTTAAGCTTGTTTCTAAAGAAATTATTATGCTCAAACTGTAGGACCATAAAACTCCTGATGTTGCCTTCGATCTCTTCTAACCTTTTAAGGTGAAGATCACCAAATCTAGGTAGAGCCATCGTGACAAGCAAGCAATCCAACACACGAGCAAACAAGAAGCGAGCAAAAAAGAGACGAACGGAAAAGAGAGGGCGAACAAAACGGCAAGGGTGAAGTGGGGGAGAGGAAAACGAGAGGCAAATGGCAAATAATGTAATACGGGAGATAAGGGTTTGTGATGGGTACTTGGTATGTTGACTTTTGCGTAGACTCCCCAGCAACGGCGCCAGAAATCCTTCTTGCTACCTCTTGAGCACTGCGTTGGTTTTCCCTTGAAGAGGAAAGGGTGATGCAGTAAAGCAGCGTAAGTATTTCCCTCAGTTTTTGAGAACCAAGGTATCAATCCAGTAGGAGACCACGCACGAGTCCCTCGTACCTACACAAACAAATAAATCCTCACAACCAACGCAATAAAGGGGTTGTCAATCCCTTCACGGTCACTTACGAGAGTGAGATCTGATTGATATGGTAAGATAATATTTTTGGTATTTTTATGATAAAGATACAAAGTAAAATAAAAGGCAATAAAAATAGCTAAGTGTTGGAAGAGTAATATGATGGAAGATAGACCCGGGGGCCATAGGTTTCACTAGTGGCTTCTCTCGCGAGCATAAGTATTACGGTGGGTGAACAAATTACTGTTGAGCAATTGACAGAATTGAGCATAGTTATGAGAATATCTAGGTATGATCATGTATATAGGCATCACGTCCGAGACAAGTAGACCGACTCCTGCCTGCATCTACTACTATTACTCCACACATCGACCGCTATCCAACATGCATCCAGAGTATTAAGTTCATAAGAACAGAGTAACACTTTAAGTAAGATGACATGATGTAGAGGGGTAAACTCATGCAATATGATATAAACCCCATCTTGTTATCCTCGATGGCAACAATACAATACATGCCTTGCTGCCCCTACTGTCACTGGGAAAGGACACCGCAAGATTGAACCCAAAGCTAAGCACTTCTCCCCTTGCAAGAAAGATCAACCTAGTAGGCCAAACCAAACTGATAATTCGAAGAGACTTGCAAAGATAACCAATCATACATAAAAGAATTCAGAGAAGATTCAAATATTGTTCATAGATAAACTTGATCATAAACCCACAATTCATCGGTCTCAACAAACACACCGCAAAAGAAGATTACATCGAATAGATCTCCACAAGAGAGGGGGAGAACATTGTATTGAGATCCAAAAAGAGAGAAGAAGCCATCTAGCTAATAACTATGGACCCAAAGGTCTGAGGTAAACTACTCACACATCATCAGAGAGGCTATGGTGTTGATGTAGAAGCCCTCCGTGATCGATGCCCCCTCCGGCGGAGATCCGGAAAAGGCCCCAAGATGGGATCTCACGGGTACAGAAGGTTGCGGCGGTGGAATTAGGTTTTTGGCTCCGTATCTGGTAGTTTGGGGGTACGTAGGTATATATATAGGAGGAAGAAGTACGTCGGTGGAGCAACATGGGGCCCACGATGGTGGAGGGCGCGCCCGGGGGGGTAGGCGCGCCCCCCTACCTTGTGCCCTCCTGGTTGATGTCTTGACGTAGGGTCCAAGTCCTCTGGATCACGCTCATTCCGAAAATCACGTTCCCGAAGGTTTCATTCCGTTTGGACTCCGTTTGATATTCTTTTTCTGCGAAACTCTGAAATAGGCAAAAAACAGCAATTCTGGGCTGGGCCTCCGGTTAATAGGTTAGTCCCAAGAATAATATAAAATTGTATAATAAAGCCCATTAATGTCCAAAACAGAATATAATATAGCATGGAACAATCAAAAATTATAGATACGTTGGAGACGTATCATTGATCACATCTACTATATGACTCACGTTTGACCTTTCAGTCTCCAGTGTTCCGAGACCATGTTTGTACATGCTAGGCTCGTGAAGTTTAACCCAAGTATTCTGCTTGTGTAAAACTGGCTTACACCCGTTGTATGTGAACGTAGAGTTTATCACACCCGATCATCACGAGGTGCTTCGAGATGACGAACTTTAGCAACGGTGCATACTCAGGGAGAACACTTTTATCTTGAAATTAAGTGAAGGGATCATCTTATAATGCTACCGTCATTCTAAGCAAAATAAGGTGCATAAAGGATAAACATCACATGCAATCAAAATATGTGACATGATATGGCCATCATAATCTTGTGCTTTTGATCTCCATTTCCAAAGCATCGGCATGATCTCCATCATCACCGGCTCGACACCTTGATCTCCATCATTGCATTGGGGTCGTCTCGCGAACAGTTGGTTCTACAACTATTGCTATGCATAGCGATAAAGTAAAGAAATTACATGGCGCTTGCATTTCATACAATAATTAAAAGACAACCCTAAGGCTCCTGCCGGTTGTCGATATTACAAAACATGATCATCTCATACAACAACGTATATCACATCACGTCTTGACCATATCACATCACAACATACCCTGCAAAAGCAAGTTAGACGTCCTCTAATTTGTTGTTGTAAGTTTTACGTGGCTGCTATGGGATTCTAGCAAGAACTGTTCTTACCTACGCAAAAACCACAATGGTGATTTATTATGTTTGTTGTTTTAGCCTTCTTCAAGGATCGGCCGTAGTCAAATTCGATTCAACTAAAGTAGGATAAACAGACACCCGCCAGCCACCTTTATGCAAAACAAGTTGCATGTCAGTCGGTGGAACCGGTCTCATGTAAATGGACATGTAAGGTTGGTCTGGGCCGCTTCATCCCACAATACCGCCGAATCAAAGTAAGACGTTGGTGGTAAGCAGTATGAACATCACCGCCCACAACTCCTTTGTGTTCTACTCGTGCATATCATCTACGCATAGACCTGGCTCATGATGCCACTGTTGGGGAACGTTGCATGGAAAACAAGAAAATTTCTACGCACGCGCAAGATCTATCCATGGAGATGCATAGCTACGAGAGGGGAGAGTGTGTATACGTACCCTCGTAGACTGTTAAGTGGAAGAATTTATCAACGCGCTTGATGTAGTCGTACACCTTGATGATCAGCCCGATCAAGTACCGCATGTACAACGCCTCCGCGTTCAGCACACGTTCAGCTCGATGACGTCCACACCTTCTTGATCCAGCAAGACGAGCGAAGTAGTAGATGAGTTCCGGCAACACGACAACGTGGTGACGGTGGTGATGCAACTATCTCTACAGGGCTTCGTTGAGGACTACGAAAATATGACCGAGGATGAACTAGAGGGAGAGGGGCGCCGCAAACGGCTTGGGGATCGTGGACTCTCTTGCCCCTCTCCCTCCTCACATATATATAGGTGGAGGGGGGACAGGAGGCAGCCCTATGGCGCCCCCAAGTGGCCGGCGGCTGCCCTAGAGGCCTGCCTAGCCGCGGCCCCCTTCCATATATGGGCATGGGGGGAAGGAAAGGGGGGCTGGCTGCCTAGCTTAGGGCGCCTCCCCCTTCCTTCCCTCCCTGCCTTGGTGCATGGGGCAGGGGTGGAGGGGCACGCCAGCCCCCTTGTGGGCTGGTGTGCTTCCCCCCTTGGCCCATAAGGCCCACCGCTTACCGGTGGCCTCCCGGAACCCCTTCTGGAACTCCGATAAATACCCGGTATGTTTCGAAACCTTTCCGGTGACTAAATACGATTGTCCAATCTTTACCTCTGGACCATTCCAGAGCTCCTCGTCATGTCCGTGATCTCATCTGGGACTCCGAAAAACATTCGGTCACCAACTCACATAACTCATATAATGTTATATCGTCAACGAATGTTAAGCGTGCGGACCCTACGGGTTCGAGAATGATGTAGACATGATCGATACGCCTCTCCGGTCAATAACCAATAGCGGGACCTGGATGCCCATATTGGTTCCTACATATTATACGAAGATCTTTATCGGTCAAACCTTTATGACAACATACGTAATTCCCTTTGTCAATCGGTATGTTACTTGCCCGAGATTCGATCGTCAGTATCTCCATACCTAGTTCAATCTCGTCACCGGCAAGTCTCTTTACTCGTTCCATAATACATCATCTTGCAACTAACTCCTTAGTCACTTTGCTTGCAGGTTTCTTGTGATGATGTATTACCGAGAGGGCCGAGAGATACCTCTCTGATACACTGAGTGACAAATCCCAATCTCGATTCACGCCAACTCAACAGACACCTTCGGAGATACCTGTAGAGCATCTTTATGATCACCCAGTTACGTTGTGACGTTTGATAGCACACAAGGCATTCCTCCGGTATCCGGGAGTTGCATGATCTCATTGTCAAAGGCACATGTATTTGACATTAAGAAAGTAGTAGCAATAAACTAAACGATCATATGCTAAGCTAATGGATGGGTCTAGTCCATCACATCATTCTCCTAATGATGTGATCCCGTTATCAAATGACAACTCATGTCTATGGTTAGGATACCGTAACCATCTTTTGATCAACGAGCTAGTCTAGTAGAGGCTTACTAGGGACATGGTATTTGTTTATGTATCCACACATGTATTTAAGTTTCCGGTCAATAAAATTCTAGCATGAATAATAAACCTTTACCATGAATAAGGAAATATAGCCTCTAGGGCATATTTCCATCAGGTGCGCCGTGTAGGGCACTCATATGTCTTGTGGCCTCGGCCTTGACATGTGAAGGATTTGATGGAACTTGTCTTGACGGTCTCATCCGGTGGAGTTGTAGATGATGAAGCTCTTGGCTTGAAGTTGCTTGTAGTAGGAGGACGACTTGAAGGTGTCGAAGTCTTCTTGTAACTTGACTTGTCATCATTGCTTGTAGAAGGATTGGTTGAGGTAGAAGGTGTCATAGTCGTTGAAGCTTGATTGTAGGAGCCGTAGGTCTTGGAAGAGTACTTGGCATACTTATAGTCGTCTTGCACTTGTCGCTCCGCCTTGGTAGATTGATGCACTAGCTCGAGGAGGTTGGAGTAAGGTTTGAATTCAGTGATCTTCTTGATAGGATGGTTGAGTTCATTCAAGAATCGTGCCCTGGTTTGCTCCTCATCTTTCGTGGCATTAGCTCGTATCATTGCAATCTCCATTTCCTTGTAGTACTCTTCAACGGACTTGGTGCCTTGCTTGAGGAGTTGCAACTTTTTGAAGAGGTCTCAACTATAGTGTGTAGGCACAAAGCGCGCTCGCATGACACCTTCATTTGATTCCATGTTGTGATTGGTGGGTCAACTTTTGCTTCTCGACGCTCAATGACTTGCTCCCACCAAATGAGGACATAGTCTTGGAACTCAAGCGATGCCATGGCGATCTTCTTTTCTTCATCATAGTTGTGCAAACGGAATATCTTGTCAACCTTCAATGCCCATGAAAGGTAATCTTCGGGATCACAGCTTCCGGAGAACTTGGGCATGGTGAACTTGAGCTTGCCGTAGCGTTGCTCCTCATTGTGTTGTTGTCGAGGGGGGTGGCGCTCTTGTCGGGGTGGAGGGTCTTGAGCCGCTTGCTCCTCGTGCTCCTCTTGATTGTGTTGTCGTTGAGGTCGTGGAATTGTTGCATGGTTCCTCATTTCTTGGCATTCCTCATGACATGCGGCTTCTTCTTGGCGCTCTCAGCGAATGGCCTCGTCTTGTTCTCGGTTGCATGCACGGACGGCTTGGGTTGCTTCATTGAGGGCACGTTGTGCTTCAAGGGCTTGTTCCTCACGGCGTTGTTGCTCTTGTCGAAGGGCATCGCCATCTTGATGGTCATGTTGATCTTGGCGTGTTGGAGCTTGCTCTTGGATTGGAGGATCATTAGCTTGGCGACGTAGTCGTTCACGTTCCCATATGAGGCCTTGTAAACCATTGCCATGAAATGGGTTTTGTGGAGCTTGATGATCTTCATGGTCTTGGCAATGATGCGAACGAGCTCGAGGAGGACTTGCATGCAAAGAAGGTTGCGAAGAATGTTGACTTGAGTGGCTCCGTCTTGAATAGGATGAAGTGGTAGAAGAGTGATTGACCATCATGGCTCGTATGTCCTCCTCGAGAGATGCCATCAATGTGTCAAAGTAGTCTCTTGTACGTTGCTTGTATTGTCACAAGTCGGTAGCGAGTAGGTCGATGCGGTCGCCCAATGCTTCATTCTCTTGATGCAAAGCTCTTTGTGCGCCGAATAGATGTTGTTTGGTGATGTAGTTGTTCGGGTCCTCATCTTGCTCGATGAAGAGTGGGTTGGAAGAAGTAGTTGGCCTATCCATCATCACAAGCAAATATGTAAGTGGAAGAAAGGAAAGAACTATACCAAATGTACCTTATACGATGTTGAGAATGGATCAATGATCACTCAATAATGTAGCAAGGAAATAGCACAATTGGTACCGGATCTTTTCAATTTCTCACACCTAGACAAGTAAAGCTTATGGAGTAGCTTAGTGAGGATGGTGGCACAAAATTTATGCAATTGTTAGTAAGACTCAAATAATGTTGAAAAAGATTCACAAATTTGCAAATGCAACAAGTAGACCGATAGCAATATGTGGCACACGGAAACACATGCACGAATAGATAAATGGGGTCGTGCAACCAAGGAATGAGCTTAAAATGTGGAATCCACAAAAAAATGCTCTTGTTGCACAACGCTAGAGAGACGCTAGCACGATTGCTCAATAGGCGGATACGAGACTTGTGCATAACCTACAAAGCAAAATGCAACGGTGATATGATCCAAGATGATCGAGTATTACAATCTTAAGTGCAATGTAGTATGATGCCATGGTTCTTTCTCGCAAGCTCTTTGCTTATCTTTCTTTTGCTTAAAATCTTTTTGGCTCTTTTTCTTTCTTTGTTTGGCCACTTATGCAAGACTTCACGAACCAAGATAGCAACTATGTATGCGGAGACAAGGTATTGCACTAGTGACGATAAGATGATACTAAGATGCTTGTACCAAGATGATATGGTATCTATGCAATGGGAATGAGGATCACTAATGTGCACAATTAACATTGTCGGCAATACTCAAAGGCTAGTCTCGATTGGAAAGTGAAGCAAAAATGGGCTATGGGGTTATCAATGCAGTGGCAAGGGAGAATATACTATAGTGTCGTCGAGGTTACCGCCCTTGCTTATGGTTGAAGGTGTCAAAATGGTGAAGTGGATGTTGCCGATGACGAGTTCGTGGCGAAGATGAGCGGTGGTGATGTCGGTGTCGAACCATCCCTAAGTAGCCGAAACACGATAGGAAACGGAAACTGTGACTCAAATTCTCAAAGAACAAAGTGTGTCAAAATTGGCGGAGGTTGTAGCGGGTAAGGATGGTGGTTGCGGAAAGCGGTGGGGTTATTGGAGTGGCGGCGCGGAAGAAAGTGGTTGTGGCTAAAAAGTTTCGCGTGAAAAAAATCAGTTTCATCAAGAAACGTCGGACGTCCGGTATAGGTCTGACGGCCGGTATACGTCGGACGCTCGGTAACTACCGGATGTCCGGTGCTTGGGCGATTTCGGGCTGCGGGGAGAACTCGAGGATTTCGTGGAGAAAAGAAAATTTTGGTCAAAATTGGACGGATTTTGCGGATGGAATTGAGGCAAAAGATAGGGAAAAGCTAGATCCACTCATGACAAAGCAAACCCATGGATCAAATTCAACAAAACTTCATCAAACCAACACATCACAAACAAAATTGGTGAGGCTATTTTTGTGGGAATTTTCGAAATTGGACAAAAACACACAAAATTAGGCTAGAAAACAGGGGTAGGGACTCCAAATTCATGATCAACCATGGCTCATGATACCAAGATGATGTAGGGTGGAACCCTAGTGGCCGATCTTTCACGATTTGGAGGGGATTCCACGAAGAACATGAAGAACACACGAGAGAGGAAACAAGAAGAAACACTCAAATCAACGAGATACAATTACACATGTGCTAGATCCAAGTACACAAGGAGATACGTGATCCAAACACAACAAGGGATGATACAAACGGTCGATAGTTCTTCCCAATCCGTGAGGAGATGGGGTCTTTTCTCCGTGAGGAGGTCTTGAATCCACTTGTGGGAATCTTCTCCTAGATGGAGGTCTTGGCCTCCAATGGAGTAGGTATCAAGTGGATGAGCAAAGCTCTATCTCCAAAACGAGCTATCACAATGCTACCCTAAAATGTGGGCGGAGTTGGAGTATATATAGTCTAAGGGGGCGAAGGGGAACATGGGCTTTGGCCTGATGTCTGCTAGACTACGTCGGTATTTCCCCAAAGAGGAAGGGATGATGCAGCACAGTGACGGTAGGTATTTCCCACAGTGATGAGACCAAGGTTATCGAACCAATAGGAGAACCAAGCAACACTATATAAACAACACCTGCACACAAATAACAAATACTCGCAACCCGACGTGTTAAAGGGGTTGTCAATCCCTTTCGGGCAACGGCGCCAAAAATTGGCAAACGGACGTGAGAGAGTTGTAAATATTGATAGATCGAACGCCAAATAAAATAAAGTGCAGCAAGGTATTTTTGTATTTTTGGTTTAATAGATCTGGAAATAAAAGCAAAGGAAAATAGATCGCAAAGGCAAATATATTAAAGAAGAGACCCGGGGGCCGTAGGTTTCACTAGTGACTTCTCTCGAAAAAAATAGCAAACGGTGGGTGAACAAATTACTGTTGGGCAATTGGTAGAACTTCAAATAATCATGACGATATCCAGGCAATAATCATTATATAGGCATCACGTCCAAGATTAGTAGACCGACTCCTGCCTACATCTACTACTATTACTCCACACATCGACCGCTATCCAGCATGCATCTAGTGTATTAAGTTCATGGAGAAACGGAGTAATGCAATAAGAACAATGACATGATGTAGATAAGATATATTTACGTAGAAATAGACCCCATCGTTTTATCCTTAGTAGCAACGATACATACGTGTCGGTTCCCCTTCCGTCACTGGGATCAAGCACCGTAAGATCGAACCTACTACAAAGCACCTCTTCCCATTGCAAGATAAATAGATCAAGTTGGCCAAACAAAACCCAAATATCGGAGAAGAAATACGAGGCTATAAGCAATCATGCATATAAGAGATCAAAGAAGACTCAAATAACTTTCATGGATAAAAAAGATAGATCTGATCATAAACTCAAAGTTCATCGGATCCCAACAAACACACCACAAAAAGAGTTACATCATATGGATCTCCAAGAGACCATTGTATTGAGAATCAAACGAGAGAGAGGAAGCCATCTAACTACTAACTATGGACCCGTAGGTCTACAAAGAACTACTCACGCATCATCGGAGAGGCACCAATGGACATGATGCACCCCTCCGTGATGGTGTCTAGATTGGATCTGGTGGTTCTGGACTCTGTGGCGGCTGGAATTTATTTCCGTCGACTCCCCTAGGGTTTCTGGAATATTGGGGTATTTATAGAGCAAAGAGGCGGTGCGGGAGGTCACCGAGGTGGGCACAACCCACCAGGGCGTGCCTGGGACCCCAGGCGGGCCAAGGTGTCTTGTGCTCACCTCGGGCCCCTCCTTGGTACTTCTTTGGCCCACTGGATGTCTTCTGGTCCAAAAAAATCCACAAAAAGTTTCGCTGCATTTGGACTCCATTTGGTATTGATTTCCTGCGATGTAAAAAACATGAAGAAAATAGCACTTGGCACTATGTCAATAGATTAGTACCAAAAAATGATATAAAATGACTATAAAATGATTATAAAACATCCAAGAATGATAATATAACAGCATGGAACAATCAAAATATAGATACGTTGGAGACGTATCATGGCCCAAGTCACTGTGCGCAGACAGGCGTCGGACGTTCGACCGTTACCGGCTGTCCGGTGGCTCGCGAGAGTCCGAACGTCTGGTAATGCTCGAACTTCTGACACTTCGGCTCTGATCAGGTGGCGCCGGATATCCGGAGGCGGTCGGTCGTCCGGAGGACTTCGGATTTTCATCATTTTGGTTTTGTGATGGTGGTGCCAGATTTCCGGACGAGGCCGGTCGTCTGGGCGCTGGAGGTTGTTGGTTCGGGTTGGTTGTCCGGCCGCTATAGCACTCGCGAGCTGGGCCGCTGGCTGGTGGAGCTTCCAAGGGTCGGACGTTCGACCTGTACCGGTTGTCTGGTGGCTGTTCCTGACAGCTCATCCTCTTGATCTTTGCACTCGGTATCCTCGCCATCTTGTCCAATGGATGTAGTTGCTCCGTGGCTTTCCTCTAAGTACCTGATCACACATAGGGTTTCTGCTTGAGGTAGTAGCCATGTCTCACATGAATAATGTGTAAATTCGGAGAGGAGCGAGTTCACCTTTTCTTCGATAGCCCTTGCTCGAGATCTAGTCACTGGTCCATGTGGTGTCATGGGTGACAAAGGTAGGTCCATGGGGATGACCGTCGGATCCTTCGCATCAAATCTAGTCATACTTGTAATAGCGTATCACACACGACATCCATTGTAAAATATATTATCAATCTATCTATCTTCATGATGTGTTCTTCATGTGATCTGATCTCCATGTGTGAGTAGTCTGGTAAGGTATGGGTTGGGACAAGAGTCTTCCACCCCGTTGTATTTGTTGGAGGGATCAATGGAAGGACTTTGAATTAACGTCTCGTATGTGTAACATAAAATTGTTCCAGAAGTTGTCTCTTGTCTCGTTCATGTTCTTCATCCCTTCAGGTACCCATGATCATAGAGAATGAGCCATGGAGAGGCTAAGGGCAGGAAGACCGTGAAAGGTTTAGTACGGTAACACAGATTCTATCCCTAGGGATTCAAGAGGTGTAGTCATTAAACATCAATGCTTTTGACTGATTATTGCAATCTTAATCATCGAGGCAACCCCGCATGACGAATAGGTAGGGCCTTCGGTTGGACAACTGACTCTTGATGCAGGATGCGCGTCGGTCAAGATGTAATTTGGACACATTCTCCACTTCGATACGTAACAAGCACATCTTGATGGGTGACTTTCACAACACAATTTAAGATCACATTTGGTCCCGTCACAAATATATGGTAATAAGCATAAGACCTCATACCCATGCTTATTTTTATTATAAGTGTTCTACCTATGTCGGTTTGATTTACAATCCGGTACATGGCTGGAATTAATTATTTAGCAAAAGCTTGTTTGAGACCCTAGCTTAAAGGGCACCGTTCTCCCGTGTATACGATAACTCAGGTCACCTCTAGAAAAAAGGCGAGAATATTTTCTGCTCCATTTTCGGATCACCAAAAGAAGTAATCATGAGGCAACAAAAATTAAAGTGTCACACCAAGACCATGATGATAAAGAACTTGATGTCTTTCTCAATATTGTGAAGGATGGGCGGGCAGTCATCACAAGGGGTTAGATTGAAGTTGTTAAAGCCTTCAACATGAAGGAAGGCGCGATATGGGTCTTCTGTTTCTTCAACAACGAGAACGATCTGGATGTATTTCGCCTCGCTCTGCATCGTCTCTAAAGTTGTCCTTGCTAACTGTTGCTTGGTCCTAGCTAGTGTTGTATTTCAATTCAATCAGTATGATGCTCTTGCAATTCTTGAACATGTGTTGTATGTTTGTTATAAATGACCAGTTTTGCCTGCATTCAAGTTGGAATGAAGTTTCTAGTATATTAATTAGCCATTGTAATAATCAAATTACATAGAATCTAATACCTCTAGTTTGGTACATAACATTGTAAACGGTTGCTAACGAAAAGGCGCGACCATTGAACTCTAACAACCCACATGCTTCATCTAAGCAAATGGGTCGTGATGGATAAATCACCGCACACAATCCTTGCTATAAAATCGTCTACTATAATCTAATTCATTACAAACCGTTAGTAACGAGAAACTATTTGCATACAACCAAATCATCAGCCACGCTTATTCCTACATAATTGTCTACGACGAACATACTTTCGCAAACAATTCTTTTTCAAAGAACACTACAGGAATCAGGAACTTTGCCATCTGCCATGGCAGACGGCAAAGGCATGCCTGGCGGATGGCAAAGGCCTTTGCCGTCCGCCAGCAGACGGCAACAGGTCTGGCTGAACAAGCTACGGCAAAGGCATATTTGTCGTCTGCTGGCGGACGACAAAGATGAAATGGTCTTTGTCGTCCGCCAGCAGACGACAAAGGACCTGGACGGCAGACGTGTCAGCTACAGGCCATTAGTGGGTTAACAGCGTGCTTTGTCGTCTGCTGGCGGACGGTAAAGACCTTTGCATATTTATCGTCTGCCAGCAGACGGCATAGCGGTCCACGTGGTAGCACCTGGGGGGCTGGCCTATTTGATTTCTTTGTCGTCCGCTGGCTGACGGTGAAGATGCAATGGTCTTTGTCGTCTGCCGGTAGACGGCAAAGCATCCAAATAGGCCAGCCTATTGCCCCAGGTTGCACAGGTAGCTGACACGTGGCGTATTTGTCGTCTGTTGGCTGATGGCAAAGCTCTTTGCCGTCTGCCAGCAGATGGCAAAGAGCCTGTATAGCCCCTATTTTTCTGATTTTTCTTTAATTCATTCAATTTCACATATATACACACACACACACACACACATATGAAAATACTTTCGACAAGCATGCCAGCACATATACATACCAAATCATATCCCTGCCATATGGATATGATCATGCAACACATATACATAGCAAATCAAAAGTCCATATGCAACATATATAGCTAGCCAACATATCCAACAACAAGCATATAATGGTTTCATCCATACATACATATATAGGTAGCAAGTTTCACATTGTTCATCCTACAAGATCAAAGCAAGAAGGAAGCATAAAGAGAAGAGTAGACTCCATCAACGCAAGCTTCCTCATCTAAAGCAAATCTGCAAATTGGGAAAGAAGAAAGTTAGAAGAAGAAGAAGATTTTTTTTTCTTCTATTTCTTTTTCTCCTCTCCTCTTCTTTATCTTCTTCTTCTTTTAACTAAGGTAGGTAAAAATGCCATTTTATTGCTAAGCTAGGTAAAAATGCTAAGTGTAGGTCATTTTAGATCTAAGCTAGGTAAATAGGTCATTTTGGAGCTTAGTAAGGTTATTATGTCATTTTTGAGGAAAATAAGCTAAGTTTATATCATTTTGGAGGTAACAAAGATTATCATGCAATTTTTGACCTAAGTATGCTAAGTATGTCATAAATGAACTGAAGAAGCTAAGTATAGCTCATTTTTTATCTAACTTAGGTAATTATGCCATTTAGGAGGAAAATAAGCTAAGTGTCCATTTGTAAAGCAAAACACTGGAGAAAACTTACCCTCATCACAACAAATGTGATGAAGATCGCAACTAAGGTAACAATTGATCCAACGGCATAATGATACCAAGCCTCATTATCAATGGCATATTTTCTAATCTTCTTAAGCTTCAGGCGCATTGCATCCATCTTCAAGCGCATTGCATTCATCTTCATCTTGTGATCATCGACGACATCGGCAACATACAACTCCAATGTCATCTTCTCTTCTTCAATTCTTTTAATTTTTTATTTCAAATACTCATTTTCTTTTTAACTAAATTTAACTTCTCGACAAGAGGGTCGGTTTCAAATTCCGGTTCGCATACCTCCTAGATTAAAATATCTCTATGTCAACTTGATGGCCATAATTGTCATAAATGCGAAGTGCAACAAATAGTTATGAAAGAGAATTTACCACATCCGAATCATAAAGCGGGCGAGGGCCGACGGGGACGGACATCAAGACCATGTCACTATGTATAAGAGACAATCATACAAAGTAAGAAAATTATACATACCAACTATATAAATCATACAATCATACAAGTAACTATATAAATCAAGTACAACATAAAAGGTTGAATACCTAATAATAATCTGGATCGTCGGGTTCAATAAATGCTCTGGGATCAATAAATGCATCATCATGTGGAAGGCCACCTTTACGTAATCGGTCAAGCATTGATAGGTCATCCGCAGCAGTAACCTCTTCTAGTTCAGGCTCCTCTTGTTCCGGCTCAGGGGTGAAGTCGGGTTCACTGTCGCTGTCTACTTCAATGTTCTAGGGTGAAGTAGAGCGGTTCTTGAAACGTTTTTTGGAAAGACGTGTTTCTTGGAAGAATTCTCCTTCATATGTGTTTGGGTTAATGTGAGGTTCATAATCCTCTTCATTGGGGGGAGGTGGTCTAACACGTGGCGACACTTCATAAACGACATCCCAACCATTGAGATTTGGGTCACTTTGATAGGCCCACGGTAGATAGAATACTTGGGTTGCCTGTTGAGCCATAATATAGACATCTGGAACATCCAAATGGGTGCTTTATTTGATTTCCACTAGCCCTAAGTGTTCATGAGTCCTTCTAGTCTCCTTCGGCTGGAACCAATAACATTTGAAGACTACGATGTTTGGTGGGTTTGCACATAGAATTGAAGTTCATAAATTGCTTCAACTCTTCCATAATACTCGGTATCTCCTTCGCCGATAGCAGAGACACAACAATTAGAAGACTTTCGGTCGGCCATAGATAGTTCTTTGCCATAGGTACGAAAGCGATACCCGTTGATGTCGTATTTGTCAAATGAACGGACCTTAAAGTCAAAACCATTAGCGACTTTTCTCAATTCGGCGTCCATTAACTCTGAATTAGCCTACAAGTTTAATACAAAAGGGATTGTTGCATTAGACACAAATTAGACGAAGAAATGAAATGGTCTAATGGAAATTACCGTTTGTTTGAACCAAGAGATGAAACCGGGATAGCCGCCTCCATGCTTTGCCAGAAGCTCATACTCTTCGACGGAATCCTTTTGGATCACCGATCCATACGAGAATTTGGCAATGTATCGACTGTATCAAATTTATCCAGGAATAAGAGCAGTTCAAAGGAATTAGAAGTTGCGAAACAATACCGAGAACTTACTCGATGTACGGCCGCACTTATGTTAGGTTGGTGAAGATATACAACGAAATGATCTGCCATTCTTCAAAATCCAATGTTAAGGAATTAGAAGCACGGGCTGGTGCGAGGTCCCCTTTGAATAGGCTGAGGTTGGATCCACCCTTTTTAGGGTCGTCAGCATTGTAATGAGGCTTCGGATTATGCAAATGACGATTTTTGGCTTCGTAGTGTGCTGTCACGAAGTTTGCCGCCTCCTCAGTAATGAATGCCTCAGCCATCGATGCTTCAATTCTACGTTTATTTTTACATTTTGCTCGTAGCGTCTTCTGCATCCTCTCAGTGGTGTAGCACCAATGATTTTGCACGGGCTCCCCCAATCTTGCCTCGGTTGGGAGATGCAAAATCAAGTGCTGCATTGGATTAAAGAAGCCCGGCGGAAAGATCTTCTCTAACTTGCAGATCAACTCTGGCGCCAACTCTTCCATTTCTTCTAGCAGGCCAGGCGATAGTTCTTTCGCACAAAGAACACGGAAGAAATAGCTCAGCTCTGCCAGTACTAGCCATTCATCCTCAGGGATGAAGCCACGCAACATCACCGGCATTACCCGCTCAATCCATATGTGCCAATCATGACTCTTGAGACCAAATATCTTCAATTTATCAAGACTTGCTCCCCTCTTTAGATTCGCTGCATACCCATCAGGGAACATCAACTGTTGTTGCACCCACAAGATAATTTCCCTCATAGCTGGTCTTCCAAGATTGAACCATGCCTTTGGCTTCGTCCAGTTCTGCTTTCCTTTCGGTTCTTTCATGTTTTGTAACGACCTATTACATAGCGCCTCCAGATCGACTCTAGCCTTAGTATTATCCTTTAACTTCCCATCTATGCTAAACAATGTACCAAAAAGTGCCTCGGTGATATTCTTCTCAGTGTGCATCACGTCGATGTTGTGTGGGCAAAGGAGGTCTTTGAAGTAAGGCAGATCCCACAAGCATGTCTTGTGAGTCCAGGCGTGTTTTGAATTATACCCCTTGAAATACCCTGGACGCTCTGGATCTGGCTCGAGAGCGTTTAACTGATCCAGAGTCTCTTGGCCTGTCAACGCAGGTGGTGCAGAGTTTTTGACAACTCTACCTCTGAAGAAGTTCTTCTTGACTTTCCTGAACTTATGGCGAGGATCCAGGAACTGTCTATGCATGTCAAAGCAAGAAAACTTGCGCCTGGCCTGAAGCCAACGAAACTCAAGAGCTCCCTTGCATGTGGGGCACAGGAACCTTCCATGCACACACCAGCCAACGAATAGCGCATACGCCAACAAGTCATGCATCGAGTACATGTACCAGACACGCATTATGAAGTTCCGTTTGCCAAAGGCGTCGTATGTCTTGAACCCATTATCCCAGGCTTCTTGCAATTCGTCCTTCAGCGGCTGCATGTACACATTCATATTCTTCCTCGGATAGTTGGGCCCTGGAATTATCAACGTCAGGAAAATGTTCTTTCTTTGCATAATCTGTCCGGGGGGAGATTGAGTGGAAAGACAAATACGGGCCAACAACTGTATTGGGCTCTTGATGTCTACTATGCAACTTTATTCTTGTAAACACGTGTTGGGCCTCCAAGCGCAGAGTTTTGTAGGACAGTAGCAATTTTCCCTCAGGTGGATGACCTAAGGTTTATCAATCCGTGATAGGTGTAGGATGAAGATGGTCTCTCTCAAACGACCCTGCAACTAAATACAAGAAATCTCTTGTGTCCCCAACACACCCAATACAATGGCAAATTGTATAGGTGCACTAGTTCGGCGAAGAGATGGTGATAAAAGTGTAATATGGATGGTAGAAATATATTTTTATAATCTGAATAAATAAAAACAGCAAGGTAATGGGCATAAAAACGGTGTTGCAATGCTTGAAAACAAGGCCTAGGGTCCGTACTTTCACTAGTGCAACCTCTCAACAATGCTAACATAGTTGGATCATATGATTATCCCTCAAAGTGCAATAAAGAATCACTCCCGAGTTCCTATTAGCGGAGAACAAAAGATAGAAATTGTTTGTAGGGTACGAAACCACCTCAAAGCTATTCTTTCCGTTCGATCTATCCTAGAGTTCGTACTAAAATAATGCAAGCTATTCTTTCCGATCGATCTAATCAAGAGTTCGTACTAAAATAACACCAAAGCAAATTCATATTCATAATACTCAATCCACACAAAGAACTACAAGGAGACCCCAAAGTTTCTATCGGAGAAAAGATAATAAAAATGTGCATCAACCCCTATGCAAAGATTACCCCAATATCACCGCGGGAATCCGCAAGTTGAGTGCCATAACGTATATCAAGTGAATCAATATGATGCCCGATTGCCACCTCAAGTATTCATACCGCAAGACATACATCATGTGTTCTCAAATCTGAATATTCAATCCGACATGACAAAACTTCAAAGGGTAAAGATTCAATTCATCACAACAAGAGTATGGAGGGGAGAAACATCATATGATCCATCTATATTAACAAAGCCCATGATATAGATCATCAGAGAGAGAGAGAGAGATTAAACACATAGCTACTGGTACAAACCCTCAGCCCTGAGGGTGGACTACTCCCTCCTCATCGTGGTGGCCGCCGGGATGATGAAGATGGCCACCGAAGATGATTCCCCCCTCCGTCAGGGTGCCGGAACGGGCTCCCGATTGGTTTTCAGTGGCTACAGAGGCTTACGGCGGCGGAACTTCTGATCTAGGTTAACCCCGAAGGGTTACGGAATATTTGGGAATTTATAGTGCAAAGAGGGGGTGCGGGAGGCCACCGAGGTGGGCACAACCCACCTGGGCGCGCCAGGGGGCCCTGGCGCGCCCTGGTGGGTTGTGCCCTCCTCGGGGCACCCCCAGGTGCAGCTCTAGCCCATTGGGTTCCTTCTGGACCAGAAAAAATCTCCGAAAAGTTTCGTGGTGTTTGGACTCCGTTTGATATTGATTTCCTGCGATGTAAAAACAAGCAAAAAACAGCAACTGGCACTGGGCACTGTGTCAATAGGTTAGTCCCAAAAAATGATATAAAGTTGCTATAAAATTATTGTAAAATACCCAAGAATGATAAAATAACAGCATGAATACTTCATAAATTATAGATACATTGGAGACGTATCAGCTGCCGTCAGACCAAACACACTGAACCCATCCGTGCTGATGCCGACTCGAGGATGCCTTGGATCTGCCGCTTTGTCATCATGTAATGCATCGAAGTTCTTCCATGCTTCACCGTCCGATGTGTGCACCATCATCAGCTTCCCATTTGCATCTAGTTGGGTTCTTTTGCCCGTTTTGTGCCATGTCATCTGTCTGGTCGTCTCTTCTACCATGAAAAGACGTTGAAGTCTTGGTGCGATTGGCATATACCGAAGAACATTAACGGGGACTTTGGTCTGCGTCTTCTCACCCATACCGTTGTCTACCACAACATACCTGGATGACTTGCAAATGGGACAATAGTTCAAGTCCGCATACTGAAGCCTAAATAAGGCACATCCTTTCTCACAGGCATGTATCTTCTCACAGGGCATCTTAAGAGCATGGAGAATTTTGTCTGATTGGTACAGGTTTGCAGGTAGTACATGGCCTTTGGGTAGAAAACGTCCAAATACTGTCATCATTGCGTCGCAGCATTCTCTGCCCAAGTTGAATTGAGCCTTCAGAGCCATTATTTGTGAGATGTCATCCAGCTGACAAAGCTCAGTGTGCTCGTGGAGCGGACGTTTTGAAGACTCCAATATTTCATTGAAGGCCTTTGCAGATTCCTCCATCTCATCGTCCGAGTCCCGAGCATCATCAAAGTCCAGCACCATGTCTTGCATCCCGGTACCATGCTCGTCGGTGCGACGACGAAGCACCTCAGCTCTGGCACGTTGGGCAGACTCGCCATGAAATGTCCACACCATATAATCTGGCGTAAAATCCCACTTCTACAGGTGTTTGGCCATTTCATCCTCTGTCCTCTTGTGCCAATTGTTGCACCCAGCACAGGGGCACCATGTTGTCCTCTGGCCATTTGCAAATGCGGCTCTCAGAAACCCCTTGGTTTTTGTTAACCATTAAATGGTCATGTCTTTTTGACTATTGTGACCGGTGTACATTCACGCACGATCAGTCATCTTGCCTAGCTACTGGACACATAAGAAATATATATATATATATATATATATATATATATATATATATATATATATATATATATCAGCATGTATATATTCATCAGTTAATGGAGTTTGTCACTTTTATTACGTCCATGCAACCTAGACACTAATAGGTAAAGATAGGTCCTAATCCCACCCGAGTATGTGTAGATTGGGTTCGTTTTCCCATGCTCTGCTCCGGATCCGACGCAAAATATCGGCAGCACCTCCCCGCTGTTCTCCTGATACACGTCTCGGCAATAAGCACAGAGGATGTGTACCCGGAGAACAACAGGGAGGCATTGACGAAAATTCTGCATCGGATCCGGAGCAGAGCATATGGGAAAATGAACCCAATCTACACATACTCGGGCTGTCCATGGATAACATTGGACAATTCGAAAGAATCACGGTTATAAATATGCAAATGCATGCATATTTATAGATGTAACCCTTTCGAATGGGAGACGCATAGTGGTCACGCATACTGATGATTGAAGACACCTATAGCTAGCAAGTTTCATCGGCACGAAGACCGGGACAGAGCAAATGAAGGGGGAGGAGGAGATGTCATTTGTGCTCACCCACGAACGCAGGGGCAGAGCTCGTCGAACACTAGACCCTCGCAACGACGAAAAAACTGCACATTTAAATCGAAAGATGAGTATCATAGCAATTTTGTTTTTTTCGTCGACCTAACTAAATATTTACAACAGGACCAGTGGGTTAGGGGGTTCCTTGGCGTTGATGGAACCCTAAATAGCAAGTATCATCGGTGCGAGATACATGTGGCGCTCGGAATTGAACACTAGATCCACATCCCACAAGTGAAGTCGGCGCCCGGTGTCCCGCAACAATAGTTCTGGTGGCCGATGACGGTCGAGCACCTTGGCGAATTTGTCTGGCGGCCTTTGCGATGAGGATTAAAGCCAAGTTTTGAAATTTCAAACAACCAAACCGACTTGAGTTAGTTTGGGTGTTTCAAGTTTCAACACTTGCCTTTTAATCGTCATCCCAGAGGCTGCCAGACAAATTCGCAATGGTGTTCGACCACCATCGACGCCGAGAACTATTGTTGTGGGACGTCGGACGCCGACGTCACTTGTGGGACGTAGATGTAGTGTTCGACGCCGATGGCCACATGTATCTCGCACCGACGATACTTGCTATTTAGGGTTCCATCAACAATGAGGAACCCCTAACCCGCTCCACCCGGTTTCGTCGGTGATGCACCCCTAATCTTCTTCTTCCTCCTTTTCTTCTTCTTCTTCCTCTTCTTCTTCTTCTTCTTCTTCTTCTTCTTCTTCTTTTTTCATCTTTCATCTTTCTTCTTAACCTAAACTAAACCTAATAAACTTCACCTAAACTAAACTAAATCTAAACCTAAAAAACAGAAGCTAAACCTAAACTAAACCAAGCCTAAATTAAACTAAACCTAATTAAACTAAATCTAAAAAAAAGAAAAAGGGATGTCTCACCTTCAGGCGCGGTCGGAGGTGTTGGATGGAGGAGGGGGCCGAGGCGGGACGCCGGGTCGGCCGGGGCGGCTCGGCGGGGCGGGGCGCCGGGGCGGCCGGGCGAGCCGGGGCGGGGCGCCGGGGCGGGGCTGCCGGGGCGGCGAGGCGGGGTAGCGGAGCGGCTGGGGTGGCTCGGGCACGGGGCGGCGGCGCGGGTGTGATGAGGGAGGGAGAGAGAGGGGAGAGAGAGAGGGACGTGGGGCTGGCGGCTATTTAGTTTAGGTATCGGACGGCAAAGAGCCTAGCTAACGGACGTTAGTTGGCCACTTTCTTTGCCGTCAGCTAGCCGACGGCAAAGATTCTTTGTCGTCCGCTAGCTGACGGCAAAGAAAGTGGCTGTTAGGAGGCCCTCGCTTTGTACGCCACCCTCCCTCTTTGCCGTCCGCTAGCGGACGACAAAGAACTGGCTGATGGCAAACACCATCTTTGTCGTCCGCTCTTTCTTTGCCGTCAGCTTTCTGTATGCTGATGGAAAAGACTTCCTTTGTCGACAGCTAGCGGACGACAAAGAACTGGCTGACGGCAAATATCCTGATTCCAGTAGTGGAAGTGTGTGCAAATATTGAAAGAATCCCACAGATATACAATTTCTAGGCCGTTTGGGAACTCACGTGCATCACATACATTTTCTCGTTACGTCAACAATGGACCCCCTATCACCAACCCACCCAAGCACATGGTTTGGGGGACTATCTACGATGGGGGGTCAGAATCGTGTGAATAACACTGTGCTGTACTAGTGCTTGCCCCACATAAAAACCACAAAGACCACAACAAGCACTTCTAGTCATATGCTAAAATCAAACATCAATTCAACACAAGAGTATTGATTGTTAGGGAACGTAGCATGCAATTTCCAAAAATTTCCTACGCTCACACAAGATCTATCTAGGAGATGCATAGCAACGAGAGGGGGAGAGTGTCTCCACGTACCCTCATCGACCGAAAGCGGAAGCGTTTGACAACGCGGTTGATGTAGTCGAACTTCTTCTCGTTCCGACCGATCAAGCACCGAACGTACGACACCTCCGAGTTCTGCACATGTTCCGCTCGATGACGTCCCTCGAACTCTTGATCCAACAAAGTGTCGAGGGAGAGTTTCGTCAGCACGACGGCGCGGTGACTGTGATGGTGAAGTGATCAGCGCAGGGCTTCGCCTAAGCACTACGACAATATGACCGGAGGCGTAAACTGTGGAGGGGGCGCCGCACACGGCTAACAGATGTTTGTGTGTCCTCTAGGCGCCCCCTCCCCACATACATATAGGTTGGAGGGGGGAAGAGGCAGCCAGGGGGCGCCCAAGTAGGCCGATTCCTACTTGGGCTCCCACCCCAATTCGCCCCCCTCCTTGTTCTGGCACTAGGAGAAGGAAGGAGGAGGTGGCGTCCCCCTTCCTTTCTCCCTTGAGAAGGGGAAGGAAAGAGGGGCCATCCCTCCTCCCTTGCCTTCCATAGGGCTGGCCAGCCTGGTGGAGGGGCCCACCATCCCCCTGTGGGCTGGTATGTCCCTCCCTGGGCCCATTAAGCCCATATAGCTTGTCGGGGGTTGTCCGAAACCCCTTCCGGTGACCCGATACGTACCCGGTACCCACGGAACACTTCCGGTATCCAAATACTATCGTCTTATATATGAATCTTTACCTCTCAACCATTTCGAGACTCCTCATCATGTCCGTGATCTCATCCGGGACTCCGAGCAACATTCGGTCACCAAATCACATAACTCATATAATACAAAATTGTCATCGAACGTTAAGCGTGCGGACCCTACGGGTTCGAGAACTATGTAGACATGACCGAGACACCTCTCCGGTCAATAACCAATAGCGGAACCTGGATGCTCATATTGGTTCCCACATATTCTACGAAGATCTTTATCGGTCGTACCGTAATGACAACATACGTTATTCCCTTTGTCCTCGGTATGTTACTTGCGCGAGATTCGATGATCGGTATCTTCATACCTAGTTCCATCTCATTACCGGCAAGTCTCTTTACTCGTTCTGTAATACATCATCCTGCAACTAACTCATTAGTCACATTGCTTGCAAGGCTTATTATGATGTGCATTACCGAGAGGGCCCAGAGATACCTCTCCGATACTCGGAGTGACAAATCCTAACCTTGATCTATGCCAACCCAACAAACACCTTCGGAGATACCTGTAGAGCATCTTTATAATCACCCAGTTACGTTGTGACGTTTGATAGCACACAAGGTATTCCTCCGGTATCCGGGAGTTGCATAATCTCATAGTCAAATGAATATGTATATGCCATGAAGAAAGCAATAGCAATAAAACTGAACGATCAATATGCTAAGCTAATGGATGGGTCTTGTCCATCACATCATTCTCCTAATGATGTGATCCCGTTCATCAAATGACAACACATGTCTATGGTTAGGAAACTTAACCATCTTCGATTAACGAGCTAGTCTAGTAGAGGCTTACTAGGGACACTGTGTTTTGTCTATGTATCCACACATGTATCAAGTTTCCGGTTAATACAATTCTAGAATGAATAATAAACATTTATCATGATATAAGGAAATATAAAATAACAACTTTATTATTGCCTCTAGGGTATATTTCCTTCAGTCTCCCACTTGCACTAGAGTCAATAATCTAGTTCACATCGCCATGTGATTTAACACCAATAGTACTAAGGTGTGATCATGTTTTGCTTGTGAGAGAAGTTTAGTCAACGGGTCTGACACATTCAGATCCGTGTGTATTTTGCAAATTTCTATGTCTACAATGCTCTGCATGGAGACACTCTAGCTAATTGCTCCCACTTTCAATATGTATCCAAATCGAGACTCAGAGTCATCCGGATCGGTGTCAAAGCTTGCATCGACGTAACTCTTTACGACGAACTCTTTATCACCTCCATAACCAGGAAATATTTCCTTAGTCCTCTAAGGATAATTTTGACCGTTGTCTAGTGATCTACTCCTGGATCACTATTGTACCCCCTCGCCAAACTCATAGCAAGGCACACAACAGGTCTGGTACACAGCGTGGCATACTTTATAGAACCTATGGCTGAGGCATAGGGAATGACTTTCACTCTCTTTCTATCTTCTTCCGTGGTCGGGCTTTGAGTATTACTCAACTTTACACTTTACAATACAGGCAAGAACTCCTTCTTTAGCTGATCCATTTTGAACTCCTTCAAAATTTTGTCAAGGTATGCACTCATTGAAAGTCTTATCAAGCGTCTTGATCTATCTCTATAGATCTTGATGCCCAATATTTAAGCAGCTTCACCAAGGTCTTTCATTGAAAAAATTCTTATTCCAATATCCTTTTATGCTATCCAGAAATTCTATATCATTTCCAATCAACAATATGTCATCCACATATAATATTAGAAATGCTACAGAGCTCCCACTCACTTTCTTGTAAATACAAGCTTCACCATAAGTCTGTATAAAACCATATGCTTTGATCACCTTATCAAAGCGTATATTCCAACTCCGAGATGCTTGCACCAGTCCATAGATGGATCGCTAGAGCTTGCACACTTTGTTAGCACCTTTAGGATTGACAAAACCTTTTGGTTGCATCATATACACCTCTTCTTTGAGATATCCATTAAGGAATACAGTTTTGACATCCATTTGCCAGATTTCATAATGTGGCAATTGCTAACATGGTTCGGACGGACTTTCCTTGAACTTGTCAAAAACCTTTTGCAACAAGTCGAGCTTTGTAGACAGTAACATTACCATCAGCGTCAGTCTTCTTCTTGAAGATCCATTTTATTCTCTATGGCCTGCTGATCATCGGGCAAGTCAACCAAAGTCCATACTTTGTTCTCATACATGGATCCTATCTCAGATTTCATGGCCTTAAGCCATTTTGCGGAATTTGAGCTCATCATCGCTTCCTCATAGTTCGTAGGTTTGTCATGGTCTAGTAACATAACCTCCAGAACAGGATTATCGTACCACTCTGGTGCCAAACATGCTCTGGTTGACCTACGAGGTTCGGTAGTAACTTGATCCGAAGTTTCATGATCATTATCATTAGCTTCCTCTCTAGTTGGTGTAGGCATCACATGAACGGTTTTCTGTGATGAGCTATTTTCCAATTCGAGAGAAGGTACAATTATCTCACCAAGTTCTACTTTCCTCCCACTCACTTCTTTCAAGAGAAACTCCTTCTCTAGAAATGATCCATTCTTAGCAACAAAGATCTTGCCTTCGGATCTGTGATAGAAGGTGTACCCAACAGTTTCTTTTGGGTATCCTATGAAGACGCACTTCTCCAATTTGGGTTCGAGCTTACCAGGCTGAAGCTTTTTCACATAAGCATCACAATCCCAAATTTTAAGAAACGACAGTTTAGGTTTCTTGCCAAACCACAGTTCATACGGTGTCGTCTCAACGAATTTAGATGGTGCCCTATTTAACGTGAATGCTGCTGTCTCTAATGCATAACCCCAAAATGATAGTGGTAAATCAGTAAGAGACATCATAAAATGCACCATATCTAATAAAGTACGGTTACGACGTTCAGACACACAATTACGATGTGGTGTTCCAGGTTGCGTGAGTTGTGAAACTATACCACATTGTTTTAAATGAAGGCCAAACTCGTAACTCAAATATTCGCCTCTGCGATCAGATCGTAAAAACTTTATTTTCTTGTTACGATGATTCTCCACTTCACTCTGAAATTCTTTGAACTTTTCAAATGTTTCAGACTTGTGTTTCATTAAGTAGATATACCCATATCTACTCAAATCATCAGTGAAGGTTAGAAATTAACAATACCCGCCGCGTGCCTCAACACTCATCGGATCGCATACATCGGTATGTATTATTTACAGTAAGTCATTGGCTCACTCCGTTGTTATGGAGAACGGAGTTTTAGTCATCTTGCCCATGAGGCATGGTTCGCAAGTATCAAATGATTCATAATCAAGTAATTCCAAAAATCCATCTGCATGGAGTTTCTTCATGTGCTTTACACCAATATGACCTAAACGGCAGTGCCACAAGTACGTTGCACTATCATTATTAACTTTGCATCTTTTGGCATCAATATTAAGAATATGTGTATCACTACGATCGAGATTCAATAAACCATTCACCTTGGGTGTATGACCACAGAAGGTTTTATTCATGTAAACAGAACAACAATTATTCTCTGACTTAAATGAATAACCATAGTGCAATAAACATGATCTAATCATATTCATGCTTAACGCAAACACCAAATAACATTTATTTTAGGTTCAACACTGATCCCGAAGGTAGAGGGAGTGTGTGATGGTGATCTAATCAACCTTGGAATCACTTCCAACACACATCGTCACCTCGCCCTTAATTAGTCTCTGTTCACTCCGTAACTCCTGTTTCAAGTTACTAATCTTAACAACTGAACTAGTATCAAATACCCAGGGGCTACTACGAACACAAGTAAGGTACACAATAATCTGTATATCAAATATACCTTTGTTCACTTTGCCACCTTCTTATCCGCCAAATGTTTGGAGCAGTTCCACTTCTAGTGACCATTTCCTTTGCAGTATAAGCACTCAGTTTCAGGTTTGGGTCCAGCTTTGGGCTTCTTCACGGGAGTGGCAACTTGCTTGCCATTCTTCTTGAAGTTTCCTTTTCTTTCCCTTGCCCTTTTACTTGAAACTAGTGGTCATGTCAAACATCAACACTTGATGCTCTTTCTTGATTTCTACCTTCGCCGATTTCAGCATCGCGAAGAGCTCGGGAATCATTTTCGTCATCTCCTTGCATATTATAGTTCATCACGAAGTTCTAGTAGCTTGGTGATAGTGACTAGAGAACTCTGTCAATCACTATCTTATCTGGAAGATTAACTCCCACTTGATTCAAGCGATTGTACTACCCAGACATTCTGAGCACATGCTCACTGGCTGAGCCATTCTCCTCCATCTTGTAGGCAAAGTACTTGTCAGAGGTCTCATACCTCTCAACACGGGCATGAGTCTGAAATACCAATTTCAACTCTTGGAACATCTCATATGCTCCGTGGCGTTCAAGACGTTTTTGAAGTCCCGGTTCTAAGCCATAAAGCATGGTGCACTAAACTACCAAGTAGTCATCATACCGCGCTTGTCAAACGTTCATAACGTCTGCATCAGCTCCTGCAATAGGTCTATCACCTAGCGATGCATCAAGGACATAATTCTTCTGTGCAGCAACGAGGATAATCCTCAGATCACGGACCCAGTCCGCATCATTGCTACTATCATCTTTCAACTTTTCTCTAGGAACATATCAAAAATATATAGGAGCTATATCGCGAGCTATTGAACTACAACATAGATATGCAAATACTATCAGGACTAAGTTCATGATAAATTAAGTTCAATTAATCATATTACTTAAGAACTCCCACTTAGATAGATAGACATCCCTCGAGTCATCTAAATGATCACGTGATCCAAATCAACTAAACCATGTCCGATCATCACGTGAGATTGAGTAGTCTTCAATGGTGAACATCTCTATGTTGATCATATCTACTATATGATTCATGTTCGACCTTTCAGTCTCCAGTGTTCCGAGGCCATGTCTGTACATACTAGGCTCGTCAAGTTTAACCCGAGTATTCCGCATGTGCAAAACTGTCTTGCACCCGTTGTATATGAATGTAGAGCCTATCACACCCGATCATCACGTGGTGTCTCAGCACGAAGAACTGTCGCAACGGTGCATACTTAGGGAGAACACCTATACCTTGAAATTTTAGTAAGGGATCATCTTATAATGCTACCGCTGTACTAAGCAAAATAAGATGCATAAAAGATAAACATCACATGCAATCAAAATATGTGACATGATATGGTCATCATCATCTTGTGCTTTTGATCTCCATCTCCAAAGCATCATCATGATCTCCCTCGTAGCGTCGTGATCGTCTCGCCAACTATTGCTTCTACAACTATCGCTAACGCATAGTGATAAAGTAAAGCAATTACATGGCGTTTGCATTTCATACAATAAAGAGACAACCATAAGGCTCCTGCCGGTTGCCGGTAACTTTTACAAAACATGATCATCTCATACAATAACGTATATCACATCATGTCTTGACCATATCACATCACAACATGCCATGCAAAAACAAGTTAGACGTCCTCTACTTTGTTGTTGCAACTTTTACGTGGCTGCTACGGGCTTCTAGCAAGAACCGTTCTTACCTACGCATCAAAACCACAACGGTGATTTATCAAGATTGCTGTTTTAACCTTCAACAAGGATCGGCCGCAGTCAAATTCGATTCAACTAAAGTTGGAGAAACAGACACCCGCCAGCCACCTTTATGCAAAACTAGTTGCATGTCTGTCGGTGGAACCGGTCTCATTGACGTGGTCATGTAAGGTTGGTCCGGGCCACTTCATCCAACAATACCGCCGAATCAAAATAAGACGTTGGTGGTAAGCAGTATGACGATCACCGCCCACAACTCTTTGTGTTCTACTCGTGCATATCATCTACGCATAAACCTGGCTCGGATACCACTGTTGGGGAACGTAGCATGTAATTTCAAAAAAATTCCTACGCTCACGCAAGATCTATCTAGGAGATGCATAACAACGAGAGGGGGAGAGTGTGTCCACGTACCCCCGTAGACCGAAAGCGGAAGCGTTTGACAACACGGTTGATGTAGTCGAACTTCTTCTCGTTCCGACTGATCAAGCACCGAACGTGGCACCTCCGAGTTCTGCACACGTTCAGCTCGATGACGTCCCTCGAACTCTTGATCCAGCAAAGTGTCGAGGGAGAGTTTCGTCAGCATGACGGCGTGATGATGGTGATGGTGAAGTGATCTGCGCAGGGCTTCGCCTAAGCACTACGGCAATATGACCGGAGGCGTAAACTGTGGAGGGGGGCGCCGCACACGGCTAACAGATGTTTGTGTGTCCTTTAGGCGCCCCCCTCCCCACATATATATAGGTTGGAGGGGGGAAGAGGCAGTCAGGGGGGCGCCCAAGTAGGCCGAGTCCTACTTGGGCTCCCACTCCAATTCGGCCCCCCTTCCTTGTTTTGGCACTAGGAGAAGGAAGGAGGAGGTGCCCCCCCTTTCCTTTCTCCCTTGAGAAGGGGAAGGAAAGAGGGGCTAGCCCTCCTCCCTTGCCTTCCCTAGGGCTGGCCGGCCTGGTGGAGGGGGCACCAGCCCCCTGTGGGCTGGTCTGTCCCTCCCTAGGCCCATTAAGCCCATATAGCTTGTCGGGGGTTGTCCGGAACCCCTTCCGGTGACCCGATACGTACCCGGTACCCCCGGAACACTTCGGGTGTCCAAATACTATTGTCCTATATATGTATCTTTACCTCTCGACCATTTCGAGACTCCTCGTTATGTCCGTGATCTCATCCGGGACTCCGAACAACATTCGGTCACCAAATCACATAACTCATATAATACAAAATCGTCATTGAACGTTAAGCGTGCGGACCCTACGGGTTCGAGAACTATGTAGACATGACCGAGACACCTCTCCGGTCAGTAACCAATAGCGAAACCTGGATGCTCATATTGGTTCCCACATATTCTACGAAGATCTTTATCGGTCGTACCGTAATGACAACATACATTATTCTTTTGTCATCAGTATGTTACTTTCACGAGATTTGATCGTCGGTATCTTCATACCTAGTTCAATCTCGTTACCGACAAGTCTCTTTACTCGTTTCATAATACATCATCCCGCAACTAACTCATTAGTCACATTGCTTGCAAGGCTTATTATGATGTGCATTACCGAGAGGGCCTAGAGATACCTCTCCGATACTCGGAGTGACAAATCCTAATCTCGATCTATGCCAACCCAACAAACACCTTCGGAGATACCCGCAGAGCATCTTCATAATCACCCAATTACATGGTGATGTTTGATAGCACACAAGGTATTCCTCTGGTATCCGGGAGTTGCATAATCTCATAGTCAAAGGAATATATATATGACATGAAGAAAGCAATAGCAATAAAACTGGACGATCAATATGCTAAGCTAACGGATGGGTCTTGTCCATCACGTCATTCTCCTAATGATGTGATCCCGTTCATCAAATGACAACACATGTCTATGGTTAGGAAACTTAACCATCTTCGATTAACGAGCTAGTCTAGTAGAGTCTTACTAGGGACACTGTGTTTTGTCTATGTATCCACACATGTATCAAGTTTCCGGTTAATACAATTCTAGCATGAATAATAAACATTTATCATGATATAAGGAAATATAAAATAACAACTTTATTATTGCCTCTAGGGCATATTTCCTTCATCGATTCCCCTAGAAAAACAAGCAGAACCACAGCAACCACTTGCCAACACTCAACAACAATCACAGTCATCCCTAACCCACGAAAATCAGGAACAAAAAAGTCACCGTCACCCTCACAACCTAACAACAAAATTGAAATCCACCGCTGAAAGGTCAACACCACATCATCACCATGCAAATTGGATAGAAAGTAAAATAAGTAGAGGGGAAAGAATATCATGCTGCACCAAAGTGAGACATCAGAGGAAGAAGAGAATGACACGAGCGGAGACGAATCCCTTCCCCAGGCAACATCTTGAAACAACAACACATGTACGGTGAAGACGGTGAACCAAGGCCACACCAAAGTGCCTCCAATGCCACCGCCAGCAGAAACGCCAGGGACAACCAATGACGACGATGAACAAGCAGAAGGAGAAGCTCCACGAACAGCAAGCACAACGGCTACAGACCCAGTTCTAGCAATATCCAGCTGAAATACCTCCCTAGACAGCGCAACAACATACCAAGGTCCAGCGATGTCGGTTGAAAACCCTCCCCAGACAGCGCTTTCTCCCCTGTAGACAACCGAGGGGAAGTAACCGCACGACACCTATCACATGAGCGCCTTGCAGACGCCGCGGCGCTAGCTTGACCATAAAGCCCCTCCCTCCCTCTTTTAAAAAATAAACATAAAAATAAAAGCCCCTTCTCCCTGCCGCTGATCAAAATGGCTCACTAGCCAGGCAGCCCACCCCGCGCGCGTGACCCGGTCAAAATTGGCGACAACCGGCCAAATTGACGACCGCAATCGACTCTGGAGGTTCCAATCCACATGGGGCTTAATGAATTTAGGATATCTGTACCTTTAAATGCTGAGGAATAAAAGACCATTCTTGATGCTAAAATAAAATCTGTTAAAAAAACCTGGACTGTCCGATTACATACCTTTGTAACGTGACGTGAATCCGCAGCCATCGATATAACACCTCGTAAACCCTAACTAAACCCTTGCCGCCTCGTCGTTTCCGGCGTCTCTCGCCGCCGAGACCCCCTTTCCACCCCCCCCCCCCCTCTCGGGCTCTCTTCTCCACTCGACCAGAACAGCGCCGCCGACATCCACTCACCCGCGCACCCCCCCCCCCCCCCCCCCCCCCCCCCCTACCGTCTCTCGCCGCTAGCCAGCCCCTCCACCCGAGGCGCACGCCTCCGCCGCCGTCAGCCAAGGGGATTCAGTCGACTGAATCCCCATGCCCCCTGCTACGTCCGCCCCCGATGCCCCGGTGGCCGACGGGGATGCGGAGGCGCCGCCGGTGCCGACTTACCGGTCACTGGCAGCGCCGGTCAGCAATCCGGTCGACAAGTTCGCGCTCCTCCCTGCCTTCCTCAAGGTACCATCTGGAACTGGATTCTGCGTGGGACGGCTCCTCCTGCACATGCAATTTCGTCTAAAATTCATGGCTCCGACGATGTAATTTAGCGACACAGGCCTTTTTTCTTCTTCTTTTCACGCACTTATTTTCATAGGAAGTTATGCCTTATTCTTGTTCTCCACACATCACACCAGCTCAGTCCTCGGTTGGTTTAACAGCTAATGAAGCACCACACGCTTCATGTTAACCAGCTATTGTCATCCTCGATTTAGTCGAGAGCCTATGCTACTAATAAAAGTACGAATTGATACCATCACCCCAAACCTGACCAATGTCTGCCAAAAAAAGTAGGACTGTTCTGGATTATGCTTTATCATCTTTGTTGCAGTTAGTGTTAATCAAACATATTATCGACACTGCAAGACAACACAATTAGTTAAACCCATGTTCTGGAGTATTTTCGTTTGGTGGGGTGGGGTGGGGGGATCAGGCGTCTTGCCAACTGTCTGACTGCGTTGCTGCGTGCCGTTGGATCAGCCCCGTCATCGTCGTCCCTGTCATGCAATCCCCTCGTGTCGAGGTGCTGCACACCAATCCCGCGGCTCCTTGCAGCACTGGCAATGAAGACCAAAAAAGGAAGGAGCTCCTCTGCAGCACCGATCGTCGCCCCTTGCAGCAGCAGGCGACCTGACAGCACTCAAGCACCGACGACAGGGGCGGGGATGGGATAGGCAGCGGCCGGCACATAGAGATTGGAGAGAGATAGAGCGCCATGGTAGGAGACTGGGGAATGGGGATAAGCTATGTGGACGCGCAAGGGAGAGAATAAGGCCACACCATTATTTCTGGAGGGCGGCGAACTGGTGGGGCCCAGGAGAAAACGTAGTGTGGCTACAGCGTGCGATCACGATCCCGTCTGATGGTCGTGCGCCCTACTGATTTGTCTGGGATTAGCCGCCTGAGAGAAATTGTTTCCCTAGTAATAATCACAAGCAATGATGATTTTGGTGTAGATATTTTTTTAACCTTATATTATTGTTTCAATACTCTGGTATTTGGCTAATTCAGTCATATGTCGCAAAAAAAAAGTATTGCACATGCATGATAGCTAGTCTGGTCTAGACAATGTCTCACATCACCTATCTTTGACTGACTGCTCTCTGGTTTGTTCTGTCCTAGTTTTAATCTGTGCCTGACGTGCATTCGTTTCATTCCAACTGCAACACTACAGAGGCTTGAGTTTCTCTTTGCTGCGTCTTTATTTTTTTGATGGAGGTGCCAACTACTCATTTGGTCTGGGCATCTTTTGGTCGATCCATCTGATTTGGCCCCTTTCTCTTTGTTTGATGGAATCATTAGGTTAGAGGCCTTGTGAAGGAGCACATTGACTCTTTTAACTACTTCATCACCAAAGGAATCAAGAATATTGTCAGGGCAAACAACCGAATCGAAGCACGCAGTGACCCAGGCATTTATCTTGAGTATGATGTTATTCAGTTATACAGCTACTGTTTTCTTTTGTCAAATAAGGGTTCTCTTATCGTATGTGTTCTTTTCTTTGCCTTGATGTAGGTACAAAAATATATACATCGGCGAGCCCTCGGTGCAAGTAGATTTTAGAGTTGAGACTATCACACCACACTTTTGCCGCCTTACTGATCGCACGTAAGCTTTACATTGCCTCACTTGTATCTGTCTGATGTAACTCTGTGCCGATAATTAACTGAGCATATCAATGAGCTGGAGATATGTGACGAATATCTCTCTCTTGTCTACCATGAACAGCAGGATAACTTCAAATAGCTGCTGGTTTGGTTTAATAGGCAACCCAAGCTTGTATCTTGTCATGATCCTAAGCACAAAAAGGCTGGATAAATAGGTAGATAGTTGGAATAATCAAGTACTATAAGCGAGGGTTTTATTTGGGAGAGGGCTTGGGAAGAGAGAATATTGCCTATATAATTCAGGCCAGCCACTGCAAGATTGCTGTTGTAGAAATGTACAATGAACATTAGTATGGATGTTTCTCGTCTGCCTACATAATTGAGTTTCTGAGCATATATTACTGAGGACAACTTAGATTTCTGAGTGAATTGCTCCTTTTCACGGGCTAGAATTTTATAAGGGTCTCTTTGAAAATTGGAATGCATGGGGTCTAAAAATACAGGAATAGGAAAAACTTAGGACTAAGATGTCATTAGAATCTTATGAGAAACCAGAACACATAAATTTGCAAAACTGGCTCTTCGTATGTTCTGCACGAGTTTAGCACGGATTTGAAGAGACAATTTTCATGCAAGAGACAAATACTTTTCAACGAGGTCCAAGCTCATGTTAGAATTCCTCAACAAATTCTATGGATTGAGCCATTCGGCAGAAATCCTTTAGGGTTCCTACAACCTCATTCTTATGATCCGAAAGGCTTCTGTAGGAGAAATAACTATGGATTGAAACCCTACAAAGTTTTCTTGAAAACCCCTCAATGCAAAAGGTCCCTATGTTGGAAAAGCAAGAGCCTTGATGCCCAATATTCCATAGGGCAGACTAGCTGTGGAATGTGCTTTTAACTAGCTGATTCATCTAACATCAAGCTTGACCATCTTGATTGTACTGCAGTAGCACTGAGTTTCATACCTTTTTTTTTTTGCCTATCACAAGCTTCCTTTTACCTATTCTTGCTTAAGATGTTCCTTTGTTCCTTCAGATATTCTGCTCCTGTGATTGTTGATGTTGAGTACACTGTAGGAAAGACGCATGCGAAACATAGGAAGGTAACACATCTAATGTCTGGCTGAAACATCCCCCTTTCCACCCCACAAAAGAATATTTACTTATTTTGCACGCGTATATGGTACTCCTTTGTTCCAAATTAATTTAAGTTATACCTTTGTCCTAAGTCAAACTTCTTTAGTTTGACCAGGTCCATAGAAAAATATGCTCAGATCTACAACATCGAATATATATAGTATTAACTATAGTTTAGATAAAGAATCTAATGAAACTAATTTGGTGTTGTACATGTTGATATATTTTTCTATAGAATTGGTCAGGCTTATAAGTTTGACTCAGGACAAACCTAGAACTAAAATTAATTTGGAACGAAGGGAGTATGGCAGTATGCCAATGAACTCAGAAGTACCTGTTACATGCTTGGTTGTGAAGAAACTTGACCTCCTTTCGTCCTTTTTTTCTTCTCTAGCCAAGTTTTACCATTGGGTACATGCCTATTATGCTTAGAAGTTATGCTTGTGTTCTGAATGGGAAGGACGAAGCTGAACTAGCAAGATATGGTTAGCCTTCTTATGTTCATCACTGTATATTATTTTTACGTTTCTTAGATAAATTTGCCACTCTACCTTTCTGGTTATGTTGGGTTTCACTATTGTGCCTGTAGGTGAGTGCCCTCTTGATCCTGGTGGTTACTTCATTGTGAAAGGAACCGAGAAGGTAACTGGAAACATTGATGCAGTTTTCTCCACTCTCCCTGCTTTTTTTTGTGTTGATAACAAGTATTCCCTGTAGCCACTACCTACTGCATGCTAAAAGTGATAGTGCTAATGCTAAGTGCTCATTCTTTGCGACGCAAGCTCCTGGCGGATTCTTATGTTAGTATTATTTATCGTGCAATATGTTTTGATTCTCAGGTCATCCTAATACAAGAACAGCTATCAAAGAATCGTATTATTATCGACACTGATAATAAAGGAAGGTACTATGTCTACTATTTTGAAATTTATTTCAGTATCCAGCTGATTGCTCTATTTTGAAGGTTTGACAACTGTTGGAAATTACATTTATTTTGTGAATTACTTGTCTTTGTGACTATTCCCTGAATTTACAATTTTGCACTAGTTTGATAATTTACTTGAAGTCATATGTATGGACACATGCTATATAAATCGATATGCCACCGTACACATGGGAGCTTTGCTGCAAAGTAAGATTAAGAGCCGATGGTGTAAACAAAGAAGGATATTTGATTTTTATTTATTGAAACCCAACACATAAGCTTTGTCATGGTCCATTAATTAAGAAGATTATTGCCTAGTTAATTACGGAAAACCTGGCGGAAACAAATACAAACAAGGCCAAGCCCACTCAAACAACGACATCACGGGGCCATGCCCACTCGAAGCCTGAGTGCCTGACACAACCCCACTCTCACCGATGGCACGTCGAAGATCACAAAAGCACGCCAAAAACATGTGCACAAACTAACAGTGATAGCTTGCCTCCCACCATTGCCGAAGAGAAGCTACAACAGCTATGGGAGGAGCAGACCCGGGACACTCCCGCAGAGGTGAAGATGCGTGCACTCCATATGACCATGCGCCAAATGATGCCTTCACCCGGAGAGTCCATGCTCTTCTTGAAGTGGGAGGAAAAGAAGCTCCATGACGGCGCCTCCAAAGAGGGAAAACGACACTTGTTGATGCCGCCGTCGCTGGCCCGACCGAGGCCGGGGCAAAGCTTTCGCCATAGCTCCTCCTCTCCCGTCAAACCGCAAAGGGATAAGGGGGCAATACCTGAGAGCGCGTAGATCACTAGAGTAGGCCATGCTGCATAGGAAGCCTTCACCGCCTGCAGCCCAACCAGCACATGGCGCCACACTGCAACACCTCAAGCTACGAAGAATGTCGCGCCCTTCTAGCATCCACCGCCGACGACGCAGGACCACCAGCCGTGGTCGGATCTGGGCGCTAGATCAACAGGCTCCCTGAATTGCCACCGCGGCAACACCTACACATACGCGCCTCCGAGGTCGAGCGCTGCCGCCAGGACCAAGCTCTGAGGCCTCCGCCCTTCACTTGCTACAAGCGCTTCCAGCAGCACCAACTGAAGTAGAGGAATCGCCCCGCCCCCGCGCGCAACCTTAGCCACCGCGGCGGCAGCAAGCTGGGAGTTGCCCCTTTGTCCCCTGGGGGCAATATGGGACGAGACCAGTTCACCTGCTGACTCCCTGCAGTAACTTTATAATGTACATGGTATGATGTGGCAGTGAAAGGTTTAATTCTTTGATGTTAGAGATTTTATAATTGTTACACAGTATATCATTGTCTTATGGTGTTGCACATACTTCTGTGCTTTCTCAGATTTATTCAGGGCCAGTGTCACGTTTGTTCTAAAACACCACATTTGGGCTAGGTTTGATGTCTTGTTGAACATTGAAGCGAAATTATTTGTCTAACAAATACTTGACACTTGTGTTATATTTTCGTTCAAGAAGAATAACCAAGCCTCTATTGATTGTACAGTTCTTCCTTAATAGCGCTCTCGTGTATTAGATATC
This sequence comes from Aegilops tauschii subsp. strangulata, assembly GCF_002575655.3. Classification (NCBI taxonomy): domain Eukaryota; kingdom Viridiplantae; phylum Streptophyta; class Magnoliopsida; order Poales; family Poaceae; genus Aegilops; species Aegilops tauschii. Next base: position 134,101,629 of record NC_053040.3, read on the forward strand.
AGGCATTATGTATAGCTTGATGTGCTGGGATCTTTGGGTACTTGTATAATTCGATCCATGTTGGTATACTTTAAGTAACACTGATTAGGCTGCTTATTATAGCTATATAAACCATTTGGCAAAGTATATACATGGCTAAGGCATTTTTGAATATCTGATTGATAAATAGAAAACCCGACCAAGGTCTTTTCACATGATTGCCTTGTCTCTGATTAGTACTGTCAGGGAAGCAGTTCATCTCTAATCCCAACCATCCTGGTTAAAATCTTTAGCCTTTAAGTTGCTTGTTCACTCATTATTGAAGTTGCTTCTTTTTGTGTGCATGTCATTCCATTGATGTGGTTCTATATGAGGCAGTGAGCCTAGACCTTTTTGGCTGGGGGAGTGGATATGCAACCCCATCATCTGGGTTTATGTCCTCATGGACACGAATTTGTGTTCCTATTTATACTGTATGGGTCTCCTTACAGTTTTCTTTCGAAAAGAATGCCGTTCTGTATGTTCCATTCCCTTTCTGAGGTGCCCTGCAATCCATTACAGGCTGCTTAGAATCTTATGACTTCATTTTTCTGTTGTTTAGGGTAACTGCATCTGTTACTAGCAGCACACATGAAGTAAAAAGCAAGACAGTGATTTGCATGGACAAAGAGAAAATTTATCTACATCTGAATCAGTTCACTAAGCCGGTATGCAACTGATGCACTGTTGTTCTATTAAAAAGTCCTTCCATTTCATAGTAGTAGACCGTTCTACTTGACCCTTGTTTAACAATATAGGATCCACACATTTAACGAGTTCTTCAACTTCTACGTTAATTCTTTTCAAATACTTAATGGTCATGGCTTGGTGGTTGGTAATATGGTTCATTGATGGATATGCCATTTTCTCCTACGATTATAGACATGGTGAAAAAGAGTTATAGGTGTGGGACCGTACATGTTTTCTATGAGGCAGCTAGGTGTGCAGCTCCTTTTAAGAGATCAATCATCTCTTCTAATAGGAATAGCATGGTCTGAGTAGTCTTCTCTTCCCTGATATCACACTTGATGTATCCTTAACGATTGCAAACATGCAAGGCCTTACGTTTCTTTCCGATAATTATTAAGTTGATCATAACTGTAGTTTCCGAGCATTGAAACTTCTGCAGATTCCTATAATTGTGGTTATGAAAGCCATGGGAATTGAAACTGACCAAGAGGTTGTACAAATGGTTGGAAGAGATCCAAGATATGGTGACCTCCTATATTTGTCTATTCAGGTAACTTATTATTTTTACTTTGTTGCTTTACTTTTGTGGCTATATTATAACGATGATCCTCTCACCGTATTATTATTTGATCTTTTAGACTGTCAATCGTTAAATCTTTCAGGCCGTCTGAATTTTGTTGTTTTTGCTCTATTAGGAATGTGCCACAGAGAGAATATATACACAACAGCAAGCTTTGCAGTACATGGATGACAAGGTGAAACTTCATGTTGTATTATTAAATAGCGATGAAGCAATCTAAGCTTTGGAAGAGTACATACCTTGTTTCTAACTCATGCATTTTCTTCTGCATCTGTTGAAAGAGTGTTAGGCATTTGACCAGAAATGTCTAATACTTCCCCAAGAGTAGTCTGTGACACTTCTGATCTCTTTATTACTTCTACAGTCGCAGTATTTAGTTCTTTTGAAACCGCCTCAGTCATCTTATTACGTAATTATTTAATTACCCTACATCTATACTCAATTTGAGTGTGTGTGTTTGTGGTGCTGGTGGTGGTTGTGGGGGGGGGGGGGGGGGGGGAGTAGAGTGTTTCTTTCACTTTCACTTTTTAATACTCCCTCCGTTCCAAAATATAAGTCTTTCTAGAGATTCCAACAAGTGACTATATACGGAGCAAAATGAGTGAATCTACACTCTAAAATATGTCTACATACATCCGTATGTTGTAGTCCATTTGAAATGTCTAAAAAGACTTATATTTAGGAACGGAGGGAGTACATTATACTAAGGTATTTGCTGATTACCAAACTATTAAAAACCACCAGGACCTGTAGAATCCATGGGCTCTTGTCCATAGATCAACTGAAATAATGTATTTGATGATTTTTCATTTTGTTGAAACATGAAGTTGATGGTTTACCTAGCATAAAAAAACTGAATTTCTTATGTAGTTGCATGCGTGTATTGAATGTTGGATCTCTTCTGAACATACAGTGTGTGCTATATTTGCAGGTGACGTATGCTGGTGCAGGAAATATTAAGGTAATTATTACTTGCAGATCATATGTTGCTTTCCTTGAAAAGTTGATGGTAATAAAAAAATATAATACAGTTACTGAATCCCATATTTCTGTTGCTAAACTGATCGTTATAGATTATTGGATTAGTAATAAAGCTTAAGTTACTGCATTAGCTCCACGTGTCAATCTATGCTTTCAGACTGGTATATATACTGACTCTTCAGTTTAAATCATCTGATGGCTGCTCTCTCTCACTCTCACTTTCAGGACGGTCGGTCAAAATTAATCCTCCGTGATGTTTTTGTTGCGCATGTACCGGTGAGATAGATGTTTCACCTAGATTCTTCAGCCAGAATATTTTTATTCTTCCTCTCATGCATGCGGTTTCTCCTGTAGGTTAACAATGGGAACTTTCAACCAAAGTGCATATACACTGCTGTAATGTTAAGGCGAATGTTGGATGCGATCTTGAATTCTGACACCTTCGATGACAAGGCAAGTCCAGAGCTGGCCGATGTATCATTTTAGTGAATAACTCCTAAGATCTACCAAAAACACATTCCTTTTTTTCTTCACTATTGCTTCGGTGGAATGAAAATAAGAATCCATGTAAGTTTCAGTCTGGGCCTAAAGAAGAATTAACCTGTTTTTTTCTGGAAAATTAAGAACTTCTATTCACACCGTCGCAAGATTTCTATGGAAATCAGCTAATCGCAAGTTTACAGAGTGTTTATGGTGACATGTTTTTATGATGTACACTTGATTACTGTTCACAGTAAGTTCAGTAAATTAGACTAGTTTGATCTTAGAAAACCAAGGAGTAGCTTATCTTATTTATTTCTTGGACATTATTCAATTTTGAATCCAGTCTGCTTTTACTTTTTATGCATGATTGCAAGCATGAAAGCATGCAATCTGCTGATAATCTAGGAACCAAAGATATTTCTACATGAGAAGTTGAGAACTAAGCATGGCCTATTCTCACTAGGCTCTGTTTAGGCATGTTTGAATTATCTTATATACATCAAATTTACCTGTTTGCCGCCCTGTTGATATTTCATGTTTGATTTTTTTTCAGGATTATGTGGGAAACAAGAGGCTTGAGCTGTCTGGTCAATTAGTATCCCTGCTTTTTGAGGTATTTATTTTTCTTTATCATTTCATTAGATGTTGTGCATTATGTGATTGTGTCTCTTACTGTGCTTCTTTGTGAAGGATTTGTTCAAAACGATGAATACCTATGCTGTAGACCGTATGAACAAAAACAGTGACATGGCCCGTTCCAGTCCTTTGGATTTTAGCCAGGTAATGAAAATCAGTTGCATATTATGGATGCTCATCTGGTTATTCCTTTTGCCTTTTACCGCAATAATGTTACTGTAGCGTCACACTTTGACGTTGCACACAGTTCTTGTTGCACTATTTCCTTGAGTTGCAGTCTCTATCCAATTATGGGCCAGTTCTTTTGGGCGGCTTAAAAAATAAGCTGCCCCTTAAATTTGTTGAGACTTCTAAAAATACAAGTATTTTTTTTAAATGTCTTCGAAACCACAAGCTTGTTCAGCAGATCTGTACTTTTTTTTCTCTAATACGAAATGAATTTGCTGTCTGCTCTTGCAATAGGAATTTGGAGGTTGTTAAGCTCTGAAGGACTTTAGTTGTTTTTGCATGTCCTGAAAATACAAGTTCTGTTGGTTAAACATATACTAATATAATAGGTAAATTAGCAACTCACAAGCAAAGACTAATTTAACTCTGCAAGTGGTCGCTCTTTACCAAAGCCGCAAATTCACTCTTAACATGTGGGCGGCAGTGCAATTTACTCGTTCCATAACAATGTGCAGCTTAAAGTAACCATCTCTTTGCATGAACTTTTTCTCTTATACTTTACTAGTTATGTTTGGATGCTGAAAATGCCACTTTCTGTATCATGAGGCTACATAACAAACTTGATAAACGATAACTCAGTATATAAATTCATTACCATTTTGGTCTTGCTCTGCACATTATATTGAAATGCATCTTATTTGGAGTGTTGTACCACGAATCAGGAACCCAGTAGAATAGTGAATGAGGTGATGGTGTATGAAATGATTCGGTGTAGTTCCTTTGTAGTTCTGAAACAAACGGTGTAGTTTGGAGAAATTTACTCAAGTCGTTTGAGATGCTCGGATGTGGTATTTTAGATATGTAATTCCCTTCCTTTGCGCAGTTGATAATGCAGCAGGATGTAATAACCTCTGGTTTGGAGAGAGCTATTTCCACAGGAAATTGGGACATTAAACGATTTAAGATGCATAGAAAAGGTGTTTCACAGGTATCTACTCGTTCAACTTATGAGTCCCAATTCTCTGTTCACTGAGTTTGAGGCGTTTTTATTTTTTTCTACTTCTATGCAGGTTCTGTCTAGGTTATCCTATATGGCGTCTTTAGGCTATATGACACGCATAACACCACAGTTTGAGAAGACCCGGAAAACAAGCGGTCCACGTGCTTTGCAGCCCAGTCAGGTGAGGACAAAGTTTAGTATGTTGTACTTAATAAAGGTACATAAATATGTCTTTTTTTTCTGTAACAGTGGGGTATGCTTTGTCCTTGTGATACACCCGAAGGGGAAGCTTGTGGCTTGACGAAAAATCTAGCTTTAATGACTCATGTTACAACAGATCAAGAGGAGGGCCCACTGAGGAATCTGGTTTGTTCTCTCTAATTCAGCTATTTTTATTTCCTTGGCTTTAATGCTTTGTATGTCCACTGTTGGCGTGTGTATGATCACTGTTGCAATATACTCCCTCCGTTCTGAATTACTTGTCTTAGATTTGTCTAGATACGGATGTATCTAGCACTAAAATGAATCTAGATACGGATGTATCTAGACAAATCCAAGACAAGTAATTCGGAACGGAGGGAGTAGAAAACAATGTTATTGACTCATTACTGAATTTGGTTTTCTCCTTGTTCTTTCCTTGAGCTCTCCTTTCATGCACCCACAATTTTAGATGGCAGATCTTGGTTCAGTTCTCTTAGATTCTGTAGTGACCCTCGTAAATATTTTTATCTGTAATAACTCGTGCTTTAAGACAGCAGCATTTCGCTGCTTCCAGATCAATCACGCCATGAGCAGCACCTATGAGTTGCGTTTTTGCGATCTCGGTGGGGTGGAATTGGTGGCACGTTGCCACTAGTTCTGTAAGTCCTGAAAACCGGAGGCTGGGAAGTCGATCTGATAAGGACAGCCTGAGCAGGTGGGTCATGGTCTCTTCTGACTGGTCACGCAAGAGACAAGCCGGTGCATGCTGCAACCCTTGCACAGTGAGCCTCTTGCCGTCCAGCAGTGGTCTTGACATGCCAATCAAATGAAGAACTTCACCCTCTTCCAGGACCTTGTTAAGCTTCAGGCTAAGCTTGGACCTTGAGATGATGCTCCCTGTAAGAGGTCGTAACAAAGACTTGGACCTTGAGATGATGTTCAGCTTGTGTGGCAGTGTTGTGAGCTGCAGCACACAGACCATGAGCCAGACTTGGATGTATTGCCACAGGGTGAGCGAGCCGAGTGCCCCCTGATGTTAATGATCTATCGCCTGCCCTCCGGCGCCTCCTGCACAATAAGGCACACGACGCTTCCTAGTGCGTCTTGAGCTGAGCTTCTATAGCTCAGGAGCAATCTTGATTCTGCCATTCGACCATCGATCCTCCTAGAAGAGCGTTGTTGTTCTGTCACCAACAACAGAACATACTCCGCTCGTCTCTAGGAGATTGCATATCGAACGCCCACCAAGGAGGTAGCGGGACTGTGCACAACGAGAGGCTAGTCGCAGTCCTTGGATACCAAGGCCACCATACTTCATTGGCCGGCACACCTTTTCCCAATTGGATGTGCCACCCACCCTGGGTGTCCACTCTGCCTATCCAATGGAATCCCTGAAGGATCTTCACTGCTTTTGAAACTTTTTACAAACTGAACATCGGAAGCTGATGAAACTGATGAAGCACGATTGCTGCAAGCACCACCTTGACAAGGGTAAGCCGTTCGCCTTCATCATCATAGGCGCCTTCCACGTAGGTACCCACTTTACAATCCAGTCTCCGAGGGGTTTGAAGGCTTCGCTAGAGTGTTTTTAAATCGTGTGTGGGATCATGGGGTATTTGAAGGCTTTGCTGGAGTGTTCTCGAAGGCCTCGCTAGCACACTCCATCACCATCGCAACATCCTCGGCTTTCTCCTCGGAGCAACCTGTGGGGGTCACCAAACAATTGGCAAAGTTGGTGTGCGGCCATCTTCTCCGTCTCCCGTCGAATCCGATCTCTACCGCCCCCGAGGAGCCGCCAGGGAGAAGGCAGACATGCTGCTTGCTCGCCCAACCTCGGAGGAAGCCACATCACACCCTGTTGCTTTGTGGACCTCCCCGCGAATGGCAGAGCACTTGCCGTTGTGGATCTTTTGGTGTGTGTGTGGGGGGGGGGGGGGGGGGGGTTCCCTAACTTATCCCAAATCTTCTGCCTCCAATCTACTCCGTAGTTGAAGCACGTCGTGGCAGATGCTGCCAACATCCTTTAGCTTGCTCCATGCCACCTGCTATTGGAGAAACATCGGTGTCTCTTCGCTGATGAGCTCCTTAGAAAATCTCTTTGGTCCTTGGACCGGAGAACAAAACCACCAAGCATGGTCGCTTCTTTCTTTGCCTCTTCTAGAGAGCAGGGGAAAGGGAGAACAAAAGCTTGTTTGGTCCGAGTCGCAACAATCATGTATGTTATGCTTCTTGATCAGTGCACGTTAGTTCTCCATGAGGATTTTCAATCTCTATGGCAGCCTTGTAGCCAAGGTCTTTGCCACTGGCTTGGCGAAGGCACAGATGAGACTGATGCAGTGGTAGTTTCCTGAGAAAGATGGCCTCTTGCCACTTCGAAAATAGTATTAGTAGTGCCTGTTTCATGCCCTAAAAACCACACCCTCTAAGTGAGTGCAACTCCGAAAAAACTGCCACCACATTGCTCTTAATGGTACCCAGCTCATCTGTGAATCTGTATGGTCCAGGTGCTTTACTTCACAGCATCTCACATCTCCACACCAAATGGGGTGTCAAGGTTCACTTAGTCTTCTACGCGTGCACCTAGAAAGTCTAGGTTAAGTGGGAATTCCTGTTGCTCTGCCGTACCAGAGAGTGAGTTGAACTGATCAAAAGTTACATTTGCCACAGCCTTGTGGTTCGAGACTTTGAATGTTTTGAGTCAATATATGCGTTGCAATATTTTGTTTATTACTTTTCTCTCGCTTGTCTTGCACCCATTGACATATAATTCTATGTTTTGTTCATTCTTTGTTGTAGTGTTTTAGCCTAGGTGTGGAAGATCTGTCACTTCTGTCCGGAGAAGAAATCCATGCACCGGGTTCATTTCTGGTCATGTTCAATGGATTAATACTAGGGAAGCACAGGCAGCCTCAGGTCTAGTTTCTTATAAACAGTACATACATCTCAAATTATTTCCCTTATTTATTCTCATAAAGTTATATATGATGCTTTCCAGAGATTTGCTAATAATATGAGAACATTCCGCCGATCAGGCAAAATTGGCGAGTTTGTAAGCGTTTTTGTAAATGAGAAGCAGGTATCGTTTCTTCTCTTGATTACTACTAGCTTAAAATGGATCTTAACGCCATGCTAATAAATATTTTGGTCCTATCTGCTGATAACAAAAAAAGGTTTTTGAGAACCTCAAAACTCTACGTAGGATGGTACTAATCGAAATTTTGTTACTCAAAGCTTTCACTGCTGGATTAATGGTCGCCGTGGGCTCTTGGCGGCATCAACTGACCCAGAGCTTTTCGGAAATAGCTTTAGAGTTTGTATTAGCTGATTTTACATATAATATTAATCTAGTTATGTATGAAGGATTGACCCAATAGGTATTAGTTCCTGCTGCCATCACTGCTTACACCTGCAACTAACTAAATCTGCCAGACTGATTATGTAAAGGTGATACCCCCAGATTGTGTCCTGTATCCAACTGTATGATAACTGTTGTGTTTCAGCATCCTCATATCGTACCTGAATTTTGCAATGCAAGCTGGTGTAAAGATTTCAGTCTAATGCAGCCAGTTCAGTAAATCTTTGCTAGGACCATATTGCGACATGCCAGCCAGAAGTAGGGTTTTGCTGTGCAGTTCTGCTTTTTCGAAGCTATAGCATAATATTCGCATTTGCTGTCAATGCGGGTTTATGTACCAACTACCAGTTAATCAATTGCTATGGCAAGCTTAGTTTCAATGCCATAAGGCTTGGAGGCCAAACAATTAGTAGTCTTTAAGATTTGAGCCGAAAGCCTATGCAGTATTCAGGATGTATTGCTCTCTTTCCGTGGATGCACCTTATGTAGTTGCACTGTGTAACAAACACTCATCGATCTGCCTTTTCTTTCTTTTATTTATAATAGAATGCGTTTGAGATACTAACCTTGTTTGTCATTATAGCATTGCATTCATATTGCCTCTGATGGTGGCCGCGTTTGTCGTCCACTTATAATTGCTGACAAGGGCAGATCAAGGGTTAAAGAGCATCATATGAAAGAACTGAGGGTTAGCAACTTGTTCTTCTTGATCTATTGTCATTTGTTTGATCTTTATCTCACAACTGATTTCACTGTAGGATGGTATTCGTTCATTTGATGATTTTCTGCGTGATGGATTGATTGAATATCTTGACGTCAATGAAGAGAATAATGCATTGGTATATCTTGATTCTTTTGTGTTTTCGTGCATGGTTCATTTATATTCTGATCAAGTGATTAAGATGATTCAAACAGATTGCATTGTATGAGCATGTGGATCAAGATGGTGTTCAAAGAAGCAGCATCACTCACATTGAAATAGAGCCAATGACCATATTAGGTGTTGTAGCTGGACTTATTCCATATCCACACCATAACCAATCTCCACGTAACACTTATCAGGCAAGGATGTGGATTATTGATATACATCTCTATTATTTTTGGAATATTCTTACTTGATGTTTTCTTGTCTGCAGTGTGCAATGGGTAAGCAAGCGATGGGAAATATTGCATATAATCAGGTAAGAAGCAGCTGGAGTTCCTTTTTCTCAGTTTAATCCTGCATTTTCTTGCTTTCCATGAATGCTAAATAAAGCGGTCTTGTTGCCGACAGTACATGCATCTAGATCAGTCAAAAGCATCTAATCACATCCCTGGATAAAATTAGTTTCATTTGCACCATATTTGACTATTATGTTATGATCCTGTGGTTCTTCCTTGCTCAATTCTTCCTTTCCTCTTGGTGTGCACTAATGTGTATTTGGAATTTTCTGTAGTTGTTTCGAGCAGATTCTCTACTTTATTTACTAGTGTACGCGCAACGTCCCCTGCTTACAACAAAAACGATTGAGTTGGTTTGTCCCCCCCCCCCCCCCCCCTCTCTTATCCCTGTGCAGACACACACGCGCACACCCTCTCATAGTTTACGTGACAAATACTTCATGGCAAATCTTTCAGGTGGGATACGATAAACTTGGTGCTGGGCAGAATGCGACTGTTGCTGTAATGAGTTATAGTGGATATGATATTGAAGATGCAATTGTGATGAACAAATCATCTCTTGATCGTGGTTTTGGTCGTTGCATAGCAATGAAAAAGTATGATACACTTCAAATAAAGATGCTGTTTCATTTGCTCTGACTGAAGGGCTTGGGGAGCATTTCTTTAATGCTGTTGTTTTTGTTTTTATAATTTTATTTTTGGTTCTCATCCTACAGGTACACCGTAACATCGGAGAAATATGGAGATGGTATATCAGACAGGATTGCTAAACCCCAGAGAGATAGAGATGGTGTCTTGATAAAGCAGAATATGCGGGTATAAAAATGACTGATCATTGCTATTTATCCTGAACTATTAAACCCTTCACTTCTCTCAGTAGGATGGCTTATTAAGCAAATTTAAAGTGAGCAGTACAAAAAGTCATTTTGAAAATCTAGGATAAAGTAAGAATTGTGTAGGCAGTGAATGTCCAACCCATTCCTATTGAGCTATTTGGATTTTTGGAATAGAAATAAACAGAAGTCTCCTATTGTCCACATTTAGAGATATATAGAGGATGTTTTATTCAGTCTGTTGTATCGCAGTCCCATCCGCTTAAATATATTTATCAAATTTAATTTCATGAGCTTTCGTCGAGATGATATTGTTGTTGTGTTGCAGCCTTGATATTTTTGACTTTTTAGTGTCAAATTTCATTTTTCTTCGAGCGTTTACTAAGAACTGCATAGAGAATGTATAACAGAGCCACAGTGGTGTCCGCAGTTTATTGTTCGTGTTTAGTGTGGTTGTTATGAGTTGTAGGATCAAAAGGGGTTCATCAGTTCCAAAACCCGAACTGTCTACATCTTTTTGTATCTTATAATCTGTGTATTTAGTTATTCACAAACATTTTAATATAGCTCCTAAAACAAGAAACATTTTTTTAAGGCATTGGATGAAGATGGATTTGTTGCGCCTGGTCAAATAATCCGCAATCATGATATCTATGTGAACAAGCAAACACCCAAGGTTACCAATAGAACTCCTGGTACTGCATTAACAGACAGGTGAGTATTGTTATGTTCGTGATTTATTCTGTTATACGTTCCATCCTGCACGTATTTGCTTTTGAAGAATGATAAATGTGCTTCATTGTTTAATATTACTTATCCAGGGACTATAGGGACTCACCAGCTGTTTACAAAGGTGTCGATGGTGAGACTACCGTTGTAGATCGTGTAATGCTTTGTTCGGATACAAATGACAAATTGACCATTAAGTGTATTATCCGTCACACTAGGAGGCCGGAGGTAGGTTTATTCGGTAAATTCTCTTGAATTCAGTTGTAGAAATATGTACTTATATTTGCTATTCATGTTTGTGACTCAGGTTGGTGACAAGTTTAGTAGCAGACATGGACAAAAAGGTGTTTGTGGCACCATTGTTCAGCAGGAAGACTTCCCCTTCTCTGAGAAAGGAATATGCCCTGATTTAATTATGAATCCCCATGGATTTCCAAGGTTTTGTATTGGCTTTGGTTATATTCTACACTTGTTTTGTCTCTGTTGCTGTTTTCCTTAACCTAGGATCTCATATAATCTGTCTACGGGCTTCTATCTTTGGCATGTCTCTGACTGAACCACTTAACTGGGAAATTCTAATTCATGTCTTATACTCTTAAACTCTGCTTCAACACACACACACATGCTAAGCCGTCTCAAGGAATCCATATCTAGAGGTTTAATTTGAATAATTTGTTATCGCTTCCCCTCCAGTTCAAAAAAAAAACATGCTGTACTCGACATATGTTTTGCTTTGGGTATTGTGCTTAGATTCAAAATTTAGGATGAAAAAGTGAAACTGGGTTACCATCACAACTTGTGATTTGTTATTGTGATAACTAATAAAATAAATAGATTGGATAATTACTCCATCATTGAAGTTGTGATTGTGACACTTAAACTAGAGGGTGATTCCTGTGATCCAGTCCACCTCATCTATACCAACCCGGGTTTTATGATGGTCATGTGCGTACTAAATAGCAACTACAGTGTTATATACTGATTGTTTGAAGTTGGTACTTCCTCCGTGTCACAAATTCCCAGTACATGTCTAGAATCTGCACCGGTCAAGCATTTCAAAGTTTCACCGTTAATGTAGACTAGGTCCATCTTGGAATATACTGAAATTATGTAATGCTTATTTTTATTTGAAGAGACATTTTCATGATCAAAATGTAACCTTTACGAACGTGTTAATGTTTTTGAAACATGTATCGTGACAGAGGGAGTACTATTTTGTTTCATGGTGTTTCTTCAGCCTGACTGACTCTTATTCTGCTCACCAGTCGTATGACAATCGGTAAAATGATTGAACTTCTTGGGGGAAAGGCTGGTGTTTCTTGTGGCCGATTCCATTATGGCAGTATATTTGGTGAACCAAGTGGTAATGCTGATAAAGTTGAAGACATAAGGTATGCTGATACCATGTAATACCATAGTTTGCTGACAACAAATCATAATTACACATTTACAATGATTCATCAACATTGCTTTTCTTTTGCATACCAGCCATACGCTTGTCAAGCACGGCTTCAGCTATAGTGGAAAAGATTTCTTATACTCAGGTGTGTTTTCAGTATGAAGTTGCTTTGGCACAAAACTTTGATTATGTTATTACAAGTCAGTATTGAGTATTGACTGAATTCACTGAATCTGAAAGTAGTAGTGCCACAGCTAATATCCTAATAAACTAAGAAAACAGATTCTTGAACCTCTTTCACTCTCATGTCCAAGGTTTTAAGGCGGTAAGGCGTTTAAAGGAGATCAATCCCTGCCTTACCACCTAATGGACGGTTAGGCACCAAAGGTGAAGAAGTGCCAGGGCATCTTACTGCTTAAACATCGCCTTATGGACACCTTAATTATCATGCTCATGTCACGTTGAGGCACTGCAGAAAAAAGAACTGCAAAATCCAATCCAATTTTTCGTAAACATACGAGGACTTGATTCAATCTCGTTCAGTTGATGTCAACTGCTCCATGAATATTTTCAGTGTAATTTATAGAAGTGCAGACTGTAAGTTCAATCTCAGTAAAGATGACAATAGGATAGGGATGTCTTGGTACAAGCAACTTTTATCTGGCAGTTTTTGCCCGTTGTGGTCAAACTGGTCACCATTGTTCTGATCGAGGCAAGATCTATTCCAAGAACCTTAGGCCAATATATGTACAAGTACTGGTATGGAGATAAAGTAGGGATCCAAATACGGAAGCAAATACATAGGGCTCCTAGTACAATACATTTCTATAACAATCACCAGTCTCCTGAAAATGTGTACATGCTATGTACCTAAGATTCATAGTACAATACATCTCTCTAACAACCATCAGCTTCCTAAAACCCTATATTATTACCTATTAGATGTGTCCGAAGCTTCAAATGATATTTACTGTTTTACAAGATGATTGATTGAAAACAAGCTGCTTTTTTTTCTCCAGTCGTGATAAATCGGGCTAAGTAATGTTTTTTGTGTGGAAAACATATTTGTGGACCCTCCTAAGTCATAACCACAAATGAAGTTTATCATCCACATTGTGCCCTGTCACCCGTTCCCCGCTTGTCTGTGATTACAGCATGCTGGTAAGAGTGTTTATAAACTGAATACAAATACAAACACAAATAGTTAACTATTATCACTCTTAATCACATAGAAAGTTAAGAAATATAGATATTCTGTGCAATCTTCCAATTTCTTGACTACACATTCTGTTCTTATCTTCTAGTAATCCAGATTTATGTGGCACCAGATATGTCGTTTTAGATTTTGATAATGCAAATTTAGTATTGTCTTATTTGTGAGATGTTCTTTCTTCATGGGGTGGGTCTTGAAAGCTGATGTTTTTCCCCATTTCAGGCATTTTAGGCCATCCTCTGCAGGCATATGTCTTCATGGGGCCAATCTATTACCAGAAACTAAAGCACATGGTAGGCATGTTTTGCTTGTCTGGTTATCTTTTATTTGGTCTTTTTGGGGCTTTGTTTTCTGTACGATGGGTGATGAATGTTGACAGGACTGACCAATGCTTTTTCAAACTAAAAGCTGTACATAGAAAGTTCTGAAATATTTTGGCAAGTACATACTTGTTGCTTATTGGTTTATCCAAATTAACTGGGCTCCTATGATGTCTTCTTCTCAGCTTGCTTCAGGTGTCATTCTAGTCTTTTGTTGTATAATTTTGTAAAATATTTGCTTATGGATTCCCCAGGTTCTTGATAAGATGCATGCTCGGGCTAGTGGACCACGAGTACTACTGACTAGGCAACCTACTGAAGGGCGAAGTCGTGATGGAGGTTTACATCTCATATAATATGTGGCTTTGGAGGCTAGCCCTTTCTCTTGTTGGCTCCTTGTTCTTCATCTTTAATATGTTCTTTGGTAGGTCTGCGTCTTGGTGAGATGGAGCGTGATTGTTTAATTGCATACGGTGCCAGCATGCTAATCTTTGAACGTCTCCTACTATCCAGTGATCCATATCAAGTCCAGGTAATTTTCAAGTAGCTTGTGATTCTTTCAGCGGTTGCAATCATGCATGGAACATAAGTACGCATGTTGTTGATTCTTTCATCAGTAGTGTGATGGAAACCTGTCAGCCTTCATTACACAATTCATGCTCATGGTTCAATGGTTAAACATCCCACTTAGCTAGATATCGCATCTAGTTGAACTGTAAAGAACTAAGGTGTCCAGTTGAACTCTACCATGGGCCCATTAGTCATTTTATGTCCTGGTAATTCATGGAGGCCCCTTCTTATTCACTGTTCATGTTCGACAGGTTTGCAGGAAATGCGGTCTGTTAGGCTACTACAATTACAAGCTGAAGACTTCCTTCTGCTCGATGTGCAAAAACGGAGAAAACATGGCCAAGATGAGGATGCCGTACGCTTGCAAGCTTTTGTTTCAGGTACTGTGTATTGTCAAAGTACTAGCAGCGCTGGCTGTCCCTGCGCAACACGGCTAACCTGGTTCCCCCTGTACTGTTTGGTGCTCTTTTCAGGAGCTGCAGTCGATGAACGTCGTCCCACGCTTGACCCTGACAGAAGGATAAATGCAGAATTCGACAAAGCTATGCCCCGATGTTAGGACCGCTAGGACCGCGGGAGACGAATCAATCTCCATTTTCCTGGCAGAACTGTAGCAGCAACGCGGCCGCCTCGTCGTGCTGCAACCTGTGGACGACAGCAGCATCGGCATGGGGAGATTGTTACAAGGATGCAAGGCCGAGTGTGTTTTTATGGATTTATTATAGATCGATCTCAGGCTCTCGGCATAGTTTCTGCATAGAAGAGATATATGAGAGTAGGTTTTGTTTCCTCAAAAAAAGAAAAAAGAGTAGTTTTTGTTGCCCTGAGATGATCAGAGATTCAGAGGAGTCGTGAAATAATAGTTGGAACATTTGTATATGTTGTGTTTTTGGGTGCGCATCTGATGAGTTTTGATTCCTGTGCATGAAAGGATAGTTCTGTGGGAGTAGCCAGTGCGATAGCAGTCTATTCGGTGTAGAAAGAGGATATGCTCTTCTGATCCGCGTGCTTCTCACGATGGCGACACGAACGGTAGTGTTGACTGACCGACCGGTATACATATTCGTCGTGTGAGGTCATTTGATGTCGACGCTTTGATGTATATCTCTGTGTTATCCTAGTCGTTTCAAAGGTCTCAAGCCGTCTAGCCAACGTACCAATATTTCAAACGGAAGGAATTCTCCGGCGGCTATCGTGGTTAAGATAATATTTCAAATGGATAAATACTGTTTTGACTGTCCTTTTTTTTTTTGCATCGAAGTTTTGACTGTCCTTACCAAAATCGCCATGACGACGTTAGTTTCTGGGGATCTTTGATGTACACCCTCATTTTACATAATACTCCCTCCGTCTTATAATACATTAGTGTAAAAAACGCTTTTATATTATGAGACGAAGGAAGTAATACTCAGCCGGTTCCTTTTATACAAGGTGTATTCTCCCTTGTATAGGAGGTTCAACACTGCAAAGTTGTGAGCTTAAAGACATACACTTGCAAAATAGGAGGTTCACTTGGAGCAACGAGAGGGAAAATCCGACTGTGCAAACTGGACTCGTTTTTCTGCAATGCTGAGTGGGACACCACTTTTAGCAGTCATCTGCTTCACGCCCTTTCGTCCTCACTATCCGATCACTGCCCGCTTCTCCTCGCCGATGACAAGGGGCCTCGGAGGCCTAGAACCTTCAAGTTTGAATTTTTTTGGATTGCTATGCCCGGCTTTATGGAGGTGGTCAATAAGGCTTGGAACAAGCCACTCGAGGGGAAACCCTAGATCGGATGATCGGATGACGGCGACGCTCTGGTGTCGTTCCTCCCTTGGGGGCGTCATTCTTGAAGGTACACACGTGATCAAGGGACCAGAGGACAGATTCTTTGGTGGAGCGGTGATTCATCCTACACACTGATGGCTGTTGGGAATCGTAGCATAATTTTAAAATTTTCCTACGTTCACCAAGATGCATCTATGGAGTATACTAGCAACGAGGGGAAGGGAGTGCATCTACATACCCTTGTAGATCGCGAGCGGAAGCGTTCCAATGAACGTGGATGACGGAGTCGTACTCGCCGTGATCCAAATCACCGATGACCGAGTGCCGAACGGACGGCACCTCCGCGTTCAACACACGTACGGTGCAGCGACGTCTCCTCCTTCTTGATCCAGCAAGGGGGAAGGAGAGGTTGATGGAGATCGAGCAGCACGACGGCGTGGTGGTGGATGTAGCGGGTCTCCGCAGGGCTACGCCGAGCTTCTACGAGAGAGAGAGAGAGAGAGAGGTGTTGCAGGGGAGGAGGGAGGCGCCCAAGGCTGTTGTGTTTGCTGCCCTCCCCCCTTTATATAGGCCCCTGGGGGGGGTGCGCCAGCCCCAAGAGATGGGATCTCAAGGGGGGCGGCGGCCACAAGGGGGGAAGGGGTTGCCTTGCCCCCCAAGGCAAGGGGGAACTCCCCCCTAGGGTTCCCAACCCTAGGCGCATGGGGGGAGGCCCAAGGGGGGCGCCCCAGCCCACTAGGGGCTGGTTCCCTTCCACTTTCAGCCCACGGGGCCCTCCGGGACAGGTGGCCCCACCCGGTGGACCCCCGTGACCCTTCCGGTGGTCCCGTTACAATACCGATAACCCCCGAAACTTTCCCGGTGGCCGAAACTGGACTTCCTATATATAATTCTTCACCTCCGGACCATTCCGGAACCTCTCGTGACGTCCGGGATCTCATCCGGGACTCCGAACAACTTTCGGGTTTCCGCATACATATATCTCTACAACCCTAGCGTCACCGGACCTTAAGTGTGTAGACCCTACGGGTTCGGGAGACATGCAGACATGACCGAGACGCCTCTCCGGTCAATAACCAACAGCGGGATCTGGATACCCATGTTGGCTCCCACATGTTCCACGATGATCTCATCGGATGAACCACGGTGTCGAGGATTCAATCAATCCCGTATACAATTCCCTTTGTCAATCGGTATGTTACTTGCCCGAGATTCGATCGTCGGTATCCCAATACCTTGTTCAATCTCGTTACCGGCAAGTCTCTTTACTCGTACCGCAATGCATGATCGCGTGACTAACGCCTTAGTCACATTGAGCTCATTATGATGATGCATTACCGAGTGGGCCCAGAGATACCTCTCCGTCATACGGAGTGACAAATCCCAGTCTCGATCCGTGCCAACCCAACAGACACTTTCGGAGATACCCGTAGTGCACCTTTATAGTCACCCAGTTACGTTGTGACGTTTGGCACACCCAAAGCACTCCTACGGTATCCGGGAGTTGCACGATCTCATGGTCTAAGGAAAAGATACTTGACATTGGAAAAGCTCTAGCAAACGAAACTACACGATCTTTTATGCTATGCTTAGGATTGGGTCTTGTCCATCACATCATTCTCCTAATGATGTGATCCCGTTATCAATGACATCCAATGTCCATAGTCAGGAAACCATGACTATCTGTTGATCAACGAGCTAGTCAACTAGAGGCTTACTAGGGACAGGTTGTGGTCTATGTATTCACACATGTATCACGATTTCCGGACAATACAATTATAGCATGAATAATAAACAATTACCATGAACAAAGAAATATAATAATAACCATTTATTATTGCCTCTAGGGCATATTTCCAACAGTCTCCCACTTGCACTAGAGTCAATAATCTAGTTACATTGTGATGAATCGAACACCCATTGCGTCCTGGTGTTGATCATGTTTTGCCCTAGGGAGAGGTTTAGTCAACGGATCTGCTACATTCAGGTCCGTATGTACTTTACAAATATCTATGTCTCCATTTTGAACACTTTCACGAATGGAGTTGAAGCGACGCTTGATATGCCTGGTCTTCATGTGAATCCTGGGCTCTTTCGCAAGGGCAATAGCTCCAGTGTTGTCACAGAAGAGAGTCATTGGGCCCGACGCATTGGGAATCACCCCTAGGTCGGTAATGAACTCCTTCATCCAGACTGCTTCCTGTGCTGACTCTGAGGCTGCCATGTACTCCGCTTCACATGTAGATCCCGCCACGACGCTTTGCTTGCAACTGCACCAGCTTACTGCTCCTCTATTCAAAATATACACGTATCCGGTCTGTGACTTCGAGTCATCCAGATCTGTGTCGAAGCTAGCGTCGACGTAACCCTTTACGACGAGCTCTTCGTCACCTCCATAAACGAGAAACATATCCTTAGTCCTCTTCAGGTACTTCAGGATATTCTTGACCGCTGTCCAGTGTTCCTTGCCGGGATTACTTTGGTACCTTCCTACCAAACTTACGGCAAGGTTTATATCAGGTCTGGTACACAACATGGCATACATAATAGACCCTATGGCCGAGGCATAGGGGATGACACTCATCTGTTCTATATCTTCTGCCGTGGTCGGGCATTGAGCCGTGCTCAATTGCACACCTTGCAATACAGGCAAGAACCCCTTCTTGGACTGATCCATACTGAACTTCTTCAATATCTTGTCAAGGTATATACTCTGTGAAAGACCAATGAGGCGTCTTGATCTATCTCTATAGATCTTGATGCCTAATA
The DNA here is from genome assembly GCF_002575655.3 of Aegilops tauschii subsp. strangulata. Classification (NCBI taxonomy): domain Eukaryota; kingdom Viridiplantae; phylum Streptophyta; class Magnoliopsida; order Poales; family Poaceae; genus Aegilops; species Aegilops tauschii. The sequence continues at coordinate 134,120,505 of NC_053040.3, forward strand.
TATAAGCAGCTTCTCCAAGGTCCTTCATTGAAAAACACTTATTCAAATAGGCCTTTATACTCTCCAAGAATTCTATATCATTTCCCATCAACAATATGTCATCCACATATAATATGAGAAATGCTACAGAGCTCCCACTCACTTTCTTGTAAACACAGGCTTCTCCATAAGTCTGTGTGAACCCAAACGCTTTGATCATCTCATCAAAGCGAATGTTCCAACTCCGAGATGCTTGCACCAGCCCATAGATTGAGCGTTGGAGCTTGCATACTTTGTTAGCATTCTTAGGATCGACAAAACCTTCCGGCTGCATCATATACAACTCTTCCTTAAGGAAGCCGTTAAGGAATGCCGTTTTGACGTCCATCTGCCATATCTCATAATCATAGTATGCGGCAATTGCTAACATGATTCGGACGGACTTCAGCTTCGCTACGGGTGAGAAAGTCTCATCGTAGTCAACCCCTTGAACTTGTCGATAACCCTTAGCGACAAGTCAAGCTTTGTAGATGGTCACATTACCATCTGCGTCCGTCTTCTTCTTAAAGATCCATTTGTTTTCTATGGCTCGCCGCTCATCGGGCAAGTCAGTCAAAGTCCATACTTTGTTTTCATACATGGATTCTATCTCGGATTTCATGGCTTCTAGCCATTTGTCGGAATCCGGGCCCGCCATCGCTTCTTCATAGTTCGAAGGTTCACCGTTGTCTAACAACATGATTTCCAGGACAGGGTTGCCGTACCACTCTGGTGCGGAACGTGTCCTTGTGGACCTACGAAGTTCAGCAACTTGATCTGAAGCTTCATGATCATCATCATTAACTTCCTCCCCAGTCGGTGTAGGCACCACAGGAACATTTTCCCGCGCTGCGCTACTTTCCGGTTCGGAAGGGGTGACTATCACCTCATCAAGTTCCACTTTCCTCCCACTCAATTCTTTCGAGAGAAACTCCTTCTCTAGAAAGGACCCGTTCTTGGCAACGAAGATCTTGCCTTCGGATCTGAGGTAGAAGGTATACCCAATAGTTTCCTTAGGGTATCCTATGAAGACGCATTTTTCCGATTTGGGTTCGAGCTTTTCAGGTTGAAGTTTCTTGACATAAGCATCGCATCCCCAAACTTTTAGAAACGACAGCTTAGGTTTCTTCCCAAACCATAATTCATACGGTGTCGTCTCAACGGATTTAGACGGTGCCCTATTTAAAGTGAATGCGGCAGTCTCTAAAGCATAGCCCCAAAATGAGAGCGGTAAATCGGTAAGAGACATCATAGATCGCACCATATCCAATAGAGTGCGATTACGACGTTCGGACACACCATTTCTCTGAGGTGTTCCAGGCGGCGTGAGTTGTGAAACTATTCCACATTTCCTTAAGTGTGCACCAAACTCGTGACTTAAATATTCTCCACCACGATCTGATCGTAAGAATTTTATTTTCCTGTGACGTTGATTCTCGACTTCACTCTGAAATTCCTTGAACTTTTCAAAGGTTTCAGACTTGTGTTTCATTAGGTAGACATATCCATATCTACTTAAATCATCAGTGAGAGTGAGAACATAACGATATCCTCCGCGAGCCTCAACACTCATTGGACCGCACACATCGGTATGTATGATTTCCAATAAGTTGGTTGCTCGCTCCATTGTTCCGGAGAACGGAGTCTTGGTCATCTTACCCATGAGGCATGGTTCGCACGTGTCAAATGATTCGTAATCAAGAGACTCCAAAAGTCCATCTGCATGGAGCTTCTTCATGCGCTTGACACCAATGTGACCAAGGCGGTAGTGCCACAAGTATGTGGGACTATCGTCATCAACTTTACATCTTTTGGTATTCACACTATGAACATGTGTAACATCACGTTCGAGATTCATCAAAAATAAACCATTGACCAGCGCGGCATGACCATAAAACATATCTCTCAAATAAATAGAACAACCATTATTCTCGGATTTAAATGAGTAGCCATCTCGAATTAAACGAGATCCAGATACAATGTTCATGCTCAAAGCTGACACTAAATAACAATTATTGAGGTTTAAAACTAATCCCGTAGGGAGATGCAGAGGTAGCGTGCCGACGGCGATCACATCGACCTTGGAACCATTCCCGACGCGCATCGTCACCTCGTCCTTCGCCAGTCTCCGTTTATTCCGTAGTTCCTGTTTTGAGTTACAAATATGAGCAACCGCACCGGTATCAAATACCCAGGAGCTACTACGAGTACTGGTAAGGTACACATCAATTACTAGTATATCACATATACCTTGGGTGTTGCCGGCCTTCTTCTTGTCCGCTAAGTATTTGGGGCAGTTCCGCTTCCAGTGACCACTTTCCTTGCAATAAAAGCACTCAGTCTCGGGCTTGGGTCCATTCTTTGACTTCTTCCCGGTAACTGGCTTACCGGGCGCGGCAACTCCCTTGCCGTCCTTCTTGAAGTTCTTCTTACCCTTGCCCTTCTTGAACTTAGTGGTTTTATTCACCATCAACACTTGATGTTCTTTTCTGATCTCTACCTCAGCTGATTTCAGCATTGAATATACCTCGGGAATGGTCTTTTCCATCCCCTGCATATTGTAGTTCATCACAAAGCTCTTGTAGCTTGGTGGAAGCGACTGGAGGATTCTGTCAATGACCGCGTCATCCGGGAGATTAACTCCCAGCTGAGACAAGCGGTTGTGCAACCCAGACATTCTGAGTATGTGCTCACTAACAGAACTGTTCTCCTCCATTTTACAGCTGAAGAACTTGTCGGAGACATCATATCTCTCGACCCGGGCATGAGCTTGAAAAACCAGTTTCAGCTCCTCGAACATCTCATATGCTCCATGTTTCTCAAAACGCTTTTGGAGACCCGGTTCTAAGCTGTAAAGCATGCCGCACTGAACGAGGGAGTAATCATCAGCACGCTGCTGCCAAGCGTTCATAACGTCTTGGTTCTCAGGGATTGGTGCTTCACCTAGCGGTGCTTCTAAGACATAATCTTTCTTGGCTGCTATGAGGATGATCCTCAGGTTCCGGACCCAGTCCGTATAGTTGCTGCCATCATCTTTCAGCTTGGTTTTCTCTAGGAACGCGTTGAAATTGAGGACAACGTGGGCCATTTGATCTACAATACATAGTGTAAAGATTTAGACTAAGTTCATGATAATTAAGTTCATATAATCAAATTATTTAATGAACTCCCACTCAGATAGACATCCCTCTAGTCATCTAAGTGAAACATGATCCAAATTCGACTAGGCCGTGTCCGATCATCACGTGAGACGGACTAGTCAAGATCGGTGAACATCTCCATGTTGATCGTATCTTCTATACGACTCATGCTCGACCTTTCGGTCCTCCGTGTTCCGAGGCCATATCTGTACATGCTAGGCTCGTCAAGTGAACCTAAGTGTATTGCGTGTGTTCCGAGGCCATGTCTGTACATGCTAGGCTCGTCAACACCCGTTGTATTCGAACGTTAGAATCTATCACACCCGATCATCACGTGGTGCTTCGAAACAACGAACCTTCGCAACGGTGCACAGTTAGGGTGAACACTTTCTTGAAATTATTATAAGGGATCATCCTACTTGCTACCGTCGTTCTAAGCAAATAAGATGCAAAAACATGATAAACATCACATGCAATCAAATAGTGACATGATATGGCCAATATCATCATGCTCCTTTGATCTCCATCTTCGGGGCACCATGACCATCTTTGTCACCGGCATGACACCATGATCTCCATCATCATGATCTCCATCATTGTGTCTTCATGAAGTCGTCACGCCAACGATTACTTCTACTTCTATGGCTAACGCGTTTAGCAATAAAGTAAAGTAATTTACATGGCGTTTATTTAATGACACGCAGGTCATACAAAATAATAAAGACAACTCCTATGGCTCCTGCCGGTTGTCATACTCATCGACATGCAAGTCGTGATTCCTATTACAAGAATATGATCAATCTCATACATCACATATATCATTCATCACATCTTCTGGCCATATCACATCACACAGCACTTGCTGCAAAAACAAGTTAGACGTCCTCTAATTGTTGTTGCAAGTTTTTACGTGGTTTGTAGGTTTCTAGCAAGAACGTTTCTTACCTACGTATGACCACAACGTGATTTGCCAATTTCTATTTACCCTTCATAAGGACCCTTTTCATCGAATCCGTTCCGACTAAAGTAGGAGAGACAGACACCCGCTAGCCACCTTATGCAACTTGTGCATGTCAGTCGGTGGAACCAGTCTCACGTAAGCGTACGTGTAAGGTCGGTCCGGGCCGCTTCATCCTACAATGCCGCCGAAACAAGAAACGACTAGTAGCGGCAAGAAGAATTGGCAAACTCAACGCCCACAACTGCTTTGTGTTCTACTCGTGCATAGTAACTACGCATAGACCTGGCTCATGATGCCACTGTTGGGAATCGTAGCATAATTTTAAATTTTTCCTACGTTCACCAAGATGCATCTATGGAGTATACTAGCAACGAGGGGAAGGGAGTGCATCTACATACCCTTGTAGATCGCGAGCGGAAGCGTTCCAATGAACGTGGATGACGGAGTCGTACTCGCCGTGATCCAAATCACCGATGACCGAGTGCCGAACGGACGGCACCTCCGCGTTCAACACACGTACGGTGCAGCGACGTCTCCTCCTTCTTGATCCAGCAAGGGGGAAGGAGAGGTTGATGGAGATCCAGCAGCACGACGGCGTGGTGGTGGATGTAGCGGGTCTCCGCAGGGCTACGCCGAGCTTCTGCGAGAGAGAGAGAGGTGTTGCAGGGGAGGAGGGAGGCGCCCAAGGCTGTTGTGTTTGCTGCCCTCCCCCCCTTTATATAGGCCCCTAGGGGGGTGCGCCAGCCCCAAGAGATGGGATCTCAAGGGGGGCGGCGGCCACAAGGGGGGGAAGGGGTTGCCTTGCCCCCCAAGGCAAGGGGGAACTCCCCCTAGGGTTCCCAACCCTAGGCGCATGGGGGGAGGCCCAAGGGGGGCGCCCCAGCCCACTAGGGGCTGGTTCCCTTCCACTTTCAGCCCACGGGGCCCTCCGGGACAGGTGGCCCCACCCGGTGGACCCCCGTGACCCTTCCGGTGGTCCCGTTACAATACCGATAACCCCCGAAACTTTCCCGGTGGCCGAAACTGGACTTCCTATATATAATTCTTCACCTCCGGACCATTCCGGAACCTCTCGTGACGTCCGGGATCTCATCCGGGACTCCGAACAACTTTCGGGTTTCCGCATACATATATCTCTACAACCCTAGCGTCACCGGACCTTAAGTGTGTAGACCCTACGGGTTCGGGAGACATGCAGACATGACCGAGACACCTCTCCGGTCAATAACCAACAGCGGGATCTGGATACCCATGTTGGCTCCCACATGTTCCACGATGATCTCATCGGATGAACCACGGTGTCGAGGATTCAATCAATCCCGTATACAATTCCCTTTGTCAATCGGTATGTTACTTGCCCGAGATTCGATCGTCGGTATCCCAATACCTTGTTCAATCTCGTTACCGGCAAGTCTCTTTACTCGTACCGCAATGCATGATCCCGTGACTAACGCCTTAGTCACATTGAGCTCATTATGATGATGCATTACCGAGTGGGCCCAGAGATACCTCTCCGTCATACGGAGTGACAAATCCCAGTCTCGATCCGTGCCAACCCAACAGACACTTTCGGAGATACCCGTAGTGCACCTTTATAGTCACCCAGTTACGTTGTGACGTTTGGCACACCCAAAGCACTCCTACGGTATCCGGGAGTTGCACGATCTCATGGTCTAAGGAAAAGATACTTGACATTGGAAAAGCTCTAGCAAACGAAACTACACGATCTTTTATGCTATGCTTAGGATTGGGTCTTGTCCATCACATCATTCTCCTAATGATGTGATCCCGTTATCAATGACATCCAATGTCCATAGTCAGGAAACCATGACTATCTGTTGATCAATGAGCTAGTCAACTAGAGGCTTACTAGGGACAGGTTGTGGTCTATGTATTCACACATGTATCACGATTTCCGGACAATACAATTATAGCATGAATAATAGACAATTACCATGAACAAAGAAATATAATAATAACCATTTATTATTGCCTCTAGGGCATATTTCCAACAATGGCGACGGATCTTGACGGCGTGGCGCGGTGCAGATCCGGAGTTCGCTATGGGAGGATGGACTCGCGCAGGAGGACGACGCTGTCGGGCGTCATGGTGGCGTCGATGGCAGAGAGACCTGACACGGTACATGCAACAGTACAGCTCTGAAGATCGATTGGTGGCAGGTGGCTGCGGCGGCCTCATACCCGGCAGACGTCCTGGTTGAGGAGTGCGCCGGACTGGTAGGTGCCCCATACCCGGCAGGCGTCCTGGTTGGGACCTCAGGTCTTAGATGTTTAGGTTTGGCTGCGATGTCTGTTTGGTATTAGGCCCAGACTATCTGCGCCCCTTCATCAATTGGATAGGTGTAGCGACCGTTGTTGCTTAGACGATGGCTTTAGTCTTACTGTTGTATGGCTTTGTAAGGTCTTGTGAGAATAATTAATAAAGTGGCCGTATGCATCGCCCAGATGCAGAGGCCGGGGGTCATCCTCCTTTTCTAAAAAAAACGAGCCGCTCGAGCATGTTGAGCCATATCAAGTCCTGTTCCATAAGTTCAAGAAGGTGGCTCTCCGCCTTTCCGAATGGAGTAGGGGCCTTTTCTCCAAGGCAAAGGTTCACCTACATGCCGCCCTATTGGTGATCCTACGCCTCGACATCGCTCAAGAGACCCGACAACTCTCCCCCGAGGAGAGAGACCTTTGGGCGAGGTTTAAAAGGAGGGTCATTAGCTTGGCCGTGCTTGAGAGAGCTCGGAAAAAGCAAAGTGCGAGAATTGCTAACCTCAAGGAGGATGATGCCAACACCAAGTTCTTCCATCGCTGGATTAATGCTAGAAGGAGGAAAAATCACATTCATAGGCTAAAGCATGACCAAGGGTGGATCACCGAGCATGACACTAAGGAGAAGCTCATTTTGGACCACTTTTCTGAAGTGATGAAAAAAGGGAACACATGCAATAAGGATCTAAATTGGGAGGAGCTCAACTTAGAGGTACATGACTTGCACGGCCTCGACTCACCCATCACCGTGGAGGAGGTACGTGAGGCAATCAATGGCATGCCAAGTGACAAGGCGCCCGGGCCGGATGGCTTCACGGGAGCTTTTTTTAAGAAGTGTTGGGATGTCATTAAGTTCGACCTGATGAGGGTGATACACCAGTTTGACTCCGTTCATACATCTAGTCTCCATTGGCTCAACTCCGCAAATGTAGCGCTGTTGCCCAAGAAAGAGGGCGCGGAGGGGATTGCCGACTACAGGCCCATTAGTCTCATTCATGCCGTCGCCAAGATTATCGCAAAAATTCTTTCCATCCGTCTCGCCACGCACATGAAAAACTTGGTCTTCAACGCCCAAAGTGCATTCATCAAGAGCAGAAGCATCCACGATAATTTCATGTGTGTCCGGAACTTGGCCCGTAGGCTACACAAATGCAGGACTCCGTCTCTCCTGTTCAAACTAGATATACGCAAAGCCTTCGACTCGATTAGATGGGAATACATCCCCGACCTCCTTCGGCGGAGGCCCCCCCCCCAAGTTTCGGGATTGGATCGCGGCTCTTCTTTGCACATCATCTTCTAGGATTCTGTTGAATGGGGTGGCTGGCAACCCCACCAAGCACGGTAGGGGCCTTCGGCAGGGGGACCCCCTAACCCCGCTCCTTTTTGCCATTGCAATTGACACACTCAATAACTATTGGAGCTGGCAACCCGAAAAGGACTACTCCACAAAATTCGTGCGAGAGGGATATGGTGCGAACTTCACTCTATGCAGACGATGCGACTGTTTTCATGGCTCCAATCAAAAAAGATATTGAGAACCTCTCAGCCATTTTGCACGGATTCGGGGAGGTCACCGGACTATGCACCAATTTTCAAAAGAGCTCGGTTGTGCCCATTCGATGCAATCACCTCAACCTGGAGCACATTCTGCAAGGATTGCCGGCTAACAGTGAGTCCTTCCCCATAAGATACTTGGGTCTCCCATTGTCCGTCTGGCAGCTTAAGAAGGTGGATTTGCAATTTCTTGAGGACAAGAATGCGGGCAAGTTGGTCACCTATGAGGGGAAAAACATCACCACCATTGGACGAACGACCCTTGTTAAGTCTGTCGCCACCTCGCAAGCGGTCTATTTCATCACATCATTGGTCATACCGCCGGACATTCTTCACAATATCAACAAACTTGAGCGGGCTTTCCTTTGGTCGGGATTGGATAAGATGACGGGCGCCAAGTGCAAGGTAAACTGGGAGATGGTTTGCCGCCCATGCGAATATGGCGGCATGGGGGTTCTCAACACCGATAAATTCGCGCGGGCCTTACGCTTGAGATGGCCATGGTTTGAATGGACGGCACCACAAAAGTTGTGGGTGGGCTTGGGAAATCCATGTAATGAGGAGGACCATGACTTCTTCTATGCGTCCACGACCATCACCATGGGGAACAACGCTAAAACGCCTTTTTGGGATTCTCCCTGGCTCCATGGGTGCAAGCCTAAGGATGTTGCCCCGCTCGTCTTTGCTGCCTCCTCAAGGAAGAATTGGAAGGTGCGGGAGGCCCTACAAAATAATGCATGGATCCTCAAGATCAACACCTCCACGGTTGTCTCCGTTGAGCACATCAGACAATTCTTCACCCTATGGGCACTTGTGAATGATGTGCATCTGGATGAACTCTCTGAAGATACTATTGTGTGGAAGCATACGCCAAGCAGGCACTACACTGGGGCCTCCGCCCACAAGGCCCAATTCATTGGCTTGGTTCTCTCTCCCATGGACCAAATGGTTTGGAAAACTTGGACGCCACCAAAGGCTAAATTCTTCGCTTGGTTGGCTATTCAAGACAGAATTTGGACTGCGGATAGACTACAAAAACGTGGATGGCCAAATTGTGATCTTTGCACCCTTTGCAAGCGAGAGCAAAAAAGTGGACCACATCTTTTCTTCAAATGCTGCTTCACTATTAGGCTATGGAACTTGGTCATTGCAAAATTTGGGCTTCATCATATGGACACCTCTATGTGGCATCTTGAGAGTTCGGTCAAGGACTGGTGGACAAATAGGACCGGCGCCGGAGTCCCCAATAGGAAGGCCATGGCCTCTCTAATCATGCTCGTGTCATGGACCATTTGGAACGAGCGGAATGCCCGTGTTTTCCGAAACAAGAGTGCTCCACCACCAATCTTGATAAACAACATCATCTGCGAGGCAAACCTTTGGATCACCGCCGGAGCTAAAAAATTAGGGAACATTATTTTGTGTGAGTAATCTTCTATGCCGTGTAAAAGTGTGCCCTTGTAACAAACTCTATTCTCTTCTTATTTAATAGATGAGGCAAATCTTTTACCTCCGTTTAAAAAAGGGTGTATTCTCCCTTTCACCAGTTCTTCGCATGTGCACCCTCCAATACGTGGCTATCTCTCACAAAAAAATCAGTTTCCCCCAATTTTTTGTCGTTAGGAAAATAATACGGAGTACTCCAGTAAGAGAAACGTGTCTCTCTGTAGATTTGCATGCGCCTACGTATCCCTCTGCCGATTGGATGCACATACGTATATATCTGTCTCCCAGCGTATTGTATCCGACCAACACGCTGGATGTGGCCACCGAGGGCCCGCTTGGAATTTTTTTTAAACATAGTACAGACGCAAGCGCTGATATACACGCGCATACAGTCACCCCTATGAATGCACACATGCACACCTATGAGCACCTTTGAAAGACTGAGAGCATGGTTAATAGTACAGCCAGCTCATGGCTATATGACATTGCCATGTCATCTATAGCCAACCTTGTAGCCTTCAAGTATAATAGTAAGATACAAAAATGTGCTACTCCATTAAACATGGCCCACCTGTCACTCTCACATAGTGCCTAGGAGCACGTGCTGCAGCTGGCTCTTATTCTGTAGCCGGCTCCTCTTCTCTTCCCTCCACGTCAGTAAAAAATTATATTTTAATCCTTACAGCCTGCTTACATAAGCTTATTATACTTGCTCTGAGCCAGCATATCACCTCCCACTGAATGCACATCGCCGAAAATCTTGAAATAAATTCAGGAATAAATGCGAGCATCAGGATTTGAACCCTGATGGGCTAGGGATACTACAGAACCTCTAACCATCCGATCACAGGTCGGTTCACACGGCCCGCTTGGAATCGGTGTAAGATATTACATCCGGATTTAGTATACATGTATTATACCGCCCGCAGCGTGAGTTCCGCCTGGAGAAAAAATGACGCCTAGAGGTCCGTATCGTTTTTACGGGGGTATTGAGAGGCCAAGCGATAATCCAAGCGGAGCCTGATTGATTTTATTCCTGGATTCGGAGCTCCGTGTTGGGTAGCCTGGCTATAGCACGATGGATCATCAGAAGGGGGATCATGAGAAGGCAAGAAGAAGAGAATCACATGCAAGACGGAAGAACGCATTCTGTCAACAGAATGATTGTCCTTTTCTTTCCACCACCGTGTTTTGTTCTTGCAGGTACTATTAAGAAGTCGTTGCACCACCAAACCAGCAAGCAAGCAGACATGACATCATTGATAGACAGCAAAAGAAGAACCGGACAAGAACACCTAAGGGCAACTTTAACGCAGTCCATCAAAATAGGCATTACCAAATATTTGGACGTGTTCGCGGACAGAAACAAGGGTGGCCTCCGTTTAATTGGAGTCAAAAAATGTTCACTTTCAGTTTTTTTTCTATATCCGGGCTACTCAAAACTATCAAAAATAAAATAGCACAATTCTTAAGCAACTGTAAGATAAATATTCCAATGCAACATATTACAATTCATACATAAAGTTTTGAAATAAAATTATTCAAGTTTGAATTCAACTTAGTCAGATACATGTACACTGGGTAGGCTCTCAAAGATAATTGCTTTCTTCATCTCATTACCAAGAACCAAGGATAATTACGTCCTCTGAGTGTGTTCTCCTCTCATTACATCCATGCTCTGCATTTGCCACGACCATATCACGCGGTTACAAATTATAGTAGTCTGGATGAGTATAATACTATTGAACGACCAGCTCATCCTTTAGTATGTTAACACCATATATAGCTGCTAATCTTTTGCACTCTACTGTTTTACTTGTCCTTATGAAAGTTTAAAGATGCTCAACCAGATCATCATGAAGTTGCTCATGAGTTTCTCGATGTCGAGTTTGATAATGAATTTGGATAAAATTCTCAAATGTCACTAGATTCTGCTCTAGAAGCTGGATAGGATCACCCACATTTTGAAAATTCAGATCATGGCGAACTATCACTCTCATCCTCCACAATCATGTTGTGCATGATCACACAACCTATCATCACCTCCCATAATGTCTCTGGATCCCATAGTTTAGCTGGTCCGTGAGCAACTGCAAAGTGGGCTTGGAGCACTCCATATGCCCTCTCCACATCCTTTCTACCAGTTTGTTGTTTTTTTCGCAAAGTGACAATTTTTTGTTACCCCTTGATTTGGAGATGGTCTTGACAAAAGTCGCGCATGAAGGACAAATATCATCACAAAGATAATACCCCATGTTGTATTTATGACCATTGATGGTATAGCTGCACTCAGGATCTTGGACTGCACACAATCTTGCAAACAATGTAGAGCGTGAGCGTTGCAGCATGTTTATGTCATTATGAGGCTCAAACATGCCAAAGAAAGAGTGTCAAATCCAGCGGTAATGTGATGAAACTGCTTCAAGAATTATGTTATTTGTTTGAAATGACCTTGTGCCAAATCCCTTGCTTATGCATATGGAAACTTCTCCCATTTCCATTGCGTGCACTCCAGGTCTGCAGGAGTTAGTTCTCTCAAGTACTCCAGTCCAAACACCTTCACCTCTGCAGTAGCAAATTTGACAATGACTTCAAGGCATGTGTTTTCAGACATCCGGAGGTGCTCGTCCTGTGAATCTGCGGTCGTACTATAGGCAAACATCCTCATTGCAGAGATGTACTTCTGGTAACCAGAGAACCCAATGGTTCTAATGGCATCCTTCTTTAGGGTGAAGTAATCATCATAGGCCCGGACACCATGGTAAAGGCGATCAAACACTTGCCACCGCATCCGAAAATGACCACGAAAATAGGGCTCAGAGGGTGCATCGAGGGCAATGTAGTTGTCGACCAACATCAGATGCCCCCGTGCCCTATTCCGGTTCAACACTCGATGTCCCTTTATTGGACCCTTGTTGATGATAACAAGCTCCTCCGCATGCACTGTGTTTGCAAGAATCGACCTCATCATCGTCGTTTCATTCTAATATTCCTCCTCATCCAATGAAAATGATTCAATGAACTCCCTCATGTTTGCTTCAAAGTAAACAACAAGAACGCCAATTTTGACTGAACACTTGTCAAGTGTGGTGTCCATCATGGATGGCGTCGACACATAGTAGAGGATACTTGGGCTGCGATCAGATCCGAGGTGGAACAACGGCGTAGTCGAAGGCGGGAAGACACGAACAGGGTGGTACAACGGGGCGTTGGTCACCAACGGAGCGGATACATAGCACAATGGAAAGGGCGGAATGGGGGAAAAGTGATTTACATATTACTATGGCCAACCTTACACTCTCATGAAGTTTTAGGAGTACCTGCTCCACTTGACTATTAATCTATAGTATGTTTATCTTTTCTTTCTCCTTCAGCTCAGCAAAAATATGTTATTTAAATCCTTATAGCTCACTTACATCACCTTATTATACTTGCTCTTATCTTTTTTCTCATCTTTTCTCTTCCGGATCAGCAAGGATATAATATTTAAACCTTATAGTCTGCCTGCATCACTTTATTGTACTTGCTCTGAGAAAAAAATTCACAAATGCATTTAAAAGTTCTTGTGCATGTACTGCAATTAATGCGTTGGTAAACATGTTTTTTATTAAAACAAGTGCATTAATTTAGTACTTCCCCAAACTATAAAATTTATTCCACCACTTACTATTTGCCTTGGTTGGGGAGATTTAAAACTGGGCCCTTTAGTCCCCTCTAGTTAGTGTTCGATGATGTACATGTGCTAATCATGGTGTATAAGCAAAAAATGACATGACAAAACAATTAAGGAGGAGATATATTACTTTTTTTTGCTGGGTGAGAGGAGCACTTTTTTTAACACATTACACACGCAAGCGCTCATAGATACACGCATACACTCACCCCTATGAACGCACACACGCACACCCTACCCCTATGAGCACCTCTGATAGACTCAACCGGCATATCATCTTGAGATTTTACGAAGTCACCGTAAGCGCCTCGTAGTTGACGGGAACATCTCCTCCCACTGAACGCGCATCGTCGGAAATTCTGAAATAAATCCAGAATAAATGCGAGTACCAGGACTTGAACCCTAGTGGACTGAGGATACCACTGTCCACCTAACCATCCAACCACATGTTGGTTCGCAACACTTTGGTGACCCCAAAATGCATGAAAGAGTTTAGTTGCTAAATACTAGTTAAGTGAAAAAGAACTTAGCTACAATAAGTTTAAGCACCTATGCATTGAGAACTTTTGTTGCTAAACTCTTTAATGCGCTTAACACCTCATCTAAGCACCCATTCATTGGGAAGATGTCTTAAACTGGAAGGGAGGGAGTAATTTTTGCTTGGCAGTGCACGACACAGCTTTGGGTGTAGGCTTAACACACTCGATCTCGTTTTAGGTGCGTTTTCTAGTTCTAGAGATTTCTTGCACCACGTGTCAGTTTTATCTCCTCTCTCACTCACATCATTAGGCATGGTGGTGAAGATGAAGCTACACAGAATACACACGGTAGCAGACCAACACACATACCGACCAATTTTTTCTGTTGTGACGCCTCCACGGCGACCCCATCCGTGTGCACCGCCGGGAGACCATGTCTTTGAAACCGTTGTCTTGTGAGAACCTGCATTGTGTGAGGCGATAATGTTTTAAGGGAGCGCGTAGGTGCGACTGTTCGCTCAAGGTCAACTACATCCTTAACCACGCCTCGTCTGCTTCCTCTACAGTGGAGCACCACCTCATCTTCACCACCATAAACGACGACACTGCCGTGCCAAAATTTTCGGCAAACTGGTACTTAGGGGCTGTTTGGTTTGTGACTATGGTTGCCACATGTTGCCACATCTAAGGTTAGTCAACTTTGACCAACTTAGGAGGGTGTTTGGTTCAAGCCTTACCTTAGGCAATATACTTTTTGCCACACTAGGGCCTCATATGACATACACTCAAAAAGTATGGCAAGATTCCCTTAGGCTTGCCAACTTGTGGCTCTCATTTTGAAGAACTAACCTTAGACAAGTGTGGCAAGAAATGTGTGGCAAAATGTGGCATTCCTAGGCATAGAACCAAACAGCCCCTTACTCCTTATGTTCTAAACACCTCTCTCTCTTGTTATGTGCTTTTTTGTCCGTGTGCAAACATGCTGATGTTTCTTGTCTGTCGTATGTGATTTATCATGCTAGTAAATTTGCGATGATGATAATCTAGATTAAGCTTGACCCAAAACTGTTTATAATAACCTAACATTCTGTTCGACTCATGGTCTGCGCGTGGAATCAGTCGGCTGCGCTCGGCCGTATTCCTTCTTTTTATTCACATGTTCGCTTGCCCAGTTTTGCCGTGTGGGCATGTGAAACAGAAGAAGCACCGTGCGCGTGCGCGTACAAAAGCCACCAGAACGCCCAACGGTGGCGCTAAAAACGGGACCGTGCCGTGCCGTGCCGTGCCTCCCCAATTCCCGTTCCCAAAAATATCCTCCCCACCGCCACCGCCACCGGATATTCCACCCCGTCCCGGAAGCCAAGCCGAGGCAAAGGCGCCGCAGCGAATGGCTCCGCCTGCCGCCGGCAGGCCCTCGGCCTCCGCCGCGCCGGAGCCTCCCCTGCGGGAGGCCGCCAAGCGCCGACGCGCCCCCGCGTGCGCCGGCGCTTGGGCGCGCATCCTCTCCTTGGGCGTGCGGGGCGCCGTGATGGTCGCCGCGCTCGTGCTCTTCCTACTCTTCGCCGCCGCCGCGGTCATCCTCATGCTTGCGCTCCTCGTCGCCGCGCGCGCCTTCCGCCAGCAGGGCCGCCGCCGGCACCGCGCCCCGCCCGACTCCTCCGCTCCGCCGCCGCCCCCCGCCGTCGGCCTCCCGTCCGCCAAAATCCGCCTCCTGCCCAGCTTCGTGCCCTGCCCGTGCGATGGCGGCGGCGGCGGCGACGGCGACCCTTCCTCGCCGCGGATCTGCCCCGTCTGCCTCGACGCTGCACGCGCCGGGGAGCGGTGGCGCGCGCTGCCCGCCTGTGGCCACGCGTTCCACGCCGCCTGCGTCGACCGGTGGCTCCTCTTGTCGCCGGGGTGCCCCGTCTGCCGCGCCACGGTGTCCGTCCCCGTCAGCTGATCGCGAGCTACCGGCATGGGACGGCATCAAGAAGTTGCGCCGCGCCAGGGCTGTAAAGGTTCGGTTTCCGTCAGCTGTTCGACGAAAAGCCTCCCCGCTTTGCTCTGTAGTCTAGCCTGCTTTGTGTGGATCTTTCTGCTGTTGTAAAGCGAGAGGCAGGGAGACGATGCATAAAACAAGTTTCTCCTTAAGGAGAACTTTGCAATGTCAACTTCTTTATCTATTTTCATCTCAGTATTGTGTAGTTCATCCAAGTTGCTCGTGGTGCCAATTGTTAATTGTGATGCGTACGATAGTATGGGGAGTAGTAACGAATGAATCGTCAATGCTCATATGCATCACAATTGGCAATGTCAAGTATTTGCTTAACTACAAACCTAGGAAACAAGTTTGATCCAAAGGGAATAAGCTTTGATGTGATGTGATGCTCTTGTGGGACAATTATAGGATAGTGATGTCAAGAGCTCCAGATGAAAATGAGTTTCTAAAACATGGGCCCAACTCCAAACCTAGGAAACAAGTTTGATCCAATCAGTTTGTTGTAAGCCTGTTCTGTTCTTATCAGTGTAGTTCTGGGCATTAAAGAGCAACTCTTGTGGTAGAATTTGCTTATGAGGATAATGTGGCGTGTGATTTATCTTATGCATGGATAGCTTTTCTTGGCAGCAGAGGTATACGCTTTGCCCCTTCTATAATCACGAAACTCACTAATTCATGGCTTGAACAATAATAGTACAAATTATTTCTGAATTCTCGATACGGAAGAACTTGTTTCCCTCTCCAAAAAGAGAATAGAAGACTTGCCATGACCACCTTTATGAGCCTTCATTGATTCTTGTTGCTTTGTTATTACGGACCAATAAATAGATTTGAAAGTAGATATCAGGAACTTGAGAGCTTGACATCATTTACAGTCTTACACTCAGCCATGCATCTTGTTCTATATGCAACCATGCATCTTGTTCTAAATATGCAACCATGCATGTAATAAAACTGGTCATCATTTTTTTGTCAGGATACTTCTATCCAATATCCATTAGTCAATCCAATGGTGAGAGTTGATTTCTGAAAAGGAAAAAAAACAGACTCTGCGCCTGATTTGTTAATTTTATTACATGATGAGCTCTACCGTACCTAGTGAACAATTTCGCTTCTCTACGAATTTGGTTTAGCCCAATAATTTGCTCAATTGTTGTCCATGAGTCATAAATATTGCTTCAGGACCGAGTCAGTGATGTGTAATGCCCCCTAAAACCTTAGTATCAGTGATGTGTGATCCCCCCTAGACGTAATGGTTGGTTTACATCAGTGTCATTGTCTCTCAGTGTTAAACGAGCTTCATTGGTTGGTCAGTGCCGGTGCCATTATCAGTTTATCATGCTACAGTGATGAGTTCTTATTTCGGAAGGCTGATGATAAGTGTCTGTAGTTCCATGTACGCAAAACACAGTAGGGTTTGCAATGGTGACATCTTATAACAGTAAGAGATCTTCCGTTGTGCTCAGAGGAATGAACAAAGAATTATTCCAGGTTAAGTCATGTTCAAATCATGCAATGATCGAAACCACTTGAGTTGCTTATTCATCAATTAACTGGAAAATTTTCTGCGGATTTTGAGCCGTTGGTCACCATCCAACGGCCATGGTCGCACCGCGCTGTTCATCTTCAACCTCTTTTCTTTTTCTTCCTCCCCATCCCGCCCTCCCCTTAAGGTCTCCATCGTCGCTGCTTGTCATTGTCGGGACCATCCCTCTAAGCCCTGTCGTTTTATGGCAATGACAATGACCCCCGTATGCCCCCTCCCCGACACCTACTCGCCAACCTGCTTCCTCGCCTTCGCCTAGGGCATCGTAGCTCGTTGTCGCTCGCCGTCGTCCCTGTCTCCGATGAGGTCTTGGCTCGGTCTCGCCGAGATTGACACTCATCGCTACGCATCTCACATCGCCCCCTCCTTCGGCCTCACCTGAATTGGACTAACGCCACCAAAAAATTAAGGCACATGATGTTTAGCGAAACCGTGGAATTTCAGCCCTCGTAGGTCCAACACATGAGGCGTGAAGCAGATGATGAAAATTCAGAGTATGCACAAGGTCAAGTTCCACATCGCTAAGACAAGAAGGTGGAGGCTAAACATAAGATTCGTCTATTAATGTGTGACAAAATACAAGTAACACATGAATTTGATGACAAGTTAAGTTGTTACCAGTAGAGAGTGAAGATGTCCAAGAGCATGCATTTTTAGATCCGATCACTCAAGGCGACCAGAGATGTCTCTCTCATTCCAGAGAGGGGCAAATCCCATCTCAGCTGACCATATCTCGTAGCATGTTTCATGACAAACAAGAAATCGACCTTTATGACTACCAGCTATAGATAGCATTTGGCAACCCTAAGTAATTAAGTCACTACACATCTGAAGCACATACAATGACAGGTGTGAGAACATAGCATACACATTGTAAGAAACAATTAAAAAGCATTCTTGCTATATCTCAAGTTGGGTTCGTCCAACACCATGTTCCTAACATGAGTTAACGTTATTGGTTCGACATCTCAATGTCCATGATCACCAAAACATGGTCATCAACCAACACCCATGTTGGTGTAATATTCATATGTGTCCTCACATGAACTCTGACCAAGGACAACTTTGGATTAATGATTTAAGCATATAGTTTCAGAAACAAAACACTTTTTTTGGAATGAACAAATCACATATTTTCCAATAATTAAAATGATATTATTGAAGGAACATTTCATAATTCATGGATACAACAAAATATAATTATCTATGTTCACCTCTAGGGTATATTTCTAACATGATAATTGTCTTTAATTATTATTATTCTGAAAACTTCCACATGTGTTTTTAGCATCTTATTAATAGGAGAGAAATGACCAAACTTGTGCAGCACAAACACCCACAAACCCTTGGTGTCATCCTAAGTTTGGAAGAAAAACTAGTGAAATGAAGAAGAAGAAGAAAAATCACTTCTCCCTGTTCTCTTATGATGACCCACAAGTATAGGGGATCTATTGTAGCCTTTTTGATAAGTAAGGGTGTCGAATCCAACGAGGAGGTGAAGTAATTGACAAGTAGTCTTCAGCAAGGTTTCACTATAAAATGCCATAAAGATATTTTGATAGGTTGTTTGATAGTAAGATAAAGTGTAATAAGATAAATAGTAATAAAAGAAATAGAGTGCATCAAGTGACCCAGTCCTTATGTATGATAAGGATGAGATATCAGTTATAATAACTAAAACTCTCTTGAGGACACACGGGAATTTCTTCAGGTTATTTTCATCGTGATTCATTAAGTTATCGTTCGTTGATTCGATAAGTGTTGTGGGGGGGGGGGAGCTAAGGTATTGTTCTTGAACAAATACCTACTTATGATTATACTCTCCATGCAAGCATACGCAAAATATAAGAGAAGTAATTAAGATAAACTAACGATAGCATTAAGAAATAGAATTGAAAAAGCCCTTCATGGAACAATTCATAGACACAGGTTTAGATTTCTATCACAAAACAACCACGACAGGAACTGGAACTTCTCATGTGTATGCTCTTGTTCCCATTGGGGTTTGCCTCCTTCCCAGGCGCTCCATCGACGCCTCCTCGGGCACCCACGGCGGTTGCTTTGGACGCTATAAGTACATCCACCTTACTATGGCATCTTTGCCCATATCAATTGAAACATCGGCTATGGTTCTCTAGGGTAATTGGTTCGACCGTGTCCCAGGGTCTGTGCATTTGATTAGATCCCGACACCGGTTATAGAGCCATATTATTTTTTATTGCATTTTATCATCGACTGTGAACCGATAACGATAGTGTAGATTCGGCGATCTACGTGTAGATTGAAGGTTGTATTTCGTGTGGAGTCTGGGCTTGGTTTTTGGACAAAGGGTGGGTTTTATTCACTCAAAATGAAGCATTAAGAGGATACAAACACAACGAGCACACACGCATCCTCTGCACAGCTAGAATGCACACAACCCATACTAACGTGTGAGCACACACACAAAACAAGTTGGCAAATAGAAAAGTCATATAATATCAAAGCTATGCCTAAGCGATCAAAAAAACGAAGCGATCAAATGCATGATTGACAAACTAACGATCATGTGTTTGGGGAAAAGAGCGCTTGTATTGGGTCTGTGTTCATCGATGATCTTCGTGAAGGTGTGCTCCACGTATCACGGAGATCGGTCGTTAGCATGCACATTATTCGGATTCTACATGCTTTGGTTCGATTTATGTTGGTACAGTAGTTTATTCAGCCTGTTGTTCTTCGCTGCAGTGGTCTACGGGTGTATTGGTCGTTCATAACAATGTTTCAGACAGTTGTTCAAAGTGCAATGCTATAGTGGAAGGAAGCGCCTCCAGGAAGCATCGGGCAAAGCCAACGAATGTTGGGCACCTCCATGAGTGCAAAGGTCCAACTCACTTTTGCAAGTTGGTTTTAGCACCTAAGTTCGAATCTGTTAGGTGCTTTCTGGGAGCACATGGGTACTATTCTATAGGAGATTTTCATAAGAACTAACACTGGTTGTGACTGGAGGGTCAAGCTCCACGATGTCAATGGGAACCTTTTCCTTGATCACGGGTGGGCTAGCTTCGCGCCTTCGCCATAGACCACGATCTACAGATTGTGTACTTGCTCACCTTCAAGCTCATGACTCAAGTTAGTTTTGGGGTGGTCATCTTCGCCCTTTCTGGTGTTGAGGTGGTGGTCAGATGTGGCGAGCACGACCAATCATTTTCCATGATTAAGGATCTGCAGTCCTCCTTTTGTTTGTGAACCCTGGATTATTGTGCTTAGATAACAATGTGGTCATGCGCTATGTATTAGTTTAATGACAATGGATGTATTCACGTTTCAGTGTTGTTTGTTTTTCTTTTGGGTGAGGGGGGGGGGGCTAATGTTGTAATCATATGATTGCTAATGTGATTATGCAAAGGTGTATGCTGCTTATGGAAAGGCGGAAATACGTGATAATCCCCAAGTGCAAGGAATCATCGTAGCAATTTCCAAAGATGGAAGTGGTAATTATGGAGTGTCGAACTCACAAGGAGCTAAAGGTAAGATCAATATTCTCTCAAGTTCTATCTACCACTGATACAACTCTACGTATACCGAGCATTTGCTTTCATCTAGAAATGAGAAATAAAACTACGTTGTGGGTACAAAGAGGATAGATTTGCATGATAGCAGAGAACTAGAACATAAAAATAAGTGCTGCCTAAATGAAGTTATAATATATTAGATACAGCGAGTGTGGAATAATGATGGTAGGGTGTGCACAATTCTTCGAGGCAATTGATAGCAGGATCGGTAATCATTATTTCAATTTTATATGAGGGAGAGGCATGAGCTAACATACTTTCCGTACTTGGATCATATGAACTTATGATTGGACCTCTAGCAAGCATCCGCAACTACTAGAAATCATTAAGGTAAACCCAACCATAGCATTAAGTATCAAGTCCCCTTTACTCCCATACACAACAACCCCCTTACTCAGGTGTAAGCTTCTGTCACTCTAGCCACCCACTATAAGCGAATCATGAATGTATTTCAAACCCTACAGCGGGAATCCCCCACGTGTGTGTATGGCACAGAAGGCGCCATAGGACAACACCAAAATAAAACTTACAACTCAAACCAATCAAGATCATCAATCAACCCAAAGGACAAAAGAAATCTACTCAAACATCATAGGATGGCAACACATCATTGGATAATAATATGTGGCATAAAGTTAGTCAAAAAAATAATATGTGGCATAAATCACCATGTTTAAGTAGGGGATTACAGTGGGGTGCGGGAGAGTGGACCGCTGAAAAGAGATGAGGGAGGTGATGAAGACGATCACTGCGGCGATGGTTCCCCTGGCGGCACTCCGGCGCCACCGAGAGAGGGGAAAAGAGGCTCGCCTCCGACTTGCTCCTCCATAGCCTCCTCCTAGACGAGGAGAGGTTCCCCCCTCTGGTCCTTGGCCTCCATGGTGCCCGGAGGGGCGAGAGCCCCTCCGATATTGGATCTCTCTCTGTTCTCTTATGTTTCTATGCCCCGTTTCTCACCGAAAACGGTTTCTTATATTCCCGGAGATCCATAACTCCGATTGGGCTGAAATTTTGAGGCGATTTTTATCTGGAAATTATATTTCTTGCGGAGAAAGAAAGGAATCAACCAACCTATGAGGTGTCCACAAGGCAGGGGCGCGACCAGGGGGTAGGTCGTGCCCTGGTGCCTTGTGAGGCCCTCGAGCACCGTCTTGCGTTGATTCTTCCTTCCAAAAATCTCATATATTCCATAAAAAATCTCCATAATTTTTTTATCGCGTTTGGACTTCATTTGGTATGGTATTTCTACGAAAAAAACATGCAATAAACATGAACTGGCACTAGGCACTGGTTCAATAAGTTAGTCCATAAAAATAATATAAAAGTGCACCAAAACCATGTAAAGCTCATGTAAATATAGCATGAATATTCATAAATTATAGATACGTTGGAGACGTATCAGCATCCCCAAGCTTAATTCCTGCTCGTCCTCGAGTAGGTAAATGATAAAAGAAATAATTTATGAAGTGTGAATGCTAGCATAGTGCATAAGTTTGATCAGTGATAATTCGAGACACTTTTTCTAGCATCATTATATATCATAAATAGTAGCTCATCTCATAAAACTTCTCATGATCAAGTAGAAAGCTATTCAAGTATAGACCCTAAACTTTCTTGAAAACCAACAAACTATGTTCTTAGTCATCAAACAATTACAATTCATTTTATTTTCAGGAGAGCTTTGTTTTAGCAAATTCCACATACTCAACTATCATTTAGTATTCCATGATTGTTGACACTCAAAGCATATTTTTAGGACAAATCGTTTCAGTCAAACACATAGGAAGATAGTGGCTTAATGTTTCGCCTCCCAACTTGTATATCGCAGGGATAATGTCAACAATAATAACTCATGATCACCTATATTCAACTGGATATATGTGCCTAGATCATTCCCTACCACATGATGCTTGCCCACTAGAGAATAAATAGAGTGGAACAAGGGTGAACATTACTAACTCTTGCATAAAAGTAAATACAGAAAAGCAAAAGATAGGCCCTTCATAGAGGGAAACAGAGGTTGTCATGCGCTTTTTATTTTTGGATGTGCAAGCTCTTAATGGAAAGGAACATCACTTTATATTGCCCCTTGTGATAGCAACCTTTATTATGCAGTCCATCACTTTTATTTCTTCACCATCACAAGTTCGTATAAAACTTATTTTCCCTTCCAATAAAAGATCATACATATTTAGGAGCATTTTCATTGCTTTTTGCACCAATGAGAAGTTACTTGAAGGATCTTATTCAATTCATAGGTAGATATGGTGGATTCTCATGACAAGAAACTGGGTTTAAGGGTTTTTGGATGCACAAGTAGTATCTCTACTTAGTACGAATTTTTGGCTAGCAAAAGATCCTAGGAAAGCACCACATGTTAGAGGACCCATGACAGAATAACTTCTATGTGAATATAAACAAACATGACGCATTACGTTGTCTTCCTTGTCCAATGTCAACTACTTGATCAAGCTTGAAAATAATTAATGGGGGCTCACAATTATAGAAGATGTCCAAGATAGTATATTTATATGTGAAATTTATCTTCCTTTAATATTCTTCCATGAATTGTTCAAGTGACTAATGTTGTGTTTGCTAACTTCAATAAAGTTTACCAATTATACTTCTTATATGTGAAGTAATTAATCCCCATGGGACAAGTATATGAAACATATATAATTTCAACTTTATGATATTCAATTCATTCAACTATTTACTCTTAGGATATAAGTGAAGCACGAGAGTAAATGACAAGCTACTCCGAAAGATATAAGTGAAGATCAGTGAGTAGTCAAACAATTAAGTAACTATGTGAAGAATCTCTCCAAATAAATATTTATGATCGAAGTATTTTATTCAACAACAAAGAAAACAAAATAAAATGACATTACAAGAATAGCACATCTCATGCGAAGAAGCAAAAACTTAGGCTCAACCGGGACTAACCGATAATTGTTGATGAAGGAAATGGGATGCCTACCGGGGCATCCCTAAGCTTTGATGCTTGAGACTTCTTGAAATATTAACTTGGGGAGACTTGGTCATCCCCAATCTTGAGCTTTCTTGTCTCCTTAATTCCTCTCATGTCATGGTTTCCCTAAACCTTAAGAACTTCATCCACACAAAACTCAACAAGAACTCATGAGATAAGTGAGTATAAATCAATGCAAAACCTTATCGTTTTGTACCGTAACAAATTAGTAAAATTATAATTACACATTGCATACTAAATGCCTCTGCATATTTAATACTCCTATCCATTTTATAATCTTTAAACAAGCATCCATATGCAAACAATGCAAGTATAACAGGAAACTGTCTAACCAGAACGGTCTGTAAAGGATGAAGAAGAATCCATACTTATTTAACTGAAACAATTCTGAAAAATTACCACACTGTAGAAAATTTGTCATATCTTATTGTGTCAAAGTTTCAAGGTTTTATCACATTCTTAATTTTCTGGATAATTTACACAATCGGACAACTTTTTGTTTTCAAACAGCAACTCATGAACGTGCAAACTAAGCATGGTGAAGGCTCTCCTTGACACTTTTTATTGAAATAAAAGATACAAAACCTTGTTATAAATAACAGCAAGCAAATACAATTAAAATAAAATGATGCTCCAGGAAAAACACATATCATGTGACCAATAAAAATATAGCTCCAAGTAAGGTTGCCGATAATGTTGAAGACGAAAGAGGGGAAGCCTTCTGGTGAAGGAAATATGCCCTAGAGGCAATAATAAAGTTATTATTTATTTCCTTATTCTCATGATAAATGTTTATTATTCATGCTAGAATTGTATTAACCAGAAACGTAATACATGTGTGAATACATAGACAAACAGAGTGTCACTAGTATGCCTCTACTTGACTAGCTCGTTGATCAAAGATGGTTATGTTTCCTAGCCATAGACATGAGTTGTCATTTGATTAATGGGATCACATCATGTGATTGACTTGACCCATTCCGTTAGCTTAGCACCTGATCGTTTAGTATGTTGCTATTGCTTTCTTCATGACTTATACATGTTCCTATGACTAAGATTATGCAACTCCCGTTTATCGGAGGAACACTTTGTGTGCTACCAAACGTCACAACGTAACTGGGTGATTATAAAGGTGCTCTACAGGTGTCTTCAAAGGTACTTGTTGGGTTGGCGTATTTCGAGATTAGGATTTGTCACTCCGATTGTCGGAGAGGTATCTCTGGGCCCACTCAGTAATGCACATCACTATAAGCCTTCCAAGCATTGCAACTAATGAGTTAGTTGCGGGATGATGTATTACGGAATGAGTAAAGAGACTTGCCGGTAACGAGATTGAACTAGGTATTGAGATACCAACGATCGAATCTCGGACAAGTAACATACCGATGACAAAGGGAACAACGTATGTTGTTATGCGGTTTGACCGATAAAGATCTTCGTAGAATATGTGGGAGCCAATATGAGCATCCAGGTTTCACTATTGGTTATTGACCGGAGACGTGTCTCGGTCATGTCTACATTGTTCTCGAACCCGTAGGGTCCGCACGCTTAAAGTTCGATGACGGTTATATTATGAGTTTATGTGTTTTGATGTACCGAAGGTAGTTCGGAGTCCCGGATGAGATCAGGGACATGACGAGGAGTCTTGATGCCACTGTAGGGGAACGCAGCAGAAAACAAAAAATTCCGACCTACGCACCAGCCCAGGACCACTATGGAGACTGCATACAAGGTTTGATCTTTTTCGTTACCGACTTGTAGCGCAGCGGGAAGTAGAGTCGATGACGATCGGCGGTGCAGATCCCCGCAGCTAGGATTTACAACCTCCCAACCGCGAGGATGTATACCCTCATCTGCTCCTCAGACAGCCCTCCGGGAGGCGGTCGAACAGCCCCCCGGACGGTGTCGCGGACAGCCCTTCGGGAGGACCTTCGAAACTCGGACGGTCACACGGACAGCCCTTCGGGAGGCACTCACGAACTAAGACCGAAACTACGATCTCTCTACAGAGTTGCACACATACAGTGTCATCTATCCGGCAGGGCTTCGCCGTCCAGAACTAGTTCCCACCGGAACCCAGACAGCCTTTCGGCTCTACGAAACTATTTCGCTGGGAGGGAGAGAGAAGCCAGATCATGCATGGCACTTGTATGTGAGAAGGGATGATCCTTTAGGCAGCCCCCTCCACCCCTATTTATAGGCCAAGCCCAAGGGTGGCTTCTCCAAGAAGCCAAGGGGGGAAATACCAAAAAGGCCCTCAAGGTGGCTTCTCCAAGAAGCCAAGCAAAAAGCACTTTCACTATTCATGACGACATTTTTCAGCGTCCGTTCGAACTGAAAATATTTATGTGGGCTCAGAAAATTTCCAGTACCCACTAAAATAATTTTCAACGCGTTCCGAAACAATTTCGGTTTAGTGATTTTCATCTGCGAAAAGCAAACAAGAATGCGTTTTCACTATTCATGAAGACAATTTTTCGCGTCCACTAAATCCGAAAATATTTCTGTGGGTCTTAGAATAATTCCAGTACCCACTAAAATGATTTTGGATTCGTTCTGAAACAATTTCAGATTAGTGAATTTCATCTGCGAAAAACAGCCAAAGCGGTACCGGCAGCTCCGAAACATTTTCGGTTTTTATTTCTGAAAATTCCAAAAAGTTTCCAGAATGATTCTGGCACCCTCCAAGAATTACCAGGCATGTGCCGAAACCATTTTGACATAATGGCATACCCGAAACAACTTTTTGGGTTTCACCGAAACTCATCCGGTGACCTCTCTCTGCGGTACGATTCCGCTGTCCGAAACTTTTCGGTGTCCGAAACTTTTTCGGTGATTTTCTCTCAGACTCTCTGTCTAGTATTCAGCAGATAGATGACCCTTAAGCGTGTGCCCCTATAGGTTCGGTGAAGTATAGACATGACCCACCCCTTCCGATCAATGATCAACATCGGAGCCGTGGACACCCATATTGACCCCTATACCCACACGAATAAATATTCGAGTGAACCTCCAGTTGCCGTGTGCTATTCCTGTTGCTTCACGATATGTTACAAATACCCGAGGTGAGACATGTTGGCATTCCCGTGGATCAACAACTTGTCCACTATGCTAGTTACCTCGTTACCGGTATTGTTCTCTTTTCTCGTTATCGTGTTCCGACATCCCCATGATCAAATCACAAAGTGTCTGGCCAGACGATGATGGATACCGTAACACCGAGAGGGCCCAGAGATATCTCTCCATCGCCGGAGGAGCAAATCCCAATCTTGAGCTATCAAGTTACTTGACACACTTTTCCATGAACCCGTAAGCCGCCGTAATAGCCACCCATTTACGGATGACGTTTAACAAACCCCAAAGTTCATGAAGCAAGCATGAAGAAACTCGATACTCTCATGGTCTAAGGAATCATGCAAACGTTAACCATCTCTGTGTTATGTACCAATAAACTTGTGACGAATGAATCTCATAGCATAACATCAATCCGGGTCGATTCAACACAAATGTTCTCTTAACATTGTGCCCTCAAAATTGCTGGCATAGACATGCCCATGACCAGGAAAACAGAATCATCATGCAACACTTGAGCTAGTCTTAGAGGCCAGACTAGGAATACTTCTTACCGTTTATTATTCCACACGTGCATATGAGTCTTCCTCCGAGCCTCGTGGATATTGCAGACTCGAGAATCATTGCAGTTATAGCATGGAACATAAACATAATTGTGAACTCGGAGATAAATAATATCATTTATTATTGCCTCTAGGGCATATCTCCTACAGACTCCCACTTGCACTAGAGTCAATAATCTAGTTAATGCTAATGCACTTTACACCTATGGCATACTGGTGTAAAAAATGCTTCGCATGTGGTATAGCCTGATGTCCATCGGATCTGACAATTTCAGCTCCGTGTGTATCTCTGCATATCCTCACATTTTCATGCTTTCACAAAATTCATATTTTGTGTGGACTTGGCGTTGTATGTATTTGAATCATAGGTCGAACCTGGATTCCTCAGACTGAGTTATGGAGCAACTACCTGCAGTAGTGTCCCATTGACAAAAGCCATCTTGGAACCATACTAAGTTCATGAATGAACTATATGATTCAACATCTTCTTTTGTCGCTTCTAAAGCGTCAACATACTTAGCCCTTGTTATAGAATTCGCCACAGTAAGTAGTTTGAACAAATTCCAACTAACTGTGCCACCACATTGTGTGTTACACAAAACCCTTAATTTAAATCGAAAATCGCATGGAGAAAAGATGAAGACTGTATCGATGTAACATTTTACAACGAACTCTTCATGATCTCTGCTTGCGAGAAAACCATGTCATCAGTACTTACTCTAGTACTCTGTGACATCTTTCACTGTTGTCCCATGATCAGTAATTTGATCACTTTGGTATCCATATTCGCAACACCTTGGGAGTATCGGACATATCTGGTTGTTTTACATACCATGGAATACATGATTAATCCAAACACAAAAGTGTGTGGAATCTGCATCATGTATTTTACTCATCAGTGTTTTGGGACACCGAGTCTTGCAAAAACTCTTTCCATGTGACTTTGGCAAGAATCACTCCTTGGCGTTTTAAATGCTAAAAGGTTTTAGCATCTTGTCAATATGTATTCATTGCTTAGCCCCATTAGGTAAATCTATCTCCATAGATCATCATGCCTAATATTGAGGCTATTTAGCCTAAGCACTTCATCGAAAAACTATTTTCAAATGAAGTCCTAATTTGTGTCAAGAAATTTATTTCCAATTACCAATGTGCCAAGCACATAAGGTTTTTAGAAATATTATTACGCTCCCACTTACTTTCTTGAATTACAAGCATCTTTGTTACCCATTGATGAAGTCAAAACCCCTTTGACCATTTCATCAAAACACGAAGATTCAACCTCCATTTTGCTCTCTTCTGTCCATTGCTGGAACTCTGAAGTTTGCATACCCACTAGCATCCTCTGGATCAACAAATTACTTTGGACTGTATCATATACAAGTCCTAGCTTTCATTTCCATCAGATGGAAATCCTTTTATCATCCATGTTTCATATCTCATGATTGAAATATGTATTAATTGCTAGTTCAACCCGAACCGACTTTAAGCATCGCTACGATGAAAACAACCTCATCGTAGTCAACTCTTGAACTTGTTATTTCAACAAGTCAAGCTTTATGGATAAAACATTTTATCCGTATCAGTTTTAAGTTCCATAAATATTCGTTAGACTCTAAGTCTTCTGAAAGGTGTATCAAGGTTTTAATCTTGAATCACTTATATGAAAACTAACTCGGGCTGTATTGGCATTTAGCCAATTCCGGAGTCAGGGCCCATAAACGCTTCCTTGTGTATCGTAGGTATAATGTTGTCTAACAACAATATCTCGTTTGCGCACCTGAGAGGTTTGCACGAGCCTTGCCTACGTGGTTCAGCTGCAAGTTTGACCGAAGTTCATACATTTTATTGTAGAGACTTCCGTATCAGTCGCAGTAGGAAACTCTGGAATTACTTCCAAGGTCTCTTTCCTTTGATCTGATGACGTAGATACTGTTTATCTCGTCGAGTTGCACTATTCTCCCACTCACCTTTTTGAAAGAACCATTCTCTTTAAAAGCACACCGTTTCGCGGCAAAACTATTTGCCTCGGTATAGTGAGGGAGGAATACCCAACATTTTGGTATAACCTACAAAGTAGCACTTGTCTGATTTGGAATAGGTTTGTAACCTTTTACACAAGCCCCATATTCCAAATGTTAAGAAAAGATATAACATGGTTGGGCGTACCATACCATGGCTTTCAACAGACCCGATGTAGCTCTTTTCAGTGTAAAAGCCGCAGTCTCTAAAGCATCACTTTAAAAGGGATAATGACAAATTTATTTATGTCATCTTTGACCTTACCATGTCATAAATGGTTTGATTACATCTCCACAGACTTTCCACTTGCAGTGGTGTTCCGGGAGGTGCAAGTTATGAAACCCCTTTCACAAGTCATCAGACATTCGCTAAACATGTAACTCAAATATTCCTTTGTGCAATCAAATTGCAGAAACATAATTTTCTTGTTACAATAACTTCTACTTCATTTTTTAGAACCTTTCGAATGATTTCAAAAGATCCAGACTTACGTCTCATCAAGTAAATATCCATATATCTACTTGAGTCATTTCTGAAGATAAATAAATCCACCACTAACAACACTTATCGGACTACACACATCAAATGTATGATCACTAATAAGTTTGTTGTTCGTTCCTTATGGCCTGTGAACGGTATTTTAGTCACTTCACTTTTCGGAGGAAAGTTGCAAGTGTCACATGATTCAAAATAAAAAAGACTTCAAAATCCATCATAATGGAATTTTCCATGCGGGTTTCTCCAATGTGACCAAATGTAGTGCCACACTTGTGTGGTATTCTTTTAGTCTTGCGACATTTAGCGTCAGTGTTATGGATGTATCATATTACCATCAATATTCATAACATACATGCCATCTTGGATGGAAGCATGGCCCTTCATGTTATTCATAATACTTAACAACAATTGTTGTTTTTATGAGCAACTCTTTTGCAACAAACATTGTGCAATGGGCTAGAGTGTATGAAACTCTAAAATGAATTACGAAAGTAAACCCAGAGGCATTGTATTATTATCAATATTCATAACACATCTCATTCATAATGAAAGTATGGCCCTTGTGTTATTCATAACATCAAACATAAAAAGTTCTCTTATGAACAACCTTCTTGCAAGATACCTTATGCAATGGGATAGAGTTTGTAAAACTCTAAATGAATTATGAAAATAAATACAGACGGAAATACACCGATGGAAGGTATAGTAACATTTACTATGTTCCCTGTGTATACCTTAACCTCATTTCTAGCTAGTCTTTCAGGCCATAGTAGTTCTTACATCGAGTTGCAACAGAATGCAATCGAGCGGGCAATTTTGTGATGAACTCACAATACCCAAGAATTAGTGATTAACATGTTTAACCATAATTCGCAAGAACTATATCTTTGACCAGCCTTCTATACATCAAAAACTTGTATGACATTCATACATGAGCTGGATATTCCAGTCTTCTTTCCTTTTGCCTTTATACTTCTAACAGTTTAACTTTTAGTATTTCTCCTACTCTCAGAAGAATCACCCAACTTAAGAGTGGCATTAGCCCCGGACTTCCTAGGCGTGTAAGTCATACTAACACCCTTTGGACACTTCCTTTCTCTTTAAGTTGTTGTTTTATTCACCTTTCATTATATGACAGGCGTTCTTCTGGATCCCTTTCCCAACAGTCAAATGCATAGTAAACACTTTTACTAATACTTGCAAACAAACATTGCTTTGTTTGTATCTGAAAATAATTTTCAGTTCCATGAATATCATATAACTATCCCAACTTTCGAAGTTTGGGTTTCATGGAAGCAAACATATTCCACTTGACCGTAACAGAATTCTAGCTTTTGGATCGAAGGACGAGAGTCACATGATCCATAGCATTAGCGGGAGGATACGGAAAGCATGCGATAGGACAAAGTCCTTCTCGGCACTTTTGAGGACAATCCTCATATTACGTTACCAATCATAAAGTTTTAACCAGATATTTAACAGCTATTCAATTTTAATAGGGAAGGTGGAAATGCGAGCCATTATTCTACAACTATTATGCAAGAAACACTTAGACAGTGTTCATAATTAATTGCACTGAGAATTAAACATGTTAATTCAACAGTGCGCTCCCACTCAAATCAATATCTCTCATAATTGATTTAGAGTGATTCAAGATCCATATTTCTATTCGATGCCATTGACAGGTTCATCACTGATGACACGAATTTCAATCGGTAGGCCAACTTGCCGATCACATCTCTATGTGATTCTTGTTCATCTTTCGATGGGCGTGTTCCGAGCTCAGGACTCTCCTGCCTGAACGTCAAAGACAACCAAGTGATCTTGCTGCGTGGTCTGACCTCACCCGCCTCATTCCTCTCGATTCGTTCGTGCTCATGTGTACATGGCGCACCCCGAAAAGATACGAATTTCAGAAGGTGCTACACTTGGGTGAACACTAACTACTTTGATATTTTAAGTGAGAGATCACCCTAATAAAAAGTGACTACCGCGCAATCAAGAAGGGTGCATCATAAGGGATAAACATCTCAGGCAATTCATAATAGCATGATATGGTATAGCCCTTTCTGACAGAGAAGTATTTCATTTCTTCGTCTTCGGCATTCGCGTCGGTGTTCACCTTCGCGAAGATTGCCACCACCTTGTCGATGCACCAGATAATATTGCTATCTCTATAGCTAACAAAATAATGCATTACAACAAGGTTGACACGCAGGTCATTAAGTGCAATCATATGGCTCCAGCCATCATGCCGAATCATGACACGCAGGTCATGTTAATCAAATTACATCATATAGTCATCTCATACATAATCGAATTAGTATGAGCACTGCTAGACTACATCACATGCACATCCTGCAAAACCAAGTTAGACGCCTCTAATCGGTTTATGCAAAATTTATTTTACGTGGCTTCTAAGGTTTTGACTTAAACCACAGCTACCAACATTTTATCATCAAGTATGATTATTCAAGTTGCTAGATTAACATCTCGGGGTGTATGAAACAGGAGATAATTAAATCTTGAGCCCCATACTAAACTTCGTCATTTGCATGACCCCCGTGCAAATCATATCTGCAATGCCCTTTCATCTGCGAATTTCATCTTTCTTTTGACTACGGCAGAACCCAAAGAACTGATAGCACTTCCATGATCAATCAGGATCACGGATTGCCAGAACTTTGTCAAATTCCACCATGCTGTCTCGAGATTGAGCAAACGCAAATTCTAGGGAAGCAACAAGAACGTCAGGTAACAGATTTCATCTGTCACCCGCATAAATAATTTTCAGCAATAGATCTCATCTACTACCTAATTATATTATGCAATACCCATACATCTCCATGTATTCTAGATCGAAACCTGCATCTACGCATAGCACAGCTCTTGATGCCACTATAGGGGAACGCAGCAGAAAACAAAAAATTCCGACCTACGCACCAGCCGAGGACCACTATGGAGACTGCATACAAGGTTTGATCTTTTTCGTTACCGACTCGTAGCGCAGCGGGAAGTAGAGTCGATGACGATCGGCGGTGCAGATCCCCGCAGCTAGGATTTACAACCTCCCAACCGCGAGGATGTATACCCTCATCTGCTCCTCAGACAGCCCTCCGGGAGGCGGTCGAACAGCCCCCCGGACGGTGTCGCGGACAGCCCTTCGGGAGGACCTTCGAAACTCGGACGGTCACACGGACAGCCCTTCGGGAGGCACTCACGAACTAAGACCGAAACTATGATCTCTCTACAGAGTTGCACACATACGGTGTCATCTATCCGGCAGGGCTTTGCCGTCCAGAACTAGTTCCCACCGGAACCCAGACAGCCTTTCGGCTCTACGAAACTATTTCGCTGGGAGGGAGAGAGAAGCCAGATCATGCATGGCACTTGTATGTTAGAAGGGATGATCCTTTAGGCAGCCCCTCCACCCCTATTTATAGGCCAAGCCCAAGGGTGGCTTCTCCAAGAAGCCAAGGGGGAAATACCAAAAAGGCCCTCAAGGTGGCTTCTCCAAGAAGCCAAGCAAAAAGCACTTTCACTATTCATGACGACATTTTTCAGCGTCCGTTTGAACTGAAAATATTTATGTGGGCTCAGAACATTTCCAGTACCCACTAAAATAATTTTCAACGCGTTCCGAAACAATTTCGGTTTAGTGATTTTCATCTGCGAAAAGCAAACAAGAATGCATTTTCACTATTCATGAAGACAATTTTTCGCGTCCACTAAATCCGAAAATATTTCTGTGGGTCTTAGAATAATTCCAGTACCCACTAAAATGATTTTGGATTCGTTCTGAAACAATTTCAGATTAGTGAATTTCATCTGCGAAAAACAGCCAAAGCGGTACCGGCAGCTCCGAAACATTTTCGGTTTTTATTTCTGAAAATTCCAAAAAGTTTCCAGAATGATTCTGGCACCCTCCAAGAATTATCAGGCATGTGCCGAAACCATTTTGACTTAATGGCATACCCGAAACAACTTTTTCGGTTTCACCGAAACTCATCCGGTGACCTCTCTCTGCGGTACGATTCCGCTGTCCGAAACTTTTCGGTGTCCGAAACTTTTTCGGTGATTTTCTCTCAGACTCCCTGTCTAGTATTCAGCAGATAGATGACCCTTAAGCGTGTGACCCTATAGGTTCGGTGAAGTATAGACATGACCCACCCCTTCCGATCAATGATCAACATCGGAGCCGTGGACACCCATATTGACCCCTATACCCACACGAATAAATATTCGAACGAACCTCCAGTTGCCGTGTGCTATTCCTGTTGCTTCACGATATGTTACAAATACCCGAGGTGAGACATGTTGGCATTCCCGTGGATCAACAACTTGTCCACTATGCTAGTTACCTCGTTACCGGTATTGTTCTCTTTTCTCGTTATCGTGTTCCGACATCCCCATGATCAAATCACAAAGTGTCTGGCCAGACGATGATGGATACCGTAACACCGAGAGGGCCCAGAGATATCTCTCCATCGCCGGAGGAGCAAATCCCAATCTTGAGCTATCAAGTTACTTGACACACTTTTCCATGAACCCGTAAGCCGCCGTAATAGCCACCCATTTACGGATGACGTTTAACAAACCCCAAAGTTCATGAAGCAAGCATGAAGAAACTCGATACTCTCATGGTCTAGGAATCATGCAAACGTTAACCATCTCTGTGTTATGTACCAATAAACTTGTGACGAATGAATCTCATAGCATAACATCAATCCGGGTCGATTCAACACAAATGTTCTCTTAACATTGTGCCCTCAAAATTGCTGGCATAGACATGCCCATGACCAGGAAAACAGAATCATCATGCAACACTTGAGCTAGTCTTAGAGGCCAGACTAGGAATACTTCTTACCGTTTATTATTCCACACGTGCATATGAGTCTTCCTCCGAGCCTCGTGGATATTGCAGACTCGAGAATCATTGCAGTTATAGCATGGAACATAAACATAATTGTGAACTCGGAGATAAATAATATCATTTATTATTGCCTCTAGGGCATATCTCCTACAGGCGATACAAGTCATACTGCTTACCAACATGTCATACTTTGGTTCGGCGGTATTGTTGGATGAAGCGGCCCGGACCGACATTACGCGTACGCTTACGCGAGACTGGTTTTACTGCCGTGCTTTGCACACAGGTGACTAGCGAGTGTCAGTTTCTCCAACTTTAGTTGAACCGAGTGTGGCTACGCCCGAT
Organism: Aegilops tauschii subsp. strangulata; assembly: GCF_002575655.3. Lineage (NCBI taxonomy): Eukaryota > Viridiplantae > Streptophyta > Magnoliopsida > Poales > Poaceae > Aegilops > Aegilops tauschii. The sequence goes on from NC_053040.3 coordinate 134,155,490, forward strand.
CCTTAAGAAGGTTAAAACAACACTAACTTGACGAACTATCGTTGTGGTTTTGATGCGTAGGTAAGAACGGTTCTTGCTCAGCCCGTAGCAGCCACGTAAAACTTGCAACAACAAAGTAGAGGACGTCTAACTTGTTTTTGCCGGGCATGTTGTGATGTGATATGGTCAAGACGTGATGAGATATAAGTTGTTGTATAAGATGATCATGTTTTGTTGAAGTTATCGGCAATTGGCAGAAGCCTTATGGTTATCTCTTTATTGCATAAGATGCAAGCGCCAAATAATTGCTTTACTTTTTCGCTATGCGATAGCAATAGTTGCAAGAGGAATAGTTGGCGAGACGACCATGTGACGACACATTGATATAGATCAAGATGATGGAGATCATGGTGTCATGCCGGTGACGATGGAAATCATGACGATGCTTTGGAGATGGAGATCAAAGGCACAAGATGATGATGGACATATCATGTCACATATTTTGATGGCATGTGATGTTTATCTTTTATACATCTTATTTTGCTTAGTTCGACGGTAGCTTTATAAGATGATCCCTTACTAAAATTCAAGGTACAAGTGTTCTCCCTGAGTATGCACCATTGCCAAAGTTCGTCGTGCCCAGACACCATGTGATGATCGGGTGTGATAAGCTCTACGTCCATCTACAACGGGTGCAAGCCAGTTTTACACACGCAGAATACTCAGGTTAAACTTGACGAGCCTACCATATGCAGATATGGCCTCGGAACACTGAGACCGAAAGGTCGAGCGTGAATCATATAGTAGATATGATCAACATAGTGATGTTGATCACCATTGAAAACTACTCCATCTCACGTGATGATCGTACATGGTTTAGTTGATATGGATCACGTGATCACTTAGATGATTAGAGGGATGTCTATCTAAGTGGGAGTTCTTAAGTAATATGATTAATTGAACTTTAATTTATCATGAACTTAGTCCTGGTAGTATTAGCATATCTATGTTGTAAATCAATAGCTCGCGTTTAGCTCCCCTGTTTTATTTTTGATATGTTCCTAGAGAAAACTAAGTTGAAAGATGTTAGTAGCAATGATGCGGATTGGATCCGTGATCTGAGGATTATCCTCATTGCCGCACATAAGAATTATGTCCTTGATGCACCGCTAGGTGACAGACCTATTGCAGGAGCAGATGCAGACGTTATGAACGTTTGGCTAGCTCAATATGATGACTACTTGATAGTTTAGTGCACCATGCTTTACGGCTTAGAACCGGGACTTCAAAAATGTTTTGAACGCCACGGAGCATATAAGATGTTCCAAGAGTTGAAATTGGTATTTCATACTCATGCCCGTGTCAAGAGGTATGAGACCTCTGACAGTACTTTGCCTACAAGATGGAGGAGAATAGCTCAACCAGTGAGCATGTGCTCAGATTGTCTGGGTACTACAATTGCTTGAATCAAGTGGGAGTTAATCTTCCAGATAAGATAGTAATTGACAGAATTCTCTAGTCACTATCACCAAGTTACTAGAACTTCGTGATGAACTATAATATGCAAGGGATGACGAAAGTAATTCCCGAGCTCTTCGCGATGCTGAAATCAACGAAGGTAGAAATCAAGAAAGAGCATCAAGTGTTGATGGTTAACAAGACCACTAGTTTCAAGTAAAGGGACAAAGGGAAGAAAGGGGAACTTCAAGAAGAACGGCAAGCAAGTTGCTGCTCAAGTGAAAAAGCCCAAGTCTAGACCTAAGCTTGAAACTGAGTGCTTCTACTGCAAAGGGACTGGTCATTGGAAGCGGAACTGCCCCAAGTATTTGGTGGATAAGAAGGATGGCAAAGTGAACACAGCTATATTTGATATGCATGTTATTGATGTGTACTTTACTAGCGTTTATAGCAACCCCTCGGTATTTGATACTGGTTCAGTTGCTAAGAGTAGTAACTCGAAATGGGGGTTGCAGAATGAACAGAGACTAGTTAAGGGTGAAGTGACGATGTGTATTGGAAGTGGTTCCAAGATTGATATGATCATCATCGCACACTCCCTATACTTTCGGGATTAGTGTTGAACCTAAATAAGTGTTATTTAGTGTTTGCGTTGAGCATGAATATGATTTGATCATGTTTATTGCAATTCGGGTATTCATTAAAGTCAGAGAATAATGTTGTTCTGTTTACATGAATAAAACCTTCGATGGTCATACACCCAATGAAAATAGTTCGTTGGATCTCGATCATAGTGATACACATATTCATAATATTGAAGCCAAAAGATGCAAAGTTAATAATGATAGTGCAACTTATTTGTGGCACTGCCGTTTAGGTCATATTGGTGTAAAGCGCATGAAGAAACTCCATGCTGATGGGCTTTTGGAATCACTTGATTATGAATCACTTGATGCTTGCGAATCATGCCTTATGGGCAAGATGACTAAGACTCCGTTCTCCGGAACAATGGAGCGAGCAACTGATTTATTGGAAATAATACATACTGATGTATGCGATCCGATGAGTGTTGAGGCTCGCGGCGGGTATCGTTATTTTCTGACTTTCATAGATGATTTGAGTAGATATGGGTATATCTACTTGATGAAACATAAGTCTGAAACATTTGAACAGTTCAACGAATTTCAGAGTGAAGTGGAAAATCATCGTGACAAGAAAATAAAGTTTCTATGATCTGATCGCGGAGACAAATATTTGAGTTACGAGTTTGGTCTTCAATTGAAACAATATGGAATAGTTTCACAAATTCGTGCCACCTAGAACACCACAGCATAATGGTGTGTCCGAACGTCATAACCGTACTTTATTGGATATAGTGCAATCTATGATGTTTCTTACCGATTTACCACTATAGTTTTGGGGTTATGCATTAGAGACAGCTGCATTCATGTAAAAAAAGGGCACCACCTAAATCTGTTGAGACGACACCGTATGAACTTTGGTTTGGCAAGAAACCAAAGTTGTCATTTCTTAAAGTTTGGGGTTGCGATGCTTATAAGAAAAAGTTTCATCCTGATAAGCTCAAACCCAAATCGGAGAAATGTGTCTTCATAGGATACCCAAAGGAGCCAGTTGGGTACACCTTCTATCACAGATCCGAAAGCAAGATATTCGTTGCTAAGAATGGATCCTTTCTAGAGAAGGAGTTTCTCTCGAAAGAAGTGAGTGGGAGGAAAGTAGAACTTGATGAGGTAACTGTACCTGCTCCCTTATTGGAAAGTAGTTCATCACAGAAATCTGTTCCTGTGACTACTACACCAATTAGTGAGGAAGCTAATGATGATGATCATGTAACTTCAGATCAAGTTACTACCGAACCTCGTAGGTAAACCAGAGTGAGATCCGCACCAGAGTGGTACGGTAATCCTGTTCTGGAGGTCATGTTACTTGACCATGACGAACCTACGAACTATGAGGAAGCGATGATGAGCCCAGATTCCGCAAAATGGCTTGAGGCCATGAAATCTGAGATGAGATCCATGTATGAGAACAAAGTATGGACTTTGATTGACTTGCCCAATGATCGGCGAGCCACTGAGATTAAATGGATCTTCAAGAGGAAGACGGACGCTGATAGTAGTGTTACTATCTACAAAGCTAGAATTGTTGCAAAAGGTTTTCGACAAGTTCAAGGTGTTGACTACGATGAGAGTTTCTCACTCGTATCTATGCTTATGTCTGTCCGAATCATGTTAGCAATTGCCGCATTTTATGAAATCTGGCAAATGGATAAACAAAACTGCATTCATTAATGGATTTATTAAAGAAGAGTTGTATATGATGCAACCAGAAGGTTTTGTCAATCCTAAAGGTGCTAACAAAATATGCAAACTCCAGCGATCCATCTATGGACTGGTGCAAGCATCTCGGAGTTGGAATATACGCTTTGATAAGTTGATCAAAGCATATAGTTTTATACAGACTTGCGATGAAGCCTGTATTTACAAGAAAGTGAGTGGGAGCACTACAACATTTCTGATAAGTATATTGTTGATCGGAAATAATGTAGGATTATTCTGCAAAGCATAAAGGAGTGTTTGAAAGGAGTTTTTCAAAGAAAGACCTCGGTGAAGCTGCTTACACATTGAGCATCAAGATCTATAGAGATAGATCAAGACGCTTGATAAGTTTTTTCAATGATTACATACCTTGACAAGATTTTGAAGTAGTTCAAAATGGAATAGTCAAAGAAAGAGTTTCCTGTGTTACAAGGTGTGAAATTGAGTAAGACTCAAAACCCGACCACGGCAGAAGATAGAAAGAGAATGAAAGTCATTCCCTATGCCTCAGCCATAGGCTCTATAAAGTATGCCATGCTGTGTACCAGATCTATTGTATACCCTACACTGATTTTGGCAAGGGAGTACAATAGTGATCTAGGAGTAGATCACTGGACAACGGTCAAAATTATCCTTAGTGGAATAAGGATATGTTTCTCGATTATGGAGGTGACAAAAAGGTTCGTCGTAAAGGGTTACGTCGATGCAAATTTTGACACTGATCCAAATGACTCTAAGTCTCAATCTGGATGGATATTGAAAGTGGGAGCAATTAGCTAGAGTAGCTCCATACAGAGCATTGTTGACATAGAAATTTGCAAAATACATACGGATCTGAATGTGGCAGACCCGTTGACTAAACTTCTCTCATAAGCAAAACATGATCACACCTTAGTACTCTTTGGGTGTTAATCACATAGCGATGTGAACTAGATTATTGACTCTACTAAACCCTTTGGGTGTTGGTCACATGACGATGTGATCTATGGGTGTTAATCACATGGTGATGTGAACTATTGGTGTTAAATCACATGGTGATGTGAACTAGATTATTGACTCTAGTGCAAGTGGGAGACTGAAGGAAATATGCCCTAGAGGCAATAATAAAGTTATTATTTATTTCCTTATTCTCATGATAAATGTTTATTATTCATGCTAGAATTGTATTAACCGGAAACGTAATACATGTGTGAATACATAGACAAACAGAGTGTCACTAGTATGCCTCTACTTGACTAGCTCGTTGATCAAAGATGGTTATGTTTCCTAGTCATAGACATGAGTTGTCATTTGATTAACAGGATCACATCATTAGGAGAATGATGTGATTGACTTGACCCATTCCGTTAGCTTAGCACCTGATCGTTTAGTATGTTGCTATTGCTTTCTTCATGACTTATACATGTTCCTATGACTATGAGATTATGCAACTCCCGTTTACCGGAAGAACACTTTGTGTGCTACCAAACGTCACAATGTAACTGGGTGATTATAAAAGTGCTCTACAGGTGTCTCCAAAGGTACTTGTTGGGTTGGCGTATTTCGAGATTAGGATTTGTCACTCCGATTGTCGGAGAGGTATCTCTGGGCCCACTCAGTAATGCACATCACTATAAGCCCTGCAAGCATTGCAACTAATGAGTTAGTTGCGGGATGATGTATTACGGAACGAGTAAAGAGACTTGCCGGTAACGAGATTGAACTAGGTATTGAGATACCGACGATCGAATCTCGGGCAAGTAACATACCGATGACAAAGGGAACAACGTATGTTGTTATGCGGTTTGACCGATAAAGATCTTCGTAGAATATGTGGGAGCCAATATGAGCATCCATGTTCCGCTATTGGTTATTGACCGGAGATGTGTCTCGGTCATGTCTACATTGTTCTCGAACCCGTAGGGTCCGCACGCTTAAAGTTCGATGACGGTTATATTATGAGTTTATGTGTTTTGATGTACCAAAGGTAGTTCGGAGTCCCGGATGAGATTGGGGACATGACGAGGAGTCTCGAAATGGCCGAGACGTAAAGATCTATATATTGGACGACTATATTCGGACATCGGAAAGGTTCCGAGTGATTCGGGTATTTTTCGGAGTACCAGAGAGTTACGGGAATTCGCCGGGGAGTATATGGGCCTTATTGGGCTTTAGGGGAAAGAGAGAGGAGAGGCTGCGCGCCCCCCAAGGCCTAGTCCGAATTGGACTAGGGGGAGGGGCTGCGCCCCCTCCTTCCTTCTCTTCTCTCTCCCCTTTCCTTGACTCCTACTCCTACTACTTGGAAGGGGGGAATCCTACTCCCGGTGGGAGTAGGACTCCTCCTAGGGCGCGCCATAGAGAGGGCCGACCCTCCTCCACTCCTTTATATACGGGGAGGGGGGCACCCCTTGGAGACAACAATTGATCATTGATCTTTTAGCCGTGTGCGGTGCCCCCCTCCACCATAATTCACCTCGATAATATCGTAGCGGTGCTTATGCGAAGCCCTGCGTCGGTAGAATATCATCATCGTCACCACGCCGTCGTGCTGACGTAACTCTCCCTCAAAGCTCGGCTGTATCGGAGTTCGAGGGACGTCATCGAGCTGAACGTGTGCTGAACTCGGAGGTGTCGTGCGTTCGGTACTTGATCGGTCGGATCGTGAAGACGTACGACTACATCAACCACGTCATGCTAACGCTTCCGCTTTCGGTCTATGAGGGTATGTGGACAACACTCTCCCCTCTCGTTGCTATGCATCACCATGATACTGTGTGTGTGTAGGATTTTTTTTGAAATTACTACGTTCCCCAACATTTGGGGCATCCCAAGCTTGGACGCTTGAGTCTTCCTTGAATATTTCCTTGGGGTGCCTTGGGCATCCCCAAGATTAGGGTCTCGCAACTCCTTATTCTCCTCATATCAATATCTCACACAAAACTTAACAGAAATCTCGCGAGATCCGTCAGTATAACAAGTAAATCATTAACTTTAGGTACTATTATGAATCCATTCATATTTTATTATTGCATAATACCTACTGTATTCCAACTTCCCCGTGACTTATACCCCTGAGATAATCCGCAGGTTCATCAAAACAAGCAAACTATGCAACAAAAACAGAATCTATCTAGAACAGAACAGTCTGTAAAGAACTGAACAATGACCATACTTATGGATCTCCAAATATTATGAAAAATTAGAAAAATGTGGGAAATTTGTATATAAATCATGTGTAAAAACTTGAGATCAAAAGCATGTTCCAGTGATTTTAAGAATTTTCTGGACTGAGCGCAAAAGTTTTTTTTTCACAGAATCAAATCAACTATCAACCAAGTCATCCCAAAGGCTTTACTTGGAAAATTACTAAAACAAAACCTATAAAACATGATTACTACAATATACTAACCATGTAAGCACACAAAAACAATAAGGATAAATATCGGGTTGTCTCCACACAAGAACTTTCTTTAAAGCTTTTTAGCTAACCATTGATATTTTAATGATACTTTTCCAAACCCACTTTTGATGATAATTTTATTCATATTCTAAAAGATATAAGTGAAGTTCATAGAGAATTCTACAATGAATATAGATAGACCAATATCCAAGATCAAAATATATAAGTGAAGCACACGAAGCATTCTATAAAGGCATACTCAAAAGATTTAAGTGAATCACAAAGAGCATCTATAAAGCCGTACTCAAAAGATTTAAGTGAAGCACATGGAGCATTCTATAAATCAACAAGGAACCATAAGAAATCATTCCCAACAAGCATGGTGCATAAAAGAAAAGGAATAAATAAACACAAGATACACTCCAAGAATTTACGCATATCATGTCAACAAAACAAAAACCGAGGCATACTGATAATTATTGAAGAAGAAAGATGGGATACCTTCCGAGGCATCCCCAAGGTTACTTGCTTGAGTCTCCTTGAATATTTACTTGGGGTGCCTTGGGCATCCCCAAGCTTGAACTCTTTCCTCTCCTTATTCTTCTCATATCGATACCTCCTCGATCTCCGAACACTTCATTCAGACAAAACTTAACCAAACTTTTTAGTAGGGGGGGGGGGGCGTTAGTACATATAACATCAAATCCCATCATGTCCTACTGTAACATTATTGTATAGTTATAGTAAAACATGTCCAACTGTATGCTATCACAATTATATGGCTCCCAAGTCAATGGGGCTCAACAAGACATAAAACATAACCAAATAAAGAAATTATAACATCAATATGTGAAAACAGGACAGCCTGTAAAGACGCGGATGGTACATATACTTCTGTAACTCAAAAATTCTGAAACATTAGGAAAAAATAAAAAAAATTGCATAGCAATACTGTGTAAAAAAATTCTGAAACTTTTCATGTTCTAGTAAAAAATGAAAAATCATGCACTACAGCCAACATTTGTGTTTTTGCACAACACACACCAAACAAGCAATTTAAACATCCTAAATGCAAATCTTGGCACACTATTTTATAATACAATGGATTTGTACAAGGGGATAATTATTTTTTATTTTTGTGAGAAACTTCCATGAAAAATTCTACACTATTTCCATGACCATGAACACAAGTGTTTAAGGTCGACCCTCACTTCTCCAATGCATAACTTTCCAATCGCTTCTCTTTTTGAAAAAGTTTGTAGCGTTCCCTCTATATTTTGTTTTTGTTTTTGAAAATTTAATGAAACACATAATAAAGTTTATATTACACAAAAGGAGGAAAATACTCCCTAAAACTTCCGGGTTGTCTCTCAGGCAACGCTTTCTTTAAAGCCATTAAGCTAGGCATAAGAGGCAAGTATATATTTTTTATATTTTGCACTGTTTAGTTTTTTGTTTTTTCACCCACAACTAAAGAAAGAAAATAAAAAACAAAAGGCAAAACAAAATCTACTTAGTGAAGAAAGCAAACAAGTATACACAAAAATATTAACCCCACGCTATTGCTCCCTGACAATGGCACCAGGAAAGAGCTTGATAATCCCCAAGTGCAAGGAATCATCATAGCAATTTCCAAAGATGGAAGTGGTAAGCATGAAGTGTCGAAACCACAAGGAGCTAAAGGTAAGATCAATATTCTCTCAAGTCCTATATGCCACTGATACGACTCTATGTATACCGAGCATTTGCTTTCATCTAGAAACGAGAAATAAAACTACATTGTGGGTACAAAGAGGATAACTCTGCCTGATATCGGAGAACTAAAACATAAAAATAGGTGCTGCCTACAAAAAGTTAGAATATATTACAAATAGCGAGTGTGGAATAATGATGGTAGGGCGTGCAGAATTGTCCTAGGCAATTGATAACATGATCGGTAATCATTATTCCAGTTTTATATGAGGGAGAGGCATTAGCTAACATACTATATGTACTTGGATCATATGAACTTATGATTGGACCTCTAGCAAGCATCCGCAACTACTAGAAATCATTAAGGTAAACCAAACTATAGCATTAAGTATCAAGTCCCCTTTACTCCCATATGCAACAACTCCCTTACTCGGGTGTAAGCTTTTGTCACTCTAGCCACCCACCATAAGCGAATCATGAACGTATTGCAAACACTACATCGCGAATCCCCACATGTGCGCGGCACGGAAGGCACCATAAGACAGCACCAAAATAAAACATACAACTCAAACCAATCAAGGTCTTCAATCAACCCAAAGGACAAAAGAAATCTACTCAAACATCACAGGATGGCAACACATCATTGGATAATAATATGTCTCATAAATCACCATTCAAGTAGGGGACTACAGCTGGGTGCGGGGGAGTGGGCCGCTGAAAAGAGATGATGGAGGTGATGAAGATGGTGATGTTGATGAAGACGATCACCGCGGTGATGGTTCCCCCAGAGGCACGGATGACCCACAAGTATATGGGATCAATCATAGTCCTTTCGATAAGTAAGAGTGTCGAACCCAACAAGGAGCAGAAGGAAATGACAATTACTTTTCAGCAAGGTATTCTCTGCAAGCACTTGAATTATAAGTAAGGAGTAGTTTGATAGCAAGATAATTCGTAACAAACAAGTAACGGTAATGGTAACCAAAGTGCAGCAAGGTAGCCCAATCCTTTTGAGGCAAAGGACAGGCCAAAACGGTCTCTTAGGATAAGCAAAGCATTCTTGAGGGCACACGGGAATTTCATCTAGTCACTTTCATCATGTTGGTTTGATTTGTGTTTGCTACTTTGATAATTTTATATGTGGGTGGACCGGTGCTTAGGTGCTGTTCTTACTTGAACAAACCTCCTACTTATGATTAACCACCCCCTCCCGCAAGCATCCGCAACTACGAGAAAAGTATTCAGAATAAATCTAACCATAGCATTGAACTTTTGGGTCCAAATCAGCCCCTTACAAAGTAGCGCATAAACTAGGGTTTGAGATTCTGTCACTCTCACAACCCATCATCTAATAACTACTCCACAATGCATTCCCTTAGTCCCAAGTATGGTGAAGTGTCATGTAGTCGAAGTTCACATGACACCACTAAGGGAATCACAACATACATACCATCAAAATATCGAACACATATCAAGTTCACATGATTACTTGCAACAAGATTTCTCCCGTGACCTCAAGAACAAAAATAACTACTCACAAATGATAATCATGCTCATGATCAGAGGGGTTAGCATAATGGATCTGAACATATAATCTTCCACTAAATAAACCATATAGTAATCAACTACAAGATGTAATCAACACTACTAGTCACCCACAAGCACCAATTTATAGTTCCGGTACAAAGATTGAACGGAAGAGATGAACTAGGGTTTGGGAGGATATGGTGATGTTAAAGATGTTGACGGAGATTGCCCTCCCAAATATGGGAGAGTTGTTGGTGATGATGATGACGATGATTTCCCCCTCTAGGAGGGAAGTTCCCCCGGCGGAATCGCTCCGCCGGAGGGCAAAAGTGTTCCTGCCCAAGTTCCACCTCGAGACGGCGGCGCTTCATCCCGAAAGTCCTCTCCTTATTTTTTCTAGGTCAAAATGACTTATATACCAGAAGAGGGGCACCGGAGGTGGGCCGAGGAGGGCACAACCCACCAGGGCGCGCCTTGGCTGCCAGGCGCGCCCAGGTGGGTTGTGCCCACCTGGTGGGCCCCCTCTGGTACTTATTTGCTCCAACAATTCTTATTTATTCCATAAACATTCCCCGTGAAATTTGATGTCTACTACACAACTTGTTCTTGTAGACTTGTGTTGGGCCTCCAAGCGTAGAGTTTTATAGGAGAATAGCAATTTTCTCTCAAGTGGATGACCTAAGGTTTTTATCAATCCGTGGGAGGTGTAGGATGAAGATGGTCTCTCAAACAACCCTGCAAACAAATAATAAAAAGTCTCTTGTGTCCCCAACACACCAAATACAATGGTAATTTGTATAGGTGCACTAGTTCGGCGAAGAGATGGTAATAAAAGTGTAGTAATGATAGTAGATATTGATTTTTGTAATAGTAACAATAAAAAACAACAAGGTAGCAATTGATAAAACGGAGCACAAACGGTATTGCAATGCTTGAAAATGAGGCCTAGGGTCCGTACTTTCACTAGTGCAATCTCTCAACAATTTTAATATAATTGGATCATATAACCATCCCTCAACGTGCGACGAAGAATCACTCCAAAGTTCTTATCTAGCGGAGAATATAAGAAGAAATTGTTTGTAGGGTACGAAACCACCGCAAAGCTATTCTTTCCAATCAATCTATCCTAGAGTTCGTACTAAAATAACACCAAAGCAAATTCATATTCATAATACTCAATCCAACACAAAGAACCTCAAAGAGTGCCCCAAGATTTCTACCGGAGAAACAAAGACGAGAACGTGCATCAACCCCTATGCGTAGATTACCCCAATGTCACCTTGGGAATCTGCGAGTTGAGTGCCAATACACATATCAAGTGAATCAATATGATACCCTATTGTCACCACGAGTATGCATATGCAAGACATATATCAAGTGCTCTCAAATCCATAAAAGTACGGGAAAACTTTGTTTTTGCCAACTTTGCTTATGCCACTCTAGAATTTGACATTTCACTTTTGCCACTCTTAGCTTTTGACAATATATCACTTTTGCCATTCTGTGGCAAAAGCAAAAAATTGAGAGTGGCAATTGTGATACATGTCAAAAGCTAAGAGTGGCAAAAGTGAAATGAAAAATTATCGTTTTTGCCACAGAATGGCATTTGTGATGTATTGTCAAAAGCTAAGAGTGGCAAAAGTGAGATGTCAAATTCTAGAATGGCATATGCAAAGTTGGCAAAAACTAGAGTGGCAAAAACAAAGTTTTCCCTAAAAGTATTCAATCCGATAAAACAAAATCTCAAAGGGAAAACTCAATTCACAACAAGATAGAGAGGGGAAAACATCATATGATCCGACCATATTAACAAAGCCCGCGATACATCAAGATCCGGCGGAGTGCTGGAACGGGGTCTAGATTGGTTTTTCGTGGCTACAGAGCTATGCGGCGGCGGGACTTCTGATCTAGGGTTACACCCAAGGCTTTTGGAATATTTGGCGATTTATAGGACGAAGAGGGGGTGCGGGAGGCCACCGAGGTGGGCACAACCCACCTGGGCTCGCCTGGGCCCCCAGGCGCACCCTGCTGGGTTGTGCCCCCCTCGGGGCACCCCCAGGTGCTTCTCTGGCCCACTGGATGTCTTTTGGTCCATAAAATATCCACAAAAAGTTTCGCGGTGTTTGGACTCCGTTTGATATTGATTTCCTGCGATGTAAAAGCAAGCAAAAAGAAGCAACTGGCACTGGGTCAATAGGTTAGTCCCAAAAAATGACATAAAGTTGCTATAAAATGATTGTAAAACATCCAAGAATGATAATATAACGGCATGAATAATTCATAAATTATAGATACGTTGAAGACGTATCAGCATCCCCAATGTAACATCCCAAAATTTTCAATTTGGAATGTTATACATTAGATCATCATGCATATCATACTATATTGCATTTTGATTTGCGATCCTAGAAATTCCACGCAACTCAAGGACCCACGGAGAGAGTTGGGGATTTCGTTATTTTCATATTTGGGTTTTCTCAAATTTTGAAAATAGGATCATTTGTTTTTATTATTTTTCTCTCCGAAAATATTTCATATCAAAATATATGAGAGGGGATAAAATGACTTCTCCACAAATAATGAAATATTGGAGGAAAAATATTAAAAATAAATATTTGATTTTATTTGAATTAGGAAAAATACGCGTTTTTCAAAATTGCATTTAGGCCCCAAATAAATGTTCATCTTGTCCGACTTGATTTTAGAAGTCGGGGAAAATTTATTTCGGGATTTTTGGAGTCTGTTTAGTATTTCTTTTATTTGTTTCTCTGCGCGCAATTATAAAAAAAATCGCGAAACTGACTTTGGGCCGTGTTCGGCCAGGACTCTGCCTGGCCAGGCCTTTATAAGCCGCCGCCCCGGCCCCGATAGCCCAAGCCGCCCGAGCCGCTGAAACCCTAACCCTAAGCCCGATCCGCCGCCGCCGCTGTCGCGTGCCGCCGCCGCCGCCCGACGCCGGAGCCCCGCCGCCGTCCCGCCGCCGGAGCCGCCCCGCTGCCCCTCGCCGGAGGTAGCCGCCGCCTCGCCGCCGGCGGATTTCCTTGAGAAAACCGTTCGGTTTTCCCGTCCGGTTTTTCGTTCGGTTTTATAAAAAAAACTAGATCTTTTTTTTCGGTTTAGTTTATTTAGCGAACACTCGTTCGTTCATTCGTTTTAACGAACGGTTTTCGTTTTTTTTGCAGACAGCGAACGTTCGTTCGTTAGTCTGTTCGTCAGTTTTTCTTTTTCTCGGATTTTCCACGATTATTTCTGATCGCGATTTCCGATCTGTTTTTCGTTTTAGTATAACTTTCCGCTCGTTTATCGGAATCAGGCGATTCAAGCGCCTAGAGTTTCGTCTCGAAACCCTCTTTACGTTTAACCAAATCAAATAAGTTTTTGCTACTGTAAAATTTGACTTAGGTCCAGATTAGTAAACGAAGCTTGTTTCTTTCGCCGTTTGAGTTTCGTTGCTTCGTTCGATTTGATTCTTTTTGCAAACCGGAGTTCTTAAGTTGACTTTCTGGTTAGATCTCTTATTTTGAGTTTTACTCATGCACCCTTGCTTGATTGCTTATGTATGTATTGTTTGTTTGCGATAGAGTACCCAGAGTGCGAAGCGTGCTACTACGAGTCTCTAGGTTTCACGGATCATCAGCAAGGCAAGTAACACTTTGATCATACCTCTTTACCACCCAGTTTTATTGCATTAGATCAATCCTCAAACAATTGCATGATTAGGATCTGATTAATATGTGGGTTTTGGGAAGTAGAAGAGGTAGTACCTATTGCCATGTTTATCATCAAACCTTTGGGAGTTACTTCTACGTTTGCTTATATTGCTATGCTATGCTCGTAGACGTGGATTGGGTTTGAGTGAATTTTTCCATGAAAGATGTGAGATTGTTAATTAATGGTTCAACTTAAGGTGGCTACTTAAATAAACATCTGGGTGGATTGAGGCACCTAGAGAATCCAGTGTTGCCTGTATTTTTGGATATCCCGGAGTACCCGTGTGATCATCCTATGGACCGTCACCCAGGCTCAAAGGGATCATGAGATTATTCATGCTAGAAACTTCCGTGTGCAGCCACAAGCTATTATGGGCTCTAGCATAGTTGAGTAGGTTACATGACCTCTTGAAGAGGTGGGCTAGCAGATGTAGGGGAAAGTAGGTGTAACTGTCCACCCGGAGTAAAGAGTAGTGTTTCCGAAAGACTGTGTCTCGGTCATCCGTTTCTCAAACACCTTGTAGTGCGAGAAATCAAGCGAAGGCGATCGAGTCTTGTGGGGAAAAGTGCGCAAACCTCTGCAGAGTGTACAATCTAATCATGGTTAGCCGTGTCCCCGGTTATGGCCAAATCTTGAGTATCTAGTTCTTGGATTATCATGTGAATCTCATCATCATGCTACTTAATTTAATTTGACTGGGTTAATCATGTTCTTAATTGGGATTGAGTTGGAGGTACCTTCTCAATGTTTAACAACCACCATGATAGTTAAATAAAATTTATTCCTTTGTGGTAGGGAAAAATTGGCTTTTCGCAAAACTGTAACCATAGAGCTTTCCACCAGCCAAATATGCATGTAGTGATAGCATTATTTTGTTCATTACCCTCTATGTGTTACATTGCCAGCATATTCCATGTGCTGACCCGTTTTCGGGCTGCAACGTATCATGTTGCAGACTTTTCAGACGACGAGTAAGGAGCCTTAGGTCGTGGTCTTATACTCAGTGATGCCGTTGGAGTTGATGGACTCACTTTATCTTCCAAGCCTTCCGCTGTTATTGTATTTAGATGGCCTTAAGCCATATTTATTTGTATTGAGTTCTCTTGAACTATTCGATGTAATAAGTGTGTGATTGCTACTCTGTTATAAATCCTTCAAAGTACTGTGCGTGTCAGCATTATCGATCCAGGGATGACACTGATGCACGGAGACTAGACTGTTTGAGGTCTGGTCGCTACAGAGATGGTATCAGAGCACATGCTGACTGTAGGACATGACCACTAAGCTAAAGCCCTAGATCACTACTCTCTCTTCTCATTTCTGACTCCTCTCCTTTCTTCCACTCTTTTAGGATGGCGGATGCAAGGAACAAGTTCGCGCAACCAGATGAGAATACACCTTTTGGACGACACTTGAAGGAAGTTACTAAGTACCTGAACATCGGAATACCAAGCTTCACCGGGACCTACAATTCCACACTACCAGAAGAGGAGCGCTGGATGATTCAAGTTCAAGTTCCAGGAAGGACGTTCACGCCAGTCACTGAGCACATAGAGTTTTCCTTTGATGCACCAACCTGGAGTCTAGGAAAGAGCATGGCAGCCCACATCACCATGGGACGCATTGGAGAAGTGTACCACAATAATCTCAAGGATACTATCTATCAGATTTGTGGGCGCCGAGACGAGCAATGGGAGATGATCAGCACCAGGAAGGATAGATCTATTGCAGCTTTCATCCAGGAGTTAAACCAGCACATTCGTCGCCAGGAGAACCAGATGTGCGCAGACATGATAGATTTGAATAAGGCAAAGACTAGGATCATGGAACTGGAGGAAGAACTCAAGGCTACACGCGAGGATTATATGGAGGAAATCATCGCACTAGTAGAGAAGAATGGCGACCTGACAAAGAAGCTAGAAGTTTACATGGGAGACCCAGCACCAGGAGGAGATGACGACGATTCTACTTGCCCGGAGAATTACATCATCATTGACGACACCGACTCGGACCCCAGTGATGATGATTTGGAGGATGAAGCCGGAGCAGATATCATGGAGTCTTCGACTGAGCAATTTTTCTAGTAGACCACCAAATTAGTAGTAGTATTCCACCATATATATAGTATAGTGCAAGCACTTTGTAACGATAGTTAGATCGATTGTATGCCTTATGTGAATTGATTGAAGTGATATGATTGTGTTTGTCTCATGTGCATATGGGTAGTGTTTCCCTCTAGACCTCATTCTATTCTATTTTCTCATCTTTTCTAAACCCATCAGACGCCTCCGAGACGCGACACCGGATTTGTTTTCCCACCGGAGATCACTCAGTTGATTCAGCAGCAGAATGCCCTGATGCAAGTGCTTGTTCAGAACCAAGGCAACAACAACAACAACAACCCACCACCACCACCTGTTGATCACTTAGCCCGTTTTCTTAGGCTGAATCCGCCGGTGTTCTCCAGTAGCACCAAGCCGATTGTGGCAGATGATTGGCTCCGCAAGGTTGGAAGGGAGCTGACCACTGCAGGATGCACAGATGCGGAGAGAGTGCGTTTTGCTGCACATCAGCTTGATGGACCCGCAGCATCATGGTGGGAGAATTACACAGCCACTCACCCCATTGACATTGTCACATGGGACCAGTTTCAGCAAGCTTTCCGTACTTCCCATGTTTCAGCAGGAGCTATGGCCATGAAGAAGCGTGAGTTTTGCAACTTACGCCAAGGAGGACGTACCGTTGGCCAGTATGTGGAGGATCTTAGTAAGTTAGCACGTTATGCCCCAGATGACGTTGCTACGGATGCAGCTAAGCAGGAGAAGTTTCTGGAAGGACTGAATGATGAGCTGAGCATGCAGTTGATGGTGGCAACTTTTAACAACTACTAGGAATTGGTAGACAGAGCTCTCATGATTGAAGGGAAGTAGCAGCATATTGAGAGCTGTAAGAGGAAGTATGGACAAGGAAAGTACAGTACAGGAGCTCATCAGAAGCCTCGTTTTACCCCGAACTCGGGAGGACACCTTCAGCATAATCATGGAGGTCACAATCACAATGGAGGGAGCTCGCACAATCATAGTGGCCCCAAGAATGGCAATGGGAATGGAGGAAGCAACGGACAGAATCGTACCAATCCATCAACCCTAGCCAAGAGGGATCTAAGCCACGTTACTTGTTTCAAGTGCCAGAAGACTGGACATTATGCCACTGATTGTCTGGAAGCAAAAAATGGAAATGGCAATGGAAGCTCGGGGAAGAAGCCGAACCCTTTCAACAGGGGACAGGTGAACCACGTTAACGTGGAGGAGGTTGAAGCACAACTCGATGCAGTAATAGGTAAGTTTTTGGTTAAGTCATTTACTGCAATCGTTCTTTTCGATACTGGTGCACCGCATTCATACATATCAAGGGGATTTGTGGATAAGTTTAAGTTGCCCACCAAAGTTCTTAGAACACCTATGTTAGTAACCTCGCCAGGAGCAGATAATATGGCAAGCCAAGGATGTTTTCAGTTGCCATTGGCCATTGGTAGGCATGTTTTCCCCTCAGACCTAATAGTTTTGGAGTCGCAAGGTTTGGATGTGATTTTGGGAATGGATTGGCTATCGATGTATGGAGGAAACATCGATTGCGCCAGTAAGACGATCTTGCTTACTACCCCAGAAGGAAGAAGGATTAAGTATGTATCCCGGCATGTGCCGAAGAGGACTCAAGTAAATTCCTTATCAGGAGTTGTACAGGAGGAAGTACCAGTGGTGAAGGATTTCCCTAATGTATTTCCAGAGGAGTTGCCAGGCATGCCACCGGATAGAGACATTGAGTTTTTGATTGAGCTTTTGCCAGGCACAGGGCCAATATCTAAGAGACCGTACAGGATGCCCGCTAAGGATTTGGAAGAAATTAAGAAGCAGATTAAGGAGTTACTGGATAAAGGATATATTAGCCCAAGTTCATCACCTTGGGGATCACCCGTACTTCTAGTAGAGAAGAAAGATGGATCGTTGAGGATGGTTGTTGATTATCATGGTTTGAATGAAGTAACAATCAAGAACAAGTACCCACTGCCGATGATCAATGATCTGTTTGACCGACTACAAGGAGCTAAAGTATTTTCCAAGATTGATTTGCGGTCAGGATACCACCAGTTGAAGATTCGAGAGAAGGATATACCCAAGACATCTTTTACCACAAGGTATGGGCTATATGAGTACACCGTTATGTCATTTGGCCTGACTAACGCACCTGCCTATTTCATGAACATGATGAACAAAGTGTTTAGGGAGTTTTTGGATAAGTTTGTCGTAGTGTTCATTGATGATATTCTGGTCTATTCGAAGAATGAAGAAGAGCATAAGGAGCATTTGCGTTTAGTACTTGGAAAGCTTAGAGAACATCAGTTATATGCCAAGTTCAGCAAGTGCGAGTTTTGGTTAAAGGAAGTTGGATTCCTTGGACATGTTATATACGGAGAAGGAATAGCAGTAGATCCCACCAAGGTTAACACTGTGACAAATTGGGAAGCACCCACGACAGTTGGAGAGATCCGGAGTTTTCTTGGACTCGCAGGATACTACCAGAGATTTATTGAGAATTTCTCAAAGATTGCAAAACCTATGACCGAGTTGTTGAAGAAGGACACCAAATTCAATTGGACTGAGGAATGTGAGGCTAGTTTCCAGGAGTTGAAGAAACGTTTGGTTACATCGCTAGTGTTGATTCTGCCAGATCAACGCAAGGGTTATAAAGTATATTGCGACGCTTCTCATCAAGGACTTGGAGCAGTGCTAATGTAGGAGGGAAGAGTTGTTTCGTATGCCTCACGACAACTTAAACCCCATGAGTTGAATTATGCTACACATGATTTGGAGTTAGCAGCCGTAGTGCATGCGTTGAAGACATGGAGACATTTTCTCATCGGAAACCATTGTGAGGTGTACACGGATCACAAGAGTTTGAAGTACATTTTCACGCAGAAGGAGTTGAATCTCAGGCAAAGGAGATGGTTGGAGCTCATCAAGGATTATGATACGAGATTGCATTATCACCCAGGGAAGGCTAACGTAGTAGCTGATGCGTTGAGCCGCAAGAGCCATGTCAACACGCTCATGACCGGAGAGTTACCCAAGGAGTTAGCCGAGAATCTTCGTGAACTATGTTTGGAAATTGTTCCAAGAGGCTTTGTAGCAGCATTGGAGATTCAGTCTACTTTGATGGATAAGATCAGAGAAGCTCAGAAGACAGACAAGAAGATTGCTGAGATTAAGGAAAGGTTGAGTAAAGGAAAAGCCAAGGGATTTCGTGAGGACGAGCACGACACCTTATGGTTTGAGGACCGCGTTTATGTGCCCAATGATCCGGAGATCAGGAAGTTGATTCTGTGTAACATCCCAAAATTCTAAATTTTGGAATGTTATAATAAACAGATAGATTGGATTGATTGTTTGATTGATTGACTGAAAGTGAGTGGAATTCGAAATCTTTTGAAAGTTAAATGAGAGGGAATAAAAGGACTTTCCCAAACTTTCATTTTGCTTTATGATCTCCATGAATTCAAATTCTTTTCACCACAAAACCCTGGAGAGAAGATGACATGACTTCTTCCATTTATTTAAATGACAAGGGGTGTTGAAAATATTTGAATTTCATTTGAAAATATTTCACATTTCTGAAACTTTATGCAACTCAATGATTTTCACGAGAGAAGATAAAATGACTTCTTCAAAACATATGAAATATGAGTTGGGAGTTTCAAAGGTCAAATTCAAAGTCCTTTTGGAAATTATTTTTAATTTGGAGTTATTTGAGTCTTATTCAAAGTATTTTTCTCCAAAATAAAAATATACAGAAAATAGGATAACATGATTCCCTACATCAGAAAATTGGAGAAAAATAAATTTGAAATCATTTTGGTATTTTTAAAATGATTTTTATTGGATTTTATTAAGGCAGTAGCACTGTTTGATTTATTAAAATTTTTGTGGACCTTATTTTACTTTACAAAAATGTTCATGCTGTAGGAAATATTTTTCTGCAAATTTTGATATATAATATGCCTATATAAAGTTTCATTTTTATTTTCTTTATTCAGTTTCTCCTTTCCTGTCTCTATTTATAAAAAAAAACTACATGCGCGTACTCTGTGACTATATGTCGCCCATATGCGCAGTATAGTAGCTTTTGGCGCCCCATTGTTTTTTTTTCTCTTAAATAGGCCAGGCCCAGCCGGCTATATTCCTCCCCATATTTCTTTTCTATAGTTTTTTTTTCTTTTTTTTCTTTCTTTTCAATTGTTAAAAAAAAACTGCAGTGTACGCGTGCGCGCGGCCGGCCGAAGCTTTAGGCCCATGGCGCGTCTTTTCTCCTCTGTTTCGTTTAATTACGTCTACGTTTAATCCCACGTTGCCTAGCCTTTGACTTATAAGGCTCTTTTCCACCTATAAATATAGATCCATAGAGCCTCCAAAAATTATCCATTGCGGGTTAAATCAATATTTTGGTTTCACTAGCTAAAAATATATTTCTCCTCTCCGGCGGGACTTTTGGAAATTGTCTCCACACTCCGAAGTCGTCTTTTCCATACCTTATAAATGTATATTTATTCGTTCTCTATATTTATACGTTAGATCTAGAATTCTTTTATCCGTAACTATTTTTTTTCTTCTGTAAAACAGCTTGGCCTTGATTTTTCAAATAGCCATAACTTTTTACTCGTTCATCCAAATTAGATGAAATTAGCGTCTATAGTTTCGTCTTGTTTTCACCTATCCGGTGAACCTGTCACATCAATTTTTTTTAATTTTCAAATTTCGAAATTTGTTTCATAGTCAAATTTCGAAATTTGTTTCATAGTCAAATTTTTTTGATCATATCTTTTTATCCGTACCTCCGTTTTCGATGAAACCAACGCCCACTTTTTCGTTACGATCTCCTCTATCCAGTAAAACAACTTAAACATGTTTTTAAAAATTTAAAATTTGTTTTCAAACAGATTTGAATTTGAATCTTCTTTTGATCATAACTTGAGTTCCGTAGCTCCGTTTGAGTTGATTCTTTTTGCAAATCGAAGCTCTTGACCTAAACTTTCTGATAAGGCCAAATTCACATAATTTTGGTACTGTTAGAAATTGTTTTATGTTGCAAGAGTTAATTGCTTGGTTTTGAAGTTTTCCGAATTGTTTTCCTCGTTCTCTCTGATCTTTTGAGTGATTGCTTATGTGTGGTTACTATTGCTTGCTTACGATAGATTGACCGGAGTGTGACGAGTAGATCTATCAAGAGTTTTGAGTGCGAATCATCTTCATCAACATTGCAGGCAAGTTCACACTTTGATCATACCCCTTTCATACCCAGTTTTTTTTATGCATTAGATTCAACCCTCGAACAATTGCATGATTAGGATCTGATTAACATGTGGGTATTGGGAAGTAGTTGATGAGGTAGTACCTATTGCCCTGTTTACAATCAAACCCTTGGGAGTTACTTCTACGTTGCTATTATATTGCCGTGCTATGCTCGTAGACGTGGATTGGGTTTGAGAGATATTCATGACAGTTGTGAGATTGTTAATTAATGGTTTACTTAAGGTGGCAACTAAAACTCACATCTGGGTGGATTGAGGCACCTGGAGAACCCAGTGTTGTCTGTTTGTATAAGGACCGCCACCCAGGCTCAAAGGGATCATAAGATTATTCATGCTAGAAACTTCCGTGTGCAGCCGCAAACTATTATGGGCTCTAGCATAGTTGAGTAAGTTGTGGGAAACCTTTCCATGATGGGCTAGCAGATGTAGGGGATTTTAGGTGTACCGGCCTATCTATCGGTTAAGGGGACCTCTTCGGAAAGACTGTGTCTCGGTCATCCGTTTCTCAAACCCCTTGTAGTGCGAGAAATCCAACGGAGGCGATCGAGTCTTGTGGGGAAAAGTGCGCAAACCTCTGCAGAGTGTACAAACTAATCATGATTAGCCGTGTCCCCGGTTATGGACATCTTGAGTATCTAGTTCTTGGATTATCCCGTTGATCTCATCATGTTACTTTAATTAATATTGTTGGGTTAATGATGATACTTAATTGGGATTGAGATGCTGTCAACCATCTCAATGTTTCACAACCACCATGATAGTTAAATAAAATTTATTCCTTTGAAGTAGGGAAAAATTGGCTTTTCGCAAAAACATTATAACCATAGAGCTTTTCCACCAGCCATATATGCATGTAGTGATAGCCTTTGTTCATCATTTCTCTATGGTGTGAATTTTCCAGTACATTCAATGTACTGATCCGTTTTCGGGCTGCAACGTTTCATGTTGCAGGATATCTTACGACGAGTAAGTGATACGTTAGGGTTACGATTTCTACACTCAACTTTGCCGTTGGTGTTGATGGGAATCCACAACCTTGTTACTTCCGCTATTTGGATTGAGGTAATAGTATTTACGTTACTTTATGCATGTGATTTACCTCTGTTATAAATCCTCGAGTACTGTGTGTGTCAGCATACCGATCCAGGGATGACACTTAAGCACAGAGACTTGATCCATTCGGGTCGGGTCGCTACAAGATGGTATCAGAGCACATGTTGACTGTAGGACGTGACCCTAGAAACTGGCAAGCCCATAGGAAGGATTTTCTCTAAAACTTTTCTTTTCAAAAGAATCTTGTACCTCTCTTCTCTTTTGAGTTAATTCAAATATTCCCTTTAGTGAGACTATACCCCTTTTTCCTTTTGACCACTCGAAGATTCGACTGATGAGACCACTCCAAGAAGGACAAGATATCGGACAACTAAGACCATTCGGAATGAAGAGGATTTTACCGTGCATTATGATGGAAACTACAACGGTTGAAGACTCCGAAGACTGGGAGAATTTGAAGGCTCTGAAGAATTGCCAGATGTGTATGACCTAGGAAGGTTACCCTTATGGAACATGGCAGACTATGGAAGTTGTCAATGCCCGAGATCAAGGTGTATCGAAGAAAGACTGGAACATGGAGCATTAGAACTCAAAGTTTTTGTTAAGAAAACCCAAAGACAAGAGATATCAGTTATGGAATGAAAGCTCATGGCAGTAACATGGGCATAGACACGGCTGACCATGGTGTTATTACCCGTTTATGCTATTGTCACCGTGCGGAGTTAAGCATGCAGATGCATGGAAGGATTGGATGGTAGAAGGCTGATGGAGCACCTATCAGCAAGATGAAGTTTTAACTTTAGACCGGTGTATCACCAGGATCTGGAGTATTACATCAAGAAGTTAAGATGGACCTGCAGGAAATAGTATTTGATAAGGAAGCGTTCCGTGAAGAACTCAGGACGCAGAAGCTGAAAGTAGCCAAGCTAGAGGAGCAAAACCTTGAGACATCAAAGATTCGTCAGGAACTGAAGGACAGTAGGATCATGGTTCATGTCAAGGATGTTGAGACCCAGAAGTTGGAGCGCAACTCCAGAAATATTAATGGACGTCATGAGAGACTTCGCGTCAACAGAGATGAATTGGCAAAAGAACTTGAGAAGGACAAGCATGATCGGAAGAAGCCATTGGAGGCATGAACAAGACTTGGAGAGTTTGATGACATTGAAGACTTATTGACCTTTAGAAGACCAAACCCCTGTTATACCTACGTTAGATGCGACGTTTGTGAGCTGTCATTTGTTTGTTGTTTTTCCGACAGCCACAATAAAAATCTGTCTTTTCAAAACTATTGTTTGTATTGTGTGCATCCCTCTCGACCTCTCTTATCCCACCCCAAACCCATGGACCCAATAGAGGATGAATGGAGATGAGCTTGTATTTTCTGGACCGATGAGTCAGTTGGAGACGGACCGATGGATTCAGAACATGGAGGATCACATGAAGAATAACCCTATAGTCGGAAAGGATATGACCCGGCATGCTCTTCAATGTTTTGAAAGAGGTGCTGCTACTTGGTGGAGGATGTACCAAACCATCAATGTATGGCAAGAAGTAACCACTTGGAAAGAATTTAAGTGGACTCTACAAAGATCTCGTCTTGTGTCCCAGAAATTGAAGCCTTATGGAAAGGATATGAAGAAACCTTGTGCATACAAGCCTTGTGGAGAAATAGGACACAACCATAAGGAACACAAGGATGAATGCCCTAATTGTGAAGGAAGTCACCCAGCTGAAGAATGCCCAACTCGGCAGATCACTTGTTTCTTGTGTGAAGGGACTACCCACTACCCTGCTCAGTGTCACATCTACCCCATGGTACAAAGGACCGTCCAGCAGAAGAAAGAAGCAATGAAAAGAGCCCTCATGGAAAGTTTAGAGGAATCTGTGATGAAGGAAGAGGTGGAGGACACACCCAAAGAAGAACCAAATAAACCCTGCACCAAGTCATGCTATTCATGTGGAGAAGAAGGACACATCTCCCAAAATTGTCTGAATGGGGATTTAGTAGAATTCCCGATAGAGGAAGTAGAGTATGACCCACAGGAAATAGAAGCCCTGATTGGAACGGAAAAGTCCAAGAAGAAAAGTAGATTGGATCCCAGGAACAACCCAATTTCTACAAAGAGAGACCTGAGTCATATCACATGTTACAGGTGCAAAAATTCAGGACACTACTTCAATGATTGCCCAAAAGGGAAGATGGGGACCCCAGGAGGCTATATAATCACAAGGAAACCTCGAGATATGTCAGAAGTAAAATGTTTCCGTTGTGATGAAGCAGGGCACTTTGCCAGAGAATGCCCCAAGGAGACGGAGACTTGTGATAAATAGTTGAGTGCAACGAGAAATATAGTAGTAGTAGTGTGGACATTTCTTTTATTAGTGAGGTGTCGGATTGAGGCATGTAATGGAATGCAGGAGATTGTAATAATTTGAGAATCAATAAAGTTAGCATCATTGGTATTGATTTGGATTCTATGAGTTGTTACTCTATGAAGAAAGATTTTGACCATTTTCGAGGATATGAGAAATATGGTCTATGGAAGATTGTGCATCTTAAGGGTGGTAGTACCCTGTGAGGAAACTTGATCCTTGGAAAAAGGTAATGATATTCCACGAAGTGGATTTCGAACAAAATAAGTATGAGTTTTATCTCGACATGTTGGATACCCCAAGAATATGAGGGTATGGAGTATTATTGGATGTAAAGGAGGTAGTCTATGAAATTGGAGACGGAGCATGTCTTCGTGTGTTCCCTCTGCGAGGAGTTAAACTATTGGAGTTAAGGGAAAGTTAGCCCCGAGATTTGTAGGACCATACCGAGTTTTGGAACGTATGGGAGAAGTGGCCAACAAGTTGGAGTCACCCGAAGGACTGTCATGAGTTCATGATGTGTTTCACGTTTTCCAGTTGAAGAAGTGCCATGCAGAGATGGCCAATATTCCCCTGTAAGGACGCTTGACCCTGGAAAGGATAATGATGTTCCACGAAGTGGCGTATGGACTTCATAAGTATAAGTTTTTTTTCTCGGTATGTGGGATATTCCCCGAGGATGAAGAGATGAAGTACTATTGGATATAAAGGAGGTATGATGTTGGAAATATGTATCAATGGAAATTCCATGATGAGTCTGAGTAATCATGTCCTAGTTTGGTGCCAATAGAAGGAAGGAAGACAGTACAATTGGATGGATTTTAAGTATGCTAGGAAGTTGGATGTTGGATTAAGGATCAGTTTCCCCAATGATGAGTTCAAGGTTTACCAGTGATAAGATGGGCCATAACCCACAGGCCCCAGGACCTGCCAAGAAGCAAGCACACTCTTGTTGAAGGGAAAACCCTGGAAGAAGTTACGATTTTATCGATAGACGATCTTATAGGAGTTACGCAAAACCTGAGAGTTGTGAAGGAACGATAGATGTTTGTTTGGCTTGCAGAATCCATGGATTTATCCGAACTTGGTTCGTCGACAAGAGAAATTCTGCAATGCTTGCGAGAATGACTGAGTGTTAGAATGCGAGATTCGCTAAACCATATACAAGGTAATGATTTGGGTGCGGGATGGATTGATCACCATACCGACTTACTCTTATTGTTCGCTTTGCTATATGGGATGGTAAATCTGAGTGACTTACCTATAGTAGAGTGACGACGATTTAAACCTTGTTTAAACCTTAGAATGGTATAGGTATTGTCCCTTGTACACGGCAGTTGTTGCCAACCGTAGGTTATACGGTGAGGTTCAACCCAGACCCATTTCCTGCAGGAGAAACCGTAAATTGTTGACCACCATGAGATGTCGATAGTTGTTTAGTATTGGCGCCAGACCCGTCAGCTATGAAGACCCAGTCTCGGAATAACCTTACCGAGATGAAAGACAGAAGAATTGAGGAAAAGGTTATGCCACTACCCAAAGAGCCAGAGAAGGAATTTTTCCGAGAATCTGAGAAGACTGACACTGTCAACAACAAGGATGGAGTATACGAGTTTTGATGGAACCGTAACGATGATTCTAAGGGTGGTAGCACCCCAAACCCCGGTGATGATCGATGGATTTTGAGAAGACCCCCAAACCCTAACCTATTTCTTTCTAGCCTCTCCGAATCTCGAGGACGAGATTCATTTTAAGGGTGGTAGGTTTGTAACATCCCAAAATTCAAAATTTTGGAATGTTATAATAAACAGATAGATTGGATTGATTGTTTGATTGATTGACTGAAAGTGAGTGGAATTCGAAATCTTTTGAAAGTTAAATGAGAGGGAATAAAAGGACTTTCCCAAACTTTCATTTTGCTTTTATGATCTCCATGAATTCAAATTCTTTTCACCACAAAACCCTGGAGAGAAGATGACATGACTTCTTCCATTTATTTAAATGACAAGGGGTGTTGAAAATATTTGAATTTCATTTGAAAATATTTCACATTTATGAAACTTTATGCAACTCAATGATTTTCACGAGAGAAGATAAAATGACTTCTTCAAAACATATGAAATATGAGTTGGGAGTTTCAAAGGTCAAATTCAAAGTCCTTTTGGAAATTATTTTTAATTTGGAGTTATTTGAGTCTTATTCAAAGTATTTTTCTCCAAAATAAAAATATACAGAAAATAGGATAACATGATTCCCTACATCAAAAAATTGGAGAAAAATAAATTTGAAATTATTTTGGTATTTTTAAAATGATTTTTATTGGATTTTATTAAGGCAGTAGCACTGTTTGATTTATTAAAATTTTTGTGGACCTTATTTGACTTTACAAAAATGTTCATGCTGTAGGAATATTTTTCTGCAAATTTTGATATATAATATGCCTATATAAAGTTTTATTTTTATTTTCTTTATTCAGTTTTTCCTTTCCTGTCTCTATTTATAAAAAAAAACTACATGCGCGTACTCTGTGACTATATGTCGCCCTCATGCGCAGTATAGTAGCTTTTGGCGCCCCATTGTTTTTTTTCTCTTAAATAGGCCAGGCCCAGCCGGCTATATTCCTCCCCATATTTCTTTTCTATAGTTTTTTTCTTTCTTTTCAATTGTTAAAAAAAAACTGCAGTGTGCGCGTGCGCGCGCGGCCGGCCGAAGCTTTAGGCCCATGCGAGGCGCGTCTTTTCATCTGTTTTGTTTAATTACGTCTACGTTTAGTCCCACATTGCCTAGCCTTTGACTTCTAAGGCTCTTTTCCACCTATAAATATAGACCCATAGAGCCTCCAAAAATTATCCATTGCGGGTTAAATCAATATTTTGGTTTGACTAGCTAAAAATATATTTCTCCTCTCCGGCGGGACTTTTGGAAGTTGTCTCCACACTCCGAAGTTGTCTTTTCTATACCTTATAAATGTATATTTATTCGTTCTCTGTATTTATACGTTAGATCTAGAATTCTTTTATCCGTAACTATTTTTTTCTTCTGTAAAACAGCTTGGCCTTGATTTTTCAAATAGCCATAACTTTTTACTCGTTCATCCAAATTAGATGAAACCAGCGTCTATAGTTTCGTCTTGTTTTCACCTATCCGGTGAACCTGTCACATCAATTTTTTTAATTTTCAAATTTCGAAATTTGTTTCATAGTCAAATTTCTTTTGATCATATCTTTTTATCCGTACCTCCGTTTTCGATGAAACCAACGCCCACTTTTTCGTTACAATCTCCTCTATCCAGTAAAACAACTTAAACATGTTTTTGAAAATTTAAAATTTGTTTTCAAACAGATTTGAATTTGAATCTTCTTTTGATCATAACTTGAGTTCCGTAGCTCCGTTTGAGTTGATTCTTTTTGCAAATCGAAGCTCTTGACCTAAACTTTCTGATAAGGCCAAATTCACATAATTGTGGTACTGTTAGAAATTGTTTTATGTTGCAAGAGTTAATTGCTTGGTTTTGAAGTTTTCCGAATTGTTTTCCTCGTTCTCTCTGATCTTTTGAGTGATTGCTTATGTGTGGTTACTATTGCTTGCTTACGATAGATTGACCGGAGTGTGACGAGTAGATCTATCAAGAGTTTTGAGTGCGAATCATCTTCATCAACATTGCAGGCAAGTTCACACTTTGATCATACCCCTTTCATACCCAGTTTTTTTATGCATTAGATTCAACCCTCGAACAATTGCATGATTAGGATCTGATTAACATGTGGGTATTGGGAAGTAGTTGATGAGGTAGTACCTATTGCCCTGTTTACAATCAAACCCTTGGGAGTTACTTCTACGTTGCTATTATATTGCCGTGCTATGCTCGTAGACGTGGATTGGGTTTGAGAGATATTCATGACAGTTGTGAGATTGTTAATTAATGGTTTACTTAAGGTGGCAACTTAAACTCACATCTGGGTGGATTGAGGCACCTGGAGAACCCAGTGTTGTCTGTTTGTATAAGGACCGCCACCCAGGCTCAAAGGGATCATAAGATTATTCATGCTAGAAACTTCCATGTGCAGCCGCAAGCTATTATGGGCTCTAGCATAGTTGAGTAAGTTGTGGGAAACCTTTCCATGACGGGCTAGCAGATGTAGGGGATTTTAGGTGTACCGGCCTATCTATCGGTTAAGGGGACCTCTTCGGAAAGACTGTCTCGGTCATCCGTTTCTCAAACCCCTTGTAGTGCGAGAAATCCAACGGAGGCGATCGAGTCTTGTGGGGAAAAGTGCGCAAACCTCTGCAGAGTGTACAAACTAATCATGATTAGCCGTGTCCCCGGTTATGGACATCTTGAGTATCTAGTTCTTGGATTATCCCGTTGATCTCATCATGTTACTTTAATTAATATTGTTGGGTTAATGATGATACTTAATTGGGATTGAGATGCTGTCAACCATCTCAATGTTTCACAACCACCATGATAGTTAAATAAAATTTATTCCTTTGAAGTAGGGAAAAATTGGCTTTTCGCAAAAACATTATAACCATAGAGCTTTTCCACCAGCCATATATGCATGTAGTGATAGCCTTTGTTCATCATTTCTCTATGGTGTGAATTTTCCAGTACATTCAATGTACTGACCTGTTTTCGGGCTGCAACGTTTCATGTTGCAGGATATCTTACGACGAGTAAGTGATACGTTAGGGTTACGATTTCTACACTCAACTTTGCCGTTGGTGTTGATGGGAATCCACAACCTTGTTACTTCCGCTATTTGGATTGAGGTAATAGTATTTACGTTACTTTATGCATGTGATTTACCTTTGTTATAAATCCTCGAGTACTGTGTGTGTCAGCATACCGATCCAGGGATGACACTTAAGCACAGAGACTTGATCCATTCGGGTCGGGTCGCTACATTCTGCAAGAGGCCCATGATTCACCATATTCGATTCACCCAGGAAATACCAAGATGTACCTGGATTTAAAGGACAGTTTCTGGTGGACCGGAATGAAGAAGGATATGGCAGAATATGTGGCTGTTTGTGATGTATGTCAAAGAGTGAAGGCAGAGCATCAGAAGCTAGCAGGATTGCTACAACCATTGCCGATACCCGAATGGAAGTGGGATAAGCTAGGCATGGATTTTATCACGGGATTGCCCAGGACTCATTCAGGCTATGACTCGATATGGGTTGTAGTCGATCGTTTGACGAAGGTAGCTCATTTCATCCCAGTAAAGACCACTTATACCAGTGCTAAGTTGGCAAAGATATACATGACCAGGATCGTATGTCTGCATGGAGTTCCAAGGACCATTGTATCAGATAGAGGAACCCAGTTTACCTCAAAGTTTTGGAATCAGTTGCATGAAACCTTGGGTACCAGGCTAGAGTTCAGTACCACTTTTCGTCCACAGACAGACGGACAGACTGAGAGAGTCAATCAGATTTTGGAGGACATGCTGAGAGCTTGTGCACTAGATTATGGATCTAGTTGGGACGACAATTTGCCATATGCAGAGTTTTCTTACAACAATAGCTACCAATCCAGTTTGAAGATGGCCCCTTTCGAAGCTCTGTACGGAAGGAGGTGCAGGACACCGTTGTTGTGGGACGAAGTTGGAGACCGCGAGTTTTTTGGACCAGATTTGATTAAAGAGTCTGAACAGAAGGTGAAGTTGATTCGCGATAGGCTCAAGGTAGCCCAGTCCAGGCAGAAGAGTTATGCGGATTCTAAACGCAAGGAGACAGTTTACAAAGTCGGAGACAGAGTTTATCTTCGAGTATCACCACTTCGAGGAGTGAAGCGCTTTGGAGTTAAGGGAAAGGTAGCGCCACGTTTTGTAGGACCATACAAAGTTTTGGAGCGTATGGGAGAAGTTGCTTACAAGTTGGAATTGCCGGAAGGATTGTCAGGAGTTCACGATGTGTTCCACGTGTCCCAGTTGAAGAAGTGCCACGCGGAGATGGCTCAGATACCACTGAGAGATACAGTGCCACTGGAAGCGATTCAGTTGGATAGTGATTTGACCTACGAGGAGAAACCAGTTAAGATTCTTGAGTTTGCCAGCCGAGTCACCCGCAGCAACGTTATCAAGTTTTGCAAAGTTCAGTGGAGTCACCATACCGAGGAGGAAGCCACCTGGGAGCGAGAGGAAGATCTACGGAAGGACCACTCTCACCTATTTTCTAGCCAACCCGAATCTCGAGGGCGAGATTCATCTTAAGGGGGTAAGGTTTGTAACATCCCAAATTTTTAATTCGGAATGTTATACATTAGATCATCATGCATATCATACTTTATTGCATTTTGATTTGCGATCCTAGAAATTCCACGCAACTCAAGGACCCACGGAGAGAGTTGGGGATTTCGTTATTTTCATATTTGGGTTTCTCAAATTTTGAAAATAGGACCATTTGTTTTTATTATTTTTCTCTCCGAAAATATTTCATATCAAAATATATGAGAGGGGATAAAATGACTTCTCCACAAATAATGAAATATTGGAGGAAAAATATTAAAAATAAATATTTGATTTTATTTGATTTTATTTGAATTAGGAAAAACACGTGTTTTTCACAATTGCATTTAGGCCCCAAGTAAATGTTCATCTTGTCCGGCTTGATTTTAGAAGTCGGGAAAAATTTATTTCGGGATTTTTGGAGTCCGTTTAGTATTTCTTTTATTTGTTTTTCTGCGCAAAATTATTTAAAAAAATCGCGAAACCGACTTTGGGCCGTGTTCGGCCAGGACTCCGCCTGGCCAGGCCTTTATAAGCCGCCGCCCCGGCCCCGATAGCCCAAGCCGCCGAAACCCTAACCCTAAGCCCGACCCGCCGCCGCCGCTGTCGCGTGCCGCCGCCGCCGCCCGACGCCGGAGCCCCGCCGCCGTCCCGCCGCCGACCCCGCCGCCGGAGCCGCCCCGCCGCCTCGCCGCCGGTGGATTTCCTCGAGAAAACCGTTCGGTTTTCTCGTCCGGTTTTTCATTCGGTTTTATAAAAAAACCCTAGATCTTTTTTTTCGGTTTAGTTTATTTAGCGAACACTCGTTCGTTCGTTCGTTTTAACGAACGGTTTTCATTTTTTTCCGCAGACAGCGAACATTCGTTCGTTAGTCTGTTCGTCAGTTTTTCTTTTTCTCGGATTTTCCGCGATTATTTCTGATCGCGATTTCTGATATGTTTTTCGTTTTAGTATAACTTTTCGCTCGTTTATCGGAATCAGGCGATTCAAGCGCCTAGAGTTTCGTCTCGAAACCCTCTTTCCGTTTAACCAACTCAAAAAAGTTTTTGCTACTTTAAAATTTGACTTAGGTCCAGATTACTAAACGAAGCTTGTTTCTTTCGCCGTTTGAGTTTCGTTGCTTCGTTCGATTTGATTCTTTTTGCAAACCGGAGTTCTTAAGTTGAACTTTCTGGTTAGATCTCTTATTTTGAGTTTTACTTGTGCACCCTTGCTTGATTGCTTATGTATGTATTGTTTGTTTGCGATAGAGTACCCGGAGTGCGAAGCGTGCTACTACGAGTCTCTAGGTTTCACGGATCATCAGCAAGGCAAGCAACACTTTGATCATACCTCTTTACCACCCAGTTTTATTGCATTAGATCAATCCTCAAACAATTGCATGATTAGGATCTGATTAATATGTGGGTTTTGGGAAGTAGAAGAGGTAGTACCTATTGCCATGTTTATCATCAAACCTTTGGGAGTTACTTCTACGTTTGCTTATATTGCTATGCTATGCTCGTAGACGTGGATTGGGTTTGAGTGAATTTTTCCATGACAGATGTGAGATTGTTAATTAATGGTTCAACTTAAGGCGGCTACTTAAATAAACATCTGGGTGGATTGAGGCACCTGGAGAATCCAGTGTTGCCTGTATTTTTGGATATTCCGGAGTACCCGTGTGATCATCCTATGGACCGCCACCCAGGCTCAAAGGGATCATGAGATTATTCATGCTAGAAACTTCCATGTGCAGCCACAAGCTCTTATGGTCTCTAGTATAGTTGAGTAGGTTACATGACCTCTTGAAGAGGTGGGCTAGCAGATGTAGGGGAAAGTAGGTGTAACTGTCCACCCGGAGTAAAGAGTAGTGTTTCCGAAAGACTGTGTCTCAGTCATCCGTTTCTCAAACACCTTGTAGTGCGAGAAATCAAGCGGAGGCGATCGAGTCTTGTGGGGAAAAGTGCGCAAACCTCTGCAGAGTGTACAATCTAATCATGGTTAGCCGTGTCCCCGGTTATGGACAAATCTTGAGTATCTAGTTCTTGGATTATCATGTGAATCTCATCATCATGTTACTTAATTTAATTTGATTGGGTTAATCACGTTCTTAATTGGGATTGAGTTGGAGGTACCTTCTCAATGTTTAACAACCACCATGATAGTTAAATAAAATTTATTCCTTTGTGGTAGGGAAAAATTGGCTTTTCGCAAAACTGTAACCATAGAGCTTTCCACCAGCCAAATATGCATGTAGTGATAGCATTATTCTGTTCATTACCCTCTATGTGTTACATTGCCAGCATATTCCATGTGCTGACCCGTTTTCGGGCTGCAACGTATCATGTTGCAGACTTTTAAGACGACGAGTAAGGAGCCTTAGGTCGTGGTCTTATACTCAGTGATGCCGTTGGAGTTGATGGACTCACTTTATCTTCCAAGCCTTCCGCTGTTATCGTATTTAGATGGCCTTAAGCCATATTTATTTGTATTGAGTTCTCTTGAACTATTCGATGTAATAAGTGTGTGATTGCTACTCTGTTATAAATCCTTCAAAGTACTGTGCGTGTCAGCATTACCGATCCAGGGATGACACTGATGCACGGAGACTAGACTGTTTGAGGTCTGGTCGCTACACCCAAGCTTAATTCCTACTCGCCCTTGAGTAGGTAAATGATAAAAGAAATAATTTATAAAGTGTGAATGCTAGCAAAGTGCACAAGTTTGATCAATGATAATTTCAATCACTTTTCCTAGCATCATAATAACAATTCTTTCTCATAAAACTTCTCATGATAAAGTAGCAACCAATTCACATGTTAAGGTTCAAACAATGAATTCTCCTGAAACTCAACAACCTATGTTCTCAGTCACCAAGCAATTGCAATTCCACTTATTCAACAGAGTCTAAGTAAGAGCTCCACATACTCAACCATCATATAGTCTTCTATGATTGCTAACACTCACCGCATACACATGAGCAAAACGTTTCAACCGGACACATAGAAAGATAGGGGCTTATAATTTCGCCTCCCAACGTATTCACCTCAAGGGTGATGTCAACAATAATAACTCATGCTACCCATATCCAACTAGATATATGTGTTGGAAATATGCCCTAGAGGCAATAATAAATGGTTATTATTATATTTCTTTGTTCATGATAATTGTCTATTGTTCATGCTATAACTGTGTTATCTGGAAATCGTAATACATGTGCGAACACATAGACCACAACATGTCCCTAGTGAGCCTCTAGTTGACTAGCTCGTTGATCAACAGATAGTCATGGTTTCCTGACTATGTACATTGGATGTCGTTGATAACGGGATCACATCATTAGGAGAATGATGTGATGGACAAGACCCAATCCTAAGCATAGCACAAAGATCGTGTAGTTCATTTGCTAGAGCTTTTCCAATGTCAAGTATCTTTTCCTTAGACCATGAGATCGTGTAACTCCCGGATGCCGTAGGAGTGCTTTGGGTGTACCAAACGTCACAACGTAACTGGGTGACTATAAAGGTACACTACAGGTATCTCTAAAAGTGTCTGTTGGGTTGACACGGATCGAGACTGGGATTTGTCACTCCGTGTGACGGAGAGGTATCTCTGGGCCCACTCGGTATCATAATGAGCTCAATGTGACTAAGGAGTTAGCCACGGGATCATGCATTACGGTACGAGTAAAGAGACTTGCCGGTAACGAGATTGAACAAGGTATTGGGATACCGACGATCGAATCTCGGGCAAGTAACATACCGATTGACAAAGGGAATAGAATACGGGATTGATTGAATCCTCGACATCGTGGTTCATCCGATGAGATCATCGTGGAACATGTGGGAGCCAACATGGGTATCCAGATCCCGCTGTTGGTTATTGACCGGAGGGGCGTCTCGGTCATGTCTGCATGTCTCCCGAACCCGTAGGGTCTACACACTTAAGGTTCGATGACGCTAGGGTTGTAGAGATATTAGTATGCGGAAACCCAAAAGTTGTTCGGAGTTCCGGATGAGATCCCGGACGTCACGAGGAGTTCCGGAATGGTCCGGAGGTGAAGAATTATATATGGGAAGTCCAGTTTCGGCCACCGGGAAAGTTTCGGGGGTTATCGGTATTGTACCGGGACCACCGGAAGGGTCCCCGGGGTCCACCGGGTGGGGCCACCTATCCCGGAGGGCCCCGTGGGCTGAAGTGGGAAGGGAACCAGCCCCTAGTGGGCTGCCCCCCCCTTGGGCCTCCCCCTGCGCCTAGGGTTGGAAACCCTGGGGGTGGGGGGCGCCCCACTTGCCTTGGGGGGCAAGCCACCCCCTTGGGCGCCGCCCCCCCCCTCAGATGGGATCTCCAGGGGGACGATGCCCCCCCAGGGCCCCTATAAATAGTGGGGGGGGAGGGAGGGCAGCAGCACTACAGCCCCTGGCGCCTCCCTCACCCCCTGCAACACCTCTCCCTCCCGCTAGTGCTTGGCGAAGCCCTGCCGGGATCCCGCTACTTCCACCACCACGCCGTCATGCTGCTGGATCTCCATCAACCTCTCCTCCCCCCTTGCTGGATCAAGAAGGAGGAGACGTCGCTGCTCCGTACGTGTGTTGAACGCGGAGGTGCCGTCCGTTCGGCACTCAGTCATCTGTGATTTGGATCACGACGAGTACGACTCCATCAACCCCGTTCACTAGAACGCTTCCGCTCGCGATCTACAAGGGTATGTAGATGCACTCCTTCCCTCTCGTTGCTAGTAGACTCCATAGATGGATCTTGGTGATGCGTAGAAAATTTTAAAATTCTGCTACGATCCCCAACAGTGGCATCATGAGCCAGGCCTATGCGTAGTTAGTATTCACGAGTAGAACACAAAGCAGTTGTGGGCGTAGATGTTGTCAATTTTTCTTGCCACTACTAGTCTTATCTTGTTTCGGCGGTATTGTGGGATGAAGCGGCCCGGACCGACCTTACACGTACGCTTACGTGAGACAGGTTCCACCGACTGACATGCACTAGTTGCATAAGGTGGCTAGCGGGTGTCTGTCTCTCCCACTTTAGTCGGAACGGAGTCGATGAAAAGGGTCCTTATGAAGGGTAAATAGAAATTGGCATATCACGTTGTGGTTTTACGTAGGTAAGAAACGTTCTTGCTAGAAACCTATAGAAGCCACGTAAAAACTTGCAACAACAATTAGAGGACGTCTAACTTGTTTTTGCAGCATGTGCCTTGTGATGTGATATGGCCAGAAGATGTGATGAATGATATATGTGATGTATGAGATTGATCATATTCTTGTAATAATCACGACTTGCATGTCGATGAGTATGACAACCGGCAGGAGCCATAGGAGTTGTCTTTATTTTTTGTATGACCTGCGTGTCATTGAATAACGCCATGTAAATTACTTTACTTTATTGCTAAACGCGTTAGCCATAGAAGTAGAAGTAATCGTTGGCGTGACAACTTCATGAAGACACAATGATGGAGATCATGGTGTCATGCCGGTGACGAAGATGATCATGGCGCCCCAAAGATGGAGATCGAAGGAGCAAAATGATATTGGCCATATCATGTCACTATTTGATTACATGTGATGTTTATCATGTTTTGCATCTTATTTGCTTAGAACGACGGTAGTAAGTAAGATGATCCCTTATAATAATTTCAAGAAAGTGTTCCCCCTAACTGTGCACCATTGCGAAGGTTCGTTGTTTCGAAGCACCACGTGATGATCGGGTGTGATAGGTTCTAACGTTCGCATACAACGGGTGTTGACGAGCCTAGCATGTACAGACATGGCCTCGGAACACACGCAATACACTTAGGTTGACTTGACGAGCCTAGCATGTACAGACATGGCCTCGGAACACGGAAGACCGAAAGGTCGAGCATGAGTCGTATAGAAGATACGATCAACATGGAGATGTTCACCGATCTTGACTAGTCCGTCTCACGTGATGATCGGACACGGCCTAGTTAACTCGGATCATGTTTCACTTAGATGACTAGAGGGATGTCTATCTGAGTGGGAGTTCATTGAATAATTTGATTAGATGAACTTAATTATCATGAACTTAGTCTAAAATCTTTACAATATGTCTTGTAGATCAAATGGCCCACGTTGTCCTCAACTTCAATGCGTTCCTAGAGAAAACCAAGCTGAAAGATGATGGCAGCAACTATACGGACTGGGTCCGGAACCTGAGGATCATCCTCATAGCTGCCAAGAAAGATTATGTCCTAGAAGCACCGCTAGGTGAAGCACCCATCCCAGAGAACCAAGACGTTATGAACGCTTGGCAGTCACGTGCTGATGATTACTCCCTCGTTCAGTGCGGCATGCTTTACAGCTTAGAACCGGGGCTCCAAAAGCGTTTTGAGAAACATGGAGCATATGAGATGTTCGAAGAGCTGAAAATGGTTTTCCAAGCTCATGCCCGGGTCAAGAGATATGAAGTCTCCGACAAGTTCTTCAGTTGTAAAATGGAGGAAAATAGTTCTGTCAGTGAGCACATACTCAGAATGTCTGGGTTACACAACCGCTTGTCTCAGCTGGGAGTGAATCTCCCGGATGACGCGGTCATTGACAGAATCCTTCAGTCGCTTCCACCAAGCTACAAGAGCTTTGTGATGAACTTCAATATGCAGGGGATGGAAAAGACCATTCCTGAGGTATATTCAATGCTGAAATCCGCGGAGGTGGAGATCAAAAAGGAACATCAAGTGTTGATGGTGAATAAAACCACTAAGTTCAAGAAAGGCAAGGGTAAGAAGAACTTCAAGAAAGACGGCAAGGGAGTTGCCGCACCCGGTAAACCAGTTGCCCGGAAGAAGTCAAAGAATGGACCCAAGCCTGAGATTGAGTGCTTTTATTGCAAGGGAAGTGGTCACTGGAAGCGGAACTGCCCCAAATATTTAGCAGACAAGAAGGCCGGCAACACCAAAGGTATATGTGATATACATGTAATTGATGTGTACCTTACCAGTACTCGTAGTAGCTCCTGGGTATTTGATACCGGTGCGGTTGCTCATATTTGTAACTCAAAACAGGAGCTGCGGAATAAACGGAGACTGGCGAAGGACGAGGTGACGATGCGCGTCGGGAATGGTTCCAAGGTCGATGTGATCGCCGTCGGCACGCTACCTCTACATTTACCTACGGGATTAGTTTTAAACCTCAACAACTGTTATTTAGTGCCAGCTTTGAGCATGAACATTGTATCTGGATCTCGTTTAATGCGAGATGGCTACTCATTTAAAACCGAGAATAATGGTTGTTCTATTTATATGAGAGATATGTTTTATGGTCATGCCCCGCTGGTCAATGGTTTATTCTTGATGAATCTCGAACATGATGTTACACATATTCATAGTGTGAATACCAAAAGATGTAAAGTTGATAACGATAGTCCCACATACTTGTGGCATTGCCGCCTTGGTCACATTGGTGTCAAGCGCATGAAGAAGCTCCATGCAGATGGAATTTTGGAGTCTCTTGATTACGAATCATTTGACACGTGCGAACCATGCCTCATGGGTAAGATGACCAAGACTCCGTTCTCCGGAACAATGGAGCGAGCAACCAACTTATTGGAAATCATACATACCGATGTGTGCGGTCCAATGAGTGTTGAGGCTCGCGGTGGCTATCGTTATGTTCTCACTCTCACTAATGACTTAAGTAGATATGGGTATGTCTACCTAATGAAACACAAGTCTGAGACCTTTGAAAAGTTCAAGGAATTTCAGAGTGAGGTTGAGAATCAACGTGACAGGAAAATAAAGTGCCTACGATCAGATCGTGGAGGGGAATATTTAAGTCACGAGTTTGGCACACACTTAAGGAAATGTGGAATAGTTTCACAACTCACGCCGCCTGGAACACCTCAGCGAAATGGTGTGTCCGAACGTCGTAATCGCACTCTATTGGATATGGTGCGATCTATGATGTCTCTTACCGATCTACCGCTCTCATTTTGGGGCTATGCTTTAGAGACTGCCGCATTCAATTTAAATAGGGCTCCGTCGAAATCCGTTAGACGACACCGTATGAATTATGGTTTGGGAAGAAACCTAAGCTGTCATTTCTAAAAGTTTGGGGATGCGATGCTTATGTCAAGAAACTTCAACCTGAAAAGCTCGAACCCAAGTCGGAAAAATGCGTCTTCATAGGATACCCTAAGGAAACCATTGGGTATACCTTCTACCTCAGATCCGAAGGCAAGATCTTTGTTGCCAAGAACGGGTCCTTTCTGGAGAAAGAGTTTCTCTCGAAAGAATTAAGTGGGAGGAAAGTGGAACTTGATGAGGTGATAGTCACCCCTTCCGAACCGGAAAGTAGCGCAGCACGGGAAGATGTTCCTGTGGTGCCTACACCGACTGGGGAGGAAGTTAATGATGATGATCATGAAGCTTCGGATCAAGTTACTGCTGAACTTCGTAGGTCCACAAGGACAGGTTCCGCACCAGAGTGGTACGACAACCCTGTCCTGGAAATCATGTTGTTAGACAACGGTGAACCTTCGAACTATGAAGAAGCGATGGCGGGCCTGGATTCCGACAAATGGCTAGAAGCCATGAAATCCGAGATAGGATCCATGTATGAAAACGAAGTATGGACTTTGACTGACTTGCCCGATGATCGGCGAGCCATAGAAAATAAATGGATCTTTAAGAAGAAGACAGACGCGGATGGTAATGTAACCATCTACAAGGCTCGACTTGTCGCTAAGGGTTATCGACAAGTTCAAGGGGTTGACTACGATGAGACTTTCTCACCCGTAGCGAAGCTGAAGTCCATCCGAATCATGTTAGCAATTGCCGCATACTATGATTATGAGATATGGCATATGGACGTCAAAACGGCATTCCTTAACGGCTTTCTTAAGGAAGAATTGTATATGATGCAGCCGGAAGGTTTTGTCGATCCTAAGAATGCTAACAAGGTATGCAAGCTCCAGCGCTCCATCTATGGGCTGGTGCAAGCATCTCGGAGTTGGAACATTCGATTTGATGAGATGATCAAAGCGTTTGGATTGACACAGACTTATGGAGAAGCCTGTGTTTACAGGAAAGTGAGTGGGAGCTCTGTAGCATTTCTCTTATTATATGTGGATGACATACTATTGATGGGAAATGATATAGAATTCTTGGAAAGTATAAAGGCCTACTTGAATAAGTGTTTTTCAATGAAGGACCTTGGAGAATCTGCTTATATATTAGGCATCATAGAGATAGATCAAGACGCCTCATTGGTCTTTCACAGAGTACGTACCTTGACAAGATATTGAAGAAGTTCAATATGGATCAGTCCAAGAAGGGGTTCTTGCCTGTATTGCAAGGTGTGCAATTGAGCACGGCTCAATGCCCAACCACGGCAGAAGATAGAGAAAAGATGAGTGTCATCCCCTATGCCTCGGCCATAGGGTCTATTATGTATGCCATGCTGTATACCAGACCTGATGTAAACCTTGCCGTAAGTTTGGTAGGAAGGTACCAAAGTAATCCCGGCATGGAACACTGGACAGCGGTCAAGAATATCCTGAAGTACCTGAAAAGGACTAAGGATATGTTTCTCGTATATGGAGGTGACGAAGAGCTCGTCGTAAAGGGTTACGTCGACGCTAGCTTCGACACAGATCTGGATGACTCGAAGTCACAAACCGGATACATGTATATTTTGAATGGAGGGGCAGTAAGCTGGTGCAGTTGCAAGCAAAGCGTCGTGGCGGGATCTACATGTGAAGCGGAATACATGGCGGCCTCAGAGGCAGCACAGGAAGCAATCTGGATAAAGGAGTTCATTACCGACCTAGGGGTGATTCCCAATGCGTCGGGCCCGATGACTCTCTTCTGTGACAACACTGGAGCTATTGCCCTTGCCAAGGAGCCCAGGTTTCACAGAAAGACCAGGCATATCAAGCGTCGCTTCAACTCCATTCGTGAAAGTGTTCAAAATGGAGACATAGATATTTGTAAAGTACATACGGACCTGAATGTAGCAGATCCGTTGACTAAACCTCTCCCTAGAGCAAAACATGATCAACACCAGAACTCTATGGGTGTTCGATTCATCACAATGTAACTAGATTATTGACTCTAGTGCAAGTGGGAGACTGTTGGAAATATGCCCTAGAGTCAATAACAAATGGTTATTATTATATTTCTTTGTTCATGATAATTGTCTATTGTTCATGCTATAATTGTGTTATCTGGAAATCGTAATACATGTGTGAACACATAGACCACAACATGTCCCTAGTGAGCCTCTAGTTGACTAGCTCGTTGATCAACAGATAGTCATGGTTTCCTGACTATGGACATTGGATGTCGTTGATAACGGGATCACATCATTAGGAGAATGATGTGATGGACAAGACCCAATCCTAAGCATAGCACAAAGATCGTGTAGTTCGTTTGCTAGAGCTTTTCCAATGTCAAGTATCTTTTCCTTAGACCATGAGATCGTGTAACTCCCGGATGTCGTAGGAGTGCTTTGGGTGTACCAAACGTCACAACGTAACTGGGTGACTATAAAGGTACACTACAGGTATCTCTGAAAGTGTCTGTTGGGTTGACACGGATCGAGACTGGGATTTGTCACTCCGTGTGACGGAGAGGTATCTCTGGGCCCACTCGGTAATGCGTCATCATAATGAGCTCAATGTGACTAAGGAGTTAGCCACGGGATGATGCATTACGGTACGAGTAAAGAGACTTGCCGGTAACGAGATTGAACAAGGTATTGGGATACCGACGATCGAATCTCGGGCAAGTAACATACCGATTGACAAAGGGAATAGAATACGGGATTGATTAAATCCTCGACATCATGGTTCATCCGATGAGATCATCGTGGAACATGTGGGAGCCAACATGGGTATCCAGATCCCGCTGTTGGTTATTGACCGGAGGGGCGTCTCGGTCATGTCTGCATGTCTCCCGAACCCGTAGGGTCTACACACTTAAGGTTCGATGACGCTAGGGTTGTAGAGATATTAGTATGCGGAAACCCGAAAGTTGTTCGGAGTTCCGGATGAGATCCCGGACGTCACGAGGAGTTCCGGAATGGTCCGGAGGTGAAGAATTATATATGGGAAGTCCAGTTTCGGCCACCGGGAAAGTTTCGGGGGTTATCGGTATTGTACCGGGACCACCGGAAGGGTCCCCGGGGTCCACCGGGTGGGGCCACCTATCCCGGAGGGCCCCGTGGGCTGAAGTGGGAAGGGAACCA
Source organism: Aegilops tauschii subsp. strangulata (assembly GCF_002575655.3). NCBI lineage: Eukaryota > Viridiplantae > Streptophyta > Magnoliopsida > Poales > Poaceae > Aegilops > Aegilops tauschii. The sequence goes on from NC_053040.3 coordinate 134,197,801, forward strand.
GCCCCTAGTGGGCTGCCCCCCCCTTGGGCCTCCCCCTGCGCCTAGGGTTGGAAACCCTGGGGGTGGGGGGCGCCCCACTTGCCTTGGGGGGCAAGCCACCCCCTTGGCCGCCCCCCCCTCAGATGGGATCTCCAGGGGGGCCGATGCCCCCCCAGGGCCCCTATAAATAGTGGGGGGGAGGGAGGGCAGCAGTACTACAGCCCCTGGCGCCTCCCTCACCCCCTGCAACACCTCTCCCTCCCGCTAGTGCTTGGCGAAGCCCTGCCGGGATCCCGCTACTTCCACCACCACGCCGTCGTGCTGCTGGATCTCCATCAACCTCTCCTCCCCCCTTGCTGGATCAAGAAGGAGGAGACGTCGCTGCTCCGTACGTGTGTTGAACGCGGAGGTGCCGTCCGTTCGGCACTCGGTCATCGGTGATTTGGATCACGACGAGTACGACTCCATCAACCCCGTTCACTAGAACGCTTCCGCTCGCGATCTACAAGGGTATGTAGATGCACTCCTTCCCTCTCGGTTCTAGTAGACTCCATAGATGGATCTTGGTGATGCGTAGAAAATTTTAAAATTCTGCTACGATCCCCAACAATATGTGCCTAGATCTTTCCTCACCACATGATGCTTGCCAAAAGAGAAAAATAAAAAGGAATAGAGAGAAAAACTTTGAGTCTTGCATATAAGTAAATACTGAAAAGTAAAAGATAAGCCCTTCGCAGAGGGAAGCAGAGGTTGCCATGCGCTTTTTGTTTGTATGCTCAATCCCTTAGTGCAAAAGAACGTCACGTTATATTGCCACTTATGATAGCAACCTTTATTATGCAGTCTGTCGCTTTTATTCTTTGCCATCACAAGTTCGTACAATGCTCAATTTTCTCTTACACTAAATGATCTAACACTTTTAGAAGCAATTTTTATTGCCTTTATTGCACCGATGACAACTTACTTGAAGGATCTTACTCAATCCTTAGGTAGGTAGGGTGGACTCTTGAAAATAAGATTTGGGTTTAAGGGTTTTTGGATCCACAAGTAGTATCTCTACTTGGTGCGGAGTTTTTGGCTAGCAAAGATGGGGGGCAAGCACCACATGTTGAAGGATCTTTGACAATATAAATTCTATGTGGATATGAACAAACATAAATCATTACGTTGTCTTCCTTGTCCAACGTCAACAATTTTGGCATATAATATTTTGATGGGGGCTCACAATCACAAAATATTTCCAAGATAGTGTATTTGCATGTGAAAGTTCTCTTCCTTATAGTAATCATTCAAGAATTGCTTGTATGACCAATATTGTGATTGTCAAGCTTCAAAAGATTTCACTTTCTGAACCCAACGTGAAGCTACCACTAGGCATGATATGAACATATAATTTCAACTTCATTACATTCAATTTATTCAACAATTTACTCATAGGATATAAGTGAAGCACGAGAGTAAATGACAAACTACTCCAAAAATATATAAATGAAGATCAAACGAGTAGTTAAGTAAATGGGTAGCTAATTGAGGACTCTCTCTTATTTAAAACTTTTAGATCTAGGTATTTTACTAAAACAACAAGCAAAACAAAATAAAATGACATTCCAAGAATAGCACAACTCATGTGAGGAAGCAAAAACTTAGGCTCAACCTATACTAACCGATAATTGTTGATGAAGAAAGGTGGGATGCCTATCGGGGCATCCCCAAGCTTAGATGCTTGAGACTTCTTGAAATATTATCTTGGGATACCTTGGGCATCCCCAAGCTTGAGATTTTGTCTCTCCTTAATTCCTTTTATAGCACGGTTTCCCTAAATCTTAAAAGCTTCATCCACACAAAACTCAACAAGAACTCGTGAGATACGTTAGTATAAACCAATGCAAAACCCTTATCATTCTCTACCGTAGAAAATCACAAAAATTATTATTCAACATTGCATACTAAATGCCTCTACATATTTAATACTCCTATCCTCAAATAGAATCATTGAACAAGCAAATATATGCAAACATAACAGCAATCTGCCAAAACAGTACAGTCTGTAAAGAATGCAAGAGTATCAATACTTATTCAACTCAAAAAATTCTGAAAATTTAACACATTGTAGAAAATTTATCAGAACTTATTGTTCAAAAGGTTTCAACATTTTATAACATTTTTACTTTTCTGAGGAATTTTTGCAACACCGATAAACTTTCTGTTTTCAAATAGCAACATGTAGACTTGCAAAATAAGCATGACAAAGGCTATACTTGACATTTGAAGTAAAAGATGCAAAATATTATTATAAATAACAGCAAGCAAATACTAACAAAATAAATTGATGCTTCGAGTAAAACACATATCATGTGACGAATGAAAACATAGCTCCAAGTGAGGTTACCGGTAATGTTGGAGACGAAAGAGGGGATGCCTTCCGGGGCATCCCCAAGCTTAGTTGGTTCTCTCTTCCTTGAATATTACCTTGGCATGCCTTGGGAATCCCCAATCTTAGGGTCTTTTCACTCCTTATTCTCCTCATATCGACACCTCACCCAAACTAGAAAACTTCAATCACACAAAACTTAACAGAACTTCATGAGATAGGTTAGTATGATAAAGAGCAAATCATTTCACTTTGGTCCTGTCAAAGACAAGATTCATAATTGTTTCCACACAATGCCTATTGTAGCATATCATTTCAACAATTTATATTGAGCAATATAAGCCATAGAAACTAGAAAACAAGCAAACTATGCACTGAAAACAGAATCTGTCAAAAACAGAACAGTCTGAAGTAATGTGTACTCCAACCATACTTCTGCTACTCCAAAAGTTCTGAAAAATTAGGACAACATAGATAATTTGTATATCTATCACTTGTAAAGAATTCAGATCAAAAGCACGTTCCAGTGAATCTTCAAAATTCCTGGACTGAGTGCAAAAGTTTCTGTTTTTGCACAGATTCAAGTCAACTATCATCCACACTATCCCAAAGGCTTTACTTGGCACTTTATTGAAACAAAAGCAATAAAACATGATTACAACAGTAGCATAATCATGTTAACACATAAAAACAGCAGGTAAAAGTGTTGGGTTGTCTCCCAACAAGCGCTTTTCTTTAATGCCTTTTAGCTAGGCATGATGAGTTCAATAATGTTCGCATAAAAGATATGGATTGAAACATAAAGAGAGCATCATGAATCATAAGTTCCTCTCTCATAATAATTTTCAGTAGCATATTGAATAGATTCATCAATATAACTATCACATAAAGCATTCTTTTCATGATCCACAAGCATAGAAATTTTATTACTCTCCACATAAGAAAATTTCTTCTCATTCACAATGGTGGGAGTATCATATGAAACTCGAATACTATAAGTTGTTTCCACATTAAAAGAGTAATGTTCAGAAAAAGGGTTATCATAACTACAACAAGTTTTATAAATATAATCATCACTACTTTTTATAACATAAATATCATCACAATAATCATCATAAGTAGCAATTTTGTTCTCATCATAGATAGGAGGCATGCAATCATCATAGCAAATTTGATCATTCGAAGTAGGAGGGCTAAAAAGATCATCTTCATTAAGCATATCATCCCCAAGCTTGGGACAAACGTTAATTTCAGAAAACAAATTCTCAAACATGTCATTCTCATCAAACATAGCATCCCCAAGCTTGTGGCTTGGCATATCATAAGCATAATCACTCTCATCATTAATAGTATGAATAGCACCAACAATATAACAATTGCTATCATCATAATTTCCCAAGTTGGTGCCAAAAAGATTTCCAAGATTATAAGGAGTATCATTATCTTCCCACTCATAATCATCACAACAAGCAATGGGCATAACAATATCATCATCAATAGTGCTCTCGAACATTATGCCATAAGACATAGAAGCAATATCATCATCAAGTGCATCATCTTCCACAATTTTTTTGATTCATTTTCATGAGGAACAACAATAATAGGAGCAACATTATTTGGGAGAGATACCTTTTTACCGCTATTCTTTCTTCTTTTATTCTTCTTCACCACATCATGTGTGGGTTTAATTAATTTTTTCAAGCTTCTTATTGATGAGATTGGTTGAATAGAGAGCTCCTCCTCGTTACCTATTTCATCATGAGAGAAAATAGGAGGGAAAGTGGAAATCTTTACCCTTTCATTAGTATTCCTTTTATATTCTATTGGTTTTCCCATCTTTCTATAGTTGGCAATATAAGCATTCTCATTGCAATTTACCATGCAAAACATATAGATATTCTTTAGTTTAGTTTCAATGTCGTCAATGAGAATGAATACTTCAAACCAAATATTTGTATGTGTCAATTCTTCACTCCCCGAAAATATACAAAGTTCATTATAAAGTTCAAGGGTGATCAAGTTATTGCAATATTTGGACACGACTCGATCATGAAAAAGCATGCATTGGAAATTAAGGTGACCAACTTTATTACAAAGCTCACAAGTAATAGGACAAAGAGAGCATAATTTTGTAGCAAATTCATCTATCCCTTTGAGCAAAGAATTGGTTCTATCATGCTTATGCTTCTTACAAAATCTATCTTCCCTATAAGGCACGTCTTCACAAAGTCTTTCCACTCCAAAAAAATTGACATGCTTATAAGAAACATTTTTCTCATGACTAGTGCAATAATCATTAGCATTTTGGATATTAAAAGAATTCATACTAACAACATTGAAATCATGCTCATCATTCAAATATTTTGTGCCAAACATTTTATTGACTTCTTCTTCTAGCAATTGAGCACAATTTTCCGATCCATCATTTTCAAGAAAGATACTATAAAGGTGATCAATAATATGATGCAACCTCAATTCCATTTTTTTGTAGTTTTCTTTAATAAACCAAACTAGTGATAAAACAAGAAACTAAAAGATTTGATTGCAAGATCTAAAGATATACCTTCAAGCACTCACCTCCCCGGCAACGACGCCAGAAAAGAGCTTGATGCTACTACGCAACTTGTTCTTGTAGACTTGTGTTGGGCCTCCAAGCGCAGAGTTTTGTAGGACAATAGCAATTTTCCCTCAAGTGGATGACCTAAGGTTTATCAATCCATGGGAGGTGTAGGATGAAGTTGGTCTCTCTCAAACAACCCTGCAACCAAATAATAAATAGTCTCTTGTGTCCCCAACACACCAAATACAATGGTAATTTGTATAGATGAACTAGTTCGGCGAAGAGATGGTAATAAAAGTGTAGTAATGATAGTAGATATTGATTTTTTTAATAGTAACAATAAAAAATAGCAAGGTAGAAATTGATAAAACGGAGCACAAACGGTATTGCAATGCTTGAAAATGAGGCCTAGGGTCCGTACTTAAAAGGATCGAGAAGAGGTGTCTAGAGGGGGGGGGGGTGATGAGACCCTCAACAAAGAGGGGTAGCAGTTTTTAAGTTCTCTAAGTTGAGGTGGAGTTTTAGCACAAGTTTAAGCATTCACAATACATTTCAAGCAAGCATGGCAAGAGTATATGAGCAGAGGAAAGTAAAGCATGCAAATTGCAAGAAAGTAAAGGGATGGGATTGGAGTGTGCAAACGCAATAGGAGACACGGAGATTTTTGGCTTGGTTCCGATAGGTGGTGCTATCGTACATCCACATTGGTGGAGACTTCAACCCACGAAGGGTAACGGTTGCGCGAGTCCACGGAGGGCTCCACCCAAGAAGGGTCCACGAAGAAGGAACCTTGTCTATCCCACCATGGCCATCGCCCACGAAGGACTTGCCTCACTTGGGTAGATCTTCACGAAGTAGGCGATCTCCTTGCCCTTACAAACTCCTTGGTTCAACTCCACAATCTTGACGGAGGCTCCCAAGTGACACCTAACCAATCTAGGAGACACCACTCTCCAAAAGGTAATAGATGGTGTGTTGATGATGAACTCCTTGCTCTTATGCTTAAAATGATAGTCTCCCCAACACTCAACTCTCTCTCACAGATTTGGATATGGTGGAAATATGGTTTGAGTGGAAAGTAACTTGGGGAAGGCTAGAGATGAAGATTCTTGTGGTTGGGTTGGAATGTCTTGGTCTCAACACATGAGTAGGTGGTTCTCTCTCAGAAAATGAATGCTGGAAGTGTATGCACGTTCTGATGGCTCTCTCCTCTAATGGAGAATGGGTGGAGGGGTATATATAGCGTCCACACAAAATCTAGCCGTTACACACAATTTACCAAACTCGGTGGGACCGAATAGTGAAACTCGGTCAGACTGATATGGTTCAAAATGTGAACGTTGGAGTTTTCGATGGGACCAACATGATCAACTCGGTGGGACCGATGTGCTAGGGTTAGGGTAAAACCTAAACTCAGTTTGACCGATTACACAAACTCGGTGAGACCAATTTTGGTAATAAGCAAACAGAGAGTTGGTCAAGCAAACTCGGTGGGACCGACTGCGTATCTCGGTAAGACCGAAATAATTGCAACATGCAACATAGAGTTTGCAAGCCCATCTCGGTGAAACCGAGATCCCATCGGTGAGACCAAACTGATTAGGGTTTTTGGTAGTGGCTATGTCAAATGAACTCGGTGGGGCCAGGTTTGACTTTAGGTTTGGGACATATGTGGAAATGAGAAAGTGGTTGAGGGCTTTGGAGCATATCACTAAGCACTTTGAGCAAGCAAGCCATTAAGCAACACCTCATCCCCTTTTAATAGTATTGGCTTTTCCTATGGACTCAATGTGATCTTGGATCAGTAAAATGAAAATGTAGAGGCTTGAGCTTTTGCCAATGTGTGTCCTTAGCATCTTGTAGGGGTTCCACATCCTCTTGTCCATGCCACGCCTTTGTTGAACTTTCTGAAATATACTAGATAGAAATATTAGTCCAACAAGAGATATGTTGACATTAATTACCAAAATCACCCAGGGAGCACTTGTGCTTTCAGTCTCCCCCTTTTTGGTAATTGATGACAATGTACATCAAAGCTTTAGATAAAGATATGAAGTATAGCAAGTAAAGATTTGGAAGAACATGAAACATGCATTGGCTCCCCCTACATGTATGCAATCATGTAAACGTAGAATGTAAGAGCATGTGAATGCATAAGCATGTCAGAGCAAGCAATGAGTTACATGTATCTTGGCTATATGCACCAGAGCAAATGATGTGAATATAGGAAATGTACCTCCATGATCAGGAGTCCTTCTTGCAAACAATATGTACATTAGCAAGAGATCCTCATGCACATGAGTGTGATGCATATACTTACCTTGTTGTCTTGAGCTGGTTTTGGAGGTGGTGATCCTTAGAAAACAGGGTTAGATAACACAGGAACATCTACTAGACAGAGCAAGAGCAGGAAACCACAAGAGTACCATGATTGGGATGACATGTAGAGAGTGAGTACTTAGTACTTTATTTGGATATTTACAAGTCCCCAAGGAATAAAGATATGCAATGAATTCCAAAGATTTTCTCCCCTTAAGTGTCTTTCTCCCCCTGAATCTGATATTGGATAACGGGAGAAGATACGGTAATAGAAAATCAGAGCAAAGAAACAGAGCAAAAACACAAAGAATTATTTACTAACATGTCTTTCCCATCTTAAAGACATCTGGCTTTTTCTCTCTTTGAATACCAAGCATCTGGGAAGACTAAGAAGTCTTTCAAGGTCTCTCTCTCTCCATTTGATGTGATTAAGCTTTGATGTGATCTCACTCTCCCCCTTTGACATCAATTTCCAAGAAGGGATCTTCTGGAGTATGAGTCAAATAGGTTTGGTCCTTGAGTCACATGACAAAGCAGCATGTAGAATGTGATGTAGGTAGAGGATAAGAATCATCGAGTGGAGCTGGAACAAATATGCAGGATGAAAATGGCAAAATGTTTTCTCAGTATTGAAATCGGTAACACCGAGTCTTTTTCTTCGGTGGCACCGAGTTGTTTCGGTTTAGCCAATAAGAAAAGATCGGTGGGGCCGAGTTCAACCCAGAGAAAAAAATTGTCATCTCAGCTCACTAGGCAAATAAGATCTCACAAAGATTTACAGGGAATTAACTAAAGGATTTGCAATGAATTATATGCAGGGAATGCAGAAAGTAAAAGAAAACAAACCTAGATGAAGTTTTTTTGAAAGGGGAAACAAACATGCAAGAGACAACTGCAAGAACACAGAGAAACACTAGAGAACTTCATCTTGAATTGGTCGGCGACAAAGTCACCTATGTTAGAGTATATTGACTTAGGAGTCAAGTGAAGGCACTTGATCATAGGTCATACTCATCGTTTAAGCTCAAAACGGGGTTACCATTTTTCATTTAAGCATTTTGATGTATTCACATCTTGTTGAGATGCTTTGACCCATGACTTGATGTAAAGCTTCTCTAAGATGGAATGACATACCTTGGGTGGTGGTGTTGATCTTAATCATGTAGTTGAACTTGTGTAGGATGCTCAAGGTTGACGTAGCTCATCAATGGTTGGGAGCACCACTTGTAATTTGAGTTCATCTACCTACATGGGTTAGTTTTGCAAGGAAGAGCACTTGTGTATCCAAAATGACAATCATGAAGTTTGATACCAAATGAAATTTGATATAAAGAAATTGCCAAAGGATATGTTGAAAGGTTTCATGCTTCCTTGTCTTCAACCACCATATTGTAGAGACTTGGTGATGTAGAGATCACTTAGAATGTGAGTGAGTTGCAACCTCATAAACTTGGGCTCATCCAAGTACCTACAAGGATTAGATGACACACAAGGGTACAAGTATAGATCCAAGACATATGATCATCATCATAAGAGAAATATCAAGGATTAGTCAAAGGCTCATGCCTCTCATGCATCCAAATGGAGTTTCTACTCCAAGTTTGAGGCATCAATATGTTCAATTCACCTCTCAAACGGCAAAATACTTTTTCATCAAGCGGTTTGGTGAATATATCCGCCAATTGCTTATTGGTACGAACATGCTTAAGATCGATGTCTCCCTTAGCAACATGATATCGAATGAAATGATGATGAACTTCAATATGCTTAGTTCGAGAATGTTGCATGGGATTATGAGCAATCTTAATAGCACTTTCATTGTCACAAAACAATGGAACATGTATCACATATATGCCATAATCTTTAAGAGTTTGGGTCATCCAAAGTAATTGAGCACAACATGAACCGGTTGCAATGTATTCCGCTTCGGCGGTGGATAAGGATACCGAGTTTTGTTTCTTGGAGGACCAAGACACAAGAGATCTACCAAGAAATTAGCAACTATCCGAAGTGGACTTTCTATCAACCTTGTCAACGACATAGTCCGAATCGGAGTAGCCAACAGGATCAAAAGAAGACCTCTTAGGATACCAAATGCCAAAGTTTGGTGTGTGAATTAAGTATCTCACTATCCCTTTCTCAGCCTTAAGATGACATTTCTTCGGGGGACGCTTGATATCGTGCACACATGCACACACTTAGCATAATATCGGGACGGGAGGCACATAGATATAACAATGAACCAATCATAGAGCGGTAAACCTTTTGGTCAACTGGTTCGCCATCCTTTGTCAAGTCAAGATGTCCACTAGCAGGCATGGGTGTACTCATACCTTTGAATTCTTGCATATTGAACTTCTTGAATAAGTCCTTTGTGTACTTTCTTTGAGAGACAAAGGTACCCTCCTTAGTTTGCATTATTTGCAAACCAAGAAAGAACTTGACTTCACTCATCATAGACATCTCAAACTTCTCCGACATTAGCTTTCCAAACTTTTCACTAAAATTAGGGTTAGTCGAACCAAATATGATATCATTCACATAAATTTGGCACACAAATAATTCACCATCAACCCTTTTAGTAAAAGGTCTTGAATCTATTTTTCAAATCTCAAATCCCTTTTCAATAAGGAACTTAGTCAAGCATTTATACCATGCTCTAGGAGCTTGTTTAAGACCATAAAGAGCTTTGTGCAGTTTGTAAACATGGTCGGGTTTCTTAGGATCAACAAAACCGGGAGGTTGTTTAACATAAACTTCCTCCTCAATTTCACCATTGAGAAAAGCACTTTTAATGTCCATTTGATACAATGTGATATCATGATGATTGGCATAAGCAAGTAAGATGCGTATGGACTCAAGTCTAGCAATGGGGGCATATGTCTCACCATAGTCCATACCTTCAACTTGAGTGTAGCCTTGAGCGACGAGACGAGCCTTGTTGCGTACAACTTGTCCATCTTCATCATGCTTGTTCCGAAACACCCATTTGGTACCGATGATGTTGTGGTTATTGTCGGGCTTCTCAACCAATGTCCACACTTGGTTCCTCTGAAAATTGTGTAGCTCTTCGTGCATGGCATTTATCCAATCCGGATCATCAAGCGCTTCGTCAACCTTCATAGGTTCAATGCTAGAGATGAATGAATAATGTTCACCGAAATTAGCCAAACGAGTTTTAGAGCAAGTAATTCTCCCGGTTTGAATATCATCAAAGATTTGTTCGACAGGATGATTTCTCGAGACTCTTGCTCGAACTCGTGAGAGCTTTTGTTTGGGTCGGGGTGGAACATCTTCTTCATCATCTTGTTCTTCCTCTTGTCTTTCTTCGTTGTCGTTGGCGTTGTTGTTCTCTCGTGGAGGTGGAGTAAGAGGTTGATGAGGTTCATCTTGGTGTACTTCCTCGTTTCCTTCATCTTGGCGTGTCCCACTTGTGGATGCCTCCGAGTCAACTCGTGGTTCACCTTGTCGTGGGGTAGAAGCTTCCACTTGGACCGACGGGGTACTCTCCTTCACCTCCGTTGGACGGATCTTGCCAATAGACAAGTCTTGGATTGCTTCCGAAGGATCTTTGTCACCTACATCAATCGGCAATTGCTCTACTTGCGAGCCGTTAGATTCATCAAACTTCACATCTACCGTCTCTTCAACCTTTCGGGTGAAATTGTTGTAGACACGGTATGTGTGAGAGTTTGAGCCATAACCGAGTAGGAAACCTTCATGAGATTTAGGAGCAAATTTTGAACGACGATGCTTATCAAGAATGTAGCACTTTGAGCCGAATACCCGAAAGTATCCAACTTGGGGTTTGTTACCGATGAGAAGCTCGTATGCCGTCTTGCCGAGTAGCTTGTGAAGATATAGACAATTCGTTGCATGGCAAGCTGTCTTAACCGCTTCCGCCCAAAAGTGTTTTGGCGTCTTGTACTCATCAAGCATCGTTCTCTCCATTTTGATGAGCATCCGGTTCTTCCTCTCAGCAACTCCATTTTGTTGAGGCGTGTACGTAGCCGAGAACTCATGTGAAATCCCTTCTTCGTCAAGAAAGGTGTCCACATTGGCATTCTTGAGCTCCGTTCCATTGTCGCTGCGAACCTTCTTGATCTTCACTTCAAATTGATTTTGGGACTTCCTAGCGAAGTTGTTGAAGATCTTTTGGACCTGCGATTTATCATCAAGAAAGAACACCCACGTAAATCTTGAAAAATTATCGACTATGACTAAACCAAACAAATTTCCACCGAGACTCTTATAGGCGTTTGGACCAAAGAGATCCATATGAAGTAGCTCGAGCGGTCTCCTCGTGGTCATGATGTTCTTCACGGGATGACTTCCTCCAACTTGTTTTCCTGCTTGGCAAGCACTACAAAGTCTATCCTTGTCAAATATAACATCTTTAACAGCAAGAATATGATCACCTTTAATAAGCTTGTCAAGATTTCGCATGCCCACATGACCTAACCTTCTATGCCACAACCAACCTTTAGAAGATTCAACAATTAAGCAAGTTCTAGGTTGAGCCTTCTAAGTGAATTCAACAATGTATAGATCACCTCTACGTATGTCGGTAAAGACCATTTATGATTATATCTTCGAAACACTTGACAATCTACTTCAGTAAATAGGACATTGAAACCGAAATCGGCTAGTCTAGATAAAGAAAGTAAACTATAGCCAAGAGATTCAACGAGCATGACATTTTGTATGGAGCTATCATGTGAGATGGCCACCTTATCGAGGCCAACCACCTTACCCTTTGAGTTATCACCAAAAGTGACATACTTTCGAGGGCCATCATTTTCAGCAAGCTCACGAAAAATATCCTTGTCTCCGGTCATATGATCGGTACATCCACTATCAAGAACCCATTCGTTTCCTCCAGCCATGTAGCCGCGAAGATTAGCCATAAGACCAAAGTGTCTCATAGACTCATCAAGATCAAAGTCACTATCATCATCCTCATCATAGTATCCATGTTCAACATCGTCTTGTGATTGATCATTTCCTAGAGAGAGTGATTCATTAGATTTATGATCATGACAATGTTCATCTTTATGAATTCTAATGGCTTCGGAGATGATGTTGCTAATGATTCCAACATCTCCTTTGGCACGCATAAGGTCACAAAGCTCAAATAGACAATCACCAAACTTAGGATCATTAGGTCTCATCTTATTCAAAGCAATAGACTTGTGAATAATCTCATCTAAGTTTTTCAAGGAATAGTCCGGAAAGCGTTCCTCAAGAAATCTCGATATGGTGTAAGCACAATCAAGAGTAGGCAAGCAAGCTATCAAATTTCTAGGCAAAGCTCTAGTGATAAGATTGACAGTTCTAAGATTGCGAATCATATCAAGAGACTCATCAGGGGTAGGATGCAAGGGGTCAACAAGGGGCACACAAGGGGTAGTAATGTACTTGTCCAAGTGATATTCATTGAAAATCTCAACATCTCATTTTTTCAAGCATTAAAGAACTCTCCATCAAGTATGGGCACTCTACGTCTAAAACTCCCCATCATAGACTCATCCATCTTCCTCCAATGGTGTTGAAACCAAAGCAATGGAGACCAAAGCTCTGATACCAATTGAAAGGATCGAGAAGAGGTGTCTAGAGGGGGGGTGATGAGACCCTCAACAAAGAAGAGTAGCAGTTTTTAAGTTCTTTAAGTTGAGGTGGAGTTTTAGCACAAGTTTAAGCATTGACAATACATTTCAAGCAAGCATGGCAAGAGTATATGAGCAGCGGAAAGTAAAGCATGCAAATTGCAAGAAAGTAAAGGGATTGGATTGGAGTGTGCAAACGCAATTGGAGACATGGAGATTTTTGGCGTGGTCCCATAGGTGGCCGTGGTTTCCCGCGACATCTTTGGCGCGCCAGGTAGGGGGGCTCGCTTGCGCGAACCTGAAGGCGTGTTCACCGCGCCATCTTCATCATCGTCTTCACCTTCGATGACGCCATCGATCATGGCGCGCAAGAAGAAACCCGGTTCTTCGGCTCGTCCATCCACCTCGAAGGCTCGTTGCGGGAGGCGGAGAGACACGCGAGGGTGTGAACGCTGTTGGGGATGTGGTCGGAGTAGGCGGCACCGTCACCACTTCCCCCGCGGCCGACGCAGGAGTAGGAGAAACCGGAGGAGAGCCGCATCAGCAACATCCCGACGGCGACGCTCCGCAAGGTACGGGTGAAGGGGCTACTCCGTTCGCACCCCTTCCACCCACCGACGAGCACAGCCGTAGCAACGGCGCTCGTTCCGGGGCGAATCACCGCCCTCCGGCCTCTCCCACTATGGGGACGACTGCAGCGCATGCGCCTCCCCTAGGACGGGTCGACCCAACTGCTGCGCCCGATGGATCCGCTGACCCTCGAGCGCCTTCACCGCACCACCCCGCCATCTAGGTGGTCGCCTCGCAGCAACGGGGGCGCAATGTTACCGCCGCTGGCACCGTTAGGGGCTGAGCGATGGTGCGATCTACCTTTCATCAACCATGCCAAGCATAACCTCGGAGGCCATGGCGCGGGCTCAGCTACTGCTGAGGTTCCCGCCAGCGGCCGAGAAGATGGACGAACGGCGTGCCACCATCCAAAGTCTGTTCGGTTTCGCCAACGCTAGGGGCTCACGGTGAGCTGGCCCGCCACGGTCTCCCCAAGCGATAGCAACGGCTCATGCTGCTGGCCGAGCGGAAGGGGCCATCCCTACGGTGCAGTTCCCGCCACGACAGTCAGCACGAGCGCAACAGAATCAAGACCCCGACGACGTCTCGATGGCCTCCTCCGACCCACGAGCGCGTCTAGACCAACGGCAAGCCCCGGAGGATGGGCGGAGGGGAGACACGTGCGTCTTTATCAACCAACGCCGCGACGACCCCCACCGGACCGATGGGTGCGACGGCCCCAACGTCGATGAACCCATGCTCGGTATTGGCGGGTGCCTACCTTTCAAGGTTGGCTGCCTTGCCTTTACTCATGAGCTGCGGCAAGCTTGTTGGCCGTCCGTTCACACGTTTAAGCTGGAGATACCAGAGAAGTATGATGGGAGGCTGAACCTAGCAGAGTTCCTAAGGATCTACACCATCGTTGTTCAGGCTGTCGGGGGAAGAGATGAGAAGGTGTTTGCCAACTACTTCCCTTTGGCCCTCAAGTCCAATGTGAGGTCTTGGATGATGCACCTACCGGAGGACTCCATTTCGTCATGGGCTGACCTGTGCCATGAGTTCATTGGCGCCTTCACTGGCGGTCACTAAGAGCCCGGCAGGCCCAGCGACTTGCAGCTTGTCCAGCAGAAGGAAGGAGAAACCCTACGTAAGTATTTACAGAGATTCAACAAAATTCATAGGAACATCCCGAATATCCATCCAACAGCTGTAATAGTTGCCTTCCAGTACAATATGCGCAACCGCCGAGTTTGTTCCAAGATGAACGTGCGGTTGCCCAAGACTGTGAAGGAGCTCTACACCTTGGTGGATAAGTGTGCCCGAACGGAGGAGGGAAGAAAGTTTTTTTTGAAACCTAAGGAGGGAATAAAGTTTCCTAGAGAGGAAGATTGTGCTAACATGGATTCAGAGGATGATGATGAGTCAACCAATCAAAAGAAGAGCAGGAAGCGCAGTAAGAAGTGGAAGGATAAGGCAGTGATGACTGTTGGAAGGTCGAGTACGCCTAGTACCGGCAAGAAGGCCCAAGTTGAGGCCCCCGGCAAGGAAGCTGCCGTGTGCGCTGACTGCCGGGAGGCCGCGACTGCCAAGAAGGCCGGGAAAGATGATAGGCCGTACTGCAAGATTCATCGAACCAAAGGCCACGACCTTCAAGAGTGTTATCAAGTTGAGCAGCTCGTCAAGAGACAGAGAGCAGAGTATGAGAAACATGACAAGGAAAAGGCACTACTGCAGGTTGCTGCTAACACGACAGTACGATCAAAGACCCTTCGACGAAACTGTGTGCGATGCCATAATCGCAAACGGTGGTGTAAAATAACCATAAAAAAGGTGCAAAACGTTTGCGATGGAGGATGCATCAAACACGGTTCAGATTTTAGTTGCGTGTGCGATGCAGGGCATACGGTTCAGCTCAATTAACTGTTTGCGATGAGGAGGAATGATACGTCTCCAACGTATCTACTTTTCCAAACACTTTTGCCCTTGTTTTGGACTCTAACTTGCATGATTTGAATGGAACTAACCCGGACTGACGCTGTTTTCAGCAAAATTGCCATGGTGTTATTTTTGTGCAGAAATAAAAGTTCTCGGAATGACCTGAAAATCCATGGAGACATGTTTTGAAATTAATAAAAAATACTGGCAAAGAATCAGCATCAGGGGGCCCACACCCTATCCATGAGGGTGCATGGCACACCCACCCCCTGGGGCACGCCCCCTGCCTTGTGGGCCCCCTGAGACTCCACCGACCTCAACTCCAACTCCATATATTCACGTTCAGGGAGAAAAAAATCAGAGAGAAGGATTCATCGCGTTTTACGATACGGAGCCGCCGCCAAGCCCTAATATCTCCCGGGAGGGCTGATCTGGAGTCCGTTCGGGGCTCCGGAGAGGGGAATCTGTCGCTGTCGTCATCATCAACCATCCTCCATCACCAATTTCATGATGCTCACCGCCGTGCGTGAGTAATTCCATCGTAGGCTTGCTGGACGGTGATGGGTTGGATGAGATTTACCATGTAATCGAGTTAGTTTTGTTAGGGTTTGATCCCTAGTATCCATTATGTTCTGAGATTGATGTTGCTATGACTTTGCTATGCTTAATGCTTGTCACTAGGGCCCGAGTGCCATGAGTTCAGATCTGAACCTATTATGTTTTCATGAATATATGTGAGTTCTTGATCATATCTTGCAAGTCAATAGTCACCTACTATGTGTTATGATCCGGCAACCCTGAAGTGACAATAATCGGGACCACTCCCGGTGATGACCGTAGTTTGAGGAGGTCATGTATTCACTAAGTGTTAATGCTTTGGTCCGGTACTCTATTAAAAGGAGGCCTTAATATCCCTTAGTTTCCAATAGGACCCCGCTGCCACGGGAGGGTTGGACAAAAGATGTCATGCAAGTTTTTTTCCATAAGCACATATGACTATATTCGGAATACATGCCTACATTACATTGATGAACTGGAGCTAGTTCTGTATCACCCTATGTTATGAATGTTGCATGAGGAATTGCATCCGACATAATTATCCATCATTGATCCATTGCCTAGGAGCTTTTCACATATTGATCTTTGCTTAGTCACTTTTCCGTTGCCACTGTTACAATTGCTACAAAATTGCTTCTGTTACTTTTGCCACCGTTACCGTTACTTCCATACTACTTTGCTACTAAATACTTTGCTGCAGATATTAAGTCTTTCAGGTGTGGTTGAATTGACAACTCAACTGCTAATACTTGAGAATATTGTTTGGCTCCCCTTGTGTCGAATCAATAAATTTGGGTTGAATACTCTACCCTCGAAAACTGTTGCGATCCCCTATACTTGTGGGTTATCAAGACTATTTTCTGGCGCTGTTGCCGGGGAGCATAGCTCTATTCTTTGAGTCACTTAGGATTTATATCTGTTGATCAATATGAGGAACTTGAAAGACAAAAAAACCAAGATTTATCCCTCAACTACGAGGGGAGGAAAGGAACTGCCATCTAGCTCTGCACTTGATTCTCCTTCTGTTTTGAGTAAACTTGCGACACCTAAACCTACTCCTGCTATTGATTCTGATATGTCGCATGTTATTGATGATGCCACTGCTGCTATGCATGATGCTTATAATGAAACTACTTCTGTGCTTAATGATACTCTGCCATTAGGTGAATTTCTTGATGAACAACTTGCTAGGGCTAGAGAGAATGAAATTATTGAAACTGAAAATATTGATGAAAGTGATGATGAAGATTCTCCCCTAGATATGAATTGCCTGATGTGCCTGAGGGTTATGTTATGGATGAAGAAACTGCTAAAGACTTTTTTGCTTGCAAAGATAGATATGATCTTAAGAAACTGTTAGCTAAGCTGAAAGAAAAATCTTTGAATTCTAGAATGAAATATGACCCTGCTTTTGCTACTTCAGCTATCTGTGTTTCTGATAAGGGTTATGATTTCTCTGTCGATCCTGAGTTAATTACTTTGGTTGAATCTGATCATTTTTATGGCTATGAATCTGAAACTGTTGTGGCACATCTTACTAAATTAAATGATATAGCCACCCTATTCACTCATGAGGAAAAAATGCGTTACTACTATATCCTTAAGCTATTTCCGTTCTCATTAAAGGGTGATGCTAAAACATGGTTTAATTCTCTTGCTCCTGGCTGTGTGCATAGTCCCCAGGATATGATTTATTACTTCTCTGCTAAATATGTCCCTGCTCATAAGAAACAAGCTGCCTTAAGGGAAATATATAATTTTGTGCAAGTTGAAGAAGAGAGTCTCCCACAAGCTTGGGGGAGGCTTCTCCAATTACTTAATGCTTTGCCTTATCATCCTCTCAAGAAAAATGAAATACTTGATATCTTTTATAATGGACTAACCGATGCTTCCAGAGACCACTTGGATAGTTGTGCTGGTTGTGTTTTCAGGGAAAGAACTGTTGAGCAAGCTGAATTACTATTGAATAATATATTGAGTAATGATAATGATTGGACACTTCATGAACCAACTCCTAAGCCAACTCCGAAGAAAAGGGGTATTCTATTTCTCAGTCCTGAAGATATGCAAGAGGCAAAGAAATCTATGAAAGAAAAGGGTATTAAAGCTGAAGATGTTAAGAATTTACCACCTATTGAAGAAATACATGGTCTTAACAACCCGACACAGGTAGTAAAGGTAAATTCTCTCTATAGATTTGATGAAGGTGATATTCCTTGTAATAAGTCTGCTAGCCAATGCTTGGGTAAGTTTGATAATTTTATTGTTAAACAAGAAAACTTCAATGCTTATGTTGGTAGACAATTGAAACGTAATGCTTATATGATTGAACACTTGAGTGATTATATGCCTAGAGTTAAACGTGACCTTAAACTTATTAGTAAACATGCTTCTATGGTTACCACCCAGGTAGAGCAAGTGCTTAAAGCTCAAGATGATTTGCTCAATGAATTAAATAATAAGAAAAATGATAATGCTGTTAGAGTTGTGACTAGAGGGGGTAGAATGACTCAGGAACCTTTGTATCTTGAGGGCCACCCTAAGAGAGTTGAACAAGACTCTTAGAGAACTAATGTTGATGCACCTAGTCCTTCTAAGAAGAAGAAAAAGAAAAATGATAGGACTTTGCATGCTTCTAGTGAACCTGTTGTTGCTCACACCTGAGAATCCCAATGATATTTCTATTTCTGATGCTGAAACACAATCTGGTAATGAACATGAACCTAGTGATAATGTTAATGATTAAGTTCATGTTGATGATCAACCTAGCAATAACAATGATGTAGAAATTGAACCTGCTGTTGATCTTGATAACCCACAATCAAAGAATCAACGTTATGATAAGGGAGACTTTGTTGCTAGAAAGCATGGTAAAGAAAGAGAACCATGGGTTCAGAAACCCATGCCTTTTCCTCCTAAACCATCCAAGAAAAAGATGATGAGGATTTTGAGCGCTTTGCTGAAATGATTAGACCTATCTTTTTGCATATGCGTTTGACTGATATGCTTAAAATGAATCCTTATGCTAAGTACATGAAAGATATTGTTACAAATAAAAGAAAGATACCGGAAGATGAAATTTCCACCATGCTTGCAAATTATACTTTTAAAGGTGGAATACCTAAGAAACTAGGAGATCCAGGAGTACCAACTATACCATGCTCCATTAAAAGAAACTATGTTAAAATTGCTTTATGTGATCTTGGAGCCGGTGTTAGTGTTATGCCTCTCTCTTTATACCGCAGACTTGATTTGAATAAGTTGACACCTACTGAAATATCTTTGCAAATGGCTGATAAATAAACTGCTATACCTGTCGGTATTTGTGAGGATGTGCCTGTTGTGGTTGCAAACATTACTATTTTAACGGACTTTGTTACTCCTGATATTCCCGAGGACGATAGTATGTCGATTATCCTTGGTAGACCCTTTTTGAATACTGTAGGGGCTGTTATTGATTGCAACAAAGGCAATGTCACTTTTCATCTTAATGGTAATGAGCATACGGTACACTTTCCGAGAAAACAACCTCAAGTCCACAGTATCAATTCTATTGGAAAAACTCCGACGATTACTATTGGAGGTTTTGAATTCCCTCTTCCCACTGTCAAGAAGAAATATGATATTCTTATTGTTGGGGACGTGCACATCCCCGTTGAGGTAACTTAGTGTTATTCGAAAATTCTCCGGTTTCATGCGATTCGGAAAGAGTTTGTTAACAAGACATGATCAACCTTGTTAGTGGATTCCTTTTGATGAGCATGAGATGGATGAAGTTAGAAAGCACAACTCTCTGTACCCTCCTTTTACTTTCTATTATTTAGATTAAATAAAGCAAAAATAGTATTTTCTGTCTGTTTTCTGAATTATCCTTGCAATAAAAATACCCTGAAAATAAAAGTTCTCCAAATATCCTGAAAATGAAATATGATTTGTTGTAGAATATTTAAGAATATCTGGCACTGAGAACACACCAGGGGGCCCCACCATCTGGACACGAGGGTACAGGGCGCGCCCCCTGCCTTGTGGACCCCACATGGACCCCCTCCACTTATTCCTGCACCCACTCAGTTCGTCTTCCTCCAGAAAAAATCCTCCCATAGCTCAAACCCGTGTTCTAGCTCATCTTGCTGCGATTTTCGATCTCCTTGCTCAAAGCTCCATTCACAAAACTGTTTGGGGAGATAGTTCTTCGGTATGTGACTCCTCCAATGGTCCAATTAGTTTTTGTTCTAGTGCTTTAATTGTTGCAAATTTTTGCTGCTAAGGTGACCCCGTTCTTGAGCTTGCATGTGAAATTTATATGGTCCAAAGTAGTTTTAATGCATGAGATAGCCTCTAGGCACTTGTGGGAGTAGTTGCTATCAACCTTGTTGAGTTTGGTTCACTTTTATTTTGAGTCACTAAAAATTTCAGAATTTTTTCAGAGAAAGAAAAATGTTCAGGAAAATGTACCAAGGTGGTTCCTCAAGGAAGCAAGGACCAAGGCTCGCGATACGTGAGCTGGACGATGAACCACCAAGGGAAGCTCAAGTGCGGCCTTGTGAATGGCCGTCGAAGGAGTTTATGGTCCAAGCAGGCATCAAGGATGAATTTGCCGCGTATGTGCGTAACGCTGATCTTGAGGGCTTCGTGTCAGATAAGTGCCCACAATACTACTACTTAACTGATTCCTTTGTGAGGAGGTTTAAATTTACATCCACGCGGAATTCTCACAATGTTTCATTTGATATTTATGATAAATCATATACCATGGACCTAGAAGATTTTAATACTGCTTGTAAACTTTCGCAGTGGGGCAATGTTAGTGAACCTCGCAAATCTGAATATAAAGAGTTTCTTGCTAGTATCACTGTGGGGGAATCTAGAGAAATCACACACGCAACCATAGGGAGCATTCATTTCCCTTCCATACATTATTTTGCTCTCTTTATAGGTAGATGCATTAACGGTAAAGATGAGGCTTGTCACATGTGCGTTCCAGATCTTAGTGTCCTCAAGAGTGCGGTATTAGGAGATAATCAATACAACTCGGGGGCCATTGTTGCACGTAGGTTGCATCTTAACGGTATAAGTGGAGATTTGTTTGGTGGAATTTATGCAACTCGTGTAGCTAATTATCTTGATGTACCCATACATGAAAATGATATAGAGTTGCCTCCTGCTTATCTAGATTATAATGCTACGGTTCGCCATCAGTTTCTTGAGAGGAATGAACAGTTCCTCCAGTACCGACTAATCTTTTACAGATGGCGCACTGTCCATATTGCCCTCCCTGCTCCTACTTTCTTTAACTTTCAGGAAAAAAGGAGATATGTTATAACCAGGGAGGAGGCGAACGAGTATGAGAGGAGTACGGAAGCAGCTCGCCTCCGAGCTGCAGCTCTTGAGGAAGTAGCTTCTGCATCTCAGTACAACCCCAGTCACGACTTTGGATATCCGCCAGGCCAGCCGTGGCCATAGACCAACTTAGGCCAAAAGCCTAAGCTTGGGGGAGTACGTATTTCTCACCGACATTACATTCATGTTCACACACTCATTCTAGTTGTCGGTGCTCATACTTTTTCATTGTACTATCCATGCTAGTTTATTTTCTTTTCTAAGTCTTCTTCTTGTGTGTCTGAAAAACCTTAAGAAAAACCAAAAAATTTAGTTGTAGCTTTTAGCTAGTTTACTTATCATGCCTGTAGTAGTAGTAATTAAAAGAAAACACAAAAAGACTTCTCGTTCTTCTTTTGCTTGTTGGGAGCTTTCCCGTGTAAATAGTTTTATTCATTTCTTTTCTTTGGGGGTTGAGAGGAGAAGACCATGATGAAAATGTTGAGTGGCTCTCATATGCATTATTGTTGATTTAACCAAGAGCCCATATTACCTTGTCTTCTCCCTTGTATTAAATGCTTGCAGATTCCAGCTTAGTCCAATGCACGTGCACTATTATTATTATCCAGACCGTTCGGTCGTGCGAGTGAAAGGCAGTAATGACGATATATGATGGACCGATTGAGATGAGAGAAGCTGGTATAAACTCGACCTATCTTGTTTTTGTAAATATGATTTCATCGTTCCTGATTCAGCCTATTATGAATGGAACATGTTTGCAATGACAATTAGAGATTATAGTTGCTCATGCCATGCTTAATTTGCTAGGAGTTTATAATGGTTTACTTTGCATGCCAACATGCTATTAAAATAGTTGTGATGTGGTATGATAGGGTGGTATCCTCCTTTGAACGATTCAAGTGGCTTGACTTGGCACATGTTCACGCATGTAGTTGAAACAAAATCAACATAGCCTCCACGATATTTATGTTCATGGTGATTTATATCCTACTCATGCGTGCACTCATTGTTTATTAATTTTAATGCATGTTCATGACTGTTGTCGCTCTCTAGTTGGTCGCTTCCTAGTCTTTTTACAGCCTTCACTTGTACTAAGCCGGAATACTGCTTGTGCATCCACTTCCATAAACCTCAAAGTTATTCCATATGAGTCCACCACACCTTCCTATATGCGGTATTTACCTGCGTTCCAAGTAAATTTGTATGTGCCAAACTCTAAACCTTCAAATGAAATTCTGTTTTGTATGCTCGAATAGCTCATGTATCAACTAGGGCTGTCTATATCTTCCATGCTAGGTGGGTTATTCTCACGATGAGTGGACTTCGCTCACCATTCACGAGAAAATGGCCGGTAATCGGGATGCCCAGTCCCATGCTCAAATCAAAATAATTGCAAACAAAACTCCCCGAGGACTGTTGTTAGTTGGAGGCACCCGTTGTTTCGGGCAAGCCATGGATTGATGTTTGTTGGTGGTGGGGGAGTATAAACTTTACCATTCTGTTTGGGAACCGCCTATAATGTGTGTAGCATGGAAGATATCGAGATCTCTTGGTTGTTATGTTGACAATGAAAGTATGCCACTCAAAATATTGTTTATCTCTGTTTCAAAACTCGAGCTCTGGCACCTCTACAAATCCCTGCTTCCCTCTGCGAAGGGCCTATCTATTTACTTTTATGTTGAGTCATCACCCTCTTATTATAAAGCACCAGTTGGAGAGCACCGCTGTCATTTGCATGCATTACTATTAATTTACATTGAGTATGACTGTGACTGGATCTCTTTTACCATGAATTACAATGTCTAGTCAGTCCTTGATCTTTAGGGGTGCTCTGCATTTATGTTTTGCGGTCTCAGAAAGGGCTAGCAAGATA
Source organism: Aegilops tauschii subsp. strangulata (assembly GCF_002575655.3). Lineage (NCBI taxonomy): Eukaryota > Viridiplantae > Streptophyta > Magnoliopsida > Poales > Poaceae > Aegilops > Aegilops tauschii. Next base: position 134,220,891 of record NC_053040.3, read on the forward strand.
CCATCTTGTTATATCATGTTATGATTGTTTTGAGAAAGTGTTGTCATCCGAGATCCATTATTATTGCTTGCTAGTTGATTATGCCATTGATATGAGTAAATATGAGACCTATATGTTATTGTGAATATGGTTAGTTCGTAATCTTTGCTGAAAACTTGAATGCTGGCTTTACATATTTGCAACAACAAGATCAAACAGAGTTTGCAAGAGTTTTTCTTTATCACTTTCAGTTGGTCAACTGAATTGCTTGAGGACAAGCAAAGGTTTAAGCTTGGGGGAGTTGATACGCCTCCAACGTATCTACTTTTCCAAACACTTTTGCCCTTGTTTTGGACTCTAACTTGCATGATTTGAATGGAACTAACCCGGATTGACGCTGTTTTCAGCAAAATTGCCATGGTGTTATTTTTGTGCAGAAATAAAAGTTCTCGGAATGACCTGAAAATCCACGGAGACATGTTTTGGAATTAATAAAAAATACTGGCAAAGAATCAGCATCAGGGGGCCCACACCCAGTCCATGAGGGTGCATGGCACACCCACCCCCCGGGGCGCGCCCCCTGCCTCGTGGGCCCCCTGAGAAAAGAAATCAGAGAGAAGGATTCATCGCGTTTTACGATACGGAGCCACCGCCAAGCCCTAATCTCTCTCGGGAGGGCTGATCTGGAGTCCGTTCGGGGCTCCAGAGAGGGGAATCCATCGCTGTCGTCATCATCAACCATCCTCCATCACCAATTTCATGATGCTCACCGCCGTGCGTGAGTAATTCCATCGTAGGCTTAAAGACGGTGATGGGTTGGATGAGATTTACCATGTAATCGAGTTAGTTTTGTTAGGGTTTGATCCCTAGTATCCATTATGTTCTGAGATTGATGTTGCTATGACTTTGCTATGCTTAATGCTTGTCACTATGGCCCGGGTGCCATGAGTTCAGATCTGAATCTATTATGTTTTCATGAATATATGTGAGTTCTTGATCCTATCTTGCAAGTCAATAGTCACCTACTTTGTGTTATGATCCGGCAACCCCGAAGTGACAATAATTGGGACCACTCCCGGTGATGACCGTAGTTTAAGGAGTTCATGTATTCACTAAGGCCCTGTTCGCAGGTACTCCGCTCAACTCCACTCCCGGAGCAGGTGGAGTCATACTTGAAATTTGTGGAGCGGGTGTTTACCAGCTCCGCAACTCTCAGGATTTCTAGGAGCTGGGGGGTTTCCGAACAGCCCCTAAGTGTTAATGCTTTGGTCCGGTACTCTATTAAAAGGAGGCCTTAATATCCCTTAGTTTCCAATAGGACCCCCCTGCCACGGGAGGGTAGGACAAAAGATGTCATGCAAGTTCTTTTCCATAAGCATGTATGACTACATTCGGAATACATGCCTACAATACATTGATGAACTGGAGCTAGTTCTGTGTCACCCTATGTTATAACTGTTGCATGAGGAATCGCATCCGACATAATTATCCATCATTGATCCATTGCCTACGAGCTTTTCACATATTGATCTTTGCTTAGTCACTTTTCCGTTGCCACTGTTACAATTGCTACAAAACTGCTACTGTTACTTTTGCCACCGTTACCGTTACTCCCATACTACTTTGCTACTAAATATTTTGCTGCAGATATTAAGTCTTTCAGGTGTGGTTGAATTGACAACTCAACTGCTAATACTTGAGAATATTCTTTGGCTCCCCTTGTGTCGCATCAATAAATTTGGGTTGAATACTCTACCCTCGAAAACTGTTTTGATCCCCAATACTTGTGGGTTATCAAGGAACAAAAGAAACGTGCAGCCAGATGATGGTGTGTGTGATGTACAACATACGGTTCATTCGGATGAACTATTTGTGATTAGGCAACACAAAAGAAACGGTCAGTCCAATCAAGGTGTGTGCGATGTACAGGATACGGTTCACTCGGATGAACTGTTTGTGATTAGGCAAGAGAAGAGAAATGGTTCAATATAACAAGATGTGTGTGATACGCGGCAAATAGGTCTGTAATCAGAAATGTGTGCGAAGACCGATAATAACACAGACGATTGCTTATAATAAGACGTGTGTGGTATGCTCTGTCTACACAACATCTACTGGCCAATGTGGGACAGGCGGTCATCCGGATACGCCATAAGGGTGCGAAGAGGCATTCCTATCAGCAAGGACTAGCTGTTCCACCAGTAGCTCATGTAAGAAAACTATCAAGTTAAGTGTGCTCAGGCTGGAGCAGCCATCGGATGGGTGACTGGATGGGAAGTTGTGTTGATGTTAAATTAACTGATAGGATGGGTCATTTCGGTCAAATGAACGAAATGACCCATTCCCTCAGCTAATTTAACCTTGAGGTCCTTGTTTTTTATTTTTTTATTTTTAACACATGTTAAAGAAGGTCTACCGCATAAATTTTTGACAATGTGCGATACGTGGCATACAGTTGATCCATCCGACCTGTTTGTGATGGAATAGGCTGTGTGTGTTGTGGGCAAACACTTGCTAGTATTCAACCGTTTGAGATTGATGAATTCATCACCGACGGGTTCCCTAGTGTGGTCCGTGTTCATCTGATCATCATCTACTTATTGTGCTAGCTTGATGTTCCTTCTATGTTTAGTTTCCATTAATTGATGGCGTTTTATGAACACGCCACCGTTTCCCGCCATTTCCTCACCTGTTTCCCGCCACCCTGCTATATTGCGCATAGGGGGCATGCGACGCACGGAGGCGACAAGCGTAGCTTGTAGCACATCCACCTTTTCCAAGCATGCCAACCCACCAAAGCGCCGCCTCTGCCATCAACCTCGTCGACGAGGAAAACGAGCAGGCGCCACGGCCCTTCGAGGCCGAGGCGCTCCCCGGCAACGCGACGGACGACGCCATGATGCGCGTCATCGCCAGGGTTGAGCAGACCTTTGGCGCATAGCGCTTGAGCACCGTGGATCAAGATAGGCATGTCAGCGCCGACAGGCTGCAGCTCGCCGCACAACATGATCGATGGCGCGCCGTAGAGCAAGCTAGGCGCGTCCGCGCCGATAGGCTGCGGCTCGCCGCACGGCGAGACCGTTGTAGCGCCGCAGAGCGAGAGGCGCGGCGCGCCGCACAGCAAGAGCGGATCCATCGGCGCTTGCCTGCTGTCGACACAGCGTCGCAGCTGGGTACACGTCCCGTCAGTACCCCTATTCCTCGCCAGGAGTGGGCAGAGGCCCTCAGCGCCGTACTTGCACCAGAGGCCGGCGGCGTTGTACTTGCACCGGACGACCGCCGTGCCGTTCGCATGGGTACCGCCGTTCGCCTTGTCCGTGGCCCGCTGGATGCCAACGCGCTGGTCCATAGGCTCGACCGCCTCCTTGGCCCAGGTGTCCACCTAGGCGCGATAGAGGAACATGGCCGTCGCATCCTCGAGCTGGTGATCTCCGATGAAATAGCCAACTTGGAGCTCGAGATCGCGCTCTAGATGTACCGTGAGCGTGTCGACCGCTTGGACGAACGCCTGCATGGGTTCAGGTAGAGCCAAGAGATACCCTAGGCAAGGGCTGCTGGGCATGGTCTCATGGACGCGTTTTATTTTGAAAAGTTGTTTCGACGTGGATAGCTATGTATTCACAACAATCATAGTATTGCTCTGTTTATTGCTCTGTTTTAATGTATGTACTCTTTTTCCATTCTTATATGTTTTGTTTCAATGTGTGTATATACGCTTTCCATTCTGTATATATGGATGATAACAGCTAGAGTCAAATTAGTATACAAAAACAGATAAAAAATGGAATTCATAATATATATATATATTAATTGTTCATTAGTTCATCACAGAATATATATAGGACGACCGTTTGGGGCACCTAGGTGCCCAGGCTCCTTGCTTTTCCACCATTTGATTGCATTTAGATGCGTGCTATTGTGATAGGTATATAAGGTAACTGGTCAATCCATTAATAACTGCCAATTCTGAAGCAATTATGATGTGTATCATTTAATGGATGTCATTAAACACGCCATGCATGGTAACATAACTTTAGAAGGAAAAAAAACTAAACATTAGGTATACAGATATTTATTTCATACATGTATGAACTAGGTATGTATGAATTCATTTATTTAGTATGTACCCGTTAGATTTTTATATGTATACCCATAATATTTGGTACATACGCATTAGATTTTTATCTATCTAAATATCCAGAATATTTATTACATACCAATTAGCTTAGGTCTGTACGGATTCGTTTATTTGGTACACACTCATTAGATTTTTTAGGCATATACCTAGAATATTTAGTATGTAATGCATTATATTTTTTGTGTATGTATACACTTAGAATATTTAGTATGTAACGCATTATATTTTTTGTGTATGTATACACCTAGAATATTTAGTACCTTTCAATTAGATTTTTGTGTATGTATATACCCAAATTATGCAATATATTTTCTTGCATGGGTATATGTACGTAGGGAGAAAATCATGCGTGAGTATCATACCCAGAATATTTAGTACGTACGCATTAGATTTTTATCTATGTTTATACCTAGAATATTTAGTACGTACACAAATAGATTTTTTTCTATGTATATACCCAGAATATTTAGTTCGTACCAATTAGAATAGGTATGTACGGATTCGTTTACTTGATACACACTCATTAGAATTTTTTAGTAGGTATATACCTAGAATATTTAGTATGTAACACATTATATTTTTTGTATATATATACCCAGAATATTTAGTACGTATCCATTAGATTTTTGTGTATGTATATACCCAGAGTACGCAATATATTTTCTTGCGTGGGTATATGTATGTAGGGAAAAATCATGCGTGGGTATCATATATTCTTACAGGTAAAAAAGTAATTAGGATCGTACTTTATATTATTTGGTCACCGTAATTTGTATAGAAATATTAGCAGTAAAAATGTGACCCGGCCTTAAGTTAAAGATACTAGATACCTTGAAAAGTTAAATTTTAGAAAAATGAATAAGAATATCCTTAATATACATACAAACATTTGGGCTAACATTACATATTTTGTCATATCCGATACCTTAAAAAATAAGAGTGTACATACGTATCATTTTTATTTGGAAAGGAATTATATTAGGAAACCAATAGTATATTAATTTTTTGGAAAGCAATTATTGACCGTTGATAGTTGTAGTGCATGCAAACAAAATTTTGAAGGTCACTATGTCCAAATATGACTTGCTATATTGGGACCTAGGTGCCCCACATAATTTACATATATATATATATATAATATCATCACATATACGTGATGATACTTAACTACTAGGTACAATGCATAAAATTGAAAACGAACAATACTAGAACTAATAATCCCTCCTGGGGCCAGTATTCCGGCAGCCCCTCGCCAGCAGCTCCCTGGTACGCGACGGCTTCCCAGTGCGGAGGCAGTACTCCGACTCCTCCGCCTCGCAGCGCTTGACTTACCGATCTGCCTCTTGCTGGCGGACGCGTGCGGCCGATCTTGCCATTTCGTTGGGCGCCCACCGGAGCTCCTCGTCGGTGGCACGCTGGAGCTTATCGGCCCACCTCACGCATCGACGAGGCGCCCAGTGCCTATGACCTTCCTCGCGAAGTTCCCGTCTTCGTACACCTCCTCGGCACGACGACGCGTCCTCCCCCAAAGCTCCGACGCCTCCTTTTTCCAGGTGGCATCACGGGCTTCACAGGCCGCCTGGTACCTGGCTTCCTCCTCCGCCATTCTTGAACGCCACTTGCCTGGCTTTCTCAGCCGGCGACAGGGACTTCCACAGACAAAGATTCTACTGGCCCCAAAACCAATCCAAAGTTGGGGGGTCCAGCGGAACCTCGTCAGGCGGCGCGTAGGGGTCCTCATCGCTGCTAATCGAGTGAGAGTCCTCGGGGGGCGGCGACTCCTCATCGGCGCGTGGGCTGACCGGCGGCGCCATGGCAAAGATTTGAGAGAGAGAGAGAGAGGAGCGAGGGGAGGATGTAGATGAGAATGCAGGCCGGACGACGTGAGAAAGGTAGTATTTATTGGTGGCCGGAATCTAGATCGACGGGGACAGTACACACGCCGGTAGCTGGAATTTACGAGTACTGTAGTTTGAATTACACACGATTCCCGCAGCAAAATCCGTGAGTGAACATAATAGCTGACGGTTTCCAATACAGAACCGTGTCTGATTAATGATCCCCGCCAATCACCTACCAAACCTCGAGCCGTGAGATAGAGTGCAAATCATGTGGGGGCAGTTTTCTTGCCAGGTCTTTACATTTTTTTTGAACACCAGATATTTACATCGTCTGATGATTTTTTAACTCACACACAAGTACACAAAAATATGATTTTTCAAACCGTTTTTGGTTAGGCGTTGCATGTAGATGTAGTTCAAATTTGAATTACGGTCATTAAATGGTTAGAAAATCACTTAAATGTCTTTAAAAGGTCAAATGACCCCTGAAATTTTCCAAATTTTCACATGACAGTTGTATTAGTGCATGTTAAACGTAGGAAAAAAATTTGAAGGCCGTAAGAGGAAGCTATCTTCCGTCCGTCATCAAACATGCATTGTTCCATCTCGGAACCACGAACCTTCTAGTGACTTGCTCCGATTTGTGAGGGCTGTGTGTCCAAACTTTCATCAGACAGGCCAAATTTTTTACCACATCATCTTGGTGGCATGACATTAAATCAAGCAAGATTTCATGTTTTTCTGATCATTTTTTTTTAATTTTTTGGAATTAAAATGCCATGGCATGCACTCCATGCATGTGCCCATGCCTTGAGACCAATATGTTTGAAAATTCCTTCTAATTTACTGCACATGGAATTAACTCGCACACAAGTACACAAAAATATGATTTTTCAAACCGTTATGGTTAGCCGTTGCATGTAGATGTAGTTCAAATTTGTATTACAGTCATCAAATGGTTAGAAAATCACTTAAATGTCTTTAAAAGGTCAAATGACCCCTGAAATTTTCCAAATTTTCACATCACAGTTGTATTAGTGCATGTTAAACGTAGGAAAAAATTTGAAGGCCGTAAGAGGAAGCTATCTCCCGTCCGTCATCAAACATGCATTGTTCCCTCTCGGAACCACGAACCTTCTAGTGAGTTGCTCCGGTTTGTGAGGTGTGTGTGTCTAAACTTTCATCAAACAGGCCAATTTTTTTACCACATCATCTTGGTGGCATGACATTAAATCAAGCAAGGTTTCATGTTTTTCTGATCATTTTTTAATTTTTTGGAATTAAAATGCCATGGAATGCACTCCATGCATGTGTCCATGCCTTGAGACCAATATGTTTGAAAATTCCTTCTAATTTACTGCACATGGAATTAACTCGCACACAAGTACACAAAAATATGATTTTTCAAACCGTTATGGTTAGGCGTCGTATGTCACTTCAATGTCTTTAAAAGGTCAAATGACCCCTCAAATTTTCCAAATTTTCACATGATAGTTGTATTAGGGCATGTTAAACGTAGGAAATTTTTTTTGAAGGCCGTAAGAGGAAGCTATCTCCCGTTCGTCATCAAACATGCATTGTTCCCTCTCGGAACTACGAACCTTCTAGCGAGTTGCTCCGGTTTATGAGGGGTGTGTGTCCAAATGTTCGTCAAACATGCCAATTTGTTTACCACATCATCTTGGTTGATGTTTCATGTTTTTCTGATTATTCTTTAATTTTTTGGAATTAAAATGCCATGTCACTCCATGCATACGCATGCATGTGTCCATGTCGTGAGGCAAATATGTTTGAAAATTCCTTCTAATTTACTGCACATGGAATTAACTTGCACACAAGTACACATATATGATTTTTAAAACCATTTTGGTTAGGCGTTGCATGTAGATGTAGTTCAAATTTGAATTACGGTCATTAAATGGTTAGAAAATCACTTAAATGTCTTTAAAAGGTCAAATGACCCCTGAAATTTTCCAAATTTTCACATGATAGTTGTATCAGTGCATGTTAAACGTAGGAAAAAACTTGAAGGCCGTAAGAGGAAGCTATCTCCCGTTCGTCATCAAACATGCATTGTTCCCTCTCGGAACCATGAACCTTCTAGCGAGTTGCTCCAGTTTGTGAGCGGTGTGTGTCTAAATGTTCGTCAAACATGCCAATTTCTTTACCACATCATCTTGGTGGCATGACATTACATCAACCAAGGTTTCATGTTTTTTTGATCATTTTTTTATTTTTTGGAATTAAGATGCCATGTCACTCCATGCATACGTATGCATGTGTCCATGTCGTGAGACCAATATGTTTGAAAATTCCTTCTAATTTACTGCACATGGAATTAACTCGCACACAAGTACACATATATGATTTTTCAAACCGTTTTGGTTAGGCGTTGCATTTAAGTGATTTTGGAAAATTCTAGGGGTCATTTGACCTTTTAAAGACATTTAAGTGATTTTCTAAGCATTTAATGACCGTAATTCAAATTTGAACTACATCTACATGCAACGCCTAACCAAAACGGTTTGAAAAATCATATTTTTGTGTACTTGTGTGCGAGTTAATTCCATGTGCAGTAAATTAGAAGGAATTTTCAAACATATTGGTCTCAAGGCATGGGCACATGCATGTAGCTGCTTCCTCGCTCTCGCCGTCTCACATCCTACCACCGGGGTCGCCATGGTCTTCTTCAAAGACCTCTCCAGCGGTTCCTCCTCCGGTGACTACTCCTTCACCACCCGGGTATGCCTCTCTTCTCTCTCTCGGGCTATGACTTGGAATGAAGGACTTTTACCCGGTGGTCGATTTGAGTCATTTCTTCCTCTGGTAGCTCCCTAGGACCATCAGTGGCAACGAATGGAGCGGGGTGGCTGAAGATCTATCTGCTCGTTGTCACCATCAATCTCCATGCGTGAAGCTAGTTGCGTTTGATTCTGTGGACAGTGGGAGGAAGTTTCTGGCATGTGCAGAGAAGGTTAGACCCTCTTTCGTTGTTACAAATCATTTGTTAGATGTGATTCAGACACTGTCACGGTCCCAACCCATTCATACCACACCTTCAACCAAACACATCCTAATACAGTGTCACAGTTTGTACCTAGTATCTTAAATTGTTGCCATCTCATTAGCGGTGCCATTAGAAATTATTTGGCACCACTTCAGCAGTTTGTGCAGCCAACTCTGGTCCACACATCCGAGCAGCCAAGCAGTAAAATACTAATTCTTTATGGCACGAAGGAACTGGGCATCAGAGCAACTACGTGCTCCGGAGTCCGGGTCTGATTTTTTTCCACTGCATCGGCTCGCCAGTGCAGGGCACCGGTGCGATATGTAGCAGCAGTTGTCTTTACCCCAGTTTTGGCATACATAGTGGACGGCCTTAGTGCTATTAGTTCTATGTTACTAAATTTGTGCATGTACACACATGTTAGTATCAATTTGCTGTCATCCAAACACTGTCGCTATGCTGTTGCAGTTATATTTACCTTCCTCATAAAATGTTCAATTTGTTATTTATTGTACATGAGTAAGAACTTGTAGCGTCGTTGTAGTTAATTATAGCTTCTGATGTTCCAGAATTTGGTTGTTGTCTCAGTACCAATTATTTCATTTGCACATTGACCTTTTTGAGAAGATATGTCATAATTAACATGTTTCTTCAGTTCTTCAAAATAAGCATTTGTGATTTTCTATGTTGCTATAAACCCATTTCCCCTACAATTGTTACTGATCTAGTTTTAAATATTATAGGATGAACGGAAGTGTTCTTACTTGGAGTGGGTTGATCAAGAGTGGCCACAGTCTTTGAAGATGTGCCTAGCGAAGCTCTGGAGCATGTATGAGGAAGAGAACACACGTAGGATTAGAGAAAGTCTTGTCAACGCTAAAGCATATTTCAAGATGCGGGATAAAAAGTTGAAGGTGGAGAATGAGCTCAAATTTTTGAATCAGACTTTGCTAAGATGGTGTTGGCGAAGGAGGAGGCACTTTCCCAGTTGGCCCGTGCAAAACGGGTTCTTACTGAACTGAAAGCAGAGGTGGATAAGACGAGCCTGGATGATCTCGATTAGGGAAATGAATATATTGCTCTTATGAAGTTGAACTAGCTATATGTTGTACTCTGCTGTTTTCATGTAGCTACCGTACTATGATGTTATAATATATTTATGTGCCTGATATGAAATTGGCAAACACCTGTTCGATATGAAATGTGAATTTGCGTAATACTGGAATATTAATTGTAAACTAATAAACCTGCTAAATGTATCATGGACCTTTGCAAACGGTTCTAGCAGTAAAAGCGCTTGCAATGGATAGCCCAATGCCACACAATTTTCTTCATCAAATCGTGTGTGATATAGTTTATAAAAGCAAACAGTTAACCAAGGCAGACCGTGTGTGATAGTTACACCTTTCACACACGAGCCTACACATAAAACTGTGTGGGATGTACGTCCGAACGGAAACGTTTTCCCTAGATTGACTGTGTGGGATGTACATAAGAACGAAAACATATTCCTTTGATTGACTGTGTGATATACATACGAATGGAAAAGTTTTTCTGGGATTCACCATGCGGGATGTACATACCTACGGAAATGATTTCTGGGATTCACCGTGTGGGATGTACATACCTACGGAAATGATTTCTGGGATTCACCGTGTAGGATGTACATACCTACGGAAATGATTGGGTTTTGATGTGTTGCCCGATCACACACGGCCCCAGCCTGGGTCCCAGGAGGGCCTATCCTCGACGATTTCTGGGTCGTGTGGGAAGGACCCTCCTATCTGTTGGGGATCGTAGCAGAATTTTAAAATTTTCTATGCATCACCAAGATCCATCTATGGAGTATACTAACAACGAGGGGAAAGGAGTGCATCTACATACCCTTGTAGATCGCGAGCGGAAGCGTTCCAATGAACGTGGATGATGGAGTCGTACTCGCCGTGATCCAAATCACCGATGACCGAGTGCCGAACGGACGGCACCTCCGCGTTCAACACACGTACGGTGCAGCGACGTCTCCTCCTTCTTGATCCAGCAAGGGGGAAGGAGAGGTTGATGGAGATCCAGCAGCACGACGGCGTGGTGGTGGATGTAGCGGGATCTCGGCAGGGCTTCGCCGAGCTTCTGCGAGAGGGAGAGGTGTAGCAGGGGAGGAGGGAGGCGCCCAAGGCTGTAATATTGCTGCCCTCCCTCCCCCCCTTTATATAGGCCCCCTGGGAGGGGGGGCGCCGGCCAAGACCCATCTACAGGGAGGCGGCGGCCAAGGGGAAGGGGGGTGGCTTCCCCCCAAGTCAAGTGGGGCGCCCCCCCACCCTAGGGTTTCCTACCCTAGGCGCAGGGGGGAGGCCCATGGGGGGCGCCCCAGCCCACTAAGGGCTGGTTCCCTTCCCACTTCAGCCCATGGGGCCCTCCGGGATAGGTGGCCCCACCCAGTGGACCCCCGGGACCCTTCCGGTGGTCCCGGTACAATACCGATAACCCCCGAAACTTTCCCGGTGGCCAAAACTGGACTTCCTATATATAATTCTTCACCTCCGGACCATTCCGGAAATCCTCGTGACGTCCGGGATCTCATCCGGGACTCCGAACAACTTTCGGGTTTCCGCATACTCATATCTCTACAACCCTAGCGTCACCGAACCTTAAGTGTGTAGACCCTACGGGTTTGGGAGACATGCAGACATGACCGAGACGCCTCTCCGGTCAATAACCAACAGCGGGATCTGGATACCCATGTTGGCTCCCACATGTTCCACGATGATCTCGTCGGATGAACCACGATGTCGAGGATTCAATCAATCCCGTATACAATTCCCTTTGTCAATCGTTATGTTACTTGCCCGAGATTCGATCGTCGGTATCCCAATACCTTGTTCAATCTCGTTACCGGCAAGTCTCTTTACTCGTACCGCAATGCATGATCCTGTGACTAACTCCTTAGTCACATTGAGCTCATTATGATGATGCATTACCGAGTGGGCCCAGAGATACCTCTCCGTCATACGGAGTGACAAATCCCAGTCTCGATCCGTGCCAACCCAACAGACACTTTCAGAGATACCCGTAGTGTACCTTTATAGTCACCCAGTTACGTTGTGACGTTTGGCACACCCAAAGCACTCCTACGGTATCCGGGAGTTGCACGATCTCATGGTCTAAGGAAAAGATACTTGACATTGGAAAAGCTCTAGCAAACGAACAACACGATCTTTGAGCTATGCTTAGGATTGGGTCTTGTCCATCACATCATTCTCCTAATGATGTGATCCCGTTATCAATGACATCCAATGTCCATAGTCAGGAAACCATGACTATCTGTTGATCAACGAGCTAGTCAACTAGAGGCTTACTAGGGACACGTTGTGGTCTATGTATTCACACATGTATTATGATTTCCGGATAACACAATTATAGCATGAACAATAGACAATTATCATGAACAAAGAAATATAATAATAACCATTTATTATTGCCTCTAGGGCATATTTCCAATAGTCTCCCACTTGCACTAGAGTCAGTAATCTAGTTACATTGTGATGAATCGAACACCCAGAGCGTCCTGGTGTTGATCATGTTTTGCTCTAGGGAGAGGTTTAGTCAACGGATCTGCTACATTTAGGTCCGTATGTACTTTACAAATATCTATGTCTCCATTTTGAACACTTTCATGAATGGAGTTGAAGCGACGCTTGATATGCCTGGTCTTCCTATGAAATCTGGGCTCCTTCGCAAGGGCAATAGCTCCAGTGTTGTCACAGAAGAGAGTCATCGGGCCCGACGCATTGGGAATCACCCCTAGGTCGGTAATGAACTCCTTCATCCAGACTGCTTCCTGTGCTGCCTCTGAGGCCGCCATGTACTCCGCTTCACATGTAGATCCCGCCACGATGCTTTGCTTGCAACTGCACCAGCTTACTGCTCCTCCATTCAAAATATACACGTGTCCGGTTTGTGACTTTGAGTCATCCAGATCTGTGTCGAAGCTTCCGTCGACGTAACCCTTTACGACGAGCTCTTCGTCACCTCCATAAACGAGAAACATATCCTTAGTCCTCTTTAGGTACTTTAGGATATTCTTGACCGCTGTCCAGTGTTCCATGCCGGGATTACTTTGGTACCTTCCTACCAAATTTACGGCAAGGTTTACATCAGGTCTGGTACACAGCATGGCATACATAATAGACCCTATGGCCGAGGCATAGGGGATGACACTCGTCTTTTCTCTATCTTCTGCCGTGGTCGGGCATTGAGCCGTGCTCAATTGCACACCTTGCAATACAGGCAAGAACCCCTTCTTGGACTGATCCATATTGAACTTCTTCAATATCTTGTCAAGGTACGTACTCTGTGAAAGACCAATGAGGCGTCTCGATCTATCTCTATAGATCTTGATGCCTAATATATAAGCAGCTTCTCCAAGGTCCTTCATTGAAAAACACTTATTCAAGTAGGCCTTTATACTTTCCAAGAATTCTATATCATTTCCCATCAATAATATGTCATCCACATATAATAAGAGAAATGCTACAGAGCTCCCACTCACTTTCTTGTAAACACAGGCTTCTCCATAAGTCTGTGTAAACCCAAACGCTTTGATCATCTCATCAAAGCGAATGTTCCAACTCCGAGATGCTTGCACCAGCCCATAGATTGAGCGCTGGAGCTTGCATACTTTGCCAGCATTCTTAGGATCGACAAAACCTTCCGGCTGCATCATATACAATTCTTCCTTAAGGAAGCCATTAAGGAATGTCGTTTTGACGTCCATCTGCCATATCTCATAATCATAGTATGCGGCAATTGCTAACATGATTCGGACGGACTTCAGCTTCGCTACGGGTGAGAAAGTCTCATCGTAGTCAACCCCTTGAACTTGTCGATAACCCTTAGCGACAAGTCGAGCCTTATAGATGGTCACATTACCATCCGTGTCTGTCTTCTTCTTAAATATCCATTTATTTTCTATGGCTCGCCGATCATCGGGCAAGTTAGTCAAAGTCCATACTTCATTTTCATACATGGATCCTATCTCGGATTTCATGGCTTCTAGCCATTTGTCGGAATGCGGGCCCGCCATCGCTTCTTCATAGTTCAAAGGTTCACCGTTGTCTAACAATATGATTTCCAGGATAGGGTTGCCGTACCACTCTGGTGCGGAACGTGTCCTTGTGGACCTACGAAGTTCAGCAGTAACTTGATCCGAAGCTTCATGATCATCATCATTAACTTCCTCCTCAGTCGGTGTAGGCACCACAGGAACATCTTCCCGCGCTGCGCTACTTTCGGAAGGGGTGACTATCACCTCATCAAGTTCCACTTTCCTCCCACTCAATTCTTTCGAGAGAAACTCTTTCTCCAGAAAGGACCCGTTCTTGGCAACAAAGATCTTGCCTTCAGATCTGAGGTAGAAGGTATACCCAATGGTTTCCTTAGGGTATCCTATGAAGACGCATTTTTCCGACTTGGGTTCGAGCTTTTCAGGTTGAAGTTTCTTGACATAAGCATCGCATCCCCAAACTTTTAGAAACGATAGCTTAGGTTTCTTCCGAAACCATAATTCATACGGTGTCGTTTCAACGGATTTCGACGGAGCCCTATTTAAAGTGAATGCGGCAGTCTCTAAAGCATAGCCCCAAAATGAGAGCGGTAAATCGGTAAGAGACATCATAGATTGCACCATATCCAATAGAGTGCGATTACGACGTTCGGACACACCGTTTCGCTGAGGTGTTCCAGGCGGCGTGAGTTGTGAAACGATTCCACATTTCCTTAAGTGTGCACCAAATTCATGACTCAAATATTCTCCTCCTCGATCTGATCATAAGAATTTTATTTTCCTGTCACGTTGATCCTCAACCTCGCTCTGAAATTCCTTGAACTTTTCAAAGGTTTCAGACTTGTGTTTGATTAGGTAGACATACCCATATCTACTTAAGTCATCAGTGAGAGTGAGAACATAACGATATCCTCCGCGAGCCTCAACACTCATTGGACCGCACACATCGGTATGTATGATTTCCAATAAGTTGGTTGCTCGCTCCATTGTTCCGGAGAACGGAGTCTTGGTCATCTTAGCCATGAGGCATGGTTCGCACGTGTCAAATGATTCGTAATCAAGAGACTCCAAAAGTCCATCTGCATGGAGTTTCTTCATGCGCTTGACACCAATGTGACCAAGGCGGCAGTGCCACAAGTATGTGGGACTATCGTTATCAACTTTACATCTTTTGGTATTCACACTATGAATATGTGTAACATCACGTTCGAGATTCATCAAGAATAAACCATTGACCAGCGGGGCATGACCATAAAACATATCTCTCAAATAAATAGAACAACCATTATTCTCGGATTTAAATGAGTAGCCATCTCGAATTAAACGAGATCCAGATACAATGTTCATGCTCAAAGCTGGCACTAAATAACAATTATTGAGGTTTAAAACTAATCCCGTAGGTAGATGCAGAGGTAGCGTGCCGACGGCGATCACATCGACCTTGGAACCATTCCCGACGCGCATCGTCACCTCGTCCTTTGCCAGTCTCCGTTTATTCCGCAGTTCCTGTTTTGAGTTACAAATATGAGCAACCGCACCGGTATCAAATACCCAGGAGCTACTACGAGTACTGGTAAGGTACACATCAATTACATGTATATCACATATACCTTTGGTGTTGCCGGCCTTCTTGTCTGCTAAGTATTTGGGGCAGTTCCGCTTCCAGTGACCACTTCCTTTGCAATAAAAGCACTCAGTCTCAGGCTTGGGTCCATTCCTTGGCTTCTTCCCGGCAACTGGCTTACCGGGCGCGGCAACTCCCTTGCCGTCCTTCTTGAAGTTCTTCTTACCCTTGCCCTTCTTGAACTTAGTGGTTCTATTCACCATCAACACTTGATGTTCCTTTCTGATCTCCACCTCCGCTGATTTCAGCATTGAATATACCTCAGGAATGGTCTTTTCCATCCCTTGCATATTGAAGTTCATCACAAAGCTCTTGTAGCTTGGTGGAAGCGACTGAAGGATTCTGTCAATGACCGCGTCATCCGGGAGATTAACTCCCAGCTGAGACAAGCGGTTGTGTAACCCAGACATTCTGAGTATGTGCTCACTAACAGAACTATTTTCCTCCATTTTACAGCTGAAGAACTTATCGGAGACTTCATATCTCTCGACCCGGGCATGAGCTTGGAAAACCATTTTCAGCTCTTCGAACATCTCATATGCTCCATGTTTCTCAAAACGCTTTTGGAGACCCGGTTCTAAGCTGTAAAGCATGCCGCACTGAACGAGGGAGTAATCATCAGCACGCTGCTGCCAAGCGTTCATAACGTCTTGGTTCTCTGGGATTGGTGCTTCACCTAGCGGTGCTTCTAAGACATAATCTTTCTTGGCAGCTATGAGGATGATCCTCAGGTTCCGGACCCAGTCCGTATAGTTACTGCCATCATCTTTCAGCTTGGTTTTCTCTAGGAACGCGTTGAAGTTGAGGACAACGTGGGCCATTTGATCTACAAGACATAGTGTAAAGATTTTAGACTAAGTTCATGATAATTAAGTTCATCTAATCAAATTACTCAATGAACTCCCACTCAGATAGACATCCCTCTAGTCATCTAAGTGAAACATGATCCGAGTTAACTAGGCCGTGTCCGATCATCACGTGAGACGGACTAGTCAAGATCGGTGAACATCTCCATGTTGATCGTATCTTCTATACGACTCATGCTCGACCTTTCGGTCCTCCGTGTTCCGAGGCCATGTCTGTACATGCTAGGCTCGTCAAGTCAACCTAAGTGTATTGCGTGTGTTCCGAGGCCATGTCTGTACATGCTAGGGTCGTCAACACCCGTTGTATGCGAACGTTAGAATCTATCACACCCGATCATCACGTGGTGCTTCGAAACAACGAACCTTCACAACAGTGAACAGTTAGGGGGAACACTTTCTTGAAATTATTATAAGGGATCATCTTACTTACTACCGTCGTTCTAAGCAAATAAGATGCAAAACATGATAAACATCACATGCAATCAAATAGTGGCATGATATGGCCAATATCATTATGCTCCTTTGATCTGCATCTTCGTCACCGGCATGACACCATGATCTCCATCATCATGATCTCCATCATTGTGTCTTCATGAAGTTGTCACGCCAACGATTACTTCTACTTCTATGGCTAACGCGTTTAGCAACAAAGTAAAGTAATTTACATGGCGTTATTCAATGACACGCAGGTCATACAAAATAATAAAGACAACTCCTATGGCTCCTGCCGGTTGTCATACTCATCGACATGCAAGTCGTGATTCCTATTACAAGAATATGATCAATCTCATACATCACATATATCATTCATCACTTCTTCTGGCCATATCACATCACATAGCACATGCTGCAAAAACAAGTTAGACGTCCTCTAATTGTTGTTGCAAGTTTTTACGTGGCTTGTATAGGTTTCTAGCAAGAACGTTTCTTACCTACGTAAAACCACAACGTGCTATGCCAATTTCTATTTACCCTTCATAAGGACCATCCGTTCCGACTAAAGTGGGAGAGACAGACACCCGCTAGCCACCTTATGCAACTAGTGCATGTCAGTCGGTGGAACCTGTCTCACGTAAGCGTACATCTAAGGTCGGTCCGGGCCGCTTCATCCCACAATACCGCCGAAACAAGATAAGACTAGTAGAGGCAAGAAGAATTGGCAACATCAACGCCCACAACTGCTTTGTGTTCTACTCGTGCATAGTAACTACGCATAGCCTGGCTCATGATGCCACTGTTGGGGATCGTAGCAGAATTTTAAAATTTTCTACGCATCACCAAGATCCATCTATGGAGTATACTAGCAACGAGGGGAAAGGAGTGCATCTACATACCCTTGTAGATCGCGAGCGGAAGCGTTCCAATGAACGTGGTTGATGGAGTCGTACTCGCCGTGATCCAAATCACTGATGACCGAGTGCCGAACGGACGGCACCTCCGCGTTCAACACACGTACGGTGCAGCGACGTCTCCTCCTTCTTGATCCAGCAAGGGGGAAGGAGAGGTTGATGGAGATCCAGTAGCACGACGGCGTGGTGGTGGATGTAGCGGGATCTCGGTAGGGCTTCGCCGAGCTTCTGCGAGAGGGAGAGGTGTAGCAGGGGAGGAGGGAGGAGGCCAAGGCTGTAATGTTGCTGCCCTCCCTCCCCCCCTTTATATAGGCCCCCTGGGAGGGGGGGCGCCGGCCAAGACCCATCTACAGGGGGGCGGCGGCCAAGGGGAAGGGGGGTGGCTTCCCCCCCAAGTCAAGTGGGGCGCCCCCCACCCTAGGGTTTCCAACCCTAGGCGCAGGGGGAGGCCCATGGGGGGCGCCCCAGCCCACTAAGGGCTGGTTCCCTTCCCACTTCAGCCCATGGGGCCCTCTGGGATAGGTGGCCCCACCCGGTGGACCCCCGGGACCCTTCCGGTGGTCCCGGTACAATACCGATAACCCCCGAAACTTTCCCGGTGGCCAAAACTGGACTTCCTATATATAATTCTTCACCTCCGGACCATTCCGGAACTCCTCGTGACGTCCGGGATCTCATCCGGGACTCCGAACAACTTTCAGGTTTCCGCATACTCATATCTCTACAACCCTAGCGTCACCGAACCTTAAGTGTGTAGACCCTACGGGTTCGGGAGACATGCAGACATGACCGAGACGCCTCTCCGGTCAATAACCAACAGCGGGATCTGGATACCCATGTTGGCTCCCACATGTTCCACGATGATCTCATCGGATGAACCACGATGTCGAGGATTCAATCAATCCCGTATACAATTCCCTTTGTCAATCGGTATGTTACTTGCCCGAGATTCGATCGTCGGTATCCCAATACCTTGTTCAATCTCGTTACCGGCAAGTCTCTTTACTCGTACCGCAATGCATGATCCCGTGACTAACTCCTTAGTCACATTGAGCTCATTATGATGATGCATTACCGAGTGGGCCCAGAGATACCTCTCCGTCATACGGAGTGACAAATCCCAGTCTCGATCCGTGCCAACCCAACAGACACTTTCGGAGATACCCGTAGTGTACCTTTATAGTCACCCAGTTACGTTGTGACGTTTGGCACACCCAAAGCACTCCTACGGTATCCGGGAGTTGCACGATCTCATGGTCTAAGGAAAAGATACTTGACATTGGAAAAGCTCTAGCAAACGAACAACACGATCTTTGAGCTATGCTTAGGATTGGGTCTTGTCCATCACATCATTCTCCTAATGATGTGATCCCGTTATCAATGACATCCAATGTCCATAGTCAGGAAACCATGACTATCTATTGATGAACGAGCTAGTCAACTAGAGGCTTACTAGGGACACGTTGTGGTCTATGTATTCACACATGTATTATGATTTCCGGATAACACAATTATAGCATGAACAATAGACAATTATCATGAACAAAGAAATATAATAATAACCATTTATTATTTCCTCTAGGGCATATTTCCAACACTATCGCCCACACTCACTTGGCGACGGTTCCAAATGCCATCGCGGAAAGGGGTTTTAAACCGTTTGTTTAGGACCGACGCGTACCAGTGAGTGTCAGATTGTTGCTGGCGGTAAGGGCCGAGGTGGTGAAGTAAATCGCCTCGGCAAACCCTTTCAGAACCAAGGAAAGCCCTCTAGAGGTCGAGAGAAGGAAACCTGTGATGATGAGAGTGATCGAGGGGATGAAGAGGAAACCAATGAGCAAGAGTTTCAGAAGGCCACTGACACCCTGTGCACTGACGGGGGTGCGTCTCTGCACGCCTCTCACCGCCAGCTCAAGCGGTGGGTGTGAGAGGTTAATGCCGTGGAGCCAGCGCCGGAGGCCCGGAAGCCGCTCAAGTGGTCACGCACGCCCATCATGTTTGACGAGGAGGACCATCCTAGCCGTACCACTGCAGTAGGGTGTTTGCCATTGTTGGTCTCTCCAATAATTCGCAACCTCAAGGTCACAAAGGTGTTGGTGGACGACGGGGCCGGGTTGAATCTGATCTCCCTAGCAGTTATCAGCAGGCTTCAGATAGCAGAGGAAGAGCTAGAGGTTACCTGCACGTTCCAAGGACTTAATCTCGGCAGGAGCCGTCCTAAGGAAAAAATCACGTTGCCAGTAACATTTGGGGGAGAACTGAACTACCGGACTGAGAGGATTGTGTTTGACGTGGTCGATCTCCCCCTACCGTACAATGGGATTCTTGGATGCCCGGCCCTGGCTAAAAATTCATGGCGGCATCCCACTATGCCTGCAACACATTGAAGATGCCTGGGCCACTGGGAGTCATTACCATCCCATCAAATGAGAAGGATGCAATCATTTGTGCGGACAAGATGTACCGGGATGCAGTTGCGGCAGAAGCAGCGGCAGCAGTAGTTGCCGCCAAGGAAAGCAAAGGAAAGAAGAGGGATTGTAGGGACTCCGGCAAAGAGTCTGGGAAGCGTGCCCCCACCGAGTGCATGGCACCCGTTGATGACGTGCCGGAGTGTTCCAACAACAAGAGATCCAAGGTCGCTGCACCTTGAGTGAAGAAGGTCCCGACAGGGCTGGCTAGCGTTGATGGTACTTTCACTATCAGCGCCACCCTTGATGACAAATAGGAAAGCGCGCTCGTTGCCTTCCTACGGGATAATATCGATGTGTTTGCCTGGCAACCATCTGATATCCCCGGTGTTCCCAGAGAGGTAATCGAGCACCACCTTGCTGTCTGCCCACATGCCCGACCTGTCAAGCAGAAAGTCCAGAAGCAGGCCTTGGAGAGGTAGCAGTTCATTGCAGAAGAGATGAAGAAACTTGAGGCAGCTGGTTTGGTCAAAGGAGTGCTACATCCGACGTGGTTAGCAAATCCAGTGGTAGTTCGGCAGGCCAACGGGAAGTGGAGGCTCTGCATAGATTTCACAGATCTCAACATAGCTTGCCCGAAGGACCCGTTTCCCTTGCCGCGTATCGATCAGATTGTGGATTCCACTTCAGTTGTGATTTGCTCTCCGTTCTTGATGCATATTCTGGGTATCACCAAATCTTAATGTCCAAGGAAGATGAAGAGAAGACGTCGTTCATCACTCCATGTGGTACGTACTGTTTTGTCCGCATGCCATTCGGATTAAAGAGTGCCGGGTCCACTTTTGCAAGAGCAGTCCAGATTGGTTTTGAGCTACAGCTGCACAGAAACACTGAAGCTTATATGGATGATATTGTGGTCAAGACCAAGGATAGAGCCACCCTTATTCTGGATTTGAAGGAGACATTTGCCAATCTGCACAAGATCATTTTGAAGCTCAACCAGGAGAAGTGTGTATTTGGTGTTCCCTCTGGCAAGCTGCTTGGGTTCTTTGTGTCCCATCGCGGGATCGAAGCCAACCCCGATAAGATCAAAGCTATCGAGAAGATCCAAGCGCCAAGGACGGTTAAGGATGTGAGGCGTCTGACAGGATGCGTTGCCGGGCTAAGCAGATTCATCTCCAAGTGTGCCGAGCGCGCCCTGCCGTTCTTCAAAATTTTGAAGAAGGCAGGGCCTATGAAGTGGACCTCGGAAGCAGATGCAGCCTTGCAAGAGTTGAAGGCCTACTTTTCCTTTGTGCCTACCTTGGTTGCTCCCAAACCCCAGGAGCCATTGCTGCTGTACTTAGCGGCAACCAACCAAGTGGTCAGTGCAGCCTTGGTAGCACAGCGAGAAGTAGATGAGGCAGATAGTGAGCAGGGACCAGAAGAGTCAGAAAAGGATCAGGACAACAATGAGCACGGCAACGAGGGCAACCCCAAGGACGTGGCAAGGAAGAAAGTGGTGCAGCGCCCAGTGTACTTCGTCAGCTCCTTATTACAAGGGGCTAGATCAAGGTACTTTGACATGCAAAAGTTGATCTTTTGCCTCATTATGGCCTCAAGGAAACTGTGCCACTACTTCCAAGCCCATGAGATTACGGTTGTTACTCATTTTCCATTGCAAAGGATACTTCGAAACCCTGAGGCTATTGACAGGATAGTGGAGTGGGCTTTGGAGTTATCCAGCTTTGGTTTGAAGTTTGAGAGCACATCAACTATTCAGAGCAGGGCATTGACAGAGTTTATTGCAGAATGGACGCCAACCCCGGATGAGGAAGTGCCAGAGACAGTTATCCCCGGCAAGAAATCATCCCAAGAATGGATTATGTATTTTGATGGTGTTGTTTCCCTACAAGGTCCAGGAGCTGGCGTGCATCTTGTCGCCCCCTCCGGGGAGCACTTGAAGTACGTCGTCCAAATGCATTTTGCCCAAGAAGAAGCAACCAACAATACAACTAAGTATGAAGGGCTCCTTGCCGGGCTTAGGATTGTAGCTGAATTGGGAATTAAGAAGTTGATCATTCGAGGAGATTCACAGCTTGTGGTGAGACAAGTCAACAAGGATTACCAAAGTCCATTGATGGATGCATACGTCGAGGAAGTGAGGAGATTGGAGGACCACTTTGATGGATTGCAAACAGAGCACGTACCCCGTGCGGAAAACAGCATAGCTAATCATCTGTCAATGTGTGCTGCGCAGAAGCTTCCTGTGGAACCTGGGACTTTTGTTCTCCATCTCACTCAGCCCTCCGTATCCCCAGCGACAATGGCCCAGAAAAGGAGAAAGTTGGACTCCGTTAAGCCTCTCTCGGTAGAGCCGTCCGCTCCTCGCAGAGACCCTGCCGGAAACAACTCCTCGCAGCTTGCCGGACCACACCCTCTAGTCGGGCCCATGGACCCCACGAACGAGGCATGTGCTCCCGCAGCAGAGGAGGTGCCGCTAGTCCTCGTTGCTGAGCCCCAGGCTCCAACTTGGGCAACGCACATTGTCCACTTCCTCCAAACGGGAGAGCTTCTCGGCGACCAAGATGAAGCTGAAAAATTAGCCCGGAGGGCCAGTATGTATCACTTTGTCGATGACACTCTATACGGAAGGAGGCCCAACGGTGTGAAATTGAAGTGTGTCTGCCGGGAAGAAGGAAAGGAACTGCTGGCTGAGATACACAAAGGCATTGCGGCTCCCACATTGGATCAAGGGCATTAGTTGGGAAAGTATTCCGGCAGGGATTCTATTGGCCCACAACCCTCCAAGATGCGGTCGAGCTAGTCATGAAATGTGAAGCCTGCCAGTTCCATTCCAAGAAAACCCACCTGCCTGCCCAAGCTCTTCAGACAATCCCTCTATCATGGCCATTTTCGGTCTGGGGGCTCGATATCCTCGGCCCCTTCCCCCGAGCAATTGGGGGCTTTGTTCTTGTTTGTTGCTACTGACAAGTTTACAAAGCGGCCGGAAGTGACTGCCGTGAGAAAGATGACTGCTCAGTCAGCTATCAAGTTCTTGAAAGAATTGGTGTGTCGTTTTGGAGTTCCGGCAAGGATCATTACGACAACGGCACCCAGTTCATGAGCCGCGCCTTCATGAAATATGTTCATGCCCTCGGATGCAAGATCCCATTTGCCTCTGTGGCACACCCACGAAGTAATGGACAAGCTGAGAGGGCAAACGCTGAAGTACTGCATGGACTCAAGATGAGAACCTTTGATATGATGCAGAAGCATGACATGCGGTGGATCGAGGAGCTGCCGGTAGTTCTTTGGTCCCTCAGAATGACACCAAACCGAGCTACCGGGTAGACTCCCTTCTCCTTGGTCTACGGGGCAGAAGCAGTTATCCCCACGGAACTCATTTACGGGTCACCTTGAGTGCTTGCCTATGATGAAGTAGCGCAAGATCAGCACCGGCGTGACGGCGTTGTGCTACTCGAGGAGAACCGTCTCCGGGCTGCTACGCGTGCTGCACGCTATCAGCAAGCCCTGCGTCGCTATCACAGCCGCAGGGTTCATGCCCGGTGTTTTGAGGAAGGTGACCTTGTCCTTAGGCGCGTTCAGTCCGCCAAGGGTACAAACAAGTTGTCACCGAAGTGGGAAGGCCCTTACCGGGTAGTACGAGTCACCAAACTTGGTGCAGTCCGTCTGGAGACCGGAGATGGCATTCAATTGCAAAACTCATGGAATATTGAGCATCTCTGCAAGTTCTACCCGTAAGGCGCGGCTGTCGGGCCCTGCCCGGCAGCCACCCTTTTGTACATGCCTTGCCTCAGTTGCATGTAACCCCTTGTACAAAGCCAGGGCGATGACCCTGTGCAAGAGAAAATAAAGGAGCGTTGTGGGGGCCCCCGACCGATATTGCATGCATGCATGAGCATTCCAAGATCACGGCATAAGCATTTGCATATGCATATCAATAGGATCGCATCCTGCATTCATTCACATCTGCATGGAGCTGCAGGTTCCTGCCGTGAACTTGGCTTCGACAAGGAGTTGGGAAGATTACCCGACACAGCGATCCCCGGCAGGCCAGACAGATATGTTTTTACCACCTCTCCATTAGTGTTTTGTAAAGCTATAACTTGTGCATAAGAAAGCTCCGCCGCTCTTTTGAGACTTAGGTGCTCCCATCCACGACTCGAACGTTGCTTCGGTCAGGATGGTCGCAGTGGCCTTTGGTAAAAAGAAGTTGGCGGGGGGGGGGGTGGTCCCTTTGTTTGTAACCCGGTAGACGCAGCTCTTCGGCAGACAAAAAGGGTGCCGGCATGATAGCCTGCCAGGGAAAACTCGTTTATTTATATAAAGAGACATCCCACCTCTGCATGGACGTATACATGCACGGGTTCTCGGCAAGGTTCATCTTTTTCATTAATATGCTGATACAAGTACAAGCATTACAGAACACAAATATGAACTCGAGAGATTACATTATTTGAATTAAAATTTGGCAAGTGCCTACAGATTTAAGATTGAAAAGATATAAGTTCCCCGTAATGCTCTTTCTTGTCCCTCCCCTCCTAGGCACGACCATCGAAGGCGAGGAGGGAAAAAGGAGCGCCTGGGCAGGAGCCCAGCCCGCTCCCCTTAGGGCTCCAGGAGAGGTAGCCTGATGGGACCAGGAGCACTGGGGAACGCGTCGATGGAGAGCACGGCGGAGGCGACCCGTCGACCACCGCCACCAGGGCCAGCAGGACATGACAGGCCTAACGGAGTTGCAGCCCGAGAGGAAGCCTGCCGGGGCCCAGCTGGAAGACTGCTGGAGGAGTCCGGGAGCACCATCCCCACCTCTCCATCCAACTCCCCGGCAAATCACATTGCCGGGAAGGAGATGCAGATGCAGATGATGGTGCTGCCGCCTGATGAAGATGGTGCGTGCGGCGACCAGCCGGAGTCAGAGTCGTCGCTCTCCCGCCCACTGCCGTCGTCATCACCATCACTGTCCTCCTCGTTGCCTTCTCTCGAGGAGGAGCTTTCGTTGTCGGTCGAGCTCTCCGCGCAGCACCCTAAGCAACCTCCCAAGCGCCCGAAGATCTTGACAGAGAGCAGACCGCTCTCCATTAATTTGAACGGGAGAACGTGCCCCTCCGAAAAGCCGTGGGCACGGGCGAATGTCTTCCAACCATAGTGGAGGTACATGACGTGAGGGGCAGGTAAATCGACATCAACCCACATGCCGCCGCTCCCACAGCCCCTCATGTGCAGCCTCAGAGCGCATGGTTGTTCGAGCTCCATCTCCCGCGCGAAGGGAGTCGGGAGTCGAAGATGACCACAGAAGGGCTTGTATAGCCTGATGATGAACTCCCGAGGTTGGCCCCCGACATGGCCTTCCACCGGGGGGGAGCCACCGGTGGGGACGCAGCCAAGGCGCCGCCCCGTCCTCCTCCTCCTCGAGCGCTGCGGCGACTTCGACCTCGTCCTGTTCCTCCTCCCCTCGCGGCGGGTTCCGCCACCACAAGATCCGGAGGAGGAGGGATACGCTGTCGAGCAGAAGCCTCGTCGCCGCCGCCGGGACACCGCCACGCCCTCACCCTCTCACCATGGCTAGAAGGGAAGGGTTGCGGAGAAGGACAAGAAGAAGTGTGTGCAGGGAGGCACCACCCCTGCCCCTTTTTATAGGGGGAAAAGGCAGGGGGATGGCTCCTCATACCGGAAATGGCCGCCCCGCTCCTCCAATACGGCCTCTCTGCACCCCCTGTGGCTTTGAGAATCAAGGCCGACCCTCTGCTCCAACCATCTGCGCTCGGTTTTCGGCCATGGCACTCCTCCCCGTGCCCTCTGCATCCACCACCTACCGCACCCAATGCACGCGGATCACGTGGCAGGTGCATGCGGAATGGGAGGCAAATGGGGTGGCAGTTTCTGCCCCGTGACCATGGGGCGAGGGGAATCCATGGGCCACGATCAAAAGTTCTTCCACAATGTTGCGCACGACGCGCGAAGAAACCAAACTAGCCCGGAATCAAGGCTAATGAAGAAGCAAAGAAGACCTCAAGAGGCTAGCCTCTTCAGCAACCCCGCCTGTGCACTTATTAGGCCCTACCCCGACGACGCTCGGCAGCACGTTCGGGGCAGGCCCGGGGGCTTCTGTCGGTGCAACAAACCCCGGGTCTGTTGCCCTGACTGTGCACAGAAACGGGATCAAGATTGGAGCACCAACCCAAGTCAGAGTACAAGAAACCAAGAGCATCGAAGGACCAACATGCAGATCAAGAGGACCAGGATCCAACCAGAAGAGCAAGGTAACATCAGAGGAAGGGCCTCCCTTGCCGGGCAGGCGAGCCCGGCAAGGGGCGAGGCCACCCCAGAAGCTAATAACCAAGGCGTCCTGGCAGGGCCTGCCAGGGCTTGCGGAGGCTAAACCACCTCACCAACTGAGGGAGTCCTGGATTAGGGGGTCCTCGGACAGCCGGACTATATACTTTGGCCGGACTGTTGGACTATGAAGATACAAGATTGAAGACTTCGTCTCGTGTCCGGATGGGACTCTCCTTTGCGTGGAAGGCAAGCTTGGCAATTCAGATATGTAGATCGCCTCCCTTGTAACCGACTCTATGTAACCCTAGCCCCCTCCGGTGTCTATATAAACCGGAGGGTTTAGTCCGTAGGACAACAACAATCATAATCATAGGCTAGCTTTTAGGGTTTAGCCTCTACGATCTCGTGGTAGATCAACTCTTGTAATACTCATATCATCAAGATCATTCAAGCAGGAAGTAGGGTATTACCTCCATCGAGAGGGCCCTAACCTGGGTAAACATTGTGTCCCCCGCCTCCTGTTACCATCCGCCTTAGACGCACAGTTCCGGACCCCCTACCCGAGATCCGCCGGTTTTGACACCGACATTGGTGCTTTGATTGAGAGTTCCACTGTGCCGTCATGATAAAGGCTTGATGGCTCCTTCGATCATCGACAACGATGCGATCCAGGGTGAGGTTTTCCTCCCCGGACAGATCTTCGTATTCGGAGGCTTCGTACTGCGGGCAACTCACTTGGCCATCTAGAGTAGATCGAGAGCTACGCCCCTGTCCGTCAGGTCAGGTTTGGAAACTTAAACTATACCGCCGACATCCGTGGAGACTTGATCTTCGACGGATTCGAGCCCATGTCAGGTGCGCCGCACAGTCACGACGAGCATGACTTAGCTCTGTCGTCGGACGGTGTTCGGGAGATCGCACCTGTGGCTACTCCGGCCCTCAATCCGGAGCAGATTGCGCCGTCCGAGGACGGGTGGATGGACCCCGCCACGGAGGCCGCACACTCAGCGGCGATAGAGCCAAATACTGACTTCACCTCCTACGAGACTTGTGTGGCCGGACCCTTGGATTCGTCCCCGGCCACGGGCTCCAAACCGCATGCGTCCGTGCCTATCAAATCTAATTGGGCGCCGATCATGGAGTTTTCCTCCGCGGATATCTTTCAGCACTCGCCCCTGGGCGATGTGCTGAATTCATTAAGGTCTCTCTCCTTGTCAGAAGGCCCTTGGCCGAACTATGTCCAGCTCGAGTGGGAAGCGGACGACGAAGAAATTCGTTCCCCACCCACCACCCACTTAATAGCCACTGTCGACGACTTAACCGACATGCTCGATTTCGGCTCCGAAGACATCGACGGTATGGACGACGATGCAGGAGAAGAACAGGAACCACCGCCCACAGGGCGCTGGACTGCCACCTCATCATATGATATATACATGGTGGACACCCCCAAAGAAAGCGATGGCAATAAGGCAACAGAGGATAATCCCCTCGAGAAGCAATCTAAGCACCGGCGTCATCGGCGCCGCTCTAAGCCCCGCCATAGCAAAAGCAGCGATACCGGCACAAGAGACAATAATGCTGCAGATAGTGCCAAAGACAAAGACAATCCCCTCCAGCCAGGCTTCGAGTAGGAGGATGGGCAAGCTAGCCCTAAGAAACAGGCGACAGACGGAGAATCAGAAGATGACACTTACACGTCCCCCTCCGAAGACGAGGCGAGCCTCGGCGACGAAGAATTTATCGTGCCTGAGGATCCCGTCGAGCAGGAGCGCTTCAAGCGCCGGCTTATAGCCACAGCAAAAAGCCTGAAGAAAAAGCAGTAGCAGCTTCAGGCTGATCAAGATCTGCTAGCGGATAGATGGACCGAGGTCCTGGTAGCCGAGGAATACGAACTCGAACGCCCAACCAAAAGTTTCCCAAAGTGCAAATTGCTACCCCAACTCGAAGAGGAAGCATTAAAGCCTACACTACCAGCATATGATGCGGCTGACCGGCCGCCCCGTGGCCGAGACAAAGCGGCATATCAGCCCGAATTCCAGCCCTCACCCCGTCGCCAGCCAAACAAAAACACCAAGGCCCGGGGAAACACGCAGGACCTGCGAGACGTATTGGAAAACAAATCAGCACATAAAAGATTGGTCTACGGATCACGGGGCACGCCTCAACGCGTGACGACGACCGTCACGCCGCATATACTAAAAACAAATCCGGCCGGGCCGAATACAGCAGACAAGACTCGTATGAACTGCGTCGTGATATAGCCCGGCACAGAGGCGCCGCACACCCCCTATGCTCCACTGATGAAGTAATGGATCATGAATTCCCAGAAGGGTTTAAACCCGTGAACATTGAATCATATGGTGGCACTACAGACCCCACGGTATGGATAGAGGATTTCTTCCTCCACATTCACATGGCCCGCAGGGATGATGTACACGCCATCAAGTATCTCCTGCTAAAACTCAAAGGGCCGGCTCGACATTGGCTGAATAGCTTGCCGGCAAACTCCATCGGAAGTTGGGAGAACCTGGCAGACGCATTCCTGGACAACTTCCAGGGCACTTATGTACGACCACCGGATGCTGACGATTTAAGTCACATAACACAACAGACCGGAGAGTCAGCTAGAAAATTCTGGACTCAGTTCCTAACTAAAAAGAACCAAATTGTCGACTGTCCGGATGCCGAAGCCCTAGCGGCCTTTAAACATAACATCCATGACGAGTGGCTCGCCCGACATCTCGGCCAAGAGAAGCCAAAATCCATGGCAGCCCTCATGACACTCATGACCCGCTTTTGCGCGGGCGAAGATAGCTGGTTGGCCCGTAGCAACAACACAGCAAGCAACCCTGGCACATCAAAGGCCAGAGATAGCAACGGCAAACCCCGACGCAACAAACACAAGCGCCGCAAAAATGGTGAAAACGCCGAAGATACGGCAGTCAATGCCGGATTTAGTGGCTCTAAGTCCGGTCAGCGGAATGGGCCACTCAAAAATGACAATTCGGGTCCGTCCAGTCTTGACCGCATACTCGACCGCCCATGCCAAATTCATGGCACCCCAGGGATACCAACCAATCATACCAACAGAGAATGCTGGGTCTTCAAACAAGCCGGCAGGTCAGGCGCCAAAAACAAAGATAAGGGGTCTCAAAGCGATGATGGCGACGAGGAGCCCAGATCACCGAATACAGGAGGGCAAAAGAAATTTCCCCCGCAAATCCAAACGGTGAACGTGGTAAACGGCACCCACACTCCCAACCCGGACCGGATGCGCACCCTTAGGGATGTCGACTTAACGAAACCAGTCGTCCCACAATATAAACTAGGGCCGATCACCTTCAACCGCACGGATCGCCCGGTTAACACCAATCAGGGCAATCCAGCCGCACTAGTCCTCGACCCAATAATTGACGGGTTCCACCTCACACGAGTCCTTATGGAAGGAGGCAGCAGTCTAAACCTGCTTTACCAGGACACAGTGCGCAAGATGGGCATCGATCATTCGGTGATCAAGCCCACTAAAGCCACCTTCAGAGGTATTATACCAGGGTGGAGGCCAGCTGTACAGGCTCCATCGCCCTTGAGGTAGTCTTCGGATCACCAGACAATTACCGTGCCGAAGAGTTAATCTTCGACATCGTCCCCTTCCCCAGTGATTATCAGGCACTGCTCGGACGAACCACGTTCGCTCGATTCAACGCGGTGCCACATTACGCCTACCGTAAGCTCAAGATGCCCGGTCCGTGTAGCGTCATCACGGTTAATGGCAAGGCCGAACTTTCCCTCGGCACCAAGGAGTATACCGCTGCTTTAACAGCAGAAGCAACGAGTGGCACCTTCCAATCGAACCTCGAGTCGACGGCCAGGCTCCCGGACAACGCCAAAGGACTCCGAACTACTTTGCGGCAGGATAGCCCGGCTCGTCCAGAGCTCAATTAAACACTCCGGCGAAGGCCAGGACAGGCCGCATACCGCGGCTCAATCGCTCTCCGGCACACAAACATTTCTTACATTCCCTTTGCAGGTTCACCCTTGCGCCGACCAGGACTGGCGATTTGGAAGCAGCTCGAATGCGCACGGGAATCCTTAGATATTCCCTGCAATGACCATCCGACTATACTTCGGATCCGCACACAGCTTCTTCCCCCTTGGTCTCAGCAGGTTCCACATTCATATCTCTTTTTTATCACATTACCTGTACTCATACGCATCGACGTACCATTCAAATACAACATGTGGATTTATATTACGCTTATCTGTTGTTATTTCTTATCGAAATTCTTTTGTCAAGTGGCATCCGTACGCCGTGATATGCCTTAAATATGCCAGGGGCTTCATTTTACCCATAATACGGCAATAAAGTCCGAACACCTTCATGGAAGTTCGGCACCCCGAACTTATAGCATTATATGCATCATCTCCAAATCATGTCTTGGGTCAAATGTTGGGTTTGCCCGGATCCCATGTTTTGCTGCCTTACGTTCCGCTATATCGGCTAAGGCGGCACAGGGAGAACTACTGCGATTGTGTCCCGGTTCTTCCGGACGAGCACCTCAGTAGAGAGAGCCGAAAACTGACTGTCATGATACTGCGAGAGCTGGTCAGCTGTTCGAGAGGTTGTAAAATCTTTAAGGATTTCTCCCGCATAATGCCATAACCAATGCAGTGTGCGATGGATCGGTTTTTCTTCCGATCAGGTGCTTATAGAGCCCCGCGTGCGGTCTTCCGAACACCAGGGGCTGCGCCTACCTTCCTTTTCTAAAGCTCCTATGGCTAAGTGAGAGTGATAAAGCCCTATAGTCCGATTGCCTGGTTCGTTGTGCTGAACACCTCCTTCGAAGGACCCAAAACTGGGATAAAGAGTGAGCAGGTTTATCCCGAACACCCCCGTACTTCCTACGTGGGGGCAGAAGCCGACGACTGGCCAACTCTCAGGATTAATATATAAAATGGCCGCGCAGGAGGATAAACTTTCATATAACAGGCAATAAATAATAGAAATGACCTTGTTCAACATTACAAAGGACAGCATGATTGTATTGATGGAAATATAACGTCCTTGGTGCATTGCTCCGCCGCAACGCAGGATCCTTTCAGGACACTTTCATAATATAATTCGGGCTTGCGGTGCTCCTTCCCCTCTGGCGGTCCCTCGGTCATCAGCTTTTCAGCATCCATCTTCCCCCAGTGCACCTTTGCGCGGGCGAAGGCCATTCGCGCACCCTCTATATAGACCGACCGCTTGATGACGTCAAGTCGAGGGCAGGCACTTACAAGCCGCTTCACGAGCCCGAAGTAGCTGCTTGGAATCGGCTCGGCGGGCCATAGCCGGATAATCAAATCCTTCATGGCTAGTTCGGCCACCCTATGCAGTTCGATCAGCTGTTTCAGTTGATCGGCAAAAGGCACCGGATAATTCGGTGCCAGATACTGCGACCAGAAGAGCTTATCCGTAGTTTCCCTTTCTTCGACTTGGTAGAATTGGGCGGCATTAGATATGCTGCGGGGCAGCTCCGCAAATACCCCTGGAGAAATCCGAATTCAAAATTAGAAACATGATTTTCTCCTCAAATACTTGCTTTACATGGAAAAAAGCCTTACCGGCCGCGATCTTCCTCGCCTCATGGATCTCCTGCAGGGTGCTTTGGGTTTCCCCCCGGGCATCGCGCACGGCCTGATGAGCCCTGGTGAGTTCGGATTCTTTCTCTGTTAAACTCTGCTCCAAGGTCTCGCATATCTTCACGGCCTCTTGAAGCTCCTGGTCAGCTTCAATAACCCTGGCCTCGTGCTTCTCACGAAGAGCCTGCTCTGCGGCTGCCTTTTTCTCAGCCTCGGCCACAACCTTCTTAAGAGCCTCGACTTTGGTCATCGTCCCTAGCGCAAATCATGAAACATATCTTATCATACTGGAAATATGTTCGCAATGAACGCGAACAGGGCTTGTGCATACCTTGTTTATCTTCTAACTGCCTTTTCAACTGGCCAAGTTCTTCTTTGGCCCGCTCCAGACTTTGATTCAGTCCGGAGACCTCTGCAGTATGAGAGGTAGCAGTCGCTACAGACGCCTGCATATAAAAGAAGAGAGATAGATGTCATCAACAGAGTCTTCCTGCGAACATAAATTTGATCCTCTGTCCGGTTCTTTCTTTCACCGAACAGTGTATCAGGGGCTACTATCCATACTATGACACTCTTCGAAACCTCATAGAACATACCTCAAAGCCTCTTATAAGGCTCATACAGGCTTCATTCAGTCCACTCTCAGCAGACTGAATCTTCTTAATCACCGCACCCATAAGGGCACGGTGTTCATCGACGATGGAGGCGCTCTTCAGCGCCGCCAACAAAGCGTCCGACACCTCTGGTTGGACAGCGGTTGCCGGTGGAACAGGCACACTCCCTCCAGCCGAGGGAGGCCGCCTGCTTGATTTTGGAGCCCTATTGGTTTCCGGAATTGCGTCCGGCCGGGGGCCGAATTCAAGATGGCCCCCGATGTCGACTCCTATGGGAATCTTCTCCCCCATGTCTCCGGTCCCTAAAGTTTGACCTCCAAGCGCCGCCTTCACGATCTTTCCCCCCCTCCTTGGCTTGGGTCCTTCTGGGACGAAACCTCAGTGTTATTCACATATTTGGGGGAAGGGGCCTTCGGGGGTGTCCCGCTCTCCATAGCATCCGAGCTCAGCAAATCCTCTGACGAGGATTGTTCGGTGCGGGACCTCGCCGGACTACAAAAAGTATGGCTCAGGTTAAAATATTATGCCATGATGAGTCTGGACGCATAATCGTGTTCGGATACTCACGAGTTCACCAGGGGCTGGGCCCTGGGATCCCACTCCGGGCCGCTGTCGGCGGCGGCAGTGGACTCATCCGGAAGAGGAGTTTTTTCCCTTTTAGGAGACTCGACCTCCAAGTGTATGGAGGCCGTCCTCTTCTTTCTTCCCCCCGCTGGGGATTCGTCTTCCTCCTCCTCCTCGTCCTCTTCGGAGGCAGAACGGGCATTGGAGCCTTCGGATATGGTGTCTGAAGTGCCGCGGCGACGAAGGCCGCCCCGGGTCTTTTTGGCCTCCTTCTCGGCCTTCTTCTTTGGCGCCTTGTAAGGCGCCGGGACCAGCATCTTCGTCAGAAGTGGGCCGGCCGGTTCTTCGGGCAGCGGGGCCGGACAGTGGATCTGCTCCGCCTTCTTCGTCCAGCCCTAGGAGAGTTGTGGAAAACACATTAAGCATTTCCCTTGGGTTATGCGGATAAAACGTATGATGACTTACCGAGCTTGCAGGGCGAGACAGTTGGTACCCGCGGTCCTCGGCTGAGTCCGGCCATGATTTGCCGGACTTGAAAAGCGCCTTCCAGATGTCTTTGTGCGAGGAGCCAAAGAGCTCTCGCAGGGTCTGGTGCTTGGCCGGATCGAAAATCCATAGATTGCAAGTCCGGTGTTGACAAGGCAGGATCCGGCGAACTAACATCACCTGGACTACATTAACAAGTTCGATGTTCTTGTCTTCCATATCTTTAACACGCGTCTGGAGCACCGACAGTTCATCGGACGAAGACTAGTTCAGGCCCTTCTTGGGCCAGGACGTAAGCCGCAGAGGGGCTCCGGATCGGAACTCGAAAGCAGCGGCCCATTCCGTGCCGCGCGGCTCAGTGATGTAAAACTACTACTGTTTCCACTCTTTGATGGAATCATTAAAAGTACCTGTTGGCCATGTGACGTTGGGCATCTTGCTCACCATAGCGCCCCCGCACTCGGCGTGCTCGCCGCTCACTACCTTGGGCTTCACATTAAAGATCTTCAGCCATAAGCCGAAGTGTGGCGAGATGCGGAGAAAAGCCTCGCACACGACGATGAATGTCGAGATGTTGAGGAAGGAATTGGGGGATAGATCATGAAAATCGATCCCATAATAATACATGATGCCGCGAACGAACGGGTGGAGGGGAAACCCTAGCCCGCGGACAAAATGAGGGAGGAATACAACCCTCTCGCGGGGTTTCAGAGTAGGGGCGATCTGTCCCGCCGTCGGGAGAGGGTGGCTGATTTTCTTGGCCAGGTACCTGGCCTCCCGAAGCTTTTTGATATCCTTCTCCCGAACGGTAGAGGCCATCCACTTGCCTCCTGCTCCGGATCCGGACATTTTCGGAAGGCCTTTGTGGGCGGAGAATATGAACGCTCGGGCGCTGGAGCTCGAGCGAAGGGGAATGGATCGGGGAGAAGAAAGCGTGGGTGCGAAAGGGAGTCCTTATCCCCTTATAAAGGCAGCAGGGATTCTGCGCCTCCCCACTTGCCTGGTAAACTCGCTTATTCCCCAAGTGCCGTGATTGATGGCGCGGTTGGGTTACCCACACCCGTATTGATGAGAATCCTGTGATAAGGGGACACGATCTCTGCTTCGACAAGACGTGCCAGGAAAACCGCCTCGCAATATGAGCAGTAGCTGGTTGAGAAAAACGGTTCGAATAATGACCAGGCCATGGCGTGATGTCACGCTCTGAAATTTGTCAGCAGATTAGATTTGTGGGAAATTGTACTCTCTACGGTGGTATGTGGAATTTGTTTTGCAGAGCCGGACACGATCCTTGTGTTCATAATCTTCTATGGAGTATTCGGAGGAGGAACCCGCCTTGCAATGCCGAAGACAATCTGTGCGCCGGACTCATCGTCATTGAAGCCTAGTTCAGGGGCTACTGAGGGAGTCCTGGATTAGGGGGTCCTCGGACAGCCGGACTATATACTTTGGCCGGACTGTTGGACTATGAAGATACAAGATTGAAGACTTCGTCCCGTGTCCGGATGGGACTCTCCTTTGCGTGGAAGGCAAGCTTGGCAATTCGGATATGTAGATCGCCTCCCTTGTAACCGACTCTATGTAATCCTAGCCCCTCCGGTGTCTATATAAACCGGAGGGTTTAGTCCGTAGGACAACAACAATCATAGTCATAGGCTAGCTTTTAGGGTTTAGCCTCTACGATCTCGTGGTAGATCAACTCTTGTAATACTCATATCATCAAGATCAATCAAGCAGGAAGTAGGGTATTACCTCCATCGAGAGGGCCCGAACCTGGGTAAACATTGTGTCCCCCGCCTCCTGTTACCATCCGCCTTAGACGCACAGTTCGGGACCCCCTACCCGAGATCCGCCTATTTTGACACCGACACCAACCATTCCGCCATGACCCACGTCCTCAACCAGTGTGGTGTCAAGCTGCAAAGTGACTAAGTGGCGAACTCTTTCTACAGGAAAAACCCACATATGACACCCGTCCCGCGACGTGTCAAGCAAGCAGGCATGGAGCTGGCAAGATAGCCCTACAAGCCTTGTCGGGCAACCAACGACGTGACATTAAGCGGTGCATTTAATGCGCCCTGTCAGCCCGCAAAGTTAGGTATGATAGCACTATTTGCTATCTTATCAGTGCGTAATGACTACTTTGCCATTGTGGTAAGCCCTTGATCTATAAAAGGAGGCCCATGGCGATCGTAGAAAGGGTTAGAAGGTTTGATAACTCACGCCCCCACACGCGCATAGCCACTGCCGCCCCTGCCGGGCAAGTCTACTGCGTTCCACCACCATAATTCCACCATCAATCCACCAAAGCAGGAGTAGGGTTTTACGCCTCACGGCGGCCCGAACCTGGGTAAAAATTCCTATGTGATCTCTGCCGTGCTACCCCATGCTCGTCTGCTCTTTGTGCAACGCGACACCCCCCTGCCGAACCAGCAAGGGGCCTTCTGGTCCCATAGGTGGTCGTGGTTTCCCGCGACACCAAGATGGGAGAGTTGTTGGTGATGATGATGACGATGATTTCCCCTTCCAGGAGGGAAGTTTCGCCGGCGGAATCGCTCCGCCGGAGGGCAAAAATGCTCCTGCCCAAGTTCCGCCTTGAGACGGCGGGGCTTCATCCTGAAAGTCCTCTCCTTATTTTTTTCTAGGTCAAAATGACTTATATACCATAAGAGGGGCACCGGAGTTTGGCCGAGGAGGGCACAACTCACCAGGGCGTGCCCAGGTGGGTTGTGCCCACCTGGTGGGCCCCCTCTAGTACTTATTTGTTCCAACAATTCTTATTTATTCCATCAAAATTCCCGTGAAGTTTCAGCTCATTTGGAGATGTGCAGAATAGGTGGCCTGACGTAGCTTTTCCAGGTCTAGAATTCCAGCTGCCGGTATTCTCCTTCTTTGAGTGAACCTTGCATATTATGAGAGAAAAGGCATTAGAATTACTCCAAAAGGCATTATTATGCATAAAAACAATGTAAATAACAGTAGGAAAACATGATGCAAAATGGACGTATCAGGCACTCCGGCACCACCGAGGGAGAGGGGAAGAGAGGCTCACCCTCCGGCTTGCTCCTCCATGACCACCCCCTAGATGGGGAGAGAACCTCTGGTCCTTAGGCTCCATGGTTCCCGGAGGGGTGAGAGCCCGTCCGAGATTGGATCTCTCTCTGCTCTCTTCTGTTTCTACACCCCCGTTTATGGCCAAAAACCGTTTCTTATATTCCCGGAGATCCGTAACTCAGATTGGGCTGATATTTTGAGGAGATTTTTATCTGGAAATTATCTTTCTTACGGTGAAAGAAGGGAATCAACCAACCTACAAGGTGCCCACAAGGCAGGGGCGCAGCTAGGGGGTAGGTCGCGCCCTGGTGCCTTGTGAGACCCTCGAGCACCGTCTTGCGTTGATTCTTCCTTCGAAAATTCACATATATTCCATAAAAAATCTCCGTAAATTTTTATCGCGTTTGGACTTTGTTTGGTATGGTATTTCTGCGAAACCAAAAAACATGCAAAAAACATGAACTGGCACTAGACACTGAATCAATAAGTTAGTCCATAAAAATAATTTAAAAGTGCAGCAAAACCAGATAAAACTCATGTAAATATAGCATGAATACTTAATAAATTATAGATTGGAGATGTATCAATACGCCATTTGTGTATGAATGGACTATGTCCAAATTCAATAGTCGGACACAGTTTTATATAGCTTGCGTAACTTCTTAGATGCAGTTGGCCTTTGTGTCACGGGTGCAGCGAGTCATTGATAAGATTGAGTAAACACATTTTTGGATAGTGATTGATACAAATGTAATGTGAGCGTTGGAATACTTTTACTCTTGTTCTGCTAAGCTAGATGTGGGCTTCTTCCATGACCTCTTGTCGTAGCCTCCCGTTGACACGAAGGCGTGTTCTGGGATGTGGGTCCATTTTTTGAGCATTGCCCGGACTTTGACCCTTGCGACTAGCCTGATAGCATGTTTTGTCATGTCTGCCCAACCTTGAACCGTTGCGGCTGGCCCAACGGCGTGTTTTGCCAACTCTTTCCTGGACCCTCAACCATTCGGTCAGTTCACATGGTTTCCTTTTTCCCATGTCATCCCGGGTGGGGATTCCCCATCCAGTAGTTCAGGTCAGTTGCCTTGAGAGGTGTGGTGGAGTTTTCGATAAAACTTAGAGTTGATTCACCTTCTCAACCACCCTTTGGGGATGATTTCATGGAGGGAACATCTGCTATACATGAACTTCGCAGCCACAGTTGGTTTTTGCGCCAATGGTGCAACGAATCTCCTTTATGTCAACCCGGTTGTTGGGTTATCATGGCCGGCCAAAGAAGTACATAGGCAACAATCACCATTGTCTATCGTTGGTAAATATCACTTGCAGGCCATTCACGAGGAATATCCTTCAAATAGTTCACCTAAATTTTTTGTTCTATTAGTTACTTCTCTTCTTGATTTTAGTTGGTCTCTACGGTAATTGTTGTGACTAGTCTCTTCGAATAGTTCACTCAACTTCCAGTTCATGTTTCAAATAGTTCACTTAACTTCCAGACCGCGGTTGATCTCTAACCCAATCGTATGCACCTAGACCAAGGGTAAAAGTGCTCCCTCCAATCCCAAGATCAAGTGGGCAGGGCCCAGACCCATGGAACCGATGCTCGCGAGCACCAGGCAGATGGTTTTCAACGCCGGGCGCTGTGCTAGCTTTGATGGATGGTATGTTTTGCAATCTCTACCCGGCTTTGGAAACTATGGCCTGGTCGGATGGCATATGCGCTCGCTCATCGTGCTCTTCCATGGCATTTGAATCGTCTCGTCGGTTCTCTTTGCTTCCTTCTGCTCGTGTGGTTTTGGATTGGGGTGCACGGTTCTGATGGTTCACGTCATTTGCTGTGGGGGGTGCGGTCGGTCTTTCTATCAATCCGGTTGTTGGGTTGCCTTGGCCGGACAATGAAGTACATGTACAATGCTCATCGTTGTCCATCATAGGTAAATATACAAGGCAAATACAAACACAATACAAATATAATCACTTGTAGGCAATTCAAAACATCCTTCAAATGGATGACCTAATTTTGACAGGCCGGAGCACCAAAATAAATATCAGAGTCGGTGATTCCCTTGGACAGCGGCCTCTGCGAGAAACAAGATGGACCAGAGGGAGAATTGGGAAGGGGAGGTTGGACAAATGGAGATGCGACAGTGACGGCCACGACGCCCTATGGCATGTTGGCGTAGATTGGCTAGGGAGGGAGGCAAACCGGCGCCCCTATATCTCGCCTTCAGCGAGTGCAACTCCCGACTCGCTGAAGGGGGAGTGAGATGAGCCGGCCCACGCGCGTGGCAGGCCGCAACCTCTTTTTTTGTTTTTTCTCTTTTATGTTCTTGTTTTTTTCTTTATTCTTGTACTTTTCTTTATACTTTAAAATAATCTACACACACACAAAACACATTTGAAAAATGTTGAACAAGTATTTGAAAAAAGTTGAACAAGCATTCGAAAAAATGTTGAATGTGTACATAAAACAATTGTTGATCATATATTAAAAAATGATGAAATTTGTTGACCATGTATATAAAATAATCAAGGATTTTGAAAGAAAAATGTTAAATAAGTATTTGAAAAATGTTAATCCAGCATTCAGAAAATATTAATGTGTATAGAGAAAATGTTGACCATGTATTAAAAAATGATGAAAAAATTTGATCATGTAAATGAAAATGTCAATCAAGCATTTAAAAAATATTGAAGAAGTGTTTGAATTTTTTTAAACAAGCGTTTGAAAAATGTTGAATGTGTAAAGAAAAACTGTTGACCATGTATTCAAAAAATGTTAATATTTTTTTATCTGAAAACTTTGAATCAAGCATTTAAAAAAATGTTTAAAATGTGTAGAAAAAATGTTGATCATGTATTGAAAAAATGCTAATCTTGTATTGAAAAATGTCTAAAAAGTTTAATTTATACTGGAAAAATGTTAGACATGAATTAGAAAAATGTTGTTGGCATGTACAAAAAATGTAAATAATAACCAAAAGAACAAAGAAAACTGAAAAAGAAGTAAACTAAACAAAAGGAACATGAAATTGAAAAGAAAATGCAAGAAAGAGTGGGAAAAAATGGAGAAAAAAGAAAACCCAGTCGAATAGCCTCAAGTAGGGCGCCCCCCTACAACTTACCACGAGAGGGACCTGGGCGGAGTGGCTACCAGCACCCGTGATCTGTCTAGAGAGCAGGGATCGATCCCTGCTTCTCCCATTTCCTATCTTACTCTTAATCGTTACGTGCAAGCGAGTGGGCCACCCAATACGGCGCAGGAGGAGGGAAAACCTTCACATCGTGTTTGGTTCAGGAGAATTAGAGATGGGGAATGGGAGTTGAGGGGTGAGGAGATTAAAAGTCCATTGTTTGATTAGAAGGAATGGGAGTTGACGAGTGAGGAGATTAAAAGTGCAATGTTTGATTAGAGGGAATGGGAGTTGAGGAAGCCAATTCTCACCTATCTCTTCTCAGGGGGTACACTATTAATTTGTGAGAAGAGTTTTATCCCATGCTAATTCCCATCATATACCAAACAAGGGAATGGGAGTAAAACTCTACTTCCCATGCCTAATCCCTCCATAAACTCCCTTTTGAAAACTCTCATTCCCATGCCCGAATGGTTACCAAACAGGTGATACGTCTCCAACGTATCTATAATTTGTGATTGTTCTGTGCTATTATAATATCAATCGTGGATGTTTTATATGCAGTTATATATTAATTTTTGAGATTAACCTATTAACTTAGTGCCCAATGTCAGTTGTTGTTTTTTGCTTGTTTTTGGCTTTTCAAGAAATCATTATCAAACAGAGTCCAAACGAAGAAAATCTTTGGATTAATTTTTCTTGACCAGACGAGACCCTAGAAGGTTTGGGAGAAGACCTGAAGAGTCAAGAGGTAGCGAAGCTCAGGAGGCGCGCCCTAGGGGGGCAGGCTTGTGGGCCCCTCGTGGCACCACTTGATCTAATTCCACCTCTATAAATTCTCAAATATTCCCTTGACCTTAGAGAGCCACCCGAAATACTTTTTTTTTCCGCCGCAAGTTTTTGTTCTCGTGAGATCCCATCTGGAGGCCTCCGCCGGTACTCTGCTGGAGGAGGAATCAATCACGGAGGGGATCTACATCAACATTGATGCCCTTCCGATGATGTGCGGGTGGTTTACCACAGACCTACGGGTACATAGCTAGTAGCTAGATGGCTTCTTCTCTCTCTTTGATCTTTAATACAATGTTCTCCTCGATGTTCTTGGAGATCTATTCGATGTAATGACTTTTTGCGGTGTATTTGATTGGATCTGATGAATTGTGAGTTTGATCAGATTATCCATGAATATTATTTGAGTCTTGTCTGAACTGTTTTATGCATGATTGTTATAGTTTTGTATTTCTCTCCGATCTATTGATTTGGTTTGGCCAACTAGATTGATTTTTGTTGCAATGGGAGAGGTGCTTTGTGATGGGTTCGATCTTGCGGTGCTCAATCCCAGTGACAGAAAGGGATATGACACGTATTTGTATCGTTGCCATTAAGGATAAAACGATGGGGTTTATTCATGCGTGAGTATTCTTTGTCTACATCATGTCAGCTTGCTTAAGGCGTTACTCCATTCTTTATGAACTTAATACTCTAGATGCATGCTGGATAGCGGTCGATGTGTGGAGTAATAGTAGTAGATGCAAAATCATTTCAGGCTACTTGTCTCGG
The DNA here is from genome assembly GCF_002575655.3 of Aegilops tauschii subsp. strangulata. Classification (NCBI taxonomy): domain Eukaryota; kingdom Viridiplantae; phylum Streptophyta; class Magnoliopsida; order Poales; family Poaceae; genus Aegilops; species Aegilops tauschii. The sequence continues at coordinate 134,262,478 of NC_053040.3, forward strand.
ACGTGATGCCTATATGCATTTCTTCGATATCGTCATGATTATTTGCTTTTCTATCAATTGCCCAACAGTAATTTGTTTACCCATCGTATGCTATTTTCAAGAGAGAAGCCTCTAGTGAAAAACAATGGCCCCGGGTCTACTTTTATTATATATTAATAATCCTAAAAATACCTTGCTGGAATTTGACTTTATTTATTTTATTATTTATTTTTGTTCTATCTATCTATCACCATACAATTTAATCTTGCAAGTAACCGTCGAGGGATTGACAACCCCTTGATCGTGTTGGGTGCAAGGATTTGTTATTTTCTGGGTAGGTGCTGCTAATGAGGTGTTGCGTTGTTCTCCTAGTGGATTGATAACATTGGTTCTTAATTGAGGGAAATACTTATCTTTACTGTACTTCATAATCCTCTCCTCTTCAAGGAAATCCGAACACAGCTCACAAGTAGCAGGAATAATTTCTGGCACCGTTGCCGGGGAGACATCATCAACATCTATCAAGTGCCATCGCATAAACTTTCATCTCCTTGCAATTAATTTATTTGACTTTTCCTCTCATTTTCATCTCCCCACTTCTAATTTTTTTACGGATATACAAAAATATTTTCCGTTTGCCTTTTTCTTGTTTGCTTCTTTGCATGCTTGTTATCTTGTTTTCCTAGCCACGATGCTCAAGAAAATACAAAATTATGTGATTTTTCCAATACTAATAATAATGATTTTATTAGTACTCTGATTGCTCCTCCCACCACTAGTGTGGAGACTTGTGATATTAATGCCGCTTTGTTAAATCTTTTTATGAAAGAAACATTTTTTGGTAGTCCTAATGAAGATGTTGCATCCCATCTTAACACTTTCGTATAATTGTGTGATATGCAAAATAAAAAAGATGTGGATAATGATATTTTCAAATTAAAATTATTCTCATTCTCATCGCGGGATCGTGCAAAATTTTGGTTTTCATCTTTGTCACGAAATAGTATCTATTCTTGGGATAGGTGTAAAGATGCTTTTATTACCAAGTATTTTCCTCCCGCAAAAATCATTTCCCTTAGAAATAAAATTATGAATTTTAAGCAACTTGAGCATGAACACGTTGCTCAATCTTGGGAAAGGATGAAATTAATGATAAGAAATTTCCCTAGGATTATCATATAAAAAAAATTATGGATGATCATATAAAAAATTATGCGGGATTGAATTTTGTTTCTATTTTTTTAAGATTCCATCGCGTATGGTACTTTTATGGAGATTACATTGGGAGAAGCTACTAAATTTCTTGATAACATTATGGCAAATTATGCACAATGGCATACTGAAAGAGCCCCTACTAGTAAAAAAGTGAATTATGTTGAAGAAATTAGTACTTTGAGTGATAAAGTTGGTGCCCTTATGAAATTGGTTGCTAGAAAAATACTCATATTGATCCTAATGATGTGACATTGTCCACTTTTTAGGAGCAAAATAATGATCCCGTAGATGTGAATTTTGTCTCGTGAAATAGTTTAATAGTATTGCTTATAGAGGTAAGGTCTATCCTAGACCATTTCTAAGAAATTCCTCTAATAATTATGGAAATTCCTGTGGTAATTCATATAATAATAATAATAATAGGATACCCTCTGATCTTGAGAATAATATCAAAGAATTTATTAATGCTCAAATTTTTTTCAACACTACGATAGAGAAAAATTGAATAAACTTGATGATATGTCTAGGAGCATTGATAGAATTATTCTAGATGTGGAAAATCTTAAAACTAAAAAGTTTCCACCCAAGATTGATATTAATGAATCAATTAAAACTTTATATGTTTCCATGGATGAGAATAAGAAAAGAACATCTATACTAAAAGCTAAACAAGAATTTTTAGAAAAAGCAATTCCTCCCGATTTCTATCGCAATAATGATGAGGACATTAAAAATGATTGGTGTTTCATGTATTGATTCCTTGTTTAGAAATATAGAACTTGATGAAAAGGGGACTGAAGAAGAGTCAACTTTAGTTAGAAGGCATCCCCATAATTAGAAGGGTGAAAATCTTGATGAAAAATTGATAAAAGTGGGTTTGGAGAGGTAAAAACTTTAAATAGTGATGTGACCACTCTCTTGGATTACAAAGACTTTAATTATAATAGTTGTTCTTTGATTGAGTGTATTTCTTTGTTGCAATCCTTGCTTAATTCACCCAATGCTTATGAAAAAAATAAGGCTTTTACTAAAAATATTGTAGAAGCAATGATGAAAGCTTTAGAAGAAAAGCTAGAACTAGAAGTTTTAGTTCCTAGAAAATTAAATGATGAGTGGGAACCCGCCATGTTAAAATTCAAAATTATGAGTGTAATGCTTTATGTGATTTGGGTGCTAGCGTTTCCACAATTCCAAAATCTCTATGTGATGTGCTAGGTTTTACCAATATGGATAAATGTTCTCTTAATTTGCACTTGGCGGATTCTACTATTAAAAAGCCTTTGGGCAGAATTAATGATGTTCTTATTCTTGAAAATATGAACTATGTTCCCTTTGATTTTATTATACTTAACACTGATTGCAATCCGTCTTGCCCCATAATACTTGGTCGATCGTTCTTACGAACCATAGGTATTGTTATTGACATGAAAGAAGGGAATATAAAATTCCAGTTTCCATTAAAGAAGGGTATGGAACACTTCCCCAGAAATAAAATTAGGCCACCATATGAATCAATCACGAGGGCCACCTATGGAACTAGAAACAAAGATGACAATACTTGAAACTATGCATTATGCCTAGCTAGGGGCGTAAAACATTAGCACTAGTTGGGAGGCAACCCAATAGTTATCTTAATTTTCTTGTTTATTTTTATGTTTTTTGTGTGCACACAATTATGCTACTTTTATGGTTGTGTTATTGTGCTTTAATTAGTGTTTGTGCCAAGTAAAGCCTTTAGGGTGATTTGGATGATAGTTGACTTGATTCTATGAAAAAACAGAAACTTTTGCGCCCAGTTGTAGAATTTTGTAAATTCACAAACACATGATTTTGCTCAGAATTTTTTTAAAATAATTTATATAAAAATTTCCCATGTTTACTATTTTTTCAGAATTTTTATAGTTACATAAGTATGGTTAATGTTCAGATTACTACAGACTGTTCTGTTTTGATATATTCTATTTTTGATGCGTTGTTTGCCTATTTTGATGAATCTATGGATTGTATCGGGGGGTGTAAGCCATGGTGAAGTTATAATACGGTAGGTATAATGAAAAAATAAAATATTAATGGGTTTGCAACAATACTTAAAGTGGTGATTTGCTTTGTTATACTAACGGATCTCACGAAGGTTTTGTTAAGTCTTGTGTGCTGAAGTTTTCAAGTTTTGGGTGAGATCACAATGGATGAAGGAATAAGGAGTGTCAAGATCCTAAGAATGGGGATGCTCAAGGCACCCAATGTAATATTCAAGGACTCCCAAGCAACTAAGCTTGGGGATGCCCCCGGAAGGCATCCCCTCTTTCTTCTAACGACCATCGGTAATATTACTCGAAGCTATAGTTTTGTTCATCACATGTTATGAGTTTTGCTTGGAGCATCATGTATTATATGAGTCTTTGCTTTATTTTCTTTTTAGTTTGTCACAATCATCTTTGCTGGACATACCTATTTGAGAGGGACACACATTTATCATGATTTGTTAGAACACTCTATGTGCTTCACTTATATCTTTTGAGCTAGGCAGTTGCTCTAGTGCTTCACTTAAATCTTTTTGAGCACCGCGGTGATTATATTTTGAAGAAATTTTTGCACTCTCATGCTTCACTTATATCTTTTTAGGAGTTGATAATAGCAATGTTAATTTGCATAGATATGAATTTGGTCCCAATGTGATGAATATTCAAGAAGGATATAATAAAAACTTTCATGAAGATCATTGGATGTGATAAGTTTGATCCCTTGCAATAGTTTTGCGATATGGAGATGATAATTAATATGTGAGTCATGTTAGTGAGTAATTGTGATTTAGTAGGAATATTGGTATTAAGGTTTGTGGTTCCCTATGCAAGCACGTAAAGTCAATAGTTATGCAATGAAGTTACATCTACTTATGGTGCATTATTCAGTGTTCGTTATGTTCAATGCATGTTTATGACCATTTTCCTTTTTTGGTTGTTCGCTTCTCAATCTATTTGCTAGCCTTCATTTGTACTAAGCGGAAATATTTCTTGTGCATCCAACTCCTTAAAACCAAAGTTGCGCCAAATGAGTCCACCATACCTACCTATATGCGGTATTTCCATGCCGTTCTAAGGAAATTTGCATGTGCCAACTCTAATTATTCAAAATATATTTTCATTTTGTATGCCCGTACCGCTCATGTGGCGGTAGAGGGTGGCCAATATTTTCCATGCTAGGTGGGTTATTCTCATGATGAGTGTTTATTCACTTGTCATTGCACGAGAAAGTGGCAGGTAATAGGGATGCCCAGTCCCACAATGAATCAAAAAAGAATAATAACAAAATTCCTTGGAAAGTGTTGGTATGGAAGGCACCCATGGATACGTCTAGCCATGGCTTGTGAAAGAATGGTGGAAAGGAAATGAACTTTATTTTCTATTTTAGAACTGCATATAATGTGTCTAGCATGGAAGATATTGAAAATTCTCGGTCGTAGCATTGACAGGTAAAGCATGCCTCTCAAAATAATGTTATCTCTCTAATTTAAGCTTTGAGCTCTGGCATCTCTACAAACCTCTACTTCCCTATGCGAAGGGCCTATCTATTTTACTTTTATGCAATTTTTATTTTTATTTTGAGTCTTCATCTTCTCTTATAAAGCACCAACTAGGGAACACTATTGTCAGGCTTGTGCATTGGATGTAGCTAATATTGAGTGTGTTTCATGAATGGATCAATGATTGAGCATAATGGGCTATGGATAACTTTCTTTAGTGTTGCTATTTTGAAAGGCATGGTTTCTTGTTAGTATGCTTGAGTATTTATGTTTTCATATCAAACTATAGACTATTGCTTTGAATCATTCAAATCCAAATGTCCATGCAACAAAAGAAAAGATTACATGATGAATATGAAAGGTATCATTCCACATCAAAAATTCTATTTTTATCATTTACCTACTCGAGGACGAGCAAGAATTAAGCTTGGGGATGCTTGATACTTCTCGAACGTATCTATAATTTTTGTTTGTTCCATGCTATTATAGTATTAGCCTTGGATGTTTTATATGCAATTATATATCATTTTTTGGGAGTAACCTATTAACCTAGTGCCTAGTGCCAGTTGCTGTTTTTTGCTTGTTTTTTGGCTTTTCAGGAAATCATTATCAGACAAAGTCCAACGAAGAAAAAACTTTGGATTAATTTTCTCTGGACCAGAAGAGAACCTAGAAGGTTCGGGAGAAGGCCTGAAGAGTCACGAGGGAGCGACAAGTTCAGGAGACAAGTTCATGGCACCTCTTAACCTAAATCCGCCTCTATAAATTCTCAAATATTCCCCTGACCTCAGAGAGCCACCTGAAATACTTTTTCCGCCGTCGCAAGTTTCTGTTCTCGTGAGATCCCATATTGAGGCCCCCGCCGATACTCCGCCGAAGGAGGAATCAATCATGGAGGGGCTCTACATCAACCTTGCCGCCCTTCCGATGATGTGTGGATCGTTTACCATAGACCTACATGTCCATAGATAGTAGCTAGATGGCTTCTTCTCTCTCTTTGATCTTCAGTACAATGTTCCCCTCGATGTTCTTGGAGATCTATTCGATGTAATGACTTTTTGCGGTGTGTTTGTTGGGATCCGAGGAATTGTGAGTTATGATTAGATTATCCATGAATATTATTTGAGTCTTCTCTGAACTCTTTTGTGCATGATTGTTATAGCTTTGTATTTCTCTGATATATTGATTTGGTTTGGCAACTAGATTGACTTTTCTTGCAATGGGAGAGGTGCTTTGTGATGGGTTCGATCTTGCGGTGCTCAATCCCAGTGACAGAAAGAGACATGACACGTATTTGTATCGCTTCCATTAAGGATAAAATGATGGGGTTTATTCACGTGTGAGTATTGTTTGTCTACATTATGTCATCTTGCTTAAGCCGTTACTCCGTTCTTTAGGAAGTTAATACTCTAGATGCATGCTGGAGAGCGGTTGATGTGTGGAGTAATAGTAGTCGATGTAGAATCATTTCGGTCTACTTGTCTCAGACGTGATGCCTATATACATGATGATTGCCTTGCATATCGTCATGATTATTTGATTTTCTATCAATTTCCCAATAGTAATTTGTTTACCCACCGTATGCTATTTTCAAGAGAGAAGCCTCTAGTGAAAACGGCCCCCGGGTCTACTTTTATTATATATTAAAAATTCTAAAAATACCTTGCTATAATTTGACTTTATTTATTTTATTTTGTATTTTTGTTCAATCAATCTATCTATCACCAGACAATTTAATCTTGAGAGTATACGCCGAGGTATTGACAACCCCTTGATCGCGTTGGGTGCAAGGATTTCTTATTTTGTGTGTAGGTGCTCCTAACGAGGTGTTGCGTGGTTCTCCTACTGGATTGATAACCTTGGTTCTTAACTAAGGGAAATACTTATCTCTACTGTACTACATCATCCTCTCCTCTTCGAGGAAATCCCAACGCAGCTCATAAGTAGCAACATGCTATCAGCGAGAGTCCCCTCTCATCTCGCTTAATGCGAGATATAGACGCTGCGGAGGCAAATGGGTAATTGTGGCCGGCTACTAGCGTTTATGGGCTTTATCCACTTGCCCAAGTTATTTTTCTGAATGTCCACCGACGCCATTGGAAGTATTTTTATGGATGGCACGTGGGACCAGTGGGATCCAACACCACTTACATCCCGAAGCTACGAATTGGTGGAATCATTTGAGTTGTTCAGAGCATCTCTAGCAGATCCCGCATACCGGGCCATCTGGTATAATAACTGCCAGTTTGCGGGATGCATCCCGTATCCTCATCTTGAATGGATCCTCCAAATCCAACTGTCCCGATTTTTTTGCGGGATCCCGAATCCCCGAGCTCATTTCCTGCATATCTACGGGATTTCACCTGATTTTGCTGGACCCCTTTCCCTTGGCGCAAAACCACTTCCGCTGGCTTCAAGTCCCACCTCCCACGCCGCCACCGCCTCCAATCTCGCATCTGACCTCACCACCAAGCCTCGCGGCGTCTGAATTTGGCCGGATGGAGTACCCGCCGCCCTCGGCTGCCCCATACCATGTGTCGGCAGTGCCTCCACCGCCATCGGTTCGTCTACCAGCGCCGGGAACAACCCCAACTTCTTTCGCCGCTGCCCCAACTCCTTTTGTCGCTGCAATCAGAAGGAAGAAGCAGGGGAACCACACCGTCCAACACGGCGCGGCCGGCGTAGCACCACCAACCCTGAGGCCCCACTCCGATTCCGCCCATCAAGGGTGCGGCCGCGCGGGCGGGAGGAATAAGACCCCCTCCACTAGCTCGTCTGGTGCGCGGGCAAGGGCACGGAGGAAGAAGGTGATCGCAACAAGGCTTCAAGCTCCTCCTCCGCCTCCGGCCGACGAGGGCATGCACATTCATGGCGAAACCGCCGGCCACGCCTACAACATGTTCGATGAAAGGGCCGGGAGGTATGAACTTGTTATTTCAATTGGTTTGCTCCGGTGATCCATTCTTCGGCTATTCGGGACACTTGTTTGATCTCAGACATTTAATTTTGTAGCCAAAATGTGCCCTCCACACATATCAAGATGTTGGTCGAGAGCATGGTGGATTTGAGTTCCCCCTCGGCAATTTTGATGCATCTTTTGTTGAGGTCGAGGCATCAGTGAATGAAGAGAATGACGATGATGGTGACGTGCAAGAGATTAACGAGGCCGGCTATGATGCTAGGATGGGGAGGACGTGAAACTACATGGAGATGGAGGATGTGTGCTTAGTTAAAGCATGGGAAAGCATCTCTCTTGATACCGTGGTCGGCACGGATCAAAGCTGTGGGAACTATTGGCAAAGAATTGAGGACAAATATCACCACATGATGCCATTCCCTTTTGGCCGGAGGTTGAAGTCACTTCAAAGCCGTTGGGACACCATCAAAAAATCTTGCGGCCGTTGGAGTGGGTGCTTGGAGGCCATGCGAAACGCACCTCCAAGTGGTGTCACTATTGATGATTATGTGAGTATTTCACCATCTTTATCTCTTTGGTCATGTATATAAGAAGAGTATGAGCTCATAGTTGTCTCAATGTTTGTTTGAAGGATCGCATGCCAATGAGTACTACAAGCAAACCGGGGGCAACAACAGTCGGTCATTCAATCTTCACCGTTGTTGGAAGTGGCTCTGAGATGATGAGAAGTGGAGGGTGACAAAGAATGCCCTCCCCCTCCCAATGAATGACGTTAAATTGGAAGATGAAGATGATAGCGATGATGCACCAAGAGGAGGGCGAAACAAGGACAAACCAGATGGAAACAAGAAGGAGAAAGCAAGAGTGAAGAGGACGGCCGAGGCAATCACTTTGAGAGATCAAATTGGTGAGATGGCCAAGATGAAAGAGGCCATGTTAGTAAAGCATTGGAATGCTAAAGTTTCCATGGCCGAGAACAAAGATAAGCACAAGGAGGAGAAGTGGGAGAAGAGATGCAACTTTGAGGAGCGCAAGATCCTCAACAAAAGAGGAAGGACGAGAGGATCCCCGAGGAGGACAAGCTCATGATGATGAATCTGGAGGGCATGGACGCAATGGAAATATAATTTTGGGAGATGAAAAGAATGGAGATCATGCTACAGAGGAAGATGTAGCTTCAAAATCTTATGGCCGATGGTGGTGTTGGGTTTGGAGGTTTTTTTTCTTTTGGCAATGTTGGTGGAGGGTTCGGCATGGGTGGTGTCGTGGATTTGTCACGACAGATGCCTAGTGTGAGGACTTAGTCGTGAGGCCAACGCATCTATGTGGTAGCTTGAGAGGGGTTGAGCGGAATCGAGAGACACAACACAAGACAAGGATTTAGACAGCTTCGGGCCCCGGGAAACATCATCCGGTAACAACCCTACAACTGTTTGTGGCTAGGTTTCATTATCATCACGAGGAAGTCACCGTAAACCGGCTCTCCTAGTTATGCCTAGCCCTAAAGATTATTTCTTCCCCCCTCTTGGGGTGCCCTGCCCCTCCTTATATAAGTTGAAGGGGCGAGTTACATGTAGAGTCCATCTCGGACTAAGACTTAAACTATTCTGACTCCTCTTCATGGGATTCTTAACATCTTGGGCTTCTTAACGTCTCGGGCTTATTAACCCCAGGTGACTCTGTCTGCCGGGTTATGATCTGACTTAACATCTGCCGGGTTATGACTATCTGCCGGGTTATGATTGTCTGCCAGTTTACCAAGTCCCAGCCGGGTTATAACTCCGGCCAGGTCATACCGCGGGGTATATCCCCGACATTAGCCCCAGTTTAATTTGGATTTATCCATGTTAAACTGATCCAGATCATCCTTAAGTCCTTGTCATTTCCTTCTTCTAGAAAATCCGGGTTAACAGACCAACTTCATAATCAATTTGCTGACGTTGGTTTCTGAGAGAAAAATTGTGAAGAATAATTCATTTGACTCAGCTTCCAATGCTTAAAAAATATTGGTCCTTGAAATACTCATCTGATTCTTCAGCCGTCTTGAAGATGTAAAACTTGCCGGTTTATCATTGCCAAAATTGCCGGTTTATGAATATTGATGGCACGGGGTCATAATCGTTGTTAACATCAAGCTTAAAAATATACCTCTTATATACATATCACTTGTAGCCCCCAAGTCTTAAGGAGGGAACGTAGTAACATCTTAAGACTTGCTTCAATATGAATGTCACAAGCTCGAAGAAATCCAGGTTGTTCATCTCAACCATTAGTCATAAACTGAGTATTCCACATATGTAGCCCCCAAGTGCCGGGTTGTCATGCTTGCAACAACTTGGGACTTGTCATTGCCTTATGCTCATAAAAACTTCAACCAGTGTAACCCCCAAGGGCCGGGTCATTATGCAATAATGAGCAGGGACTTTATAGATATGATCATGTAGACTTTGAACAGCAACGTGTAGCCCCCAAGGGCCGGCTCAGTAAGATAATATTGAGCTGGGACTTTATATATACTTAATTGAGAATAACATTATATGATGTAAACCCCATCATGGGGCTTGAACCCATGTCCACTAGGTTGAGAGCTTTGTGCTTTACCAATTGAGCAGTGGATCCTTCAATATAGTGGATTAAGACTTGTGTACCTTGAATTGTTGACAGGAGCAATTGGTAGCTCCCAAGGGCTGGCTCATTACGATGTGATGAGTCGGATCTTCAATAAGGCTAGTAAAAATGAATTTGCATTAGCCCCCCAAGTGTCATGGTGCATGCTTGCAGCGACATGAGACTTGCATATTTGACGTAATCTCAACTTGAATAATGTAGCCCCCAAGTGCCGGGTTGTAACACTACAAAAAAATACACTTCCGTGATGATACGTGTTTGTCACAGTAGGTCACGTTTTCTGTCATGCATGTACATCCATCACAAATTTATGACAGAATCAAGATAGTCATACCTGTGCTGTCGTAGAAGTGTTCCATGACATTACGAAAATTATCATCACGGAAGTGTCCACTTCCATGACGATAAATTGCGCGTCACAGAAATGCTTTCATCAAGGGTGACCGACACGTGGCATCCACCGTAACGGAACTCCGTTAAGCTATCGGGTCTGGTTTTGGATCCGATAACCCGTTAACAACCCCGACTAATGGGGATTTTCCACGTGTAAAATCATCATTGGCTGGAGGGAACACGCGTCGGCTCGCCATTGGGACAGATGTCATCCACTCATTGGACCCAAAGCGCCTATGATACGTCGACACGTGGCACGGCCCAACAGAGGCCCATTCCTATGAAAAGGCCGGCCCGTTTGACTTGGTCAAAAGGTGGCGGGCCGGCCCACGGCAAGCCCGTTAACGGCCTGTTCGCATGTAGCCCATTTACAGTCCGCTAACCCAGGGCCCGTTTACAGCCTATCCGAACTAGGCCCAGTAGCGTCATCTGGGCCGTCCAATATAATTCCAGCCCATTTTAACTTCCGGCCCATGTATGGCCCATGACGTCTTTCGGCCCATATGAGGCCCTTAGTAACCCTTGGCCCATTAACGGCCCGTGGTAAAACTGGCCCGTAATGAACAGTGTACCATTTTATACCCATTAACGGCCCATTATTTCGTTGGGCCGTTTCCAGCCCATGTTATCTTTCGGCCTTCTCAGGGCCCATTTATTCTTGGGCTCATTTCCAACATTCGTTTACTTTTGGATGATTTCAACTCTAGCCCATTTACGGCCATAATGTGGTCTGTTATTGGCCCATGTTTGGCCAACCGATCATACGGCCCGTAGAAGGCCCATTGATGATACGGCCCGTAGAAGGCCCATTCTGTCTACGGCCCGTATAAGGCCCATTGTTTCTACGCCCCGTAGAAGGCCCATTGTTTCTACGGCCCTTAGGAGGCCCATTGTTTCTACGGCCTGTAGGAGGCCCATGTTAACTACAGTAAATATGTAGCCCATGGTTAATGTGGCCTAGTTTAAACAGATAGGCTATTGTGGCCACTAGCAAACCACAGAAAAAGAACTGCACTGACTACAAGAAAACAAATAAACAAGACAATAAGGAAATAAATAGGCAAGCAACTTACGCTAGGCTATCACGGCTATTACACATATTACATCCACTGGGCATCAAAGTTCGCCACCAGTGCAAATATAGGGAACAAAGCAGCATATAAACGCCACAGCAAAACAAGTCCAAAACTGAAACCACTTCAGAAGAGCTCAATAAACAATATCCTGGGTACCCATATTGCTGGCAAGATGCTTAGCAAGCTTATTAACTTTCTCTTGTTTGGCGCTTAAATCCTCCAGCACTTGCTGTTGCACCAGAAAGTATGCATCTGAATTCTGCAGGGACTTCCTCAGTCCTTCGGCTTCCTGTCGCATAACATCTGATTGATGTCTTTCAACTTGAAGTTGAGACTCAAGAAGACGAACTGATTCAGGCAGCGAGTTCGAAGAGTTGGTGCCAGTAGTAGTAGCCAGTAACTCAAACACTACATCAAGACAGGACTTTGGGGTTGTCTCAGTGTCTTCAATATAGTTTTTATCAGATTTCTTGGAGACCAACAGGGATGTCTCACTATCTTGAAACTTATCTGCATTACTTCCTGTACCATTGCATAACGGGGTACTCTTCTCCAATATTTTATCCGCATTCTAAAAGAGAAACAAACAAACACATCACAGGTTTACAATGTAGTATATGAAACTCATTTTGGTAAACCAGTTCAGTAGTAAGGTGGACAGGATAATAGCATGAAACAAACATATATCTATGTAGTATGATCACTGTATGGTCTATATCATTCTAGTTTATGTTGCCAAATCAAGATAGATACAGTTCGAATCATATCTATTTAAGACAAAGCAGCTTAGACAGAATATAAGTGTGGGAAACTACACAACAATAACAACACTTGTAAGGTGCATGGCATGAGAATATAACTGTTTATTCAATTGAAACTGAAATCAACATAGAGCAAGTTACAACAGCAAACATGTTAAAGAAACAGGTTTAAAACATACCTGTTGTGCCATTGGAGTTTCAATTGCATCCTTCAAATTTGAAATTAGTTGGTATGAGTAAATACAGTGATGCAAGAGTAAAGTAGTATGAACCATAGCCACGGAACCTGACCTGAGAACAATTCTTCTTCTGCTTTAAGCGTTGACTTGGGGTTCGGAGTGGTGGTCCTCGTGCTTTGGGCACTGCAGTTGCCTTACTAACTGCTCGTGTTTGGGTGCTCTGTGGTGGAGACGGTGCTGTGTCAACAGGAACTGGGTTACTATCTTCTAGGGTTGGGGTTAGAAGGGGTGTAGCTGGTTCTCTGTCCAACCGGGTAGGGGTACAATCTGCGTGAGTCTGGGTTATGTGTGGTGGGGCTGGTTCTTGGGCAAGTACAACCGTGGTTCTATCTCCATCGACAGGTAGCACGATCTTTTCTGAAGACCGTGTTTTTACTCCCACAGATACTGCCATCACCCCCTCCAATTGAAATGGCTGATAAAGAAGAAAAGTAATTAAATTTACAGACATTGTAAGATAGACAGGTGCAATGGATAGTAGGGAAGAAAACAGGGCATGAAATAATTCACATTTATGTTGTCTAACCAAACAGAATAGCAGGACATAATTTCGCATATATGATGGCTAATTAAACAGGATAGCATGACACAATTTCACATGTATGATGGCTAACTAAACAGGATAGAATGACATACTTCAAAATATGATGACTATGTAAACAGGATGACATGATATAACTATAGGATGTGTCTATTAAAGTGGTTGGCATGCCATAAATCACAAACATGTCGTCGATGGAAACATGATGGCATGATATAATTCACGGATAGAATGACATAATTCAAAATATGATGACTATGTGAATAGGATGAGATGATATAACTATATTATGTCTTCAGAAAATGGGTTGGCATGCCATAATTCAGATACATGCTGTCTATGTAAACATCATGGCATGATATAATTCAAATATATGATTTATATACTAAGGAAGTGAGCAGAGGGCAATCGCATATATGATGTGTCAACTAAGGAGATGGCATTCAATATCGTGTATATTATGTAAAAACTAAGCATTGCAATACAACATATGCATGCTATGAGTAATATAACCCTGCCAAGTTTGAGCATACACCTCAGGGGGATAATAGGACTGGTCATCTGCCTCTGAATCCTCCTTTGAAGAGCTATCTGTAACCAGCAAGATATCTGCTGCACCAGGTAGCATTGTCTGATCTGAAGACCTTGTTTTCACTCCAGATTTCTCCATCACCAATTCAAATGGCTGATGCACAGGAAGAGCAGTTGAATATACAAACATTGTCGACAAAAGCAACAAGAAATACAAAAAAAGGACGGCATGATATAATTCACATATATGACGCTTGGCTAAACAGCATGGCATTGCATAATTCACATATATAATGCCTTGCAACAAGATAGCATTGCATAATTCACATATATAATGTCTTGCAACAAGATGGCATTGCATAATTCACACATATGGTAATTAGACACTAAACAGGTGGCATTCACACAAAGCATGTCTAAACTAAGCAAATGGCATAGCAATGCAAGATACCATACGCACGATATGAGCATCATAACCCTGCCAAGTTAGAGCATGCACCTCGGGGGGGGGGGGAATAGGACTGGTCACCTGTCTCTGAATCCTCCTTTGAGGAGCTATCTGTAACCAGCAAGACATGCGCTTCGTCAGATAGCATTGTCTGCTATGAAGACCTTGTTTCCACTCCAGATTTTTCCATGACCGTGTCGAATGGCTGATGCACAGGAAGAGTAATTGAATGTACTAAAATTGTTGACAAATTTAACACTTAATAAAAAATGATGTCATGATATAATTCACATATAAGATGACTGGCTAACCAGGGTGGCATTGCAAAATTCACATATATGATGCCTGGCTAAACAAGATGGCATTGCATGATTCACATATACGATAAAGAAACTAAACATATGGCATTGACACAAAGCATGTCTAAACTAAACAGATGACATCTTTAATGTATACAGTAAGCAATGCAAGGAACCATATGCATGATATTCCCAACATCAGCATGCCAAGTTAGAGCGAAGACCTCATGGGGTAAATAGGAGTGGTCTTCTGCTTCTGAATCCCCCTCAGAACAGTTATCTTCCTCTTGATTACAATCCGAAATGGGTGGAGGGGGGCTGCCTTTGCGCCCACCATGGAGCGACGTCTGCATGAAATTTTATTGCCACGCAAGGCTCGTCTCTTTTGCTCTACATGTTCAGTTCCATTGTGTACAATAACTGACATGCATAGGAATAAAACATAGTGAGATTATGTAAGGAGTGCATGCACAAATCCAGAGTGATGGTAGCAAACTGTGGATAGACCCAAAAAAATGATAGCAGGCAGATAATAGCTTTAGTTAAAAAATACAGATAATGGCTCCTTTAATGTTTGTTTGCACCCAACATGAAACTCATAGTAGACACCCGAGATTAACCAAATAGTAGACAGATAGTACTGATTGCTGCCCCAATATGTACCCCACAACCATTTAAAAACTCAAGTTTCAGCATAAGTTTGGACCTGAGTCGGAGTCTAATAGGTGAACACGACGATAAAGTAGCATGTCATCATATTAAGCGATGCATAACGTAAGCAGACACGAAAGAGTGCAACCTCTCTTGCGGACCCGTGTAGTCCTCAAGGTCATCTGCTCAGTTGATGATGGTAATGCAGTTGTCATGGCTGCCGGCGGCCGGGAAGAAGATCTGAGGCGGTGAAAGACAGTCTGGAGAGCGGATCCCTGCTGTGGTTAACCCTTCCGTCGTTGGAGCAGCTGAGCTGGGGTGGAACACAGCACCGCAGGAGCAGGACAAACCACACAAGGTTTTCTTTGACACATATCTGTAACAGAAGTAATTGTCTAAGGGCTTGTTTGAATTTGAGGATTCTAACAATGCAGGGATAGGAAATAGACATGAATAGGATAGGAATGCACGTACAAAACAGAGAATTTAAAAACACAGGATTTCTGCCAATCTGGGTGTTTGGTTCACAAGAATTGGAAGATCACAGGATGCAAAGAAGCATGGTGAGATTAAGTCAAACCACAAGAAGTGTACAACCTCTTTGGCGAAGCCATGTCAATCTCAGCATGATTGGGTTGGCCGGTGAGGATGCTCCGGCTGACTTGGCTGTCGGAGGAGGGGAAGAAGATCTTAGGCGTCTGGAGATGGAGCCCGAGGTACTGCTCCGCTGTGATGGAGGGTTTCGTCGTTGGAGCAGCTCTGGTGAGTTGTACGACGCCGAGGCTGAAGCAGGACAAGAGAGACAATGTTAACCTGAGTGGAGTTCTAATAGCATCTCCAATAGATGATGTAAAATTCATAACCACAAAGTGCTAGATGTATACATCAGCCACTCATCTCTGGACTTAACTGTCGAAACTGAATTTAACTGTCGAAACTGAACTTAACTGTTGAAACTGAATTTTGTTGTCGAAACTGAATTTTACTGTCGAAACTGGACGCACTAGAGGTGAGGCTACAAGTCAGTCGACTGACTTTTTCATCTCTCGTCAGTCGATTTTGCAGCCGTTGGATACGAAATCAAGGGCCTGCAGTTCATCTTCAACCTCCACCCCCCTGAGCCGCCAGCCACCACTGGCCAAACAGCCGCCCCCCGCTGCCCGCGGCCGGCGGTGCGCCGCCCCGCCCGCCCCAAAAACACTCCCCACCGCCGGTCCGCCGCCGCCCCGGCCATCCCTGTAGACCCCCCCCCCGTGCTGAGCTTTTTCTCCGGCGATCCCCACGCCACCGCCCCACCACCGCCGGCGACCATCGCCCCCACCCTGAACCCTAAGATAGATAGTACAGTACCTCTCCGGCGAGCCCCCCTCCCCGATGCGGCTAGTTCTTCCTTAACTCCAGCGAGCCCCCCACCCCCTGAAAATTGACTGACCCAAAAGTCGATTCAGTCGACTGAAGTGTAGCTAAATCGGAGCAGCATTGCAAGCAAGAGCAAGAGCAGCAGCACGAGCAAGAGCAAGAGCAGACCAGGTAGGGGACCGAGAGCAAGAGCAGACCAGCTGCGCGAGCGAGAGCTAAAGCAGCAGCAGCTCCTACTGATGTGGACGTCGCCGCCGAGGGAGCGACGCCGTGGAGGAAGTGGTCGGCGACGCCGCCGTGGATGGAGTCACGCCGTGTCGGCTCGGGACTGAGCGCCGGCAACACCGTGAGATCGAATTAAGAAGAAAATGCGGTGATTAGTGTACAACCTCTTTTTTTTGAATATTTACTGTGAGGCAAAGCCCCACAACCCTTTATTAAAGAAAGCACAACTGTACAAACAAATTACAGACTATACAAGGAAGGAAAAAGGAAAAGAGTATGGCTAACCAACTGTACCTGCTTTACAACAAAGAAGCAACCCAAGCCAAGAGTTTTGGTTTTGTACAATCCTTCACCCTATGAGCAAGCAAAGAAATATCATGGATGAATTTACACTTCCAAGCACTGAAAGTAGCTCTCTCAGCTCTGAAGGTTCTGCCATTTCTCAAAATCCAAATATTCCATGCTGTTGTTAGCATAACTTCAACGAAGAAAGGGTGCGTGAAGCTGGACCTGGCATGCAGGATACATTGCAGAATATCTGAGCCTCCAGACCAATCAATACCCAAGTAGCTGCAGACTCTACAGCTGAAGGTGCAGTTAAAAAACAGATGGATTCTATCCTCATACGCCATCTCACTGCAAATGAGGCATAGATTGTCATCTTGGTTTGAGCGCCAGTGTCTCCTAACCAGCATATCCTTGGTGTTAAGTCTGTCAAAGAATAATAGCCAGCCGAACACCTTGATCTTCATGGTGCACTTACTCTGCCATAGCCATTTGCAAGGTTGTATTGTAGGTAAGTGTGAGTGCATGATCATGTAAAAACTTTTGACAATGTATCCTCCTGATTGACCAGGCCATATCCAAACATCAGGTATAGTGGGGTCTCTGTCTAACTGCATGATCCAACCTTCCAGCATGTGTAACTCAGCAGCAGCCTCATGAGAAAGAGGCAAATAAAACATAGAGTAAAGATCCTGGGATTGAAGAAATTCCCGCACAGAGATCCTATCATTATTGACAAAAGAAAACAACCTTGGCAATATCCAACATAGGGGTCTAGCAGAGCCCCCAATGTGCCAAGAGTCTGACCAGAACAGAGCAGAATCACCCATGTTGATATGAGCTGAGGCAACCTCTTTGGTGGCGCCGATTAGGCCGTAGCTTCACCAGAGGAAACGGTGATGATGATGCTCTTCCGGTGGTGCAGGTGAAGACGGTGGTGTGGGAATGGAGGTGGCGCGAAAGACGAGGGGAACGCCGGGGTAGCTCCTTGGAGGTGGAGGAAGGGGTGGCTGAACCGGCGGGACGACTAGATCGACGACGGATCCTCATCCGGTATGGTGGAAGTGGGACGTCGAGGTGTTGCTGTGGATGACGTCGTCGGGAAAGAGGCTCCGGCTGGGTGGCGGACGGAGGAGGGTGTGGGGCTTCGCGGGTTTTGCCGGCCTCGGTGTATGAATGGGTGGGTGGATGGGATGGGAGTGGGGAACCATGGCTTAGGGACGCGCTTGTCCGAAATGTGGGGTAAGTTACAAAAGTACCCCCACCGATTTGAGGCGGTTCTTTCGGTTCAGGGGTATCACGGGCATTTCACATGTCGGGATTTCACAGGAGGTGGGAGTTTTCGCGCGCGTTGTAATTTTGGAATAGCAAGGCGCGGGTTGAGATGGACGGAGTTGTCGGAGCACAACAAGACAAAGATATATCTTAAATATTTCAGGCTAACAAGGCGCGGGTTGAAGAGGCGGGAGTTTCGCAGCACGATAGACAGAGACGCTAGCTTGAAATTTCGGCATAACAAGGCGCGGCTTGAAATTTCGGGAGAACAAGTTTAACGTGTACCCAAAAAAATACAATTTAGACTAGTATGATATACTACGTACAATGTGTTTAACACGCACAATACACACACACACACACAAACATCATTTAGACTAGTAAGGTACACGTGCATTGCACGCATGAGATTTGACAACCAAATTATGAATAAATACCACATTATAGCATGTAAGCTTTGAGTCATATATGCATGATGTAGATGTTCGTTTAATTTTTATAGTTCATTTCATTCAAAATCATCTAGTTTTTATAAGAAAGCTAATCTATTTTAAGATTCATGGAATTGTGCGTTGTAAGGCATAAAGTAAAAACAAATCATGTAGAAAAACATTTGGGCAATTCTGATACGGAAGATTCTAGAACAAAGAAGAAGTGCTTGTGTTTTGAGGTTTGTGCATTATGCTTAAGTTCAACCATAGAGTCTTCTAGATTGTACATGTGGCAAAATCTGGTGGAATCTAGATGATATCCAACGGCCAGTCGTGCTCAAATTTGCCAGCTCTGCACCACCGGATTGGCCTCATCCAACGACCATATTTGAAAGTTAAAGTTATCCGCAAACTATATAAAAAATATAAAATATTATATATATATAGGGGTATAGATATAGATATGTGATGCGAAAGCCACCCATCATCTCCAATTAGAATAGTGATTCCATGCACGGATGCAATGTGGCCAAACGATGTCTGCCATCGGTATCTCAAATTCAAACCAATCTGACCTTGTTCAATGTGTATACATTGCAACATGCTCGTTTCCAAACCACACCGCGCAGATCTCCGTTATATTCATGCATGCATGGGTTTCAAACATCATGATCTCTTATTCAAATATTTGAATTCAACTTTACATTGATTATGACCTCACCTAGTCTTTTACACCCACACATTGGTCTTCTCTTTATAATTGTACCACTAACTTTCTCTCGTGCATGCATGCACACACACTACCAGTCGGCATTATCCATCGCACACATGCAATCTTTTTCTTCAGGTCGGTCTCCCATGAAGGCACACACACACACATCCCCCTCCCCATCATATCGGGCATTCTTCACGTGCATGCGCAACGATCGATGTTCCTCTATGTGTGTGTGTGTATAGCTAGGTCTTTCATAGTTTTCCACATCAACCGATAAATCTATATATCTAGTGAGGTCTCACCCTCTTTCCCATGTCCACATCGATCAATCTATACCTCTCTATATAGGATTACATATATAGCTAATACACCCACATTAATTATATATCCAACGGCGCCCTCTCATCATCCATGCCTTCCGCTTCATCTCTCAGACGCGCGCACAATGGCGAAGACAGGGGGCAGCAAGGGCCCTGCCCCCCCTAGCATCACTATATATCAAGGCTAATATGAATGTGATCATTAGACAATTGCTGGCAAATATGGTTTAAGTTGATGAATTGGCCCTCGTAAAGGATTAGCAATGCTTGGCCCCCTAGCTCATGGGACATTTTTCATGGCTCTGCCACTCTGCGCAACAGCGCACGTTCTCACCCCCTCTCTCTGAATATCGATCTCGCAGTTGTGCACTCCTTCATAGTCTCCCTCCACTCGGCCCCTCGCACTATCTTCTAGCCCCCACCGGATTTTGCCACATGTACAATCTAGCATACTCCATGGTTGAACTTAATCATAATGCACAAATCTCAAAACAACAGTGGTTCTCCTTTGTTCTAGAATCTTCCGTATCATAACTGCCCAAACTTTTTTTCTAGTTGAATTGCCATTATTTGTTTTTACTTTATGCTTTACAATGCACATTTCCATGAATCATAAAATAGAATAAGGGCTTCTTTGATTCAAAGGATTCTCGAAGGAATTTTGGAGGATTCTAATCCTTAGGAATTTTTCTATCTTGGTTGTTTGATTCGTAGGATTGTAAACCATAGGAATTTTTCCATATGATTCATTTGCACTAGATTTCATTGGAAACATCCCATCCTGTCAAACCTCTTTGAAAGAATTCTGCATTTTTTCTATGCATAATCAAACACTCGTACCATCCTGTAGGATGCAAGACGACATTCCACTCTAATCCCATGTTCTTCCTATTCCCGCGTTTTGGAAATCCTACGAATCAAAGAGGCCCTAGGTTTTTTATAAAAACTAATTGATTTTGAATGAGATGAACTATAAGAATTAAACGAAGGTCTACATCAGGCATATATGACTCAGAGCTTACATGCTACAGTGTGGTATTTATTCGTAATTTGGTTGCAAAATCTAACGCATGCAATGCACGTGTACCTTACTAGTACTCCGACTATGTGCAAAACACAATGGCACGCTACACAGTGTCTCTCATACAGTTCATGAAGCCACATGGCACATGTGGAGGCGTTATCGTGACATCCTTGTGTGGATTGATCACACTGACGTGTTGCTGGTTCTAGAAGAATGTACTCGTCCTCCCTGAGCCGCACTGGCGGTACATGCACGAAGCGAAGATGTGCACGCACGCCACGCACGCACTCATTCCCTCGCACGCACACGCGGGTACATGGGCGGACGCAATTTTGTACCAAGATCCACCCCGTGTGATAATTTGACGCGTGTAAAGTCCTTCACTTCATTGATGGTCAATTAATACAGCGCATGCAAATTGGGTGGACGTGAGGGCGGAAGAAAGACATTACTACTCCACTGCGTGCATGCGAGTAGTAAAATCATGGGTTGCTAGTAGTACTTCCATTGGTCTCCTTCAAACTTTGTGCCAATTTTTCACAGTAACATAATATTTACGCATCTGAGCAGTGTAGTGTACTTGAAATTTATGTTCCACTAGACTCATCGGGAGCCGTTTCAGGCCTCGAAACCAAAAACCATCTTTACCTTGTTCCCATCACAATCAAAAGTACTAGTGCTACAATTAAGTGCAAGCCTACTCACACCTACCAGTACGTACCAAACCTGAATGTGTTCCCACTATGCAGGTTTTAGTACTAGTGCTAGTACTTAGGTTATAAAAAGGGGAACTACCTAACTGAAAATTACTCTACCTTCCTCCTCATAAGTCCTCCTTCTTCGTCCGTCCTTGCCATGGCCGGTGTGCAGATCTCTAGGTTGAGAACTACTCGTAACAAGGGAGCGGCAACCAAGGCTGCGGAAAAAAAGAGGGATCGCCGCCACGCAGAGACCTCGAAAGATCTCTCACGGGCAGGCAATGGCTCCTAGGAGCGCCCTAGACGCGGAGGTGAACATGCCGAGCTGGCGGCACTGGAGTCGTTACCCCTCGACGGCATGCCCGATCAGCTCAATAAGCACCTCAATAAGCAGAAGGAGTTCATCCACGGCTTGGTGGAGCTGCTGAAGGAGAGCCTCGACGACATGCCCACTGAGCTCAATGAGCAGGGGGAGTTGACCGCCGGCTTGGTGATGCTGCTGAAGAAGAGCATTGCCTCGGAGAAGAAGGCGACCGGCGAAATCCTGCAACTTCAGGAGGACAAGGCGAAGCTCTGCCACGAGCTCGACCTGCTGAAGGAGGAGAACACCGGCTGGAAGAAGCTGCATGAGAATAGTAGTTCCTCGATGAAGATGTTGCAGGCCCTCGTCATGGAACAGAAGGAGGAGTTGGCGAAGCTCCGCATCGAGCACCCAGCTGCTGTCAAGGTACGTAATGCGGCCGTGGAACAAATGATGAAGGCTCGCGTCGAGAAATCCTGCATCATGGACACAATGATGAACATGGTGGAGGAGACGCGCAAGGAGATGGAGGTCGTGGAGGCGATGAAGAAGCAGTTACGACTCCGCGGCCAGCAACCCTTCATGTAGTGAGAGCAGCACCCCAGACTTGTGTGTGCATCTTCCTTCTTTTTTTGGGGTGATAATCCTCCTTATTCTTTTGCTCCTGTGATTCTTATTTTGCTTCGGGTGTTTCGCCGCACGTGTCACCTTCTCTGCGAGGCATGAATAGAACAATGCTAAAAATGAGATGACTAGCAAATTAGATCATTCTTTATCGCCAATACAACAATGCCTCTTGCTAGTAATATATAATAAGAGTAGAGAGTAGAGGATATGGCACTGGGCTGCCGTGTTTCGTGCTCCTCCGTCGTACTCCAGTGGAAAACTTGAGTATACCGCACGGTTCTTTGCTCCTCCTCAGGTCTTCGGCACATTTATACGAGCAGTCAAATCACAAGGCCCCGCCTTCCAGCAGTAATGAGCCGTCAAATCACAAAGGCCCTCGCCTCTCGTGAAAAGGACCAAGCTAGACTGCCCGCCCTCTAGCCTTTTAAAAAATGTATACATTTGTACAGTAGTAGTATCGATGGATTGCGCCATGGAGCAAAACTAACAAGATGTAATTAAAGAAAAAAGGTGGTACATATAGAGAGCGCTCGTCGCCAAATTATGCATATACTATATGACACTTCCCACTATGAAGGTACTAGTAACATAGACTAGTAACTGGTCTATGTTACTCTCCACTATGACCAGCCAAAGTCGAGGCGCGGATACCAACGAGGGCCTGGTTGTGTCTATACTTGGACAACTCACCTGACTGCATGCGCACCAGGCAGACGAAGCTTGTGTCGTGTTGGTGCCATGTGCGGCCCACACATTAACCAAAACCTCGCGCCCCCATCTTAGCCTCCGCATTTAAAACATCTCAATCTCAAGGCCAAGGAGCAACGTGAAACCTATGATAGAGCCAATCGGATGGTTGAGAACACTACAATTCGTAGCTATAGATGCGTGTGTGAGAGAGGATGAGTGCGTGCGTGCACCTCTTCTCAGAGTACAACTGTATGTGGGTGGCATCGACCTAGGGAGCAGTGATGGTGCGTGCGAGAAGTCCCGAGAGATAGGTGTAATGCGTCTGAAAAAAAGACTAGTCTATAGCTCGCCACGAGGCTATTCCTGTCGAACGCCAAGCGTAAGATATGTATCCGACGGTGCCAGTTTTTGCACGTACACAGCAATAGAAAAGAACTAGTACCATGGCATATGCTACACCAAGGTCGAGAAAATGTGCCGACGTTACGCCATCCGGGAATAGTGCCGCACTTCGAAACTAGAACCGTCAATAATTTTGAGCGCGTCTCGTCACATTCCAAAGTACTACTACTACCACGCTATATTTAATTGCAAACCTGTTCACACTGATCACAACCTAAACGGTTTCCCACTTAGGAGCGTATTAGTAGTACTCGGTTATAAATACTACTATGCTAAGATGACTGCACATTCCTCCTCAACTCCTCGTCCACAAAAAACAATCAAGTCAATCAAGCCATAGCCAGCGTGAGTTCTGGGTCAAGAGATTTCCACCAGGGAGAGGTAAGCATGGAAGAGGAAGCATGAGAGATGTCCCGCCTCGCCGCGATAGCAGCCGACATGTCCAGCCGCGCAGTAGTAGCAGCACAGAGGTCCCGCCGTGCCGCCGAAGCAGCACGGAGGTCCCGCCGCGCCATCGATGTAGCAGACTGGTCCGGCCATGCCGCGGAAGCAACAGAGATGTCCCGCCGCGCCGCCGAAGCAGTAGGGAGGTCTTGCCGCGCCGCGACGGCCTGGGAAAATTTCTCCCGGGCAGGTGAGCACTCTTACAGGCGCATGCATGCGATAGTCCATAGCCAGATGGATCAGATCTCCGGCTGGGCGAGGATGCAGGACGAGGCTACCGGCGTCATCCGGCAACTCGGGGAGGGCAATGCGAAGCTCTGGGGCGAGCGTGACCTGCTGAGGGCGAAGTTTGCCGGAAGGGCGAAGCAGGAGGAGGAGACCGCTGCCGTGTTGCAGAGGACGGGCATCATCATCAAGAAACTTATGGACGAGAATGCCATGCTCCGCATCGAGCGCAACATGCTGGTGGAGGAATCCATGGATGCTGCCAAGCAGCGTATTAAGGACATGAAACTGATGAAAGAGATCATCGCCCGCTGCGAGAACTAGTCTCCGCGACCTGCAGCGCATAAAGAAAGTAGAGATCAGCGAGCTAGATTGTTGTATGCGTCTTCCTTCTTCTTTTGCCCTTGTGTATTTCGGGCGTAGCCGCATGTGGCTTTTTTAATTATCTTCATAATTGTGTAAGACAATTATTATCCACTCTCGTCGTCCTTATATATATTCATCAGTCTTGCTATAAGTCGCAGTAGATGCTATATAGGTCCGTCGGATCTTACATCAAGATCCGTGCAAAATTTTCTTTTCAGATTTCTTTTTTCTCTCTTAAATCTAAGTCGAGTGAGACATTGCCACACCATTAAACAGAGGCTCGGGCACCATTAATGGAGACCTTGGGAGAGAGGTGGACGGCAGATGGAGGTCAAAGGGCTCTCCTCCCGATAAGCACGTGCAGGGGTCTGATCGCACGCCTCCCGTACTCAAATAGCTACCCTGCACGGCGCCTCCTAGCTAATAAAAAATGGGACGCGTGGCGGCACGTAAATGGTAAATAGAACGCCCACGGTTTCAATAATACTTGTGTTTCCGATTGTAACGTGACAACACTTGTTCCAAAATGACTTTGTTGATTGTTAATGTGCACCTTCGCAAATCGGACAGCAAAATTACCACAACATGTTGGTGCCATGTCATGGCACCAAGCCAAGTTTCATGATTTTCATGCGTGTTTCGGATTTACAGGAATTAAAAAACCAAGTTTCTCAATGTTTCTAGCCGAGCCATGACGCCCAGATGTTTGAATTTCATTCCCATTTCTGGCATGGGACCTAGAAATTTACCCGAGGACACACACGTGATTTTTCAACCAGCATTGGTGCACTGGAGCATGTGCTTGTATTTAAAATTTGAATTATGCACACAAAGGTGACACTCTCAGAACCACGAGCCTTCTTGAGAGAAGCTCCGGTTTGCAAGAAACTTATACCAAAACTTGTTCCTATTCTGCATTTTTTACCACAGCATGGTAGTACCATGACATGACACCATGCCAAGTTTCATGATTTTCAGGCGTGTTTTGGATTTACAAGAATTTTAAAACCAAGCTTCTCAATGTTCTCGGCCGAACCACGATGCCCAGATGTTTGAATTTCATTCCCATTTCTTGCATGGGACCTACAAATTCACCCGAGGACACACATGTGATTTTTCAGTCAACTTTGGTGCACGGGAGCATGTGCTTGTAGTTCAAATTTGAATTATGCACATTAAATGACTAGAAACTCAATTAATGTATAAAAAAGGCCAAACGAACCCGGAATAATTCCAAAATTTAACAGGGCACTCATATAGTTCTATGTTGCCTCTGTAAAGAAAATCTGGCGGGAGGCAGCGTATATTGTTTCGCACACAAAGGTATAAAGAAATAAAGAAATAAAGAAATTAGCCCTATTTAATTCTTGGGTTCTTATTATTGATGCCACTAGTTGTGTATCACTACTCAGTTTTGCCATTAGAAGTTACAACTACTCAAAAAATGCCATCGATCCGTGAGATGCCTGCTCAAAAATGCAATTAGATATCTAAAAAATGCCATCGTTAAGTTAGATGTTTGCTCAGAAATGCCATTAGACATTGTTATTTTCACGTCAAACCCGTTGATCATGTTACATGACAAAAATAAGCCGATTCTCACAATGATAAGTTAATGGTGTCCAGCACAACACACCCCTCAAATAAAACTAAGCACCCTGAAATTCTTTGACAACTAAACTGCTGGCTATATGATGTTGGCCATATATATTGTACGTATATAATGTCAAGAAACGAGTGGTAGTACTATACCAACTAAAAGATGAAATGTACGAAATGTAACAAGAAGAAACATAACATAGTTCTGCTGGGGGCTCAGCACAACACACCCCTCAAATAAAACTAAGCACACCAGAAATTAAACTAAGCAACTAATCCGGTAGACACTGCATTAGAACCACCATGAGCAATGACACTGCCACCTTACTCGGAGTCCTCGTCCACGTCCTCGACTTCGTCCTTGTCCCTCTTCCTCTTGGGCGATACTTCTTTGCTTGAACCGCACACTTGGCTCTTGCTCTTCATCCAACCCTTGTAGATATTGAAACAAAGGTAGCCATCCATTGCAGCATAGTGGATGTGGTCTATATCTAGTACAGTCCACTGCCATGCACGATGAAACGTGTGCGGAGCTTTCTTCAGTTCACCGTACATAGGATGAACCATGGCTCCTGCCAGGGTCAGCATTGAGGGCTGATCAAGGGAGGGCACCAGCCCTTCCTTCTGGAGGTCGAAGGGGTCGCCTACAACGAGGCCTATCCGACCCAGGATTTCCTTGTCGTTCCTAAAGTCTACAGTAACGATTTTGACTCGGCCGCCCTTGAGGAAGTTCTTAAATTCCTCGCACTCAACGTCGGCATGGCATATGTGGTAGACCAAGCATAAGTCATGCA
This sequence comes from Aegilops tauschii subsp. strangulata, assembly GCF_002575655.3. NCBI lineage: Eukaryota > Viridiplantae > Streptophyta > Magnoliopsida > Poales > Poaceae > Aegilops > Aegilops tauschii. The sequence goes on from NC_053040.3 coordinate 134,289,456, forward strand.
CGCAAACCTGGATCACGGCGGGCTTCTTCCTCTCTGCCTCCTTTAGTTTCTTCTCGCTTCTCAGGATTGTGGTGTACTCAACATCTAGCCCAGCGACCCACTCATCATTTGAGTTTTCGAACATGCGTTTGAAGCGAGCAAGGCATTCTTTCACCGTTGCGGAAGAACGGGTGTAGATGACGTCGAACTCATCGCCGGTGATGGTTCTAACCTTGTACTCACCGCCGATCATGGAGATTTGGGACGCCATGGATTTGGGAGGAGGGTTAGGATTAGTGGAGCTGCTGTAATGTGAAAGGACGGGACGACTAGGAGCGGTTTATCGATTGTAAACATGTCGAGTGGGGGCGCGTGCGAATGGTAGGGTAGTGGCTTGCCTGGTGGATAAATGGATTCATGCACAGTACTATGGGGCCCAATTAGATGTCATGTCTACTCGACGCCCAATTAAATGGCTTTTGATGTCATGTCAAGCGTCGGGAAAATTACAGGTGATACGAAGCTTTCCATTCTCCCATGATACGGGCTTCCGAGAGCCCTTGGATCTGAGATCGAACAGTTGCATGGCGTGATTCTAGACCTATGGGTGAATATCCTATCCTGGAGGGTTATTCTGCAAATTTTGAGCAACTTAGCATGCGACCGTTCAATCTCAGATCCAAGGGCTGCCAGCAGCCCGTATCATGGTCGCGCCTACCACGACCGTCGCCTCGCTCGTGCGGTCGCGCCCTTGGAGATTTAACATGGTGCGTTAGGCTATCTGATGTTGGTATGTCATACATAGTCATCACTTAGTCACTCATACAACAAGGTTAGCTATAAGGTTGGCTATAAGAGTATTTTTTGTTTACTTCTCTCTATCTCTTTCTTCGTAGTATTTATTGCATTTGCCAAGGAGTGACCTCTTCCAATGAAATGGTGCTTAGATGAGGTGCTATGGGCATTAAATGGCTTAGCAACTCAAGTCCCCAATGCATAGGTGCTTAGTTTTTTGTTGCCAAGTTTGCTTCATCTAGGTAAACGCGCTTATCACCGTTTCTTCCTAGGGTCACCAAACTAGTCTCTCTCTTGTTAATTAACTTGCCACATCAGACTTTATGCCTATGTGGCAGGCTTAGCACCTGTAGGATCAAGTACAATAGTGGGCTATAAGCCCGCTTTACATGGCATTTTTGCATATGTGGGGTAAAGAGGCAAGGAAAAAGTGGAGGAGTGGGCTCTCAAGCAAGAGCCAGCCTCTACATGGTGGAGCATCGGGAGAGGCACCTGTATGGAGGTGGTCAGGAATCGGGAGACTCAAGCCGGTCGTAGCGCCACAGTTAAAATGATAATGGCAAGTCAAATCACCGGGCCCCACCTGTCCAGCAGTAACTCACTGTCAAATCACACAGCCCTACGTTTGCAGCAGCCTACTCCCTCATCTTCTCGCGTCTCTGTCAAACCGACTAGGCGGAACTGCCCCGCCTACCGCGCGGGAAAAGCCCCGCCCTCGACTTTTAAATAGTACAGTATACTAATTTTGTATCCATGGATTGCGCCATGGAGCAAAGCCTCAAGAAAACGGCGGTACACATGTACGGAGTATACAGCACGCCCGTCGCATTCGCCTCGCACCCCAGACGGTCGGTCGGTCTGGCACGCCGCTCTCCGAATGGAACACACGTCATATTGCGTTTGCACACACATGTGGGACCGCAATTGAGAACCGACCATAGGCACACTCCCCGGCCCCGCAAGTTGGGTGAGTTAATAGAAGTACATAGGTTGGTACCTGGACGATCCCTGCAAGACACGGAAGATCAGTTCGTCCATGCATGTGACCAGACTCCAGCAGACATGCCTGGATTGGCTATCGTCTACATATCGTGCAGGCTGTGTTGTACAGGCTGTAGTTCTGGTGAGAAATCTAAAAAAAGATTTCTTGTCATCTCGCAAAATTAGGTGTCATGTGCTTCGGATCACTGTGAGGGTTAAACAGCGACAACTGAGTTGGGCTAGTCATTGGGGGCACATGCACGAAGACTACTCGGCTGCCATCTAGGTCAAGCTGGCTATGTTAATTAGGACATCTATCGACGGACCCCTTTTCTACGAGTTTATCTTTAATTTGAGCTTTGATCCTCGTCTAGTTTGTCCGTCGGGATTCATCTTGTCTCCTTTGGGCAGTGAGGTTATGATTTCTTGTCACGTGGCATTTTTTCGTGTTATATGTTATAATTCGGTGCTTCAGATCAAAATGACGACAATTGCGCCTCCGGGGCACGTGCATGAAGACTTCTTGACAGTCATTGCCGAGGTCAAGCCGACTCCGGCCGCTAGACAAAAGAAAACTAGTACTCCACTATATAGGCAGGAGCCTCCGCGCTTGCTTGCTAGTGTTGCTCTCTTCACACTGTCTTGTCCTCTCCAGATCTAAACACGACAGCGGTGGCCACACTCTCACTCTGTACTCACCGCTGGTCACAGATCCAGCCGGATCCTCTCCGCCGGGGAAGGTGAGAAGGTGCAACGTTCACGCGGTCGTCCTTGGCGACGGCTCTTACCCACTGCCGGTGCATCCCGATCAGCGTGCCTTGCTGTTCTCTCCCAAGCATCGCTGGCGAGGGAGGGCCTCCCACCCCTTCTTCCTTGCTGCCATAGTTTGGGCAGATCCGGCCTCCCGCCGCCCACCTAGCGACATCCCGGCGACCCTCAGGTATAACTTCCTTCAAAACCGTCCTCTCTCTACTTCCCGAGCTCCTGACGTCGCTGCATTTGTATCTTTTACTATTTCTCAGGCCCCCTCGTGTAGATAGGATCGATCGGCTGTTCGAAAACCACCTAATTTTTTACTGTTAAGAGGTAAAACTAGTTCATGCACTTGAATCTAGTAGTACTTGGTTCAAACAAGGAATAAAGGGGGTGGGGGTGGGGGAAGATTTGTTACCTGAATCTAGGACTTGGTCGAAAGAGGAAATAATGGGGGCAAAAAGTAGCAGAGACTGGCTATCCAACTGGTCTCTAGGTCTAATAGGGAAATAAAGGGAATGCAGTAGAAACTCAATATAAACCCGATCTATTGGTTGAAAAAGGAAAGAAAGTGGGGACTGGGGGACAAGTCAACAGAGTAAGTCCAGCATTAGATTTGCTAGCTCACACAGTATAAGGTGGCTATATACCGAACAAAAATGGGACCAACCCGGATATCCTCTTCTGATGTTTGTTGGCTCGAGCCGCTCTTATGTAATGCCACTGGTAAAATGTAGCAGTCGCACTGTTAAAAGTAAGGACACGTTAAACCAATGTTGTTTTCAATGTAATGCCTAATATGAATCAATGGCACTTTTTTTCATGTCCTGCTAAATTTCCCATTAAGATAAGTTGCTTCTTTTCGTTAGAGATGCAACTGTCCCGGTCTGCCTACTCTCCAGGAGCTTCACGACCAACCTTGATGTTGCTCAATTTTATTGCAACTAATGAAGAAGAAGCTCTGTGGGTTTTGCTTTCTGATGGAAATGGAACCGGGGCTAGAGCCCTTTTCTTAAAAAAGGAAGAAGAAGAAGCTGCTAGCTCATGGGACATGGCTTCATTTTAGGTGAACTGCACCAAAAGGTCCCATGAATTGAATCATCCATGTTGGTGACTGGTGTCATCCCTTCTACGATGGTGTTGACTACAGATATGGTTCCCATCACGAGGTATGTTCCTTTTTGGTCTGGCCGTTTGCCAAAGATCCTGCATGTTGATCCTGCTCTTGTGCTACTGTTTTGGCACTGCCATGATAAAGCAGTAATGTTATTATTTTGCACCTTAATCTAGTGCCACTATTAATTTGAGGCAATGTTTTGGCACCGCTAGTGCTACTGTTTTTTTTATATATCGAAAGAGGGGGTTCCCTCCGATTTCATTAAAGAAACCCAACCATAGAGAACCATTATCCGACAACATCTCAGTGTAAACGGGCAGTTATGCAACTACTACTAGAACGGACTGAGTACTAGCAGGAGACAAGTTCGCCACATAAGCTAGGTAGGTAGGGGGACGCAGCACCAGCTCGACCAAGTTTGGATTACAACCCAAATGCTACCACAGAAACATCAGGGGGAAGATAGGGACTGAAAGAGCCAGCTTCAGCATCCCTGTCTAAGCACCGCCGGCCTTCATCCTTGCGACGCATGGTACACCTCGTTTGCCACCTGCTCGACCCTAGTGTCACTGATAAAATGAAGTAATAATACCGTTAAAATAGAGCGAGTGTCCTCTCTATCATTTCATTTCCAATGTAGTAAAGAAAGTGCTTCTCTTTGTTAATGTATGTTTCATCAACTAGTCCCATTGTTAATGTTTAAGCGTTTCTGCAAACTGGGGTGCTTAATTTTAGTTGATCTGCACAAAAATAGAGATTCGAATGTCTCAAGGCCCCTCCTTGTACTACTGCTGTACACTGATGTTCATCACTAGTAGAAGGTGTATCGGGGAGACTTGGGTCGATTTCTAGTATGATGTAATATTTTCTTCTGTTTATTAGTGTATGTTTCATCAACTAGTGCCACTATAATCTAATCACTCCTTTTCATTATCTGTGCAAACAGGGTTATTCAGCTGCATTTTGGTGGAACTGCACAAATGTACAGATGACCGGCATATATGCAGAGTGCGAGGTGCCAAGTAAAAATTACCGACACCAACCCTGCTCCATCTAAGCATTGGCATCCACCACCATCAGTGGGATGTGTGGCGCTCACTGTGGACGGATCTTTCTCGGCAGCAAATCCTGTAACCAAATACTAGTAGCTTAGACTAAAAAAAATACTAGTAGCTTATATTGGCAGTTTTCTGGGGGTGTACTCTTTTCTGAAAGAAGCAACAATCTATTTTCCTTTATTTGTACACAGTGTCACAACTTTGACCCAAAGGTCCAGAGCTATTTTAGGGTGATTGGCGTAGTACTCGGAGACTGATTCTAAGCATGATTTTTATTAGTTGTCACACTGATTGTAAGCATGAGCAGATGGAAGATTAGGTTAGTGCGAAGCTTACCTTAAACCCTACCGATGCCGTTGAAACGAGGTGAGCGTTGAGGGAACCGTGGAGAATGGCGGGGAAGCGATGTCGCGCCATCCGGCCTCCTCTTGCGGTGGGAGAAAGAATAATCCTGTGGCTCCGGCTGGCTCTGCACCCTCACGAACGGCACACCGTACTCGATCAATTCGTTATCCTCTGGGTGCTCGACCTTCGACCTGTACGCCCACCACCTCCGCCTGACTTTCGCCTCGGGCGAATCTGTCTGCTCCATCGCCCAGAGGAGATACTCGATGAACTCGAAGGACTGTGGCGTGACTGCCGCCGAGGAGTACATCGCCGCCCTCATCGTCGTCGTCTCGCTCTTTCGCATACATTGCCACATGTCCCTCACCGTCCTCAAAATCTCCCACTCATTGTCAAACCAAGTAAGGATCTCCTTCAACCTGGCTAACTTTGCCTGGTCGCCGCCGGCGATCTGCCTGATTCGCTGCTGCATCCCCTCCATAGATGTCCTTCTGAGTGGTCCGGTGCTAGCTTTGGAGGATGGGAGGAGAGACGGTGGTCTTGAAATAGAGAAGAGGGAGAGGCGAGACGGTGGTTTGGGAATGGAGATGATGGAGAGGAGAGGTTCCCCTGCCTTTCGATCGCTGACAGGTGGGCCCCGCGCTTGGTGGGACCCATGTGTCAGTGTCTCAATGGCAGGATGGGCTACGTCAGGGGTCCTCGTCCGAGGAGAGAGGAGGTGGTTTTGCAATGGAGAAGAGGGAGAGGCGAGACGGTGGTTTTGGAATGGAGATGATGGAGAGGAGAGGAGGTGGTTTTGCAATGGAGAAGAGGGAGAGGAGCGTGCGGCAGCGATTTAGGATTGGACGAGAGGGTCGGCGCGCTGTGACTGGATCAAAATCAAAATCAATTTACCCTTCAATTAAGAAAACGACCCCACATTAACTAGTCTCCCTTTTATTCTGGGTCATAATTAACCATGATTTTCGCAAATAAAATATATGTTATACGTTGCAAAAATAATATAATTTGAAAGTACATTCAGATACGAACCAAAGGATACAATTTTTGGTGACATGCATTCACATTTTGCTTGTCAAATACAGTACGTGGTCAAACTTTGACTCAAAATACGCAAAACAAAAAAAATACTTCCAAGACCAGCGTCGCTCTTCCGCTCTTCTCCTCTTAAACCACCGCCGCTCCTCTCCTGTTCCAATCTAAATCCAGCGCCACTCCTCTCCTCTTCCATTTCAAAACCACCGCCCCTCCTCTCCTATTCCAATCCAAAACAAACATCGCTCCTCTCCCGTTCTAAACCAAAACCAGTGCTGCTCCTCTCCTCTTCCATTCAAAAACCACCGCTGGCGAGTGAAGGTGCTATGGAGAAGTAGATCGATGGAGGAGTACAACCGATACGTGAGGATCGCAGACGGCGACCCTGTGAAGCTAGCTAGGATGTTGGAGATACAGTCTTGGTTTGACAACAAGGACCAACTAGCGGCGACGGCGACATCCATGGCCAAATATCTACAACAGAGCGAAAAGGCGGCGATACACCCAGAGGGAGTCGCGCGGGAGTACACAGAGCTGCTCCTCTGGGCCATGGAGCAAACAGATTCACCGAATCCGATCGTGAGGGAGAGGTGGTGGGAGTATCGATCCCAGATGGAGCATCCACCAGATATTGAAGGATCGAGCATCTACAGGGTGCCGTTTGTGAGGGTGTCGTCCAGAGCGAGCTGGTGGAGTCTTCGTCGACCGAACCCAACTGCAAGGGGAGAAAAACAGTTGGCCCGACGACGCTTCCCCGCCATCCTCTCCCTCAACGTTCACATCATCTCACGGGGCGGCTGTCTGCCACCGAGGAATAGGAGGGATTGCCCCCCAGACCAATAGTCGGGCAGGTTGTGAATTGTCAGGAGGAGCTTAGGGTTGTTAGTATTTGCAGGTTGTGAATTGTGTTTTGTGTTGTGTATTTTGAGAGTACTTTCAGATATGAATGTCTTTTGAATTTCAGATTTGTAGTATTGAGCATATGAAGTATTTTATGAATTCTAGAGATCTATTTTTAGCACTTAAAAAAATGTAGTTTCATAGGAGTATAAAAGTGAAGACAATGTGATTCTCAGAGAAGAAACATCAAGTTTTAGTTTCAGATAAGAAACTCCAAGTTCAGTTTCAGATAAGCAACTGCAACTTTCAGAGGCAGAGCATTTATATTAACACGGCCTTTTCAAACAGTGTTAACATCATGCTGGAAGTTTTATTCATGGTCGAAACTGGAACTAACAGCCAGTTAACATCATGCTGATCAACATTCATGCATAGCAGATCTTCATATGATGCACAGTAAAAAAGATATGCTATTTTAAAAATGCCCACACAATGTCGAGTGTGCGAAAAACAGAGAAAACAAGGGACGAAGTTTTGGCAAGTGTAGGACGTGGTGTGCGTAGATGACAATTGGGACCCACATGTCAATAAAGGCAGAGGCAAAAAATTTGGAGATATTTTCTCTGCACAGGTGGAATCGAACCAGGGCGGAACAGGTGTCGGTAGTGTCACTGGGCCACTGTGCTAGTTCAGTTGTTTCGTTACTAATAAGGCACTTCCTTAGGTGGTCGGATCTCCTCCTGCGCCTTTGTGCGCTCGCCGCGACGCCGCTGTCTGCTGTTGTGAACATGCTGAACAAACGAGAGGAATCTGGAGAGGACTATACGTGGAGAGGCGGACAGTCGGGACCCACCAGGTCTATGGCCGTACGCAAGCAAGTGCCTCATCAAAAAAATACTTCCTCCTAATGCTATACTGACGTTGGGGCCCACGGGTTTGTCAACATAGTTACATTTTTTTAGGTGCTTCAACGTAGTTACTATAGGAGATAAATTCACAATGAAGCCGGGGAGCTGGCAGGTATCATTTATAATCACTGAGGCAGCAAGTAGCAGCTGGGTTTTGGGCTGCCCCATCTAGGCTTTCTTTTTTAACATGCCCAGCCCACGACCTCGGATGGGAGGTCCATAGGCCTATTTGTATTTTCTTGAGGGTCGTCATGTATCGACCGACCTATGGACCTCCCATCCGAGGTTTTATTTTTCCTGAAACATCGGCAGCCCAATTTATGTATTTTTTTTGAAGAAAACGCAGAGGTCTGTTCTATTTTTCTATATAAGAATAGGAACGCCTGGTCCAACTTATGTTTCCCTTCTAACTATATTATATATATATTTAAATTATTTTATATGTTATTATATATTATTGTTATTGTCATCATATATTTAACAGATACTTACATATGTAAGAAAACAATATCCCACATCTTGTTAACTTATAAAAATAATTTCTTAATAATTAAAACCTGGATTTTTTTTTGCAACGAAAATCCTAGTGATTGTGTACAAAAGCTTGGTAATATTTAAGGACCAATGTAATAATAAATCACTTATTATATATATATATATATATATATATATAAAACAAAATGCTCAGTCCCTGTTTATTTTTTGATAACATTGCTGCGCCCACCCCAACATTATAATTAGAATCAGCCCGGCAAAATCGTGTATTTCGAGAAAGTGCAAATGGCTTGTAATTTTTAGGAAAAACATAAATGGGCGGCATGGACGCTACATTATTTGTTCACCCAGCCCAGCTAATGGACTGTAATTTAAAAAAAAGAGATCAAATGGACTGTAAATTCTACCCCGCAAAAAAAAGACTACAAATTCTGAAAAAATGGGTTGAATACGTGCCACATTTTTGGAGGCCGAAATGTGGGCCAACAGGCCGAAGCCAATGCAAGTCGTTGTCAACTTAGTCAACAAATGATTTTGACATCGTTAGCCGTTGGATTTACATCCAACGAGTGGCATCCATCTTCAATCTCTCGTCTTCTTCCTCCAGCGCCGCCGGGACCACCTGCTCCCACCTCCTGCTGCTAGCAGCTCTGCTTAGCACGCTTCGCTGTGAAGCGCTACTCCACCGTTGGCCAGGCCATCCCTCCCCCCTCCACACCTCCTGATCTTCTCCACCGACTGCCGAACCACACCGCACCAGAACCAGTTAACCCTCGTACACCTCTCCGTCTGCGACTCTACTCCCGCGTCTTCCCATCTCCGGCTCATTGCTGTCTGGGGTCTCGCCGTCGTCCACCACCTTGGATGCGCTCGGCGCGGAGTGGTCAACGTGGTCAACGAACGACACCATCGTAAGTAGACTGTGCGTGGAGAGGCTGACAGCTGGGTCCACGGCCGCACGCAAGGAAATGCCTCCTTATTACGCGCAAAATAATGATTCCTCCACCTGACAGCTGGGACCCACCGGAAGGGCCTCTGTATTTCACAAAAAAACATTCCCTCTGCTGACAGGTCGGACCCACCAGCTATATCTTCGCACGCAAGGAAGTGCCTCCTTATTACGCACAAAAAATGAATACTCCCCCTGCTAGGTGGGACCCACCTTGGTGGGAGGCTGACTTGTGGGCCTACTAAGTTGACGGGGATGGAGTGCTTTGTCAACTTAGTCAATATGAACGATTTTAGCTCCAGTGAGCGTACGATGTCCATCCAACAGCTGTAGTACTTCTTCAACCTCTGGTCTTCTTGCTCTAGCCGCCCAAAGCAGCGCCGGTCGTGCCGCATGCTCCTGCGTGCCGTGGTAGGCTGTGTTGCCGCGGAGGCCTCACCGCCCCCTACTATTCCCACCGCTGGCCAGGCCCTGCGGCGACGGCAGCCTCACACCGCAGCCGAACCAGTGAACCTCGTACTCCTCTCCGCGGGGGCTTCCACTGCCGCATCTTCCCCGGCTCCGCATCGTCCCCTTCCAAGGCCTCGCTGTCGTCCACCGCCCTGGTGCTCTCAGCGCGGCGTGGTCAACGTGGTCAAGGAACGGCTTCCATCGGACGTGGACTGTACGTGGAGAGGCTGACAGCTGGGTCCACGGCGCAGCAAGGAAGTGCCTCCTTATTATGCGCAAAATAATTATTCCTCCCCCTGACAGCGGGGACCCACCGGACGGGCCACCGTATTTCGCGAACAAAACGTTTCCCCCTGACAGCTGGGACCCACCAGCTACATCTTCTCATGCAAGGAAGTGCGTCCGGGCAAAAAAAATGATTCGCCCCCCTATCTGCTGGGACCCACCAGCTACATCTTCGCACGCAAGGAAGTGCCTGACAATCGGGACCCACCTAGTCGAAGCGTACGTAGCGTTGTCATTCTGGTCGTGAACGTGTACGTACATACTGGTCGATGTAGAGGCGCGCACGTGTCGTAGTAGAGGCACACACATAGCATGTACACGTACGTCCAGCGGACAGTGTGCAAGAAAGAAAATACGGCCACGTACGTACATACGAGCAGGGTCTCGAACGCCTACTCGCGCATACGTACGGCCAGGGCTCGTGTACATGGCTGGGTCGGAAGGGAGAAACTGCATCGTCGTCGTGTTCATGGGGAGCCAACCGGCTGGGTCGGAACAGAATGCGTCGTCGTGTTCATCGGGAGGGCTTGGACGGAACAACCGATGGAAACGAGGCCTGGCGTATCGCAGAACGAAGGAAACGGCCTTGTGTTCGACCGGCCATGTTCGAAACGGGATCCTGTTCATCGGGAGGGGTCTGGCGTACCGCAAAACGGAGGAAACGAACCTCCTACGGTCGAAACAGGGGTCCTGTTGATTGGGAGGGGTGTGGCGTACCGCAAAACGGAGGAAATGAACTTGTGTTGGAGCGCTACGGTCAAAACGGGGTCCTATTCATCGGGAGGGGTGTGGCGTACCGCAAAATGGGACTCCACGGGATACTGTTCATCTCCACCGTCGACCCCCTCCAGCCTCCACGGGCTACTGTTCATCCACCGTCGACCTCCTCCAGCCTCCACTTGCGACTGTTCATCCACGGGCTCCTGTTCATCTAGCCTCCACCGCGCGCTACTCCACCGGCTACTATTCAACCAGCCCTCTCCACGGGCTCCTGTTGAACCACCCCTCCACGGGCTACTATTCATCCAGCCCTCCACCGTCTACTATTCATACTGCCCTCCACGGGGTGGTCCTGTTCATCCAGCCCTCCACGGGGTCCTGTTCATCTAGCCCCAACCGGCTCGATCGATCGGGGTCCTGTTCATCTAGAGGCAACACCACGGGGTCCTGTTCATCTAGAGGCAACACCACGGGGTCCTGTTCATCCACCCCCAGCGGGAACTGTTCATCCAAATCCCCGCAGCAACACTCACTGTTCATCCAGAGGCAGCATCGATCGGCTTCAGTTAGCAGCAGTAGCGAAGGAATCGCTCGATCGGGTTCAGTTAACAGGCATCGATCGATCGCTCGGGTTCAGTAACGCGTAGCCTGCAGTGCAATCTCTCGGGTTTAGTTAGAGCCCAACGCCTCGCTCGGGTTTAGTTAGAGCCCAACGCCTCGCACCCACGCGCGTGCGTGTACGAGAGAAACGCGCATCGCTCGGCCCCGACCACCCACCGTAACCGGGAACACCCCGATATTTTCCTCGCCCTCGCTTCTACCATGGTTTTGTCCGTCATGGACGGCCCAAAGAATGTCATGCAACTGCGTCTCCGGCCCGCCCAGGATGAAAAGCCCATTTTCTGTCATGATTTTTTGTCATAAAAGTAGGAGCCCACCACATCCATGATGATACCGGGTTTTGTCACAATTATCGTCATGGAAGTGTCATAAGTATGACAGAAAAAAAATTCAGTCGGCCCAAAATGTCACGGATGTGTCTTTTTTTTATAGTGTAAGCCTGCAGCGACTCGGGACTATTCCTTCCATTGTAGAATAAATCATATCCATCGATAAAATAATATCTATTGCGCTAAAGCGACTTTGAAAACCTCAATCATAATACTGGTTATTGATAACCATAATAAAAATCCAGCCATGTTAGCTATTAAAGATTTGAATAATATACCCAATGATTTATAAGCGCATGATTCCAATGTCGCAATCCAAATATATACAGGCGACTTATAGTCTAAAGCCAAGCCGGGTTAATAAACACCGGTGAATTATAATCATAAAGCATTATAAGCCTCATCAAATAAACCTCAAAAAATCAAGAGGGTTCAAGCTATGGTTCGGATACGACCAGAGCCCCCAAGTAGTCATAATTGTGGCATTGCGCCGATCAAGAGGGTTTAAGCTATGGTTCGTATACGACCAGAGCCCCCAAGTGATCATCCTGGTGGCCTTACGCCGATCAAGAGGGTATAAGCTTTGGTTCGGATGCGACCAGAGCCCCCAAGTGATCATCCTGGTGGCCTTACGCCAATCAAGAGGGTAAAAGCTATGGTTCGGATACGACCAGAGCCCCCAAGTGATCATCCTGGTGGCCTTATGCCGATCAAGAGGGTATAGGCTTTGTTTCGGATAAGACCAGAGCCCCCAAGTGATCATCCTGGTGGCCTTACGCCGATCAAGAGGGTATAAGCTTTGGTTCGGATACGACCAAAGCCCCCAAGTGATATTGTGAGCTGTGCTCAAGGGGCACCTATGTTTGAGCTGTGCTTTTGCAACAGACTCTCTTTGGTCCCTTTAATTTTTCCTGAGAACTCGAACTTGCGAGAGATTATTCTTTTGAACCAGAAATTCTTAAACCGGATATTGAGAGCTTCAAAGCTTTGTGGGAGACAGCTTTCCCTTGAGCCGGATTTTAAACCGGAAATTTTCTGACGGCCTTTAAATTTGCACCAATATGGTGGTTTAGGGTCCTGCATTTAGATAACTTTGCAAGCCGGAGTAATTGCTCTTTTAAAGAAAGCAATATATAATATAAAAATATACTGGATGGATTTCACCTGATATATTAGGCCAGAAATTATCCTCCGCGGAGTTGATCATCACCACGGTGAAGCTGAAATCAATCACGGCTGAGTCGGCCGTGGCAGCAGACAGATGAGTCGGCGCGGTGTTGTAAGCTGGTGCGAACGGGCGAGTTAATTGCAGGCGCGGTCAGCCGCGCGGACGGGCGAGTCAGTCGCATTGTGTTGATGTAGCAGGAGCTGCGACTCATGTATGTATCCATCGAGCATCACGGCATGAACAAGCACTAGTGCAAACGTGATGTTGGCACGCACCCCTTACGCGACACCTTTTTTGTAATGAATAATGGTCCTGCGGAAAATATTATACACCAGAGTAATTGTTCTCAAACAATTTAATATGTACTAATAAAATACATAGAAAGGATAGCACCTGGTTCGTTCAAACGATGGATGATCCATATATAGCGCCATTTTTAAGCCACTCTCTCCGTTTGAGGCAAGGCGGCGGCTGACTAGACACAACAGAACCGGAGCTGGATGACTCTGAACCGGATTTTTTTGAATAACCTGCTCTCTAACTGACGAGACTTGGACGGAACTGAACACCAGGAGCAGATATTTATGTCATCTAAAAACTGCAAATGTTGCTATCAGACCCGCCAGAGTTGTTGTCGCTCTGGCCTCTTCCACTGATCTCTATGTTTAATATCATTGTACCCGCCGGGGGTGGCGTCCAGCGGACTACGTTATCCTTTTTGCCCAGTGTTCTTGCCCCTGGAACTAAAACATGGCCGTTTTACTGGCTTCTAATGCCGGGTTCTTATTCATGGACACTATCCAGCAATGGTCTACCTCCTGCAGCCAATCTTGTCTGAAATTTCCGAAACAACTTCATTAGGCAGTCTCCATCCTTTTCCTCATAACATATCTCCACGGCCTGGCAACGTGGGCCGTTTTGAAGCATAGCGGGGCGAGCTGCCGCGAAGACAAGCCAGCCGCGACAGGGGCGGCTCAAGGCGGGTGGCAAAGGAACTTCAAAGCGCGGCCGCAGCGGAGGTGGCGCAAGGCTGGGGTAGTTCGGCGCACCGGCGAAATCGGCAAGGCAGCAACTTAATGCGGCAGCTGGTCCAGTGATTCGGTACGGAGGCACGGCGGCTCGGAGGCGGCTTAATTTGTTGCAGACCGGTGAGGTGAAGTAAAGGCGATGAAGTCCGGCGGATCTGCGGTTTGGAGATGCAGAGGCCCGGGACGGTTTGGAGGAGCGAGGTCAAAGCGGGTCGCAGCAGCGGCTCAGCGCGCTGGTGATGGCGGTTCAGCGGCGCTGGGCCGGCGACTCAACACCGGCGCGGCTTGGAGCTGACGACAATAGTAGCTTGTGGTGAGGGCAGGCCTGCAGCGGCGCCTCGGCAGCCGGCAGGGGTTTCCGGCGAGTTGACGAAGGCGAGGCGAGGTTACGCGGGGACGACCCGGCGGCGAGGCTGGTGAGGCTCGAAGCGACGGAAACCGTGTCCACATCCACGATCTAGCGGGTCTGACGAAGCGGAGGCGCGGCCCAGTTGGAGACGGAGGTGGCGAAGCCGGTTTGACGCAGCACGAGTTAAGGTGGGCCGCGGCAGGGTCGCGGGGCGACTCCAGGTTCGGTAGCAGCGGCGACGGCGAGGCCGGGTCAACTTGACCCAGCGGCGGTTCAACACCGGGACGGCAGCGGAGTTGCAGTTGAGGCAGGACGAACCACGGCGGCGGAGTGAGGCCGCAGATGCTGCGGCGGGTTGGAGAGGCACCGACGGCTCAAGGTCAAGCGAGGGTGACTCGGCGGCTCCGACAGGGGCAGTTTGGAGATCAAATCAGCCTACGGGTCGTAGATTGTGTACGGGAGACCTGGGGTAATCCATGGTCAAACCAGTGGCGGTTCAACAACTGCTCACGGCTGAGGCGGAGCCAGGCAGCGCAACGGTCTAGGATGGATGGCGATTCAAGCGATTCCAGCGACTCCCCGGCGGCGGCTCACATCGGGCTCAAGGCGGGCGGTGGCTCGGCGGCGGGCTCGCGGGCGTAGAGACCTGTGGAGGTGGCTTGGTGGTGGCTCAGGCCGTGACCGTCTCTGATTCGGAGAGGCGATTTGGCGGAACCGGGGCGGCTCGCAGGGCTCCAAGATAAGGTGGTCGTGAACACGTGGGTCAAGGGGTATTGACACTGGCGGCTCAAGGTGGATGTGACTGCGGCAAGCCGGTCATGGTGGCTTGGAGATGTACTCCGATGGAGGATGGCGACTCAACGGCGAGGCCGGCTCGAAGATGGTCAGCAGAAGCAACAAAAACGAGTCATAAGTGATCCATGGTGCAGGCAGAGTAAGGCCCGGCGGCTCAAGGCGGAAACCACTCAATGGTTGAGGCGGCTCGTGCTGGAAACCAGGCAAGGCAATGGCGGCTAAGACGGCTCTCTGCTGTTGATGGCTTGCTCATATGAGGAACAGGTTGCTAACACTACAAAAAAAAGACACATCCGTGACATTTTGGGGCGAACGAATTTTTTTTTCTGTCATACATATGACACTTCTATGACGATAATTGTGACAAAACCCGGTATCATCATAGATGTGGTGGGCTCCTACTTCTATGACAAAAAATCATGACAGAAAATGGGCATTTCGACCTGGGCAGGCCGGAGACGCAGCCGCATGACATTCTTTGGGCCGTCCATGATGGAAAAAACCGTGGTAGAAGCGAGGGCGAGGAAAATTTCGGGGAGTTCCCGGTTACGGTGGGAGGTCGGGGGCCGAGCGGTGCGCGTTTCTCTCGTACACGTACGCGCGCGTGTGCGAGGCGTTGGCTCTAACTGAACCCGAGCGAGGCGTTGGGCTCTAACTGAACCCGAGCGATTGCATTGCAGGCTACGCGTTACTGAACCCGAGCGATCAATCTATGGTTGTTAACTGAACCCAATCGAGCGATTCCTTCGCTACTGCTGCTAACTGAAGCCGATCGATGCTGCCTCTGGATGAACAGTGAGCGTTGCTGGGGGGGTTTGGATGAACAGTTCTCGGTGGGGGTGGATGAACAGGACCCCGTGGTGTTGCCTCTGGATGAACAGGACGCCGATCGATCGAGCCGGTTGGGGCTGGATGAACAGGACCCCGTGGAGGGCAGGATGAACAGGACCACCCCGTGGAGGGCAGGATGAGCAGGACCACCCCGTGGAGGGCTGGATGAACAGTAGCCCGTGGAGGGGTGGTTGAATAGGAGCCCGTGGAGAGGGCTGGTTGAACAGTAGCCGGTGGAGTAGCGCGTGGTGGAGGCTGGATGAAGAGGAGCCCGTGGATGAACAGTCGCAGGTGGAGGCTGGAGGAGGTCGACGGTGGATGAACAGTAGCCTGTGGAGGCGGGAGGGGGTCGACGGTGGAGATGAACAGTGTCCCGTGCAGTCCCGTTTTGCGGTACGCCACACCCCTCCCGATGAACAAGACCCCCGTTTCGACCGTAGCGCTCCAACGCAAGTCCGTTTCCTCCGTTTTGCGGTACGCCACACCCCTCCCGATCAACAGGACCCCCGTTTCGACCGTAGGAGGTCCGTTTCCTCCGTTTTGCGGTACGCCAGACCCCTCTCGATGAACAGGATCCCGTTTCAAACGTGGCCGGTCGAACACAAGGCCGTTTCCTCCGTTCTGCGGTACGCCAGGCCTCGTTTCCATCGGCTGTTCCGTCCAAGCCCTCCCGACGAACACGACGATGCATTCCGTTCCGACCCAGCCGGTTGGCTCCCCATGAACACGGCGACGACGCTGTTTCTCCGTTCCGACCCAGCCATGTACACGAGCCCTGGCCGTACGTATGCACGAGTAGGCGTTCGAGACCCTGCCCGTATGTACGTACGTGGCCGTATTTTCTTTCTTGCACACTGTCAGATGTACGTACGTGTACATGCTACGTGCGCGCCTCTACTACGACACGTGCGCGCCTCTACATCGACCAGTATGTACGTACACGTTCGCGACCAGAATGACAATGCTACGTACGCTTCGACCAGGTGGGTCCCGACTGTCAGGCACATCCTTGCCTGCGAAGATGTAGCTCGTGGGTCCCAGCAGTCAGGGGGCGAATCGTTTTTTTGCTCGAACGCACTTCCTTGCGTGCGAAGATGTAGCTGGTGGGTCCCAGCAGTCAGGGGAAACGTTTTTTTCGCGAAATACAGTGGCCCGTCTGGTGGGTCCCAGCTGTCAGGTGGAGGAATCATTATTTTCCGCGTAATAAGGAGGCACTTCCTTGCTGCGGCCGTGGACCCAGCTGTCAGCCTCTCCATGTACAGTCCACGTCCGATGGAAGTCGTTCCTTGACCACGTTGACCACGCCGCGCCGAGAGCACCAGGGCGGTGGGCGACGGCGAGGCCTAGGAAGGGGACGACGGGGAGCCGGGGAAGACGCGGCAATGGAAGCCCGCGCGGAGAGGAGTACGAGGGTTCACTGGTTCGGCTGCGGTGTGAGGCTGCCGTCGTTGCAGAGCCTGGCCAGCGGTGGGAATAGTAGGGGGCGGTGAGGCCTCCGCGGCAGCACAGCCGGCCACGGGAGGCAGGAGCATGCGGCACGACCGACGCTGCTTTGGGCGGCTGGAGCAAGAAGAGCAGAGGTTGAAGAAGCACTATGGCCGTTGGATGGACATCATACCGTCACTGGAGCTAGAATCGTTCATATTGACTAAAGTTGACAAAGGCCCCCGTCCCAGTCAACTTAGTAGGCCCACAAGTCAGCCTCCCACCATGGTGGGTCCCAGCTAGCAGGGGGAGTATTCATTTTTTGTGCGTAATAAGGAGGCACTTCCAGTGGGTCCAAGCTGACAGCGGGGGGAACGTTTTTTCACGAAATACGCTGGCCCATCCGGTGGGTCCCAGCAGTCAGGGGGGAAATGTTTTTTCACGAAATAAGGTGGCCTGTCGGGTGGGTCCCTGCTGTCAGGTGGAGGAATAATTATTTTGTGCGTAATAAGGAGACACTTCCTTGCGGCCGCCTGGACCCAGTTGTCAGCCTCTCCACGTACAGTACTCTTCCGATGGAAGTCGGTCGTTGACCACATTGACCACGCCGCGCCGAGAGCACCAGGGCGGTGGTCTGGACGACGGCGAGGCCTAGGAAGGGGACGATGCGGAGCCGGGGAAGACGCAGCTGTGGAAGCCCGCGCGGAGAGGAGAACGAGGGTTCACTGGTTCGGCTGCGGTGTGAGGCTGCCGTCGCCGCAGAATAACAGGGGGTGTGGGTGAGTAGAGGGATGGCCTGGCCAATGGTGGGAGTAGTACGGGGCGGTGAGGCCTCCGCGGTATCACAGCCGGCCACGGGAGGCAGGAGCACGCGACACAACCGGCGCTGCTTTGGGCGGCTGGAGCAAGAAGACCAGAGCACTACGGCCGTTGGATGGACATCGT
The DNA here is from genome assembly GCF_002575655.3 of Aegilops tauschii subsp. strangulata. NCBI lineage: Eukaryota > Viridiplantae > Streptophyta > Magnoliopsida > Poales > Poaceae > Aegilops > Aegilops tauschii. The sequence goes on from NC_053040.3 coordinate 134,307,657, forward strand.
ACGATCACTGCAGCTAGAATCGTTTATATTGACTAAGTTGACAAAGCCCTTGGTACGCATCAACTTAGTAGGCCCACAGCTCGGATTTGGCAGAGAACATGTAGCCCATTTGCGATTTGTAAGAATGTACATCCCATTTTTTAATTCCAATGGAATTTACTACAGCCCATTTACAGTTTTTTAAAAGTACATCCCAACTTCTAGCTAGGACAACGATTAATAATTTCAAACAACCGCTCAAAACAGAATTCAAAAAAAAATTCCCACATTTTGATGGGATCCGAAATATTTTTATCTGAAATTTCTAGTTAGGTTAAATATAATTTCAAAATAAAGTTGTATTACGTTAAAATCCAACGAAATATTGCGCGCGCAACAAGTAATGAAATTAAAATGTTCAAATTCCAAAAATAATATATTTTTCAAACTAATTACGTGTTTGGTGCATAGTAACTGTCCAGTTATTATAATTACATCCCATTTATTATTTCTTAAAGTCCATTTTCTTGTTAAGCCTAATGCATACCTCCTAGGAAAGTTTGCAGCCCAGCGGGGCGGAGAATAACAAGTTGACCCGGATATTGTGTTCAACTGTCGGCCCAGTTGCATTGCTGATGTTGAAAAAAGGCCTGTGTAGTACAGTACAACCTAACATGGTTTTTCAGCCCACATTCAGCGACGCCGGAAAGGCCCAAACAAGGCTTCTGTACAACTTTTTGAAGTCACTGAGCTCAATTAATAACTTAAGAAAAAAGTTAGATTACAGTGGAACCTAATTAAAAGCTGTCACGAGCAAATAAATAATTCAACGGGTCCCACTTGTGCGTGTGCGTGTGTGTGTGTGTGCGTGTGTGTGTGTGTGTGAGAGAGAGAGATAGAGAGAGAGACCCATCGGTCGATGCTCGTAAATACATCTTTCAGCCATATGCATTGCTGATGCTTAGTAAAAACTTATATAGTTGACACAATCATATAGAACATCATAGCACACTGAACTTGCATACAAAAATTTCACGCAGGCGGCACAATCAGGATGGAAGCAGTGGATCGCTACGGGAAGGGCTATGTTGAAACCAACGAAGTCGTACATAACGGTTCATCGTCTTTATCAATGACGGGGAAATATCTTGAATGTTGTGCAAAGAAAACAGACAGACAACACAATAAGTTCTGCTAGCACATTAAGTTGACGTACAGCCCTTTCTAAAAAAGTTCAGGTACAAAATTAGAACAGGTCACAATCAAATGTACTGGCATATCAGTGCTTCACACCCATAGCTCGGATTTAACTAGTATCTGACAAGATTTAGTTGTTACCTCAAATTAGAGCACATCCAGGCAGCCAGCCCTGCCTCTTCTCCCAAAGAAGCAGTGGCCTCCGCCGCGCGATGGAGTAGGCCCTGTGCCATCCATCGTTCTGAGCAACACGGGGAAAGTCTGAATTTGACTCCTGTAATGGACATCGTCGACGGACCCTGGCACCAGCGGCGGCGGCAGGAATTCGATTGATGGATTGACCACTTCTTAGACATGCACGAACACTCGATACAGGTATATCCCTAACGTGGTTCGCGGCGGCCTTGGTGGCGACGAATAGTACAACCCCGGTTCCTGCACCGGTATCTCAACACCAATCACCTTTGGTATGGTGGACGGCTTCTTCATCCATGCCATAACTGTCAGAGCCCAGCTGTCTGGAGGAACAAACATACTTACGAGCTCACCTCCAGGGTCGTTGATAAGCTCGTTCATGGACTCGCTATTCCAAGCACGTCGAGGCATGCCGTGGAAGGTAAGCTTTGTTAAAAACTCAAGCTCAGAGGGCACCGAGCCCCATCCTGGGTGCCACCGATCAAAGCTCACCAGCGCCATCGCAGAACAAATGCCGGGAAGATTCAAACACACGACTGCAGTCGAAAGTTGTCCGAAACCTGACGAAGAAATCAGCTGGTGGCGGACAGACTTTGACGAGCAAGTCACTTATTTGGATGCCGTGCGCAATGCCAAGAGCTTTGACAAGGTCGTCCGGCGAGACGGGAGGCCGGTCGCCGTTGATGGTTACCATCAGCACTTTGCCGGCAAACTGGTCGTCAAGCGCCGCCATGCCACTGTTGAGCGACAGCACGCAGCGACCGAAGGCAGGACGGACCTCCGGATCTCCGGCTCGGAGATCCGCGTTGACCAGCGACATGATAGTGCGCTTGAGTATAGGGAGTACAGGAGGGGGATTTGGGGGAATTGGAGTAGGAATCGAGATTCCAGAGGTGGGGGAGGGGCAGGAGACTGGGGATGAAAAGGTAGCATGAATTTCGAGCACACGTCCATATGCTCTCGGCGCGCAAGCGCACGAAAACACCGGTGGCGCCCACATGTCGGCCTAAGAGTCCTTATTCTTTCTTTTTTGGAGAGCCCGGCCTTTTTTTCAGGATCTTTTGAGAGCCCAGCCTGAGAGTCATAATTGACCTGTTTGGCATTGCGTTACTACTCGGCCCATATTCAACGACACCTCACTGGCCCAAACAAGTGTACATCATCGAAAAGACACTGAGCTCAAATTATATAACTTGAAAAAAGGAGATATACTCTGAACACTGGAGAATGGTGATGCCCTCATTTAGCCCACCAGTAGTTCGAGACAATAAACAGTTCGAAACAACGATATATACAACATTCAAACACTGACTAGTGACTATTACTGACATAAACAGCAAGACATGATAGTTCATAAGAAGTCTTGCTACACCACCAAAACGCACCCATCTGCAACGCTCAGACTCTCGTGATCCAGACGAGAATGACATTCTAAACAGAAGCAACTATTACATAGTAAGAGTGACATAGACGAGGATGACCAAATGACAAGGAATATGCATAAAAAAAGAAAGAACTACCCATCCAGAACCAGCAGCAAAGACAACAAAGTCATTCGAAGAGATGATCCAACACCATCATAATTTGCAGCCCCGCTTCAGCGACCAGTGATCCGGAGACACCAGTACTCCACCCTTTTGATGCAACAGCCCAATTACCTATCAAACTGAAGGCTTGAACCACATCACTGCCTGTCGTAATTGAGACATCCAAGGATCAAAGTTAATCCGGATGCCTTTGTCATTCTCACCTTCTTTTGGCTGCAGGCTGTATCGTTGACAATCAGGGGAGTTTGCTCCCGAACTCCTAGGGCTCGCCGTGTAGACACAATTTTCCATAGCAAACAGAGCCTCTCTGCCATCAAGGTCCTTGCAAATGGTGATCTCCTGGTTAATCGGATAATTGAGTCCGAGAAACAGAGAGTGTGAACCAAGGCTGTTTACCCGCCTCCAACTAAAAAATCCTAAAGGCCCCAACAAGCTGGTATCCTGCTCATAGACGTAACAGCCACTGTCCGGATACTCACGTATTACACGGTGCTTGTATACAGTGGGGTTTTTGCAATATAACTTTTCCGGCTCATGTGTCCGAATGATCATCAGTCTTTTGTCGTCGTCTGATCGAGCGAGGAACCAGTTGTGCTTCCCTGTTTTTGGCAAAGGTGGTGTGATTACAAAGGGCAGTAACTGTAGGGACACTGCATCATATCAAAAAGGACAGGCATTGTTAATGTAAGATCAGCATTGTTCAGAGTATGAGTAGGATAATGCAAGAAACAGCATTGATATGTCCCTGTTGGAACTGGGAGGAAAATACAGGGAAATGTATACTGGGTTCGAAAATATAGAAGTGCCATGCATGGTTATACTCATGTTATCTCGCAATCGATTCTTCACAGGAAACTACCATGTCATGCATGTTATGTACTCCCTCCCTTCCCAAATATTTGTCTTTCTAGGCATTTCAAATAGACACAACATACGGATGTATGTAGACATATTTTAGAGTGTAGATTCACTCATTTTGCTCCGTATGCACTTGTTAAAATCTCTAGAAAGACAAATATTTGGGAACGGAGGGAGTAATCATGTTCTGTCCTCACAAACAAATTCTTCAAGGTAACTAACAGACCATGCATTGTTATATACTCGTGTTCTGTGGGCAAATTTTTTGTGAGGATATTATTCTAGCCATTGATTGCTGAAGGGCGAATATAGGTATGTACACATGGTAAGCATTGCAGGATTTCACTACTTCCAAATATAGAGTTCTCCATATGCACATTTACTTCCCTAATGTATGGTTAGATGAAACCAACAGTGTGGTGCATGTTTCTACATCATGAAAATGAGGAAACTAACATGGCCATTGATACACACTCATATTTAGTAGTAGTATATAGATTACTGTAAAATAAGGATAATATCCATATATTCCTAACCGTTTGATTATTCAGGGTACAAATTGCTGTAATGACATGGTCACAATCGCATGAATTAACTCATTCCAAATATAGCTGATTTACGGCGTCTCTAATACATTGCCATAGTTCTACTCAAATTCTGCTCAAACAGGGATATGCCAATCATCACAAAAAGTTCAAACAGTGTCATGGCGTCATCATTAACATGAGACGGAAACAACTTACACGCGCCGTCCCAGCAATACGTGGTGCCATCTGCTTTGTCGATCGCGTAGATGATGCCATTGTGTTCAATAGCATCACAGAAATGTGTATCAGCTTTGACGATGATCCACTGCGAGCCGAGTTGTCTCCAGCCAAAGAAGGCACCGGCGTAAAGATAGGCGAGTCCGCGGTCGAACAAGGCAATTAGCTTGAAGTCTGCGTAATTCGCATGTCGTGTGGGCACTTGGCAGATTACAATCTTCTGCAAAACAAGGTCCGTCCAACTGACGTAGTAATCTAGATGACTTGGACCGCGATGGTAATACTATATATAATCCAACGGAGGAAGGATAATCTCATGGGAGGTCTGGAAGTTCACGAGCACCAACTTTTTACCGTCTTCTCTGAAGGCAGCCATCTAGTGGGAGTTCATGCCGACCCAGTATTACCTGCCAAGAAGTTTCGGGCGATGGTGATCGGATGGATGTCGAGGGAAATGATGTACGGCGACCCACTACATACCTGCAAAGAAGTTTCGGCTAATGGAGATCGGATTGAAGTCGAGGGGCATCATGCACGCCTCCGTATCATGGTGAGCCAATCTCGCAAGACCAGATAGCAGCAAGCAGGGTGTCTTGAAAAGCTTAGGTCTCGCTTCGACGATGGCCGTGTGCATGTCCCTCGAGCATGCCGCCAGCCGCAGGGCGCTCAACATATCCATACACGAACAATAGAGGTCGAGGATGTCACCGGGGAGATTGCTCCAATCGCGGCTCATATGGATGCTGCGCGGTTCGCGTTCGGCCATGGTGGAGTTTGGAAGGGGGCTTGATTTACGGGGGAGAAGGATGTCGGTGCTGGAGCGGCTAGCGAGGGAATAGTGGTACTGGGGAGGCGAGTGAGGCGACGGTACACGGGGGCACAGTGAGATGGAGACGGAGACGGAGATGGAGAAGGAGATGGAGATGAAGTGGTGCTATGGGAGCGGAGAGGGAGACGAGGCGAGGCGCCAATGTGCTGTACAGCGGCGGTGACAGACCGCACAGTGCACAGGGTGAGGCTGACTTTGGTAACTCGAACACGCCGCCTGGACTAGTGTCAGGCGCAGGGTGTTGTCACTTCACTGTGAGGACCGGATGAATAGTATTTTGACCATCAAGTGTATCACAGTTGTACTACTACTACTACTACTACTAGTAGTAGTAGTAGTAGGAACATGAGTACTCCAGTATTGTATAGAGGAAATAGGTCTCCCGTGCTAGCATGCTTGTTCACTTCATCGTTCAGGTATCATCCATATTGCGAGCAGAACCAAATTCTCGTGCATGCCCAATCAACGCCCTGCCGCGATGCATGCAGTGGTCGTTTTGGTGCATCAAGGACGGCATGCAGATCATTCCACACTTGAGAAGAGGAAAAATGGAAAGGTAGAACGCGGCAGCAGAGGAAGAGAACGCTGGCTAACGAGGTTGGGAGGGGATCGAGCAGGAAGTTAATGCTCCATGCCTAAAGGTTTTGGGAAAACCTGATTTTCATAAGGTGACTTATACTCACCTAAACGGAGGGAGTATTCCTTAACCAGAGAATGTTGTGTCTCCCACTCACGCGCTCAAAAAAAACTACGACACATTTTTTATCTGTTTGCATAGGTCCCACCTATCAGGAAGGATGGGCACGTACACGAACAGGTATGACTCATCAGTCTACCTGCATAGCCTTTTCGTTTAGTCTACCTAGCCGTCTAATCAACTGCTTGCACGCCACTTCTCCCATTTACTTCTCCATTGGGAACCGATTCTCCTCGGCTTCTTCACCTCCCCTTCGTCTTCATTTGCATCCAAACCCCACTGCGTTCACATTGTTTTAACCTCTTTAAACAATCATCTACTACTTCAGTTAGACTAGCCATCTAATCCTAATTCTCCAAACCATAGCCTTCCATTCCAGCGGTTCCAAATGGCGAAAGAGATCGAGATGCAGGTTTTTAGCGTCCAACATGTCCTCGTCGAAGGCTTGATGCGCATAGTTGCCACCGTCACCGTCCACCCAAGGGTTGTTCGGCAGTGGATCAACAATGTATCCAACTCCCTCGAAAAGGTAGAGACGAGGGTCATCGGTCTTGACGCAGAGTACACGGAGCGTGCCCCTGGGAAGATCCAGCGCGCCGCCGTCCTTCAGCTGTGCCTCGAAGATGATGTTTTGGTGTACCACATCATACACTCGCCCTCCATACCAGGTGAGCTTCAAGATTTCTTGTCTCGGGAGGACGTATACTTCTGTGGGGCAGCCATCGAAGGGGACAAACAGAAGCTGGAGCCGTACAACCTTGATTTCAAAAGCATCGCTGACCTACAAACCAGAATCAAAATTCCTGTAGAAGATTGTGATAAACAAACACCATCCCTATTCGACGTAGCAAATTTTGTGCTCGGTACAAATCTTCAGAAGGGTGACGAGACGGTGGCATTAAGGTCGTCTGGATGGGAGAATTATCCCTTGATGTACGAGCGGGTAAAATATGCTGCCCTTGATGCCCGTGTGAGTTTAGAGATAGCTGCAAGGTCCAAAGAGCTTGTTGCGAAGCCGTCTCCCATAGAGAATGAGAACAAGAAGAATAAGAAGAAGAAGAAGAAGAAGAAGAAGAAGAAGAAGAAGAAGAAGAAGAAGAAAAGGCTGCACCAGCAGGAGTGCATTATGGATGGATGAACTATTTCCTCTCTTGTAAAAAAAATTATTCCCTCTCGGTGTATATTGATATAGATGGACTATTTCGATGGTGTGCATGTCTTTGGAACAGAGTAGTAGCGTGGGTCCGCTTGACTATAAGGAACTATTTATCCGCATATATAGCTTTCTCTGCTACTCCTTCCAGTGATCGGTATGCAATGCATGTGTCCGTAGACATGACAGCTTGTCCATGGAAGTTCAACTACGGCGACCATCACGTTTCATCTCGCGATTCCCACGACGCCTCTCCAACCCACGACACCACGCCCCCCGACGTGCGCCTCACCCCTCTCGGCCGCACCGCCCCTCTGCCTTTGTGTGCATGACATGTGGGCCACCTAAAATGCGGCGAGCATCAAGTTTCCACCACAGCCACCCGCGATTCCCACGACGCCGCTCGAACCCATGAAACCACACGTCCCCCGACCTGCGGCTCACCCCTCTCGGCCCCACTGCCCCTCTGCCTACGGGAGCATTACATGTGGACCAGTCACCTATCGGGTCCACATGTTATTGACTCAAAGGTAGGTGTACGCTGAAGCTCAGTCCCGACGGCCCTGAGAGGGAAATGTAACTCCTGCGCCAGGGCTTGTGGTGCTCCCGCAGCACGAACTCGTGCCAAACTCGAGATTTTTTTCTTTACTATACATGCACGCAACGATTTAATGGACATTGTAATCTCAACATGTGATGGGGAGCTCTAAATTTGAATTTGAAACTTATAAAATGAAAAGATTCAAAACAAATAAACTGGGAGAGAGGGAGTATATCGTAGGATGTGTCCCATACAAAATAAGTCCCCTGGTTTGTCACCGCGAAGATGCGGTTAGAAAGGAGCACAACGTCTTCCTACTCGTACGGCAACAAATCGGTCGCAGACAGCATGGTCCGCCTTTGACCGCCATGTGCAAGGTTCGTGCTATCTTATTCAATCTCACCGTGGTTCCATCGTACCAATTCATGCGGTGGCCCGTTGCATGGCTGATCCCAATGTTGGACAAAGGTTCTACGGGAACGGTGTCACCGTTGTAAATGTTGTGCAAATTGATGTTGGTACCCTCCCGTACATATGCAAGCCAATCTCCACTCGCACCAAGCCTAACCTGTGAAACAGTGGGCAGGGGGAGAATTAGGAAATGGACACGGAAGTAGTCTTTAGAATGCATTTACTACGTGATCAAACTCATCTTACCAGCTCATCGGAGGAAATCCGAGTGCCCGTCAACGTCGGCATCTCAAGGGGCATCAACTTGCAACTACAGCCACGCCGCGCTGGAGAGACCCCCAAGGAAACATCCTCGTGCGTTCCACGGAACATCAATATGCATTTGTATGAGTAGTTTATCTTGTGAGAGAAATGGATGAACGAGGGAAGGCCTCTAGAGATAGAGCTGGACACTACTACTACCAATGTGATGGCCCGTGCGTTGCAATGGATCCAAAGTAGTAGAATAATACTTGTTCACGTGCTTGAAATATAAACACTCTAGTTTTGATATACATGTGTCAGCAGACATGACAGCTTGTCCATGGAAGTTGAACCACGACGACCATCATGTTTCTTATTTCTACCACTACCACACCCACACGCGATTCCCACGACGCCGCTCCAACCCACGGCACGACGTCCCCCGACGTGCACATGGATCCTCTGACGTGGCTATCACTTCCTTGCCCTGCCTGTAACACCCCGCATGTAACTTTCCATATTTGTAACTCCGACTCTTGCCATTTTCGGCTATGTGTTATGATATTCCCTCCGTGGTCGGGTTTTGTTTGTCGTTTTGCATTTTGTTCATGTCATGCATTTCATATCATGTCATCATGTGCATTGCATTTGCATACGTGTTCGTCTCATGCATCCGAGCATTTTCCCCGTTGTCCGTTTTGCAATCCGTCGCTCCCATCTCCTCCGGTGCACCCCTCTTGTTTTCTTTCATGTGCGGGTGTCAAACGTTCTCGGAATGGACCGAGGCTTGTCAAGTGGCCTTGGCATACCACCCGGAGACCACCGGTCAAGTTCCGTTCCATTTGGAGGTCGTTTGGTACTCCAACGGTTAACCGGGCATCCGCAAAGGCCATTTGTGTGTGCAGCAAAACCCCCCTAAAAACCAGCCCAAAACCCCTCCAAGTCATCTCCATGCTCTAGGTCATTCGATCACGATCGTGTGGGCAAAAACCGCACCTCATTTGGACTCCCCTAGCTCCCTCTAGCTATAAAAGTGCATCCCCTCCCGAAAACGAACGCAGATGAAACCCTAGCCCTCTTCCACCTCGCGCCCGGACAATTTTCCCCGCCGCCGGACGTGTCCGCCGCCTCCGCCCGACGAATCGGGGGTCGCCACCTGTCCCGCCGCCGCTCCAGCGCCGCCGGCCCGCGCCTGGCCCGCGCGGCCCGGTCGCCCGCCGCCCTCGCGCCACCGCGCCCTTCGCCTCCTGCCCGCGCCGCCGCCTGCCCGCGCGCTGGCCGGCCCGCCGCCTCGCCGTCGCCCTCTCCCTCAGGTCGCCGCCGCCTCCTTTTCCCCGCGCCGCCGTCCTCTCCCTCAGGTCGCCGCCGCCTCCTTTTCCCCGCGCCGCCATCCTCTCCCTCAGGTCGCCGCCGCCTCCTCTTCCTCCACTCCGGCCGGCGAGCCGAGCTCGAGCTCTTCCCCGATCTGGATCGAGTCAAACTGCGAGGTTGACTTTTCCCCGAGACCCCCCAAATTTCTTCCAAGTCTTGTATTTTTTCTCAGCATGTGCCCATGTTCAACAGTGCATAACTCTCTGCATGTAGCTCCGTTTCGCGCGTGTAATATGTCAAATTGTTCGTCTCGTGATGCTCTACATTTTGTTCAATTGCACCATGTTCATTATAGGCCATCTTGATGCCCAAATCTCTGTTGCAAGAGTGCTAGTTGCTGTTATCTGCTGGTTCTTAACAGAACTTGGAGATCTGTCATTTTTGGTATCATTTAATCTGTGCATCTTAAGGGCATGAGCTCTACATGTGTTTTGTTGTATGCCATGCCATCTTTCCAGTGGTGTATGCCATGCATTTTTGTGATCTCTGTGGTGAATAGCAAAAGCATGCAAACTAGGACCCGTAATGTTTATGATTTCAGGGACTTTGTAATTTCTCCAAGTCCTTGTCTGCTGTTATTTTGTTGCCATGTAAACTTGATGCTACAGAGAGATCCATGCATATTTTGGAGATGTTCAGTAAGGATGTTTTGTATATATAGTTGTAATTGATCCATTCCTGCTATTGTTTGCAATTATGGAGTGCCATAGCATGACTCAATCTTGCTCTGCTTTTGCTATACAATATTTCTGGAAGATTCTTAACATGATATTCATTATTGCCAAGCTTATTGTAGTTGATCCATACATGCCATGAATTTGCTCTTGCCATGGTCAGCTTCATAAACATGTCATCTTGCTGTAGGTATGCTTGTTTTGTCATGCATTGCTTTGTGGTGAGTGCATCAAGCTCACAAACATGCCTTCATATTATTGTTTCTGCCATGCTCTGTTTTCTGCTAAGTCTGGAACCTGATAACGAAACTTGCTATGTTTACGTGCTTGCCATCATATCTTCTGGTCCTTTTTCGCTTATGGTCAGTAAGGGACTTTTGTCATATGCATCTAGTAGAATACTGCCATGTCTTGTTTTTCCATGTTAAGTTCCTGTAGCATGTTGATTTCGTGCTCTGAACATTGCTACCTGATGCTGTTTTAGACATGTCCAGTAATTTCACCAAGTCTGTGAACCTGTTATCTTTTGCACTTTTGCTATGCTTGTTTGAGTTTGTTATGTTGTGATTTAGCCGTAGCTCAGTGCTCATCTTTTGTCAAGCATCTCCTGTAGATTACTGCCATATGCTTTGTTGCTATGTTGGAGTGCTGTAGCATTGTTGCTTGTTGCATTTCAAGTGCCATCATGCTGTTAATCGCAGATTCGTGTCATTCTTGTTTTGCTTGCCATTTGCAAACCGTGCATCCGTTTCCGGTGATCTTTATATCGATTTCGACCGAAATCATCTCATCTTTCCAGTGGCATGCTTGGTTTGCCAAGTTACTGCCTTGTTCATCATTTTCCTTCCGGAGCACGCATATGCATCGCATATCATATCTTGCATATCATACATGTTTTGCATCATGTTGCTTGTGCATTTCTCGTGATTGATTGTGGTTCTGTTGCTTGTGTTCTTGTCTTGGGTAGAGCCGGGAGACGAGTTCGTGAACGAGGAACCTGTTGATCACGCTTACGAGGATCAAGCTTTCGACAACTCTGAGAACCTTGCAGGCAAGATGACCACCCCTCGAAATCACTTCTATCTTTGCTCTGCTAGTTGTTCGCTCTATTGCCATGCTGCGCTACCTATCACTTGCTATATCATGCCTCCCATATTGCCATGTCAGCCCCTAACCATCCTTCCCTAGCAAACCGTTGTTTGGCTAAGTTACCGCTTTTGCTCAGCCCTTCTTATAGCGTTGCTAGTTGCAGGTGAAGTTGAAGTTGGTTCCATGTTGGAACATGGATATGTTGGGATATCACAATATCTCTCATTTAATTAATGCATCTATATATTTGGTAAAGGGTGGAAGGCTCGGCCTTATGCCTGGTGTTTTGTTCCACTCTTGCCGCCCTAGTTACTGATATACCGGGATTATGTTCCTTGAGTTTGCGTTCCTTACGCGGTTGGGTGATTTATGGGACCCCCTTGACAGTTCGCCTTAAATAAAACTCCTCCAGCAAGGCCCAACCTTGGTTTTACCATTTGCGACCTAAGCCTTTTCCCTCGGGTTTTCTAGAGCCTGAGGGTCATCTTTATTTTAAACCCCCGGGCCAGTGCTCCTCTGAGTATTGGTCCAACCTGTCAGTCGCCGGTGGCCACCAGGGGCAACTCTGGTCTGGCCTATCGGAAGCTTGGACAATCCGGTGTGCCCTGAGAACGAGATATGTGCAGCTCCTATCGGGATTTGTCGACACATTCGGGCGGCTTTGCTGGTCTTGTTTTACCATTGTCGAAATGTCTTGTAAACCGGGATTCCGAGACTCATCGGGTCTTTCTGGGAGAAGGTTTATCCTTCGTTGACCGTGAGAGCTTATGATGGGCTAAGTTGGGACACCCCTGCAGGGTATTATCTTTCGAAAGCCGTGCCCGCGGTTATGAGGCAGATGGGAATTTGTTAATGTCTGGTTGTAGAGAACTTGTCACTTGACCCAATTAAAATACATCAACTGTGTGTGTACCCGTGATGGTCTCTTCTCGGCGGAGTCCGGGAAGTGAACACGGTCTGAGTTATATATGACGTAAGTAGGAGTTCAGGACCACTTCTTGGTCATTGCTAGATGACGACCGTTCCGTTGCTTCTCTTCTCGCTCTCTCTTGCGTATGTTAGCCACCATATATGCTTATTGCCGCTGCAGCTCCCCCTCATTACACCATCCTTTCCTATAAGCTTATATAGTCTTGATCTCACGGGTGTGAGATTGCCGAGTCCTCGTGACTCACAGATTCTACCAAAACAGTTGCAGGTGCCGACGATGCCAGTGCAGATGATGGGATCGATCTCAAGTGGGAGTTCGATGAGGAACGTGGTCGTTACTATGTGTCTTTTCCTGATGATCAGTAGTGGAGCCTAGTTGGGACGATCGGGGATCTAGCATTTGGGGTTATCTTATTTTCATCTGGATTTTGACCGTAGTCGGTCTATATGTTTGTATTTTGGATGATGCATGAATTATATTTATGTATTGTGTGAAGTGGCGATTGTAAGCCAACTCTTTATCCCATTCTTGTTCATTACATGGGATTGTGTGAAGATGACCCTTCTTGCGACAAAACCACAATGCGGTTATGCCTCTAAGTCGTGCCTCGACACGTGGGAGATATAGCCGCATTGTGGGCGTTACACTGCCTTTCCTTCGCTGATAGGTGGGACCCACGCTTATGGGTCCCACATGTCAGTGACAGAATGGTAGGATTGTTCGCGTCCGGGGATCCTCATCCCCCCGACGTGCCCCTCATCCCTCTCAGCCCCAGCGCTCCTCTGCCTTTGTGTGCATGACATGCGGGCCAGCTGAACTGCGGCGACCATCAACTTCTACCATAGACACACCCGATTGGACGCGGTTTGCCTGCTCCGCTGCTGTGCTCCGATCTGTACTCCCGCACCATCGAATTTTCATCCAGCGGCTGTGACACATTTCGTCCCGGTCATCAATCCTCAGCTGGAGTACTTATGTGCTACAGGTAGTACCCGCCGGTGTGGCCATCTACGCCTCGTAACGCCCCGACGCCCAGCTGTGGCACCCTCGCCACGGCCACGCCACCACCGGCCTGTTCATCTCGAACGAGTTAGTCGCGAACCACGCCACCACCATGAGAATGACATGTGGGCCAGCTGCATTTAAGGTCCGCATGTCATTGACTCATAGGCCGGGCACTAAGCCATTGAAGTTCGGTCCCGTGGGCCCCGAGAGGGAAATGTAACTCCTGCGGCGGGCCTTGTGGTGCTCCCGCAGTACGAGCTCGTGCCAAAACTGGAATTTGTTTCTTACTACTACCAACTAGTACTAGTAAGGTACACGTGCATTGCACGCATGAGATTCTGGTGGTTTGTGCATTATGCTTCTACATGTGGAGCTTTCTGGATTCTAACATTTGGCAAAATCTGGTGGAATGTAAGGTTAGGCAAGTTTGATTAACTTAGCTGAGTGTTTGGTTCAAGCCACACCTTAGGCAAGCCACACTAAGGCCCCACATGACATACACACAAAAAATGTGGCAAGATTCCCTTAGGCTTGCCAACTTGTGGCTCTCATTTTGAAGAACTAATAACTTTGCCTAAGCTTAGTTGTGGCAAAGTTAGTCATGAATTAAGTTCAACCATGGAGTCTTCTAGATTATACATGTGGCAGAATCTGGTGGATGATATCCAACGGCCAGTAGTGCTCGGATTTGCCATCTTTGTACCGTCGGATTGGCTTCATCCAACGACCAACTTTCAAAGTTTTTCACACACTATATAGGGGGTATAGATATAGATGTGCCGGTCCGTTTCAATGGATCCAAAGTATATCTATTTAGTGGAGTGCACTCTAAACACATTATCTATTTATTTTTCTCTAACCTTCCGTAGCCATGCAACCAAGCCACATAAGCTTCATGGGTGCCCCCACATCATATTATTCATACTACATTGATTGAAAAAAAGATAAATCACCCAAAACAAGATCTTCCCGTTTTTTGTTCCTACGATGTTGTGCCGTGCACGTACCTACTAGTTGTATAGTGGTAGTACTAGTAATATAGTATTAGGAGTACAAACTTGGTACTAGTAGGAGTAGTACTAGTACGGAATGCTCCTACTCTATCAACGAGCCCTGTCTGACACCAAATTTCTTGGCTTCCGTGCTACAGCTAGATCTTCCCCTCGTTTCTGTTTTCCAACCCGGCGGCGGGCGGGGTGTCGGTTTGCTCAACGGCGGTCCCACATGAAAATGAAAATGCTAGGCAACACGCCTTCCCTAAGCTATGTGTCATGCCGGACGGGCCGTGTTGTACTCCCGATTCCTGGGCGTGTGGGGGTGCGACGCGAACACGGCAGGCCTTTTCCTTTTACCAGCAATGTGCCCGTGCGTTGCGACGGATCCAAAGTAGTAGAATAGTAGTATTTGTTCACAAACTTGAAAGAAATCACTATTGTTTTGATATACTCCTAATATATTACTCCCTCCGTACCTAAATATTTGTCTTTTTTGAGATTTCAAATGGACTATCACATACGGATTATATAGACATATTCTAGTGTTTCTAGCAAGATGCCCGTGCGTTGCACGAAGTTGATGGAAAAGGTAAGCACAACTTATAAATTGACGGATGGAGTACTAGTTACAGTGATGCATATAATTAAGCAAAGGGATCGCACATGTCGGTATTGACTGGAACGAGAATGCAACAACACAATAAGAATTAAGGCCACGATGATGCGATCGCAGTGGTGGTTACATAAGGCAAGAAGAAAGATGGATCCACAAACGTACGACCTCCTCCTCCTCAACTTAGTGCGCCGGGCCACCGACCGGCGGCTTTTGTGGCGAGGTCGAGGTGCTTCTCAGCAAAGGCATCCAAGGCTTCCAGCCGGTTGAGGAAGGCCAACGTCGTAGCGTCCTCACTGGCCTTGTAGATATCTATGTACATGATTTGCTCGTACACGTGGATGTGTAGGTCGACGAATTCTTGAAGGGCGAGGCGCCTCGCGGCGAGCGCGACCTCCAGGTGGACATTCTTCGTGGCATCGGCGGGCAGTCGCAGGGCCACCAGTGCTTGAAAGAGGTTCCGGCCATGGAGGCCGATTAGGGTGGCAGGCAATGAGGAGCCCGGGCGCGCGGGCTGGAGGAGTACGGCGATGTCGTCCGCGAGCTTCTTGAGGACGGTGAACTTGTTGCTGGTGGCAACGATCATCTGGTCCAACCGAGAGTCATAGTTGGCGTCGACGGCGGCCATCCACCAGCCGGTCTCCAACACCGTCTGGAGACGATCCTCGGCGCCATGCCGCAGGCCGACGTCGTGGACCATCTGGCGCAGCCGCTGGCCGCTCACGCGCATCGCCACCATGGGTCTGGAGTGAGCTCTTTTGCGCTTAGTGTAGGTGCTTAGGCAAATGCTTAGGTGCGTACGATGTGGTAGATGCATTGGAATGGAGGGGCGCCTTTATATGAGGGCAATGAGGGCAAACTGCGTTGCATTCACATCGTGCAGCCTCTTTTCCCGGACCTCCTCCCATTACTTCCCTCATGCATTAATTGAAGGAGGATGCATTGGCCGTTCAACATATCGGGAACCGCTACTCCCTCCCTCGTCTGCATTAAAGCCGTATCGGGAACTGCGCCGCCCGCTGTCAAATCGAATACTCCCTCCGTCTAGGTGAGTATTAAGTCATCTTACGAAAACCAAATAGTAAACACATAGGCGTGGTGCATTAACTCTCACGTTGTTTCTTATTTTTTGACATAAATAGAGGAATCAACCAAGAAGGGATGTGGGGCTTGTATGCTTTTAATGACTTGAGACTATCAAACATGACATGCAGTGGTCAGTTCGTTGCACAAGAACAAATACAACCCACGTCAGCACACACGCATCTTATATAGCATCACATCCAATGGCTATAAAAGATGAATGAGACCAAATTATATCTCATCTAGATGAGTTCTAGCAAAACTGTATTAATAATACTTAGTACTCCTGCGCCATGTATCATATATTAGTATCATGTAGTACTTTATTTATTGCCATGTGAGACACATAGTACTCAACTCTCTCTATTTCTTCATTTAATTCTATGACACCTCATCAAAATTGCTAAGGCTAGTACCATTACAACCAGCCTTAGCAAATACTAAACATTAAGTTCTCTCGTTTTCCTCTCCACCTTGGTCACGTAGACGGAGGGAGTATACTGCGCGGGCTTTTCCTGCGCGGTAGGCGGGGCAGTTCCGCCTAGTCGGTTCGATAGAGACGCGAGAAGACGAGGGAGTAGGCTGCTGCAAACGTAGGGCTGTGTGATTTGACAGCGAGTTATTGCTAGACAGGTGGGACCCGTGATTTGACTTGCCATTATCATTTTAACTGCGGCGCTACGACCGACGTGAGTCTCCCGATTCCTGACCACCTCCATACAGGTGCCTCTCCCAATGCTCCACCATGTAGTAGAGGCTGGCTCTTGAATGAGAGCCCACTTCTCCACTTTTTCCTTGCCTCTCTTTCCTCCACATATGCAAAAATGTCGTGTAAAGCGCACTATTGTACTTACTTGCTCCTACAGGTGCTTAAGCTTGCCACATAGGCATAAAGTCTGATGTGGCAAGTTAATCAAGAAGAGAGAGACTAGTTTGGTGACCCAAGGAAAAAACGGTGCTAAGCGCGTGTACCTAAGTGAAAAGACAATTTTGAGTCTATAGCTAATTAAATGAAGCAAACTTAGCAACACAATTTCATTGGAAGAGGTCACTCCTTGGCAAATGCAATAAATACTAGTACTCCCTGTGTCCCATAATATAAGAACATTTTTGGCACTACACTAGTGTCAAAACGTTCTTATATTATGGGACGGAGGGAGTACGAAGAAAGAGATAGAGAGAAGTAAAAAAATACACTTATAGCCAACCTTATAGCCAAAACCTTGTTGTAGTATGAGTGACTAAGTGATGACTATGTATGACATGCCAACATCAGATAGCCTAACGCACCGTGTTAAATCTCCAAGGGTGCGACCGCATGAGCGACGCGACGGTCGTGGTAGGCGCGACCACGATACGGGCTGCTGGCAGCCCTTGGATCTGAGATCAAACGGTCGCATTCTAAGTTGCTGGCAGTTCGCACGCTGGCACTACCCTGCCGTTCGCACGCTGGCAGTTCGCTCCTACTCGTCCCCGCACGTCCTTCAATACTACGGTGGTTCGCTCCTAGTCGTCCCGTCCATTCACATTATGGCAGTTCCACTAATCCTAACCCTCCACCCAAATCCATGGCGTCCCAAATCTCCCCGATCGGCGGTGAGTACAAGGTTAGAACCATCACCGGCGATGAGTTCGACGTCATCTACACCCGTTCTTCCGCGACGGTGAAAGGATGCCTTTCTCGCTTCAGACGCATGTTCGAAGACTCAGATGATGAGTGGGTCGCTGGGCTAGATGTTGAGTACACCACAGTCCTGGGACGAGAGAAGGATCTAAAGGACGAAAAGAGGAAGAAGCCCACCGTGATCCAGGTTTGTGTGCATGACTTATGCTTGGTCTAACACATATGCCATGCCGACGTTGAGTGCCAGGATTTTAAGGACTTCCTCGAGAGCAACCTAGTCAAATTTGTTACTGTAGACTTTGGTAATGACAAAGAAGTCCTGCGTCGGATAGGCCTCGTTGTAGGCAACACCTTCGACCTCCAGAAGAATCGGCTGGTGTCCTCTCGTCAGCCTTGAATGCTGACCC
Source organism: Aegilops tauschii subsp. strangulata (assembly GCF_002575655.3). Lineage (NCBI taxonomy): Eukaryota > Viridiplantae > Streptophyta > Magnoliopsida > Poales > Poaceae > Aegilops > Aegilops tauschii. Next base: position 134,325,863 of record NC_053040.3, read on the forward strand.
TGGCAGGAGCCATGGTTCATCCTTCGTACGGTAAACTGGAGAAACCTCCATACACGTTTCATTCTCATGCATGGCAGCAGAATGTACTAGATATAGACCACATCCACTACGCTGCAATGGATGGCTACCTTTGCTTCAATATCTACAAGGGTTGGATGAAGAGCAACATCCAAGTGTGCGGCTCAAGCAAAGAAGTATCGGCCAAGAGGAAGAGGGACAAGGACGAAGTCGAGGACGTGGACGAGGACTCCGAGTAAGGTGGCAGTGTCGTTGCTCATGGTGGTTCTAATGCAGTGTCTACCGGAATAGTTTCAAAGTTTAATTTCAGGTGTGCTTAATTTAATTTGAGGGGTGTGTTGTGTTGAGCCCCCAGCAGAACTATGTTATGTTTCTTCTTGTTACTTTAACTCTTCAGTACGTACATACTAGTATTTCTTACATTTCATATTTTAGTTGGTATAGTACTACCACTCATTTCTTCACATTATATACGTACAATATATATGGCCAACATCATATACCCAGTAGTTTAGTTGTCAAAGAATTTTAGGGTGCTTAGTTTTGTCAAAGAATTCCAGGGTGCTTAGTTTTATTTGAGGGGTGGGTTGTGCACTTGTGCTGGACACCATTATTGTGACAAGCCTTTTTAATAGTACTATATGCATAATTTGGCGACGAGCGCTCTCTATATGTACCACCTTTTTTTTAATTTTCAAGTTTTGCTCCATGGCGCAATCTATCGATACTACTACTGTACAAAAGTGGAGTATATACATTTTTTAAAAGGCTAGAGGGCGGGGCAGTCTAGCTCGGTCGGTTTCATGAGAGGCGAGGGCCTTTCTGATTTGACGGCTCATTACTGCTGTCAAATCAAAAAGTACTGCGCCGCCCGCTGCATGCCCGGCGCCTCCATTAAACCCCTCCGTTAAACCCGCATGCAAACCGAGAATCCTACTCCTGCCACACGTCCGTTCATGAGCGGGCCGGAATTAAACGCAACACCGGCCGAGCTCCTCTCGTCTGCCTCAGTTTAAACGAGGCCAGACGCCGGCCAAGCTCCTACCGTCCGCCCTCTATTTACACAAGGCCAGACAGACAGTGGGCAAGAATCGCACCCCTCCGCCGCTCCCCCATCTCCTCCTTCACCATTTTCTCCACTCTTCCGATGGCTTCCGATGAGCCGTTCTCCGGCATATTACCCGGCTGGGTGGCCCGCCGAGCCCTCCGGATACGGGCGAGGCCGCTCGGTGCTTCACCAACCTCGCTTGGCCTGACGGAGCCAGTTGCCGCCCCAAGCAGGCGCGTGGTTCAGCAACTCGCCGCTCCAGTTCAGCTCGATGAGGAGTGGCGAGTTGCTCCACGCCGGCACGGCGGCTGGCACGCCGGTACGGGCGCCGTCGCTGCCGCGTCGTACCGTGCCACCAGTGTCTGCGGTGGCCGCGCCTCCCGTGTCTATGGGCGCGCCTCCCGTGCCTGCGGCAGCGCCATGCAGGAAGAGATAGAAGTCGGGTGCGTGGAGAGCGACGAGTCAGTGGCCAGCTTCTCCGTGTCCGCCGCCATCATCGAGGAGAAGTAGAACACGGGAGGCCGCCGCCACTTGGGACCCATGAAGGCCACCGCCGAGGCGACGACCGCGGATTCAGGTGGTTTCTTTGCTGCTTCGTCTCTTCCGAGGACCTTCGTCGACCCCGCAAGTGTCTGACGGACATGAGGAAGACAAAGGGATCCGCGGGCGGCCATTTAGAACTAAAATAAGTCTAGATACATCCATTTCTAGGACAAGTATTTCCGGATGGAGGGAGTATTAATTATACAAGAGAGCCGGATTGGCACCTCTTAGTTCATGTAAATGTAATGAAATCCATCATGTTTATATGAAGATCCGGCTTTTTTATACGAAATCCTTCATGCTTATATGAAATCAGTCCGTGTTTGCACGAATTTCATCTGGTTGGTTAGAGTTGTAAAAATGTATGCCGCTGGCGTTTGATGTCGTCCTCCGCTTAAGGAAGCGGGAGGAAATTTGCCGGCTGCCGTTGGAGATGCTCTTTATGCTGGAAATAATAGAGTGACATCCAATCCATTTGAGTTAATTGCCTGTATGATTGTCCCTCTATAAAAAGTTAATTGCATGTAGAGTGTACACGTGACTTGCAGGGTGGCTACAACTTCATACAGAAAGTTAGAAAGAAACAAGTCCATCCTTAATCTTGTATTCTAAGTACTCTGTGGGTTCCACTGTCAGTACAGTAGCGAAAGAAGTATATATTAAATAAGTAGAGTAATATATAATATAAAAATATAAAGTTAAAAGACAGAATTCGAACTCATGTCATCGCGTTGCGAGCATCCGGCGCTAACCAGCCCAACACATTTTTGTTGTAGACCATGCTGGAGATATATCTCCATGTCTACTCTTATATATACTCCATTCGTTCCTAAATATTTGTCTTTCTCAGATTTCAAATGGACTACCACATACGGATGTGTATGTAGACATATTTTAGAGTGTAGATTCAGTCATTTTGCTCCGTATGTCTTTTCAGGAAGGGGTCAGATTTGTCCTTGATTTATTTATGAGGTATCCAGATGGCACTGCACTGCCAAGAAAAGAGGGTACCATCAAAATTATGGACTACTTTTTTGAGTATGTTGGTAAGGTCCGGTCATAGTCACTTGTTGAAATCTCTAAAAAGACAAATACTCCCTCCGTCCGGAAATATTTGGCATCAAAATGGATAAAAGGAAATGTATCTAGACGTATTTTAGTTTTAGATACATCTCTTTTTATCCATTTTGATGACAAGTATTTTCGGACGGAGGGAGTAGAAAACAGAGTTGGTTTTGATGGTGTGCGTGCCATCCTACAATATAGGCCGTCGGATTTATATCTAACGGATAGGAAAGAAACTATGGCAATTTTGCAAAAATATACCCACATGTCTCTCCACGTTCGCAAATAAGGCCTTCCCTCGTTCAACCTTTTCTCTCACAAGATAAACTACTCATACAAATGCATCTTGATGTTCCGTGCAACGCACGGGCAGCTAGCTAATTTCTTTTGAAATAGTTGCTGCGATAATTGGGTTGAAGTGATATATTTTATGTCTACCCCGAATGATTTCAGATTCACTAGTAGTAACAAAGAAAAGGTTGCCTTGTTAATTAACAGAAAACAGGGTGAAAACTATCACATGAGGCCGGTAAAAACAAGGCACACTGGGTTCAGCGTCATCGTCACTACAGCTGTGCGCGCGCGAGAAGTCTACATATCGAGGGGGCTACCGAGCGAGGCACCGAGACACAATGTTTGAGAGAGAAACCAATTGACAGATTATGATCAGATCGAGTTGTCACCCTTCTGCTGTCATTGTTGGGGGGGGGGAGGGAGAGAAAGACGTATCGAGAGTGTGCGCGGTAGGCACAGAGGCACAACTAGCGAGTGTGTGTGTGTGTGTGTGTTTGAAAGAGGAGTAGATAGATTATTATCAAGATCGATGTGCCACCCTACTCCTTCGGTGCCGGGTAGTGTGTGTGTGTATGTTTGAGAGAGAAGCCAGTCGATAGATTAGTATCAAGATCGAGGTGTCACCCTACTCCTTCGGTGTTGGGAAGTGTGGGTGTGTGGGGGGGGGGCAGTGACACTCACATATCTCTACTCTTATAAAAAAACAGAGTTGGTGATGATGGTGTTCCTGCCATCCTGCAATATAGGCCATCCGATTTATATCCGACGGACAAGAAGGAAACTATGGCAATTTTGCAAAAAGATACCCACACCCCTCTCCGCATTTGCAAATAAGGCATTCCCTCGTTCATCCTTTTCTCCCACAAGATAAACTTCTCATACAAATGCATATTGATGCTCCGTGCAACACATGGGCATCTTGCTAGTAGGGAGGAGGAGTTTGTGTGACACATATCTAGCTATATTAAGGGATAGGTAGATAGCATATGTGTGAGAGACATTATTATACTTTGAGACATTAGTGGCTGTGGGTGGGCGGAATTAAAGGGGTGGGCGTGTTAGACATAGAGAGCGTGTGTGTTTCTGTGTGAGAGACTTGTAGGACGGGGTAGAAAGACGAATTTAACCCTGACGGAGGGAGAGAAATACACGAAGTGCGCGTGTGTGATTCCGATGCCCACGGGGAAATGAGATATGTATGCGTGTGAGAGAGATTGCACAATTCATTCACATATCACTATTTAGCGATCGTGGACGTGCATCGCTTGAACATAAGTCAATATCTACTTCGTATCGTGGCCAAAGGTACAATATCGATTCAACGCTATAAAGATTGGACACTCACATATCACATTTTTTTCTATTTAAATAAACCTTTTCAGTTGTGCATGCCAAAGTTACAGTGATGTTTCTTCAAACAACCAATGTAGTTATCATGTATATGCACCATTGTTACTCTTGCATTCAAATTCATTAGTCTTGGATGATTTAAGTTTCTATTTTGAAGTAATATATGTAATATTCATATATGAATTCAACGGGTACGCAATTTATGAAATGGAGGCTATGTAATCATATGAGGTAACACTTTTAAGTAGCTCACTACAATATCCATTTCTTTTTGTGCGCCTCTACACTAACACGTCAATGCATTATGTTTAAAGTAAATAACCAATGGCACTAAATTATCTATTTACACGAGAAATACATAGGCTGAGCGTTTGATCCCTTTTTTGTGAACGTGCCACTACACCCGTACGATTGGCCGCGCCCGTGTGAACGTCCAAGTTATCGGCGCATCATCCCGAGTTATTGTCTTTTTTCTGGGGTGGACTTCACACCAGTTATTAACTGCTGACGCGTGCCCCGTGTACACAGTCTAGCATGACCTTCCCGCTAGCACGGTCCAAAATTAGTTGAAACTGGATACGAACGATCCCGCGGGCGGCAAAATCTCCCGCCTCCTTCTAAAATTTCCGCCACCTTAGTCTTTAGCATGCGAAATCCCCCTTTTGTCCTTGGTGCATAGAGATCAACAGTTACAATACCGCCCTCATCTACATGATAGGTCGGGGCTGCTTTGGTAACTTCCGGTTCCCCCACTCCACGGCACCCCCATTTCCTCTCCCCCTCCCGCAAAAACGACTAACTCCACAGCACCAGAGCATCTTACATCACGCCGTCCGTACTTCATCGCCCTTTCTCCCCTCCCCTCTCGAAACCCTAGACTGCTCATCCACCGGCGTACCATAGCCCATTCACTGCCAGCGGCGTCCACCTCGCCGGATCTGCTTCTACGGCCGCATCTACCCCTCCCACCTCCCCTAGAAACAAGTAGACTGCTCATCCACCACTGTACCACAGCCCATTCAGTGCCGGCCTTGTCCACGGTGCCGGATCTGCTTCGCCGGTACTCTCGTCAACCGCCGCGCATCTGCAGCGGCTCATTCGTACTCCCCACCGGAGAAGCTTCGTCCACACCCCCCGGAGCCGCCCCACCGACGCCCCCATCGACGGCCTCTGATCCTCTTCGCTGACACCTTCCTCAACCCTAACGGAGCCGCTTCGCCGACACCTTCCTCAACCCTACTGGAGCCGCTTCGCCGACACCATCTTCAACCCTACCGAAGTAGCTTCGCCTATACCGTTCTCAACCCTACCGGGGGCGCTTTGCCAACTCACAAGTCCACGGCCTCAGATCCGCTTCCTCGCACCCTCATCCAACCTACCGGAGCAGCTTCTGACGCCCCGTCCACGGCCGCAGATCCGCATCGTCGACACCACCCTTAACCCCAACCATCGGAGCAGCTTCTGACGCCCCGTCCACGGCCGCAGATCCGCATCGTCGACACCATCCTTAACCCAACCACCGGAGCAGCTTCTGACGCCCCGTCCACGGCCGCAGATCCGCATCGTCGACACCATCCTTAACCCAACCACCGGAGTAGCTTCTGACGCCCCGTCCACGGCCGCAGATCCGCGTCGTCGACACCATCCTTAACCCAACCACCGGAGCAGCTTCACCTACGCCCTCGGCCACGGCCACAGATCCGCTTTGCCCACACCGTAGTCCACCCTACCGGAGCCGCTCCACAAACACCCTACTCGACGGTTCTAGATCTCCTCACCGGACCCCGACAGCCAGCGCAGCGTCATCACCCTCGACATTTCTAACATGATTCCCACCGTCTGCAGAGATGCCAAGCACCCGCCACGGCCTAGGTACCTGTCACCTTTAAACCCGTCCAGCATCACCTGCCCGATGTACTTCAAATATACTAACCGGTCGCTGTTACCTGTTATGCAGCTGGCAAAAACTACAAGGACGATGTTTCTTCTGGATCTAACAGCTTGGCCAACCAAGATCCTGGACTGAGGCATTGCTATGATCTTGTAAGCGCGTCTCTCTCTCTTGTATTGTTCTGTGCCTGGCAGCGTGCTTTGCTAGGATTTTCGACCAGTAATCCCTTTGTGCAGACAATGATTTCTACTACTGGCTGCTAAATTAGATATGTAGATGTCATACATGATACTACCTCGTACCTCCGTTCCTAAATATAAGTCTTTCTAGAGATTCCACTATAGGCTACATACGGAGCAAAATGAGTGAATCTACACTCGAAAATGCATCTATATACATATGTATGTGGTCCATACTGGAATCTCTACAAAGACATATATTTAGGAACAGGGGCAGCACATTACACAAAATCGTAGGTGGCATGTAGGAATTCCAGGGCACTACATTAGGCTCCCTTAGAGTGCCTGCTAGTCCAGCATATAGAGTCATGGCTAGTTTATGGTACGCACACAATCGTTAATTGGTGGTTTAAATATGCGCAAGGGATATGCAATGTAGTATCATGTAGAGATGTCTGAAATTAACTGTGTCAACTTGCAGATAGGGTTACACAATGAAAAAGTACAAGATGTATGTGGCAATTTCATGGAACATCGCAAAAAAAGGAGAGGCAGCGGTGAGCCTATACAGTGTGCTATGGTACGTCACTCCTCCATTGCAATCATCGTGACATGTTATTTGTATGCCAGTTCTATTAGCCAAGTTTCTAGGGACAGTTATTACGAGTTATCCTAAGAAAATAAGCACCTGTGAATATAAGCTCCATGTAATAAGCCAACCAGTTCTTTTCATTGCGTTTTCAGCTTACCTTTGGTATGATCAGTGGAAAGTCTAGATTGCATTATATTTTTTTCATTTTGCTGCCCATATGGAAATTAATTTGACTTGCAAACATCACAAATTGAACTCAGTGCAGTAATTAATATGATAGGAAAACAGACCATCACTATTTGCTCAAAATGCAAATACAAAGATACCATCTACTTGGCACAATCTACTTTGGTCAATGTTTTCCATAGAGATCCCATTGCCTAATTTAAACGAAGAACGCATGACCCACATTTAAATGAAGAACAATTATTTATTGAAATTCGATGGTCCAAGTGGCTGGTTATTATCGTATAGCAGCACCACCTGAAAGCATCATATAGCAGCAGCAGCTCATAGCAACTCATCATACAGCAGCAGCAGTCTGCAATTCATCATATACCAGCAGCAGCTCATAGCAATTCATCATATAGCAGCAGCAGGAGCAGCTCATAGCAATTCATCATATAGCAGCAGCAGGAGCAGCTCATAGCAATTCATCATATAGCAGCAGCAGCTCATAGCAACTCATCATACAGCAGCAGCAGCTCATAGCAATTCATCATATAACAGCAGCAGGAGCAGCTCATAGCAATGCATCATATAGCAGCAGCAGAAGCAGCTCATAGCAATTCATCGTATAGTGGATCAGAATGAAAATTTGGCAAAAAATCAGAGGAGATCCTCACCTTGTTGGATGAGCTCATCCTTCAACAGCACCTCAAGGCCATGGCCTGGGAGGAGGGGAGGGGGAATAAGGTGCCTTATGCCGCAGTGTGACATCAGCCGTAGTTGTGCAGCGCCCGCCGAAGTAGTGCGTTGGACGAACCACAATGGAGCAGCTGCTGGAGACCATGAGAATGAGGGGCGGCGCCAGAGGGAGGAGCAGCCAGGGAGATTTGCCCCTACCCGCCGGCCATGTAGCCTAGCTGCACATAGCATCATCGAGGACCAGGCCAGATGGGACCAGTGGCGACGGCTCGCTGGAGGAACCCTAGTGCTGCAGGCAGGGGATCGAGGTAGAGAGAAAGGGGAGAGGAGATGCAAGCGGGCAGGGCAATGAATGCTTGCGTGTTTGTTTTTACTTGAGGGTCAGGTGTGACACGGGCGTCAGCACTTGCATTTTGAGTGTAATATAGGCAGACAACAGAGTCATTTCACTATTCCCCTTCCCTTCAATTTTTAGTGAGGTTCTACCCGAAACACCCCCCTCCAAAGCGAAATTAGTTAAGCCCAAGCCCATAACTCAAAAATGACTTCTTTACATATTTTATGGCTTATTTTGACAATATGCCCTGAAAAGGCGGAATCGAACTGGCCCTTAACCCGCAATTCAATTGTGCGTGCAATGATGAATCAATCCTGCCTGCTATCTGTACATTTAGGCATCATCATACATGGCATAACCTATACATGTGCATTCCATTGTAGAATCTGGAATATGCAATGTTTATGTTAGTTCATATGTTGCACATGATGTTTAAATGCCCCTTAAATCTGGTCAATCAAGTGATGGTCTTTAAGCCTCCTTCTTTGCTTCTTTTCTTGATATGTAAGATTTGCTCACACATCTATTCAATTGCTTGTTTGCATCAGCCAACCATACTAGGACTGTTTGCTTTGATTACTTGCTGTTCTTGACCTAACACTCTAACAGAGCTTGTCAACGATTTTAACACTAAGGGCTGCTGTAGTGGGGCCTTGTCTAACTCATAGGTGACATAAAGGTTTGGCTGTACACTACAGTAGGCTCTCCAAGAGTACCTGGAGATCCAGTTCGAAGGTATGCCTAGTTTTTACATAGTGCAGACATAGTAAATGCTCATTTCATTGTGTGCAAGTGCAAGAGATGCGGCATGTTTCATTATGTGGTGTTGTTTTGTTATAATCTCATCCTTTTGTGTTCACAGACTGGAAAGTATGCATATTTATCTTCCAAGGAGATGAGTAACTAGTTTGTGTCACCTTGCAGAGGGGGTGCAATGAAGATAAGATTGAGGATTTCCAAGTACAAGATGTTAGGAAGGAGCCTTGCAAGAGAAGTAGGAGCTGCGCTGAGCCTCTTCAACCTGCTAAGGTAAGTCATTGTATGCAACTCAATAGTTCAATTCCTTGTTTGTTTCAGGCATAGTTAATTTTCTCTTTTCAATTGCTTTATTTGTCCTCAGTTAATGAGATGCCCAAATAATCATGCCTGATGTTCGGTACTTGTATCACTATTAGTTGACATAATTAAAGGCCTTACCATTTAATTACTCTGCCGAAGTGTGCCTGAAGCTTTGAAGTCTATTAACCAACTATTATTGCATGAGGCTCACAATCTAGTTTATACTACGCTAATGATTGCATAGTTTTGCCTGCTGTAGTATGTTTGTATGAAACCCTCTGCTGTTCATTATGCTCCCTAAGACTTTAATTGAGGCACAGAATGGCCAAGTGCTTGCTTACTTATACGCAACGTGCTGTCTAAATTTGTAACTTGTCTGTGTTTTTGATTGGGCCCCAACATCATGCTCCTCTGGTGAGCTAAGAGGGATTTCTGTATGCAGGCTGCACAGACTATCTTTTTTATAATTTTTAAAATATCACCTGCTTATGCTTCATGACGTGTAACATTTTTTTAAAGTGACGTGTAACATTATTGTTAGTCCTGTTTTGCCATGTAGTACAAAATAGTGTCTTGTTCGCTTCACTGTTGTAACTATATTTTTGCCCTAGTCATGTGTACTTACAGAAACATTTCAGGATGAAGTGACATCAACACAAAGATCTGCGAGCAGTGCGGCATGGCCATTACCGAATGATTATGGATTGGAATTGGAATGTGCTGATGTTCTCGAGCATCAACTAGAGGTGGCAAGACAACGTGTACATGATTGTCAACGTATAATCAACAAGGTGAGACTGGACATGCAGGTATTAGATGCAGGAGTCAAAAAATGAAACAAGACACTGAGGTAACCATGAAGGAATTGGAGATTTTGCAGACTGAAATTTGTGCTACCTGAATCCGGCCAATCCTATTTTTCGAAGAGATTATAGTTCAAATGGAGTTAAGTTGATGCGCGTCCATGATGTATGAGTTGTATTTGCCCAGTGTATGTAATTTGCTGTATGTGTATGCTTTATTATCACCTGTGCCGAACCATAATGCCCAGTGGGTATAATCGGCTGTAATTTCTTTATTCTATAGTGTAGGATTATTCTACCTTTCTATGCCTTGATCTCTTTGTTGTATAGTGTGGAGTAGGATAATTCTTTGAATATGCTATATCGTTCAAACGGGGGCCAACTCGCCCGACCAAGGCCCTTCACTGGCCGTCGGATCCATGGGCCTTCTACGTCTCGTAGGATCCATGGGCCTTCTACGTCTCGTAGGATCCATGGGCCTTGTACGTCTCGTAGGATCCATGGGCCTTGTATGCCTCGTAGGATCCATGGGCCTTCTACGTCTCGTAGGATCCATGGGCCGCCGACTCATTTATGGGTCTTGTACGGGCCTTTAATGGGCCGTAGACGGGCCTTTAATGGAAATCGTATGTTTTATGGGCTGACCATAATGGGCCGTTAATAGGCCGTATTTGGTGATGCTATGAAAATGGCCCAACAGACTAACGGTCCACAAACGGGCCGACTGTAACGACAGGCTGAATTTGGCCCACAAGCAGAAAATGACAGTAACGGGCCGTAAGTAACTGAATGCTGCAAATGAGCCCAAGAATAAATGGGCCCTCGGAAGGCCGAAAGTTAACTTGGGCTGGAAACGGCCCAACGGAATAACGGGCCGTTAATGGGTATAAAGTGATACACTGTTCATTACGGGCCAGTTTCACCACGGGCCGTTAATGGGTGTAAAGTAATACACTGTTCATTACGGGCCAGTTTCAGCACGGGCCGCTAATGGGCCAAGAGTTACAAAGGGCCTCATATGGGCCGAAAGACGTCATGGGCTATACATGGGCCAGAAGTGAAAATGGGCTGGAATCATATTGGATGGCCCAGATGACGCTACTGGGCCTAATTCGGATAGGGCGTAACGGGCCTTGGGTTAGCGGGCTGTAAATGGGCTATATGCGAACATGCCGTTAACAGGCTTTCCATGGGCCGGCCCGCCAGCTTTTGACCAAGTCAAACGGGCTGGCCTTTTCACAGGAATGGGCCACTGTTGGGCCGTGCCACGTGTCGACGTATCATAGGCGCCTTCTGTCCAGTGAGTGGATGACATCTGTCCCAACGATTAGCCGACACGTGTTTCCGCTAGCCAATGATGATTTTACACATGGAAAATCCCCATTGGTCGGGGCTGTTAACGGGTTATCGGATCCAAAACCCGACCCGATAGCTTAACGGCGTTCCGTTACGGTGGATGCCACGTGTCGGTCACCCTTGACGAAAGCACTTCTGTGACGCGCGATTTATCGTCATGGAAGTGGACACTTCCGTGATGATAATTTTGGTAATGTCATGGAACACTTCTACGACAGCACAGGTATGACTATCTTCATTCTGTCATAAATTTGTCATGGATGTACATGCATGACAAAAAATGCGACCTACTGTGACAAACACGTATCATCACGGAAGTGTATTTTTTTTGTAGTGTAAGCCACCGGGTCGGCGAAGGCGGAGTGATTTTGATGAGAGCGCGGTGGTAACTCGGATTCGGCGAGACGGTTCAACCCCGGCCGGTTTGACTCCTCGTCCGGGTCGTACTTGTCTTCGGTGAAAAAACTTAAACCGCCGTGACTCGAAGTGGCTTTCCTTCCTGGCACTTGACGTCTCGGTGGAATCTGCGATTGGACTGATTGCCAGATTAATAGTTGATGACTTGTTTTTGGTCTCTTTGAAAGGAATCAATGACCGGTCAAATCTGAAGTTGTCGCTGAAGAATCAAAGAGCTATCTTGGACCTTGACGCACCCCCACGTATTCCGGTTTAGAATAAAAGCAGTAGCAATGCTGGCGCACGCGACGACACGTACGTGCCCATATCGATATAGTAATACTTAACCTTGGTTGATATCATTGTGATCACTCGTAGCGTGCAGCTCTCCCTCAGGCCTTAATCCGAAATCTGTCTGTATCAATGACTTGGAAAAAATCGAATAAACCGCAGGATGGCAGCAGACAGACCGCAACCTTAATCTCAGTCAAACCTATAGATCTCATAAATCGTAAATCCGGATTGATGAACTTGAAAACTGATGTAGATCCTCTCAAACCGGCTATTCTTCATCCGGAAAAATTGTGAACCTCTAGATCCCTGGGAGAAATCCCTTCAAGAACTCAACACCACCGTGCGCGTGCCCCACGGTGGCTTCAGCATGGGTGGTGGTGGTGGCTTCGGCATGGGTGGTGGTGGTGATGGTGGCTTCGACATGGGTGGTGGTGCTTCGACAAACCATGTGAATTGAAAGTGCATTTAATTCCTGGGTGGTTTTGGTAATTAATAACAACATATATATCATTAATCTAATGCACATTGATGATAGATCTTAGAAAAGATCAATGATTGGCATGGCAAGGATTAGTGGATGTGGACCCCAGAAAACAAAGGATAAAGATTGGCAAAGCTTCACGACTCTAAATCTTTGGTTTAGTGATCCAAGATCAGATTGAGTCCATAGGAAAAGCTAATACTATTAAAAGGGGACGAGGTTTTGATCATGACTCAATTGCTCAAGTGTTTAGTGATATTGCTCCAAAACCCTCCAATATTTCTCCACTTCCATCTTATCCAAAACCCTAAATGTCCATCTCGGTCCCACTGAAACACTCCTATCCAGACCCACTAAGATGATCCTATACACTGCCATATGCCAAACCCTAATACTTTGGTGCAAACAAAACAGATCTTGATCTCACCGAGATGGCCCGACCAAGTTTCTGTGATGAAGTCGCTTCATTTTAGAATCACCGAGATGAACCGATAGAAATTTCCAAAATGAGGTTTTGCCCTAGCCATAGCACTTTGGTCCCACTGAGTTGGTATGATCAGTCTCACCGAAATGCCTAAAGGTCAAGTCTTTTGCACTGGCCGGTCTCACCAAGATTTCCATGTCGGTGTCACCGAGTTGGGTCAAGGACTTGTAACGGTTGGATTTTTTGGTGATGCCTATTTATGCCCCTCCACCACCTACTCTCTAAGAGAGCCATCAGAACGAAACATAACTTCCACCATTCATTTTCTGAGAAGAGAACCACCTACTCGTGTGTTGAGATCAAGAGATTCCAATCCAACCATTTGAACCTTGATTTCTAGCCTTCCCCAAGTTACTTTCCATTCAATCCCCTCTCCTACCAAAACCAAATCTGCGAGAGAGTGTTTGAGTGTTGGGGAGACTATCATTTGAAGCACAAGAGCAAGGAGTTCATCATCAACAACACCATCTATTACCTTTTGGAGAGTGGTGTCTCCTAGATTTGTTAGGTGTCATTGGGAGCCTCCAAGATGTGGATTTGAACCAAGGATTTTGTAAGGGCAGGAAAGATCGCCTACTTTGTGAAGATCTACCCGAGTGAGGCTAGTCCTTCGTGGATGTAAGCCATGGTGGAATAGGCAAAGTTGCTTCTTCGTGGACCCTTCGTGGGTGGAGCTCTCCGTGTACTCGTGCAACCGTTACATTCCGTGGGTTGAAGTCTCCATCAACGTGGATGTACGATAACACCAACTATTGGAACCAAGGCAAAAATCATCGTGTCTTCATTGCATTTGAAATCTCCAATCCCTCCTTTACGTTCATATGTGAAGTCTTTACTTTCCGCTGCACAACTATTAGACTTGCATGTGTAGGGTGTACTTGATTTGGTAGAATTGCTAAAACTTGCCTACAACTAAATTTAGGAAAAAGATAAGTTTTTAGTTGGTCAAGTGGTCTAATCAACCCCCTCTAGACATACTTTCAATCCTACATAAATCGTTGTGGTCGTGCTTCGGCAAACCATGTGAATGGTGGTGGTGGTGCTCACTCTCCAGTCCAAGTTCGTGAGGATGGTGGTGATCACTCTCCAGTTCAAGTTCATGAAGATGGTGGTGCTAACTCTCCGGTCAATGTGGGTGATGGCGATGGAGGTGTGACGTGGCTTAGATCTGCGTTGGTATTTCCCCAAAGAGGAAGGGATGATGCAGCACAACTACGACAAGTATTTCCCTCAATTATGAAACCAAGGTTATCAATCCAGTAGGAGAACCAAGCAACACTATGTAAATGGTTGTCGGTGTTCTGGGAACCGAGGTACCAAGACTTGCCTGCATGTGGCCCATGGCGTGGCTCCATCGCCGGCCTGGTATGGCCCATCTGCGACACCAACAAGACAAGACCCTCGCGAGGGGTCAAGCCTCGCGAGACGGACGATGCCAAGACCTCCGGAGGGAGCGGCCACCCCTGGGCTGCTCTTGAGCAGCGGAGTTTCCTATGCAAGTGCCCAACCTCATGAGGTTGGAGTGACACAAGGCATGACGACCCAGGCTAGGTGGGTGCTAGCGGGCGCAGAGGAGCAGGTTTCCTCTTTGGTGTTAAGGAGGCAAGCGTAGGCGTGGGGTCCCGAGGAATCAGCCAAAGGTTTCCATTCCCCTGCAACAAGACCAAGACCACCGGGACGGGAGGTTGGATGTCATCGCCAAGCCCACCGCAACGTCACGACCAGAAGCTTTGCAGGCGAAGACCACCTTTCGTCAAGATAAGATGTACTACTAGTCCCTGTTTGAATTGGCCACTGTGGAATCCCTTCCCGCCTACATTTTGGGGCAAGAGGACCAAGGCCACTACAAGTATAGGTTAGGCACCACCATAGACGGGGTCAGACCCCGGTAGACTCATTCCCCCACTAGAGCAGACCTCGCGAGGTTTTTCTTCCCCTGTACTAGTTCATCTCCAGCCCCCCGCGAGGCTAATCCACCACAAAGCAGGAGTAGGGTTTTACACCGCAAGGTGGCCCGAACCTGGGTAAACTGTTGCGTCCTTTCTCTTCTTTGTTCATCGAGCTAGGCCTTGGGGCGACGGGTTGGTTGGCCGGAGAGGTTGAGTTCTTCGCACACGCCCCAGAGTTTGAACCTTTCTCGGGTCTGCGGAGCCCTGAATCCGACATTTGGTGCGCCAGGTAGGGGCATGTCGGTCTATGCCTTGTCTCCCGCGTCGTCGCCACCATGGCGGAGGATCCCCGAGCCTGCGCTGGGCATTGGGCGCTCGCCCCGCCTGGGCGGCGACTCTCGGCCATGGAGTTCGTCACCCCACACCCCGCGGCCAGCACGGCCGCCGGCGTCGTCGACCATTGGTGGCACGGGTCGCCCCCGTCCTCCCCTGTGCGGCGCCGCAGCCGTGCCACCGCGTGGTCTTCTGGCTACGCCGTGGCGTCGACCCTGCGCACTTGCCGGGAGCAGGCGAACACATGAGCCGAACTTGTCATGGTGCGCGAGTTGCTGCGATGCAGGTTGGCAGAAGGTGGCCACGACGCCTTGCTTGGGCGGGTCGCCGAGCTGCTCGATGCCGCCTGCGAGGGTGCGACGCCTTTTTGCACCATGTCTATGCCGCGGGTGCCACCCAGAGTTCGTGCTTGCCCCCGCAGCGTCTGCCTGCCTTTCCGGAGGGGGTCCGGAGGGTCTCGTGCGGCGGCCTAGCACACGACACTGCCTGCCCGACCCAAGGTGCGTTTTCCCGATGTACGGCTGGGGTAGGCGACCCCTCTCGTGGTCGCATCGAAGGACCACCCCCCTAGTCAGCATGACATGGCACCAAGGATGGTTGGCAGCAGAGCGGAGGGACCGGGCGCCGGCCCTGGGACGGCGGCCCCTGGTGCCCCCGCATCACCATCGATGGGCTGGTTGTACGAGCAAAGAAGAAGCTTGCGCACGTTCCCCTCGACGGCCTGGACATCGGGATCTCCGAGGCCACATGGAACCGGGCCCCCTGGCGAGCCAACTCGACACTTCGCCGGCACCTTCGATGGTCACGGTCACCAATTACAACCCATATTTTTGGAACGTGTCGCGCTAACCCTAGATCGCAGGTAGATCGTGTCGAGACGGAATGCCCCCGGGCGCCGGCCCCGCCTACGGCAGGCAGGGCGCGCCAGGGGCGGCACAAGGACATGCCCCGTACACAGCAGGGGAGCCTTGATGCCACCCCCCGGTGCCGTGGGGCATACGGCGTCACCATCACGGAGACGTGTGCCACCCGGAAGCGGGTCCTCTCCCGGGAAGGCGCCGGCGAGCCCTGCACTCGGTCGAGGGCCCGCGGCCCCCTCGCTCCTGCTCGTGTAGTCCCTTGCCCCTTGGTCATGTCCTGGATTCCGGACGCCACAACGGTGGTTGGGGTCTGCGCGGAGTGGGGCTCCCACCCCAGGGGGCAGGAAGCGCCCCTCAAGTCTCCGCTCGTGACACTCTCACGTAATAATGAGTGGGGCTGTACACGCCCCGGAGTCTCCTGAGCGTTGCCCCTGAGCCTCACGGGGGCTCCCTCCCACGTCCAAGTGGAAGCACCATGCTCCGCGCTGGAAGACGACACTGTCCTTCAATGACTATGCCCATGCCCAGTGGAAGCACTAAGCTCGGCGCTGGTGAGAAGACTAGAATAGACGCTAGACACGGCGGTTTTGTTGCCCTCTTTTGTAATCTGGCTCGCTGTTTTTGAATGAATTTTAAGATTTGTGCGTTTATTGAAAAGAAAAAGGGGGGATTCTTTCGATTCGCGGTGCTTCCTCTTTCTCCCATTTGTGTTTCGGGAGGCGTGGCTGCTGCCTGCTGTCCCCTCTCGGGCACCCCGTGAGCGGGGGCTGGGTACGGCGTGCGCATCTGGGCTAGCCCCATCGGCCTCAGGGCCGCCTCGGGCTGATGACACAACTTCCACGGGCCCGCCCGTGCGCACACCTCACCAAAGCTCTGGCGCTTGGCCTCTCGTGGGACGCTCTCGAGCGAGCCAGCACGCATGTACCACGCCCGGCGCTCGGCCCATGGCTTCAGGAATATTCAGCCCCTGGCCCCGGAGCACTCAGCGCCGGGCGCCTCTCACGCTCCCGTGAAGTTCGACGTCTAACGGAGGGCGCGCTGGGAGACCCCAAGGTCCCGCAGGCCCCTCCTGGGGCGCTGCGAGCTGGGGGCTTCGGAGGGCCCTTCTCAGGAGAAGCGTGTCTCTGCAATCCAAGAGCCAGCCAAAGGTCGCGAATGCCGAAAGCTAAGTCGTACTGACTACTCCAGTCCAGAGCCTCCCGGCTCACGGCGGTATATCTTCCAAAATAATTTGAAGGCATATCATCGTTATATACATCGTAGGGGAACCCTCTCCAAAAATGCTTTCACGCCCCCGCGGGGTCACAACCAAGTCTTGGCAGGAAAACGGGAAAATACAAGCCTAGCGAGGCGCGCTACTGTCAACATCACTATCATCATCGTCGCCATCGGCTCCGCCCTCTTCAGCTGCGGGTGCAACCGCATCATCAGCAGGGATGAGTTCCGCGATCAGGTCATCCACATGGTCGTCCACCCAGTTCGCAGAGCTTCTGGGTTGCTCCGGGCACGAGGGCAATCGCGACATCAAAGTCGAAGTCAAGATCAA
This sequence comes from Aegilops tauschii subsp. strangulata, assembly GCF_002575655.3. NCBI lineage: Eukaryota > Viridiplantae > Streptophyta > Magnoliopsida > Poales > Poaceae > Aegilops > Aegilops tauschii. The sequence goes on from NC_053040.3 coordinate 134,343,548, forward strand.
GAGTGAGAAGATGGCAGAAGACACACGAGAACGCGCACCCAAGGAGGTCGCGGCTCTTCTCCACAATGAGCCGGCGCGCCCTCGCAGCCCCGCCCTCGAGGCGGGTCACGACTTGGGTGAAGAAGCTGAGGTAGCCAGCGTCGTCGGCTTCGAGTGGGCAGGTGACGTTCTCATTGCAGATAACGCTCAGGGCCCGGTTGGCCTTGAGCCCGAGGGCCTCAAACATCAAGGAACGCTGCAGCGTTTGGCGATGGCTCGCCTCATCCGAGGCTTTCTCCACGAGGGCCATGACGCCTTCGACCAGCTGATAAAAGGGAGACAGCTCGGGCTCATCGGTGGCCCGAGCTACCTCAGCGGCCTTCCTGCGCCGCTCTACCACAACTAGCTTCTCCTCAAGCTCATCAGCCTTGCCCTACAGCTCGATGTGCCGCTGCTTGAAGCGGGCCTCATGGAGCTCCAGTTTCTGGCGATATTCCTCGATGAGGGTGGCACGGATCTCCGCCACCCTCCACTCGACCTCCCGTGGGATCCTTGCCTCCAGAGAGGCAAGGGCCTCCTTGGCCGTGGCCACTTGACGCTCCATCACCTCCAATTGCTCATGCTCCAGGCTTTACTCCACCGCCTCTAGCGCCAGCGAGTCATCGAGCATATAGAGCCTCAACGCGCTCGTGGGCGACCCGGTCGTTGGAGCGGCAAGCGCCGCCATGCGCGCCCGGACTTGCTGCTCGAGGAAGGCGCTGGAGGCTTGGAGCTCCCTCTCGTGCGCCTCCGCCATGTCACACCGGCGGTCCGCAGCTCGGGCCTCCTCCAAGGTGCGGTCATGAGCCTCTCGCGAAGCCGCAAGAGATTCCACTGCCTCCACGCAGGTGTGCTCGTGCTGCAAGCGGCCAAGGTTGATGGCAACTTTCAGTTGGTGCCATTCGCGCACCAGGAGAAGGCCCTCCGCGTCGATGTCGCAAGCTCCATCCCAAGACGGCCCAGCACGTTCGTCGCTTCCTAGAGAAGGTCGTGACGGATGGCACTACGCCCGCGTGCGAGCTCAAACGCCCGCCGGGCCCTTCCTCCGCGCGCGAGTCGGCTGAAGGGGTGCGTGATGACTCACCCCTCTTGGCGGGGGACTAGGGCCCCTTCGACCGCTCCCCCGGCACGCAGAGTCCTGAGATGCACCCGGTCACCAGCAAGAACCAGCAGGGGAGCCCTCGGCACGACTCCCACGCCCCAGAAGTCGCTCCGGAAGAAGGACACCCGAACAGTAGGCCCATGACCCACCGGGGGCGGCCTCGGCTCATGTGTAGGCACCACCTCACGAGCGGTCGCTGTGCTCGCGAGGCCTAGGATTGCAACCGAACCAGAGGCCTCCGGAGGTCGCTCTCAGGATGCACTCGCCCCTGGGACGGAAGGGATCCTGAGGGGCGAAAGTTAGAAGAAGATGCGATATGCAAAAATCAAGGGGGGCAAGATACTTACTCGTGCACGGCTATCCATTTCCTCTTTTTCAGGGTCCCCGGGGCAAGATCGCAGCGGCTCCCGAACCCCTTCCTCTTGCAGGACGCCGCGAGACTTGGAGGGGACTCGCGGGGGTCGGCGCGTGGCTTTCTGCGGGGACTCGCGATGAAGGCGTGTGCGATATACTGCATACAGTTCGCTCGGATTAACTGTTTGTGATGATGCGGAACAACAGAAATGGGTAGCCAGATGAAGGTGTGTGCGATTGAGGGCATACACTTCAGAAGAATTAACTTTTTGCGATTAGGCAACACAACAGAAACGGCCAGCCAGATCAAAGTGTCTGCGATTGAGGGCATACACTTCAGATGGATGAACTGTTTGCGATTAGCCACAACAAACAGAAATAGTTAGACAGATCAACGTGTGTGCACTAGATGGGCACACATTCTAATTAAAAGAAGCGTGCGCGATGGTAATAACGAGCGCACACGGTTGTTGGAACAAGACGTGTGTTGACATTGCCTATTGCGGTGCACCCTATGGTGCAAGCGCCACGTACACGGCCTAGAAAGCGTGCCCATGTTACGCTGTTGAGGGAGTCCCAGATTAGGGGGTCCTCGGACTGCCGGACTATATACTTTGGCCGGACTGTTGGAGTATGAAGATACAAGATTGAAGACTTCGTCCCGTGTCCGGGTGGGACTCTCCTTTGCGTGGAAGGCAAGCTTGGCAATACGGATATGTAGATCTCCTCCCTTGTAACCGACTCCGTGTAACCCTAGCCCCCTCCGGTGTCTATATAAACCGGAGGATTTAGTCCGTAGGACAAGAACAATCATAATCATAGGCTAGCTTCTAGGGTTTAGCCTCTACAATCTCGTGGTAGATCAACTCTTGTAATACTCATATCATCAAGATCAATCAAGCAGGAAGTAGGGTATTACCTCCATCGAGAGGGCCCGTACCTGGGTAAACATTGTGTCCCCCACCTCCTGTTACCATCTGCCTTAGACGCATAGTTCGGGACCCCCTACCTGAGATCCGCCTGTTTTGACACCGACAGCCATCCCGGGAATAGTGCCGCACTTAGAAATTATAGAACCATCAATAAATTTTGAGCCTGTATCCCATCACATTCCAAATTACTACCACACTATATTTAATTGCAAACCTGCTCACACCGATCAAAACCTAAACGGTTTCCCACTTAGGAGTGTATTAGTACTCGGTTATAAATACTACTACTCCAAGATGACTGCACATTCCTCCTCAACTCCTCATCCACAAAAACAAACAAGTCATTCATCATCCTTCCCTTGAGTTTGTCATGGCCAGCGTGAGTTCTGGGTCGAGAGATTACCACCAGGGAGAGGCGAGCAAGGAAGCGGAAGCACGAGAGATGTCCCGCCTCGCCGCGAAAGCAGTCGACATGTCCCGCCGCATGGCCGTAGCAGCACAGAGGTCCCGCCGTGCCGCCGAAGAAGCACGGAGGTCCTGCCGCATGGTCGATGCAGCAGACTAGTTCGACCGCACCGCGGAAGTAGCAGAGATGTCCCATCGCGCCGCGAATGCAGCAGAGATGTCCTCCCGCGCCACGGCGGCCTGGGAAAATGTCTCGCGGACAGGCGTGGACTCTTACAGGCGCATGCATGCAATCGTCCATAGCGAGATGAATCAGATCTCCGGCTGGGCGAGGTTGCATGACGACATGAAAGCCTCGTTTGAATAGGCTACCGGTGTCATCCGACAACTAAGGGAGAGTAATGCGAAGCTCCGGGCCGAGCGTGACCTGCTGAGGGCGAAGATCGTCGGAAGTGCGGAGCAGCAGGAGGAGACCACTGCCTTGTTGAAGAGGACCGGCATCATTGTCGAGAAACTTGTAACATCCCAAATTTTCAATTTGGTATGTTATACATAGATCATCATTGCATATCATGTTTTATTGCATTTTGACAAAATCCTCGATAAATCCTAAGCAACTCAAGGACCCTCGGAGAGAGTTGGGGATTTTCTTAAATTTTCATATTTTATTTTCATCAAATAATAAGACGAGGATTTTGGTTTTAATTATTTTCTCTCCGGAAAAATATTTCATTTTAAAATAAACGAGAGGAGAAAATATTACTTCTCCAAAACAATTGAAATACTGGAGGAAAAATGTTAAAATCATTTATTGGAATTTATTTGGATTTTATTTGCAATTTTTATTGCATTAAAAATATTGCATGTTTTCAAAATATTTATTTTTATTCAAAAAAATGTTCACCCAATTCTAGATTTTCTATTTAGACGGGGAAAATTTATTTCATATTTTTCTGATCTTTATTTATTTTTCTGTGAATTATTTTCCGCGGAACTTATTTAAAAAAAAGCCCGCACGTCGACTGGGCCAAAGGCCCAGCCGACGGCCCGCTTCGCGCCTCTCCTCTTCCCGCACGGGAGCACCGCCGCCGCCCTTGTCGAGTCCGGCCGCCGCACGCCTCCCGCTCGCCCGCCCCCTTCCCCAAGCCACCTCGCCCCCCCTCCTTAAATACCCCCCCTCTCTCTCTCCTCTCAACTCAAGCTGCCGCCGCCGCCGTAGCCTCGCCGCCGCCCCTCGCCTCGCCCGCACCCCCCCGAGCCCCGCACCCCGCCGCCAAGCCCCGCGCCCGCCGGAGCCCCTCGCCGGAGCCCGCTCGTCGAGGTACTGCCGACGCCCGTTTCCGTCGTTGCCGGTTTTCTGTAAAAAAACCCTTTGTTTTAAAAAAAACCCTAGATCGGTTTTTTTTCGGTTTTATTATTTTGCGAGCGTTCACAGAACCGTTCGTTCTAACGAACGCGTTCGTCGGTTTTCTCTGATTAACGAACGTCCGTTATTTAACCGTTCGTCCGTTTTTCTTTTCGTCGGATTTTCTCGTTATTTTCTCAGATTCGATTTCTGATCGAATCTTCGATTCTGTTTAACTTCTCGCTCGTTTATCGGAATCAGGCGATTCAAGCGCCTAGAGTTTCGTCTCGAAATTCTCTTTCTGTTTAACCTACTCAAACAAGTTTTTGCTACAGTAAAATTTGACCTACATCCAGATTAGCAAACGAAGTTTTTTTCTTTTGCCGTTTGACTTTCGTTGCTTCTTTCGAGTTGATTCTTTTTGCAAACCGGAGTTCTTAAGTTGAACTTTCTGGTTGGATCTTTCATTCGAGTTTTACCTGTGCATTAGATGAGTACTGATTGTATGCTTGTTTGTTTGCGATAGAGTACCAGGAGTGTGCCGCTTGTTACTTCGACTCGCTAGGTTTTGCGGATCATCAGCAAGGCAAGTAACACTTTGATCATACCCCGTTCATACCCAGTTTTTATTGCATTAGATCTGTTTCCCTCAAACACCTGCATGATTAGGATCTAATTAAATTGTGGGAACTGGGAAGTAGTTGAGGTAGTACCTATTACCTGTTTTACTTTTTCAAACCCTTGGGAGTTACTTCTACGTTGCTATTATATTGCCATGCTATGCTCGTAGACGTGGATTGGGTTTGAGTGATATCCATGACAGATGTGAGATGTTTATTAATGGTTCAACTTAAGGTGGCAACTAAAACTCACATCTGGGTGGATTGAGGCACCTAGAGAACCCAGTGTTGTCTGTATGTATAAGGTCCGCCACCCAGGCTCAAAGGGATCATAAGATTATTCATGCTAGAAACTTCCGTGTGCAGCCACAAGCTATTATGGGCTCTAGCATAGCTGAGTAGGTTACAGGATCTCTTGAAGAGGTGGACTAGCAGATGTAGGGGAAAGTAGGTGTACCGGTCCATCCAGAGTAAAGAGTGATTGTTTCTGAAAGACTGTGTCTCGGTCATCCGTTTCTCAAACATCATGCAGTGCGAGAATCAAGCGGAGGCGATCGAGTCTTGTGGGGAAAAGTGAGCAAACCTCTGCAGAGTGTACAAACTAATCATGATTAGCCGTGTCCCCGGTTATGGACAACTTGAGTATCTAGTACCTGGATTATCATTTGAATCTCATCACCGTGATACTTATAATTAATTTTGTTGGGTTAATGATGATACTTAATTGGGATTGAGTTGGAGGTACCTTCTCAATGTTTCAACCACCATGATAGTTAAATAAAATTTATTCCTTTTGAAGTAGGATAAAATTGGCTTTTCGCAAAAACTGTAACCATAGAGCTTTCCACCAGCCAAATATGCATATAGTATAGCATTATTATTGTTCAATTGCTCTCTATGTGTTACTTTGCCAGCATATTCTATGTGCTGACCCGTTTTTGGGCTGCAACGTTTCATGTTGCAGACTTTTCAGACGACGAGTAAGGTGCCTTAGGTCGTGGTCTTATACTCAGTGATGCCGCTGGAGTTGATGAACTCACTTATCTTCCAAGTCTTCCGCTGTTATCGTTGTTAGATGGCCTTAAGCCATGTTTATCATACTTAAACTCTTCGGAGTTATTTGATGTAATAAGTGTGTGATTGCTACTCTGTTATAAATCCTTCGTTTGTACTGTGCGTGTCAGCATTACTGATCCAAGGATGACACTGGTGCACAGCAGCACAAGCCATTTGAGGTCTGGTCGCTACAAAGTTGGTATCAGAGCACACGCTGACTATAGGACACGACCACTAAGCTTAAGCCCTAGAAAGCTTATCTCTTCTCATTTCTGACCCCTCTCCACTTTCTACTCTTTTAGGAATGGCGAATGCAAGGAGCAAGCTCATGCAACCAAGTGAAGACGAATGGATTGATGAAGCTGGAGCAGACATCATGGAGTCTTCAACGGATCAGAATTTTTAGTAGACCACCATATCAGTAGTAGTTTTCCCCCATTTAATTGTATAGTTCAAGCACTTTGTAACGCTAGTTAGATCGATTGTTTTGCCTTGTTTGGATTGATTGAGTGATATTGATTGAATTTGTCTCATGAGCATATGGGTAGTGTTTTCTCTCTAGACCTCATTCTATTCTTAACTCTCATCTTTTCTAAACCTATCAGATGCCTCCGAGACGCGACACCGGATTTGTTTTTCCGCCAGAGATCACCCAGTTGATTCAGCAACAGAATGCCCTGATGCAAGTGTTAGTTCGGAACCAAGGCAACAACAACAACAACAACAACAACCCACCGCCACCACCACTTGTTGATCACTTAGCCTGTTTCTTAAGGCTAAACCCGCCGGTGTTTTCCAGTAGCACCGAGCCGATTGTTGCAGATGATTGGCTCCGCAAAGTTGGAAGGGAGTTGACCACTGCAGGATGCACAGATGCGGAAAGAGTGTGTTTTGCCGCACATCAACTCGATGGACCCGCAGCATCTCATGTTTCAGCAGGAGCTATGGCTATGAAGAAGCGTGAGTTTCGCAACCTACGCCAAGGAGGACGCACCGTAGGCCAGTATGTGGAGGATTTCAGTAAGTTAGCACGTTATGCACCGGATGACGTTGCTACAGACGCTGCCAAGCAGGAGAAATTCTTGGAAGGACTGAATGATGAACTAAGTATGCAGTTGATGGTAGCAACCTTCAACAAATACCAGGAGCTGGTAGATAGAGCTCTCATGATTGAAGGGAAGCAACAGCAGATTGAAAACCGTAAGAGGAAGTATGGACAAGGGAAGTACAATTCTGGAGCCCAGCAGAAGCCCCGTTTTACCCCGAAGCCGGGAGGACAGTTTCAGCATACCCATGGAGGAGGTAGTTCGCACAACCATAATGGCTCCAAGAATGGTAATGGGAATGGAGGAGGAAACGGACAGAACCGCACCAACCCATCTACCCCAACCAAGAGAGATCTAAGTCACATTACTTGTTTCAAGTGCCAGAAGACGGGACATTATGCAACTGATTGTCCTGAAGCCCAAAATGGACATGGCAATGGAAGCTCTGGGAAGAAGCCGAACCCGTTCAACAAAGGTCATGTGAACCACGTGAGCGTGGAGGAGGTTGAAGCTCAGCCTGATGCAGTAATAGGTAAGTTTTTGGTTAAGTCATTTACTGCAACCGTTCTTTTCGATACTGGTGCATCGCATTCATACATATCAAGGGGATTTGTGAATAAGTTTAAGATGTCCACCCAAGTTCTCAAAAGCCCTATGTTAGTAACCTCGCCAGGAGCAGAGTACATGGCCACCCAAGGATGTTTTCAGATACCGTTGGCCATTGGTAGGCATGTTTTCCCCTCAGACCTCATTGTTTTGGAATCGCAAGGTTTGGATGTGATTTTGGGAATGGATTGGCTATCGTTGTATGGAGGAAACATCGATTGTGCCAGCAAGACGATTTTGCTTACCACCCCAGAAGGAAAAAGGATCAAGTATGTATCCCGGCATATGCCGAAGAGGACTCAAGTGAATTCCTTATCAGGAGTTGTACAGGAGGAAGTACCAGTGGTGAAAGATTATCCAGATGTATTTCCAGAAGAGTTGCCAGGCATGCCACCAGATAGAGACATTGAGTTTTTGATTGAACTTTTGCCAGGCACAGGGCCAATATCTAAGAGACCGTACAGGATGACCGCAAAGGATTTGGAGGAAATTAAGAAACAGATCAAGGAGTTACTGGATAAAGGCTATATTTGCCCAAGTTCGTCACCTTGGGGATCACCAGTACTTCTAGTGGAGAAGAAAGATGGATCGCTGAGGATGGTTGTTGATTACCGAGGATTGAATGAAGTGACCATCAAAAACAAGTACCCACTGCCGATGATCAATGATTTGTTTGACCGCTTGCAAGGAGCTAAAGTATTTTCCAAGATCGATCTACGATCAGGATACCATCAGTTAAAAATTAGAGAGCAGGATATACCCAAGACGGCATTTACCACCAGATATGGATTGTATGAGTATACCGTTATGTCATTTGGACTGACTAACGCACCTGCCTATTTCATGAACCTGATGAACAAAGTGTTTATGGAGTTTTTGGATAAGTTCTTCGTGGTGTTCATTGATGATATTTTAATCTTTTCCAAGGATGAAGAAGAGCATGAGGAGCATTTACGATTGGTACTTGAGAAGCTCAGAGAACATCAGTTATATGCCAAGTTCAGCAAGTGTGAGTTTTGGTTGAAGGAAGTTGGATTCCTTGGACATGTTATTTCTGGAGAAGGAATAGTAGTAGACCCTGCCAAGGTTGACACAGTGACAAGTTGGGACTCACCCGCGACAGTTGGAGAAATCCGGAGTTTTCTTGGACTTGCAGGATACTACCGGAGATTCATCGAGAATTTCTCAAGGATTGCTAAGCCCATGACTGAGCTATTGAAGAAGGACACCAAATTCAATTGGACTGAGGAATGTGAAGCTAGTTTCCAAGAGTTGAAGACACGATTGGTTACATCACCAGTGTTGATTCTGCCAGATCAACGCAAGGACTATGAAGTTTATTGCGACGCTTCTCGTCGAGGACTTGGAGCAGTGCTTATGCAGGAAGGAAGAGTTGTGTCGTATGCTTCACGACAACTTAAACCCCATGAGAAGAATTATGCTACGCATGATTTGGAATTAGCAGCCGTGGTGCATGCATTGAAAACATGGAGACATTTTCTCATCGGAAACCATTGTGAGGTGTACACGGATCACAAGAGTTTGCAGTACATTTTTACGCAGAAGGAGTTAAATCTCAGGCAGAGAAGATGGTTGGAGCTCATTAAAGATTATGATATGAGATTGCATTATCACCCTGGAAAGGCTAACGTAGTAGCAGACGCGTTGAGCCGCAAGAGTCATGTCAACACCCTCATGACAGGAGAGTTACCTCAGGAGTTAGCCGAGGACCTTCGCGAGCTATGTTTGGAGATAGTCCCAAGAGGCTATTTAGCGACATTAGAGATTCAGTCTACCTTGATGGAAAGGATCAAAGAAGCTCAGAAGACAGACAAGGAGATTGAAGAGATAAAGGAGAAGATGAGCAAAGGAAAAGCCAAGGGATTTCGTGAGGATGAGCACGATACCTTATGGTTCGAGGACCGTGTATATGTGCCAAACGATCCGGAGATCAGGAAGTTGATTTCGCAAGAAGCCCATGATTCACCGTACTCGATTCACCCAGGGAATACCAAGATGTATTTGGATTTGAAGAATACTTTCTGGTGGACCGGAATGAAGAAGGATATTGCGGAGTATGTAGCAGTTTGTGATGTGTGTCAGAGAGTAAAGGCAGAGCATCAGAAGCCAGCAGGATTGCTACAGCCATTGCCGATACCCGAATGGAAGTGGGATAAAATAGGCATGGATTTTATCACAGGATTACCCAGGACTCGTTCAGGCTATGACTCGATATGGGTTGTAGTCGACCGTTTGACGAAAGTGGCTCATTTCATTCCAGTGAAGACCACTTACACCAGTGCTAAGTTGGCAAAGATATACATGACCAGGATAGTATGTTTGCATGGAGTTCCAAGGACCATTGTATCAGACAGAGGAACCCAATTTACCTCAAAGTTTTGGAAGCAGTTACATAAAACATTGGGAACCAGGCTGGAATTCAGTACAGCTTTTCACCCGCAGACAGATGGACAGACCGAGAGAGTCAACCAGATTTTGGAGGACGTGTTGAGAGCATGTGCATTAGATTATGGATCTAGTTGGGACGACAATTTGCCATATGCGGAGTTTTCGTATAACAACAGTTACCAAACCAGTTTGAAGATGGCCCCTTTCGAAGCCTTGTACGGAAGGAGGTGTAGAACACCGTTGTTATGGGACGAAGTTGGAGACCGTCAGTTGTTTGGACCAGATTTGTTAAGGAGTCTGAACAGAAAGTGAGGATGATTCGCGATAGGCTCAAGGTAGCCAGTCCAGGCAGAAGAGTTATGCTGATTCTAAACGAAAGGAGACAGTTCACAAAGTCGGAGACAGAGTGTATCTTCGAGTATCACCCCTTCGAGGAGTGAAGCGCTTTGGAGTTAAGGGAAAGTTAGCGCCCCATTTTATCGGACCATACAGAGTGTTGGAACGTATGGGAGAAGTTGCATACAAGTTGGAATTGCCCGAAGGATTGTCTGGAGTACATGATGTATTTCACGTTTCGCAGTTGAAGAAGTGCCACGCAGAGATGGCTGAGATACCACTGAGAGATACTGTGCCACTGGAAGCGATACAGTTGGAAAGTGATTTGACCTATGAGGAGAAACCAGTTAAGATTCTCGAGTATGCTAGCCGAGTTACCCGCAGCAAGGTTATCAAGTTTTGCAAAGTTCAGTGGAGCCACCACACAGAAGATGAAGCCACCTGGGAGCGAGAGGAAGATCTACGGAAAGACCACTCCCACCTGTTTTCTAGCCAACCCGAATCTCGAGGGCGAGATTCATTTTAAGGGGGGTAGGTTTGTAACATCCCAAATTTTCAATTTGGTATGTTATACATAGATCATCATTGCATATCATGTTTTATTGCATTTTGACAAAATCCTCGATAAATCCTAAGCAACTCAAGGACCCTCGGAGAGAGTTGGGGATTTTCTTAAATTTTCATATTTGATTTTCATCAAATAATAAGACGAGGATTTTGGTTTTAATTATTTTCTCTCCGGAAAAATATTTCATTTTAAAATAAACAAGAGGAGAAAATATGACTTCTCCAAAACAATTGAAATACTGGAGGAAAAATGTTAAAATCATTTATTGGAATTTATTTGGATTTTATTTGCAATTTTTATTGCATTAAAAATATTGCATGTTTGCAAAATATTTATTTTGATTCAAAACAATGTTCACCCTACTCTAGATTTTCTAACTAGACGGGGAAAATTTATTTCATATTTTTCTGTGAATTATTTTCCGCGGAACTTATTTAAAAAAAAACGCCCGCGCGCCGACTGGGCCAAAGGCCCAGCCGACGGCCCGCTTCGCGCCTCTCCTCTTCCCGCACGGGAGCACCGCCGCCGCCCTTGCCGAGTCCGGCCGCCGCACGCCTCCCGCTCGCCCGCCCCCTTCCCCAAGCCACCTCTCCCCCCTCCTTAAATACCCCCCTCTCTCTCTCCTCTCAACTCGAGCCGCCGCCGCCGCCGCAACTCGCCTCGCCGCCGCCGCCGTAGCCTCGCCGCCGCCGCCGCGTTCGTCGCCGGGAGCCGCCGCCCCTCGCCTCGCCCGCACCCCCCGAGCCCCGCACCCCGCCGCCAAGCCCCGCGCCCGCCGGAGCCCCTCGCCGGAGCCCGCCCGTCGAGGTACTGCCGACGCCCGTTTCCGTCGTTGCCGGTTTTCTGTAAAAAAAACCCTTTGTTTAAAAAAAACCCTAGATCGGTTTTTTTCGGTTTTATTATTTTGCGAGCGTTCACCGAACCGTTCGTTCTAACGAACGCGTTCGTTGGTTTTCTCTGATTAACGAATGTCCGTTATTTAACCGTTCGTCCGTTTTTCTTTTCGTTGGATTTTCTCGTTATTTTCTCAGATTCGATTTCTGATCGAATCTTCGATTCTGTTTAACTTCTCGCTCGTTTATCGGAATCAGGCGATTCAAGCGCCTAGAGTTTTGTCTCGAAATTCTCTTTCCGTTTAACCTACTCAACCAAGTTTTTTGGTACAGTAAAATTTGACCTAGATCCAGATTAGCAAATGAAGTTTTTTTCTTTCGCCGTTTGACTTTCGTTGCTTCTTTCGAGTTGATTCTTTTTGCAAACCGGAGTTCTTAAGTTGAACTTTTTGGTTGGATCTTTCATTTGAGTTTTACCTGTGCATTAGATGAGTACTGATTGTATGCTTGTTTGTTTGCGATAGAGTACTCGGAGTGTGCCGCTTGTTACTTCGACTCGCTAGGTTTTGCGGATCATCAGCAAGGCAAGTAACACTTTGATCATACCCCGTTCATACCCAGTTTTTATTGCGTTAGATCTGTTTCCCTCAAACACCTGCATGATTAGGATCTAATTAAATTGTGGGAACTGGGAAGTAGTTGAGGTAGTACCTATTACCTGTTTTACTTTATCAAACCCTTGGGAGTTACTTCTACGTTGCTATTATATTGCCATGCTATGCTCGTAGACGTGGATTGGGTTTGAGTGATATCCATGACAGATGTGAGATGTTTATTAATGGTTCAACTTAAGGTGGCAACTAAAACTCACATCTGGGTGGATTGAGGCACCTGGAGAACCCAGTGTTGTCTGTATGTATAAGGTCCGCCACCCAGGCTCAAAGGGATCATAAGATTATTCATGCTAGAAACTTTCGTGTGCAGCCACAAGCTATTATGGGCTCTAGCATAGCTGAGTAGGTTACAGGATCTCTTGAAGAGGTGGACTAGCAGATGTAGGGGAAAGTAGGTGTACCGGTCCATCCAGAGTAAAGAGTGATTGTTTCTGAAAGACTGTGTCTCGGTCATCCGTTTCTCAAACATCATGCAGTGCGAGAATCAAGCGGAGGTGATCGAGTCTTGTGGGGAAAAGTGCGCAAACCTCTGCAGAGTGTACAAACTAATCATGAGTAGCCATGTCCCCGGTTATGGACAACTTGAGTATCTAGTACCTGGATTATCATTTGAATCTCATCACCGTGATACTTATAATTAATTTTGTTGGGTTAATGATGATACTTAATTGGGATTGAGTTGGAGGTACCTTCTCAATGTTTCAACCACCATGATAGTTAAATAAAATTTATTCCTTTTGAAGTAGGATAAAATTGGCTTTTCGCAAAAACTGTAACCATAGAGCTTTCCACCAACCAAATATGCATATAGTATAGCATTATTATTGTTCAATTGCTCTCTATGTGTTACTTTGCCAGTATATTCTATGTGCTGACCCATTTTCGGGCTGCAACGTTTCATGTTGCAGACTTTTCAGACGACGAGTAAGGCGCCTTAGGTCGTGGTCTTATACTCAGTGATGCCGCTGGAGTTGATGAACTCACTTATCTTCCAAGTCTTCCGCTGTTATCGTTGTTAGATGGCCTTAAGCCATGTTTATCATACTTAAACTCTTCGGAGTTATTCGATGTAATAAGTGTGTGATTGCTACTCTGTTATAAATCCTTCATTTGTACTGTGCGTGTCAGCATTACTGATCCAGGGATGACACTGGTGCACAGCAGCACAGGCCATTTGAGGTCTGGTCGCTACAAAACTTATGGATGAGAATGCCATGCTCCACATTAAGCACAAAAGGCTAGTGGAGGAATCTGTGGATGCTCTGAAGCAGCGTCTTGAGGACATGAAAGAGCTCATCGCCACTCACTCCAGAGACTAGTTCCCGCGGCCTGCAGCAACGCATCAAGAAGGTAGAGATCAGCGAGCCAGATCGTTGTCTTCCTTCTTATTTTGCCCTTGTCTATTTTGGGTGTTGCCACATGTGGCTTTTTTAATTATCTTCCTAAATATTAAGACAATTATTATGCACTGTCATTGTCCTTATATTCATCAGTCTTGCTATAAGTCGCAGTCGATGTTATATAGGTCCGTCGGATCTTACACCAAGATCCGTGCAAAACTTTCTTTTCATATTTTCTTTTTTCTCTCTTAAATCTCAGTCGAGCGAGACATAGCCACGCCACGAAACAGGGGCTCGGGCGCCATTAATGGAGACGCTGGTAGGGAGGTGGGTGGCGGATAGAGGTCAAAGGGCTCTCCTCCCGATGAGCACGCGTAGGGGTCTGAGCGCATGCCTCCCGTACTCAAATAGCTACCCCCACGACACCTCCTAGCCAATAAAATAAGGGGATGCATGGCGGTACGCAAATGGTAACTAGAACGCCCACGGTTTCAATAATACTTGCGTTTTCGATTTGTAACGTAACAACACTTGTTCCAAAATGACTTTGTTGATTGTTAATGTGTGCGCCTTCACAAATCGGACAAAAAACTTACCACAACACGTTGGTGCCATGTCATGACACCATGCCAAGTTTCATGATTTTCATGCGAGTTTTGGATCTAGGGGAAGTTTCTCGATGTTTCCGGCCGAGCCAAGACGCCCAGATGTTTGAATTCCATTCCCACTTCTTCCATGGGACCTAGAAGTTCGCCCAAGTAGACATAAATGATTTTCCAACTGACTTTTGTGCACTGGAGCATGCGCTTGTACTTCAAATTTGAATTATGTGCATTAAATGCCTGAAAAATCAATTAATGTATAAAAGGCCAAACGAACCCGGAATAATTCCAAAATTTAGCACGAAACTCCTATTTGGTCTAAGCTGCCTGTGTAAAAAAATCTAGGACGGAGAAGGCAGTGTATGTCGTTTCGCACATGAAGGTGACACGTTCCCTCTCGGAACCACAAGCCTTCTTGAGGGAAGCTCCAGTTTGCAAGAAGCTTATACCAAAGCTTGTCCCAATTCGGCCAAAAACATTACCACAGCATGTTGGTGCCATGTCATGAATCCATGCCAAGTTGCATGATTTTCAGGCGTGTTTTGGATTTACAAGAATTAAAAAACCAAGTTTCTCAATATTTCCAGCCAAGCCACGACGCCCAAATGTTTAAATCCCATTCCCATTTCTTGCATGTGGCCTACAAATTCACCCAAGGACACACATGTGATTTTTCGACCAACTTTGGTGCACTGGAGCATGTGCTTGTAGTTCAAATTTGAATTGTGCACATTAAATGCCCAAAAATTCAATTAATGTATAAAAAGGCCAAAGAACCCGGAATAATTCCAAAATTTAGCACAAAACTCCTATTTGGTCTAAGCTGCCCGTGTAAAAAAATTAAGGCAGGAGAAGGCAGTGTATGTCATTTCGCACACGGAGGTGACACCTTTCCTCTCGGAACCATGAGCCTTCTTCACAGAAGCTCCGATTTGCAAGAAGCTTATACCAATGCTTGTCCTAATTTGGCCAAAAAATTTATCACAATATGTTAGTGCCATGTCATGACACCAAGCCAAGTTTCATGATTTTCAGGCGTGTTTTGGATTTACATGAATTAAAAAACCAAGTTTCTCAATATTTCCGTCCGAGCCACGACGCCCAGATGTTTGAATTACATTCCCATTTCTTGCATGTGGCCTACAAATTCACCCAAGGACACACATGTGATTTTTCGACCAACTTTGGTGCACTGGAGCATGTGCTTGTAGTTCAAATTTGAATTGTGCACATTAAATGCCCAAAAATTCAATTAATGTATAAAAAGGCCAAAGAACCCGGAATAATTCCAAAATTTAGCACGAAACTCCTATTTGGTCTAAGCTGCCCGTGTAAAAAAATTAAGGTAGGAGAAGGCAATGTATGTCATTTCGCACACGGAGGTGACACCTTTCCTCTCGGAACCATGAGCCTTCTTCACAGAAGCTCCAGTTTGCAAGAAGCTTATACCAATGCTTGTCCTAATTTGGCCAAAAAATTTATCACAGTATGTTAGTGCCATGTCATGACACCAAGCCGAGTTTCATGATTTTCAGGCGTGTTTTGGATTTACATGAATTAAAAAACCAAGTTTCTCAATATTTCCGTCCGAGCCACGACGCCCAGATGTTTGAATTTCGTTCCCATTTCTTGCATGGGACCTACAAATTCACCCAAGGACACACATGTGATTTTCAACCAACTTTGGTGCACTGGAGCATGTGCTTGTAGTTCAATTTTGAATTATGCGCATTAAATGACCAGAAAATTAATTAATGCATAAAAAAGTCCAAACAAACCCAGAATAATTCCAAATTTTAACACGACACTCATATAGTTCTATGTTGCCTCTACAAAAAATAAAAGGGGGAGGCAGCGTATATCGTTTCACACACAAAGGTGACACGTCCCCCCTCGGGAACCACGAGTCTTCTCGAGAGAAGCTCCGGTTTGCAAGAAGCTTATACCAAAACTTGTCCAAGTGCGGCCAAATTTTTTACCACAACATGTTGGTGCCATGAAATGACACCATGCCAAGTTTCATGATTTTCAGGTGAGTTTTGAATTTACAGGAATTTAAAAACCAAGTTTCTCAATGTTCCCGGCCGAGCCATGACGCCCAGATGTTTGAATTTCATTCCCATTTCTTGCATAGGACCTATAAATTCCCCAAAGACACACATGTGATTTTTTTAACAAACTTTGGTGCACTGGAGCATGTGCTTGTAGTTCAAATTTGAATTATGCACATTAAATGCCTAGAACTCAATTAATGCATAAAAATGCCAAACGAACCCAGAATAATTCCAAATTTAAACATGACACTCATGTAGTTGCATGTTCACTGTACATAAGTGTTTTAGCAATTCAAACACCATCCTTTCCCTCTGTAACACCATTTTGTCTTTTCAAAACATAATGAAAAAATCAGGTATACCACAAACAGTTTACTAGCAAGACTCGTGCGGGATGCGATATAAAATATCTTGGCGCACCGTCTTGTCTGGCTTACGCAGGAAGCTTCATCGTCTACAATCCACCGCCCGCGCTTGAACCACACTTGCGCGCCAGTTTCTCGCGGCACCGAGCGAAATTTTTCTGCCACCACAGAAATATTTATCTCCCCGCCCCCTCCCTCCCACCAAAATGTAGGATCAAAAGTATGTCTAGAGGGGGGTGATTAGACTACTTGACCAAATAAAAATCTAGCCTTTTCCCAATTTTAAGTCTTGGCAGATTTTAACAACTTAACACAAGCCAAGCAATCAACCTACACATGCAATTCTAAGAGTATAGCAGTGGAATGTAAATCATTGCATATGAAGGTAAATCGGAGGAGTTTGGAGGAGCAAACACAATGTAGACACGGAGATTTTTGGCGTGGTTCCGATAGGTGGTGCTATCGTACATCCACGTTGATGGAGACTTCAACCCACGAAGGGTAACGGTTGCGCGAGTCCACGGAGGGCTCCACCCATGAAGGGTCCACAAAGAAGAAACCTTGTCTATCCCACCATGGCCATCGCCCATGAAGGACTTGCCTCACTTGGGTAGATCTTCACGAAGTAGGCGATCTCCTTGCCCTTACAAACTCCTTGGTTCAACTCCACAATCTTGACGGAGGCTCCCAAGTGACACCTAACCAATCTAGGAGACACCACTCTCCAAAAGGTAATAGGTGGTGTGTTGATGATGAACTCCTTTCTCTTGTGCTTCAAATGATAGTCTCCCCAACACTCAACTCTCTCTCACAGATTTGGATATGGTGGAAAGATGATTTGAGTGGAAAGCAACTTGGGGAAGGCTAGAGATCAAGATTCTTGTGGTTGGATTGTAATGTCTTGGTCTCAACACATGAGTAGGTTGTTCTCTCTCAGAAAATGAATGCTGGAAGTGTAGGCACGTTCTGATGGCTCTCTCCTCGAATGGAGAATGGGCGGAGGGGTATATATAGCCTCCACACAAAATCTAATCGTTACACACAATTTACCAAACTCGGTGGCCGAATTGTGAAACTCGGTGAGACCGAATTGGTTCAAAATGTGAACGTTAGGATTTTCGGTGGGACCGACACGATCAACTCTATGGGACCGATGTGCTAGGGTTAGGGTGAAAGCTCATCTCGGTGAGACCGATCACATGAACTCGGTGAGATCGATTTCAGTAATAAGTAAATAGAGAATTCATCAGGCAAACTCGATGGGATCGATCGCTCACTTCGGTAAGACCGAAACATTATGAAGGCAAACAGAGAGTTTGCAGTCCCATCTCGGTGAGACCGAGATCCCTATCGGTGAGACCGAACTGATTAGGGTTTATGGATATGGCTATGTCAAGTGAACTCGGTGGCGCCGGATAGATCAAATCGGTGGGGCCGAGTTTGACTTTAGGTTTAGGACATATGTGGAAATGAGAAAGTGGTTGAGGTTTTTTGGAGCATATCACCAAGCATTTTGAGCATGTAATCCATTAAGCAGCACCTCATCCCCTTTTAATAGTATTGGCTTGTCCTATGGACTCAATGTGATATTGGATCACTAAAATGAAAATGTAGAGTCTTGAGCTTTTGCCAATATGTGTCTTTAGCATCTTGAGGGGTCCACATCTCTAGTTCATGCCATACCAACCATTGAACTTTCTGAAACATTAATCTTGAAAGAATATTAGTTCAATGAGCTATATGTTGTTATGAATTGCCAAAACCACCCAGGGATTAGTTGCACTTTCAAAAAGCCACATTTCCACTGTTCCTCCTTGCTTTCCAAGTTCAAACCTTCACTTCTGCTTACTTGAAGCTCAGCCTCCTCGCCGGCAACCCTTCTTCTTGCAGCGCCGCCTCCTCGTCCGCGACCCTTCTTCTTGCTGCACGACCTCCTTGCCGCCGACCCTTCTTCTTGTTGTGTGGACTCGTCGATATGGTCAGGTAATCCACACCCCACCCACACCATCCTCCTCCTTCCCCGTCCCACATGCCCCGACCAACGGCGCGACACCTTCCGCCGAAATCACTGGACTCGTCCTCCAATTAAGTGCCGCTCATAGCCATTTTGCACGCATTATAATGTGGAGCTCAGTAGCATCTGGTAGCGGAGAATAAAATGGCGACTGCACGCGCGCACGAGGTCGCTATGGCTGCCATGTGTGCCGACCACCAGATCTTGGAGGAGCACCTCGTGTTCGAGGCCACCGTTGACACCGCCACACGGTTGCCTACTTTAAAATACAGTTCATGTTGTTTTCTCGAGGCCACCACTAGTGCCTTCTAATGATTTGTCCTCTGTAATGTTAATATGCAATCTGATGTTCAGTTAATAGTTTGGTCCTTTGAAATGTAATGTTCAGTTAACAGTTTGGCCCAACAATTGCTACATTTTTTAGTACTGTTCTCAAGCATTCTTTGTTTTGTTAACTGCCTTATCTTCTAGTACATGTTTCTATTATGCAATGTCGTGCTCAGTTAACTATTTTGGTTCATTTGGTCTGCTGTCCCTTTAACCGTTGGGGTTCAATTCTGCAATTTGATTTTCATTTGTTGTGGGTACAATTTTGTATTGTTATGCATGTGAGAAATAAATCGAATTTGGTGGTACTCAATACATATTCTACTGATAGTATGGCAACTCTCAGTTAACCTGATCAAGATCTTCCTTATGTGTGTTGCAGGGAAACAATGGGAGACACTATGGTTTACCATCGAGGTTTGCTCATGCATGATCCTTTCGCTAATAGCACATTATTGTGCAGTTGCAGGAATCATTCTAATATTTAGGTTTCTTACAATTTGGTCTTGCACATGTAGGTCCTGCAGTCAGAGGCTTAGACCCACTGTTTGACCCATTTTGCATATGGGGAAATGAGATGTCCATGAATATCAGTCAAGTCAAGAAACTCAGAAAGATTGTTAGGATGAAGAAACTTGCGACGAATAACATCAAGATCTTTGTTTGCACAATGAAGAAGACATCAGTCAACTATAGGATGGTACTAACTCTTTTACCTTGTTTTTACCCCTTGTGCCATTTCAAAATTTATAACAGCGATTTATGCATATCTTTGTTTTCCGTACTTTTCAAAGCAGTTCACCGATGATTACCTCTCAGACCACCTGCATAGTCAAGAGGCGAGGAAGGTATTCATTCAACACCCACGGTACAATATTGAAGTCTTCCTGAAGAGGACGAAGGTTGGGCGGGCAATTAACCATAGCCACTGGCCTAATGTCACTAGTACGCGTCGGTGCTATACAAACGGTTTTAAACCCCTTTCTGCGACGGCTTTTGGAACCGTCGCCTAGTGAGTGACGGCGATAGGGGGGTCCTTCCCACACGACCCAGAAACCGTCGAGGATATGTGATACGTCTCCAACGTGTCTACTTTTCCAAACACTTTTGCCCTTGTTTTGGACGCTAACTTGCATGATTTGAATGGAACTAACCCGGACTGGCGCTGTTTTCAGCAGAATTGCCATGGTGTTATTTTTGTGCAGAAATAAAAGTTCTCGGAATGACCTGAAAATCCACGGAGACACGTTTTGGAAATAATAAAAAATACTGGCGAAAGAATCAGCATCAGGGGGCCACACCCTATCCACGAGGGTGCAGGGCACACCCATCCCCCTGGGTCGCGCCCCTGCCTCGTAGGCCCCCTGAGACTCCACCGACCTCAACTCCAACTCCATATATTCACGTTTGATACGTCTCCAACGTATCTAAAAATTTTTATTGTTCCATGATATTATATTATCCATCTAGGATGTTTTATATGCATTTGTATGCTATTTTATATGATTTTTGAGACTAACCTATTATCCTAGAGCCCAGTGCCAGTTTCTATTTTTTCCTTGTTTTTGAGTTTTACAAAAAAAGAATACCAAACGGAGTCCAACTGACGTGCCAATTTTTGATGATTTTTTATGGACAAAAAGAAGCCCCCGGAGTAAAAGAGTTGGGCCAGGAGAGTCTCGGGCTGTCCATGAGGGTGGGGGGCGCGCCCTACCCCCTGGGCGTGGGCCCCTATCTCATGGACGACTTGGAGACCCCCCCTGACGTGAGACCTACGCCAAAAATTCCTATAAATACAGAAACCTCTAGAAAATAACCTAGATCGGGAGTTCTACCATCGCAAGCCTCTGTAGCCACCAAAAACCAATCGGGATCCTGTTCCGGCACCCTGCCGGAGGGGGGAATCATCACCGGTGGCCATCTTCATCATCCCGGCGCTCTCCATGACAAGGAGGGAGTAGTTCACCCTCGGGGCTGAGGGTATGTACCAGTAGCTATGTGTTTGATCTCTCTCTCTCGTGTTCTTGATTTGGCACGATCTTGATGTACCGCGAGCTTTGCTATTATAGTTGGATCTTATGATGTTTTTCCCCCTCTACTCTCTTGTAATGGATTGAGTTTTCCCTTTGAAGTTATCTTATAGGATTGAGTCTAAGGATTTGAGAACACTTGATGTATGTCTTGCATGTGCTTATCTGTGGTGACAATGGGATATTCACGTGATCTACTTGATGTATGTTTTGGTGATCAACTTGCGGGTTCAGTGACCTTGTGAACTTATGCATAGGGGTTGGCACACGTTTTCGTCTTGACTCTCCGATAGAAACTTTGGGGCACCCTTTGAAGTTCTTTGTGTTGGTTGAATAGATGAATCTGAGATTGTGTGATGCATATCGTATAATCATACCCATGGATACTTGAGGTGACATTGGAGTATCTAGGTGATATTAGGGTTTTGGTTGATTTGTGTCTTAAGGTGTTATTCTAGTACGAACTCTAGGATAGATCAAACAGAAAGAATAGCTTCGTCTTATTTTACTACGGACTCTTGAATAGATCGATCAGAAAGGATAACTTTGAGGTGGTTTCATACCCTACAATAATCTCTTCGTTTGTTCTACGCTATTAGTGACTTTGGAGTGACTCTTTGTTGCATGTTGAGGGACTGTTATATGATCCAATTATGTTATTATTGTTGAGAGAACTTTCACTAGTGAAAGTATAAACCCCAAGCCTTGTTTCCTAGCATTGCAATACCGTTTATGCTCACTTTTATCATTAGTTACCTTGCTGTTTTTATATTTTTCAGATTACAAAAACCTATATCTACCATCCATATTGCACTTGTATCACCATCTCTTCGCCGAACTACTGCACCTATACAATTTACCATTGTATTGGGTGTGTTGGGGACACAAGAGACTCTTTGTTATTTGGTTGCAGGGTTGTTTGAGAGAGACTATCTTCATCCTACGCCTCCCACGGATTGATAAACCTTAGGTCATCCACTTGAGGGAAATTTGCTACTGTCCCACAAACCTCTGCACTTGGAGGCCCAACAACGTCTACAAGAAAAAGGTTGTCTAGTAGACATCAAGCTCTTTTCTGGCGCCGTTGCCGGGGAGGTGACTGCTTGAAGGTATATCTTTAGATCTTGCAATCAAATCTTTTAGTTTCTTGTTTTACCACTAGTTTAGTTTATAAAAGAAAACTACAAAAAATGGAATTAAGGGTGCCTCATATGCTTCATCTTTTTAATGTCTTTCGTGAAAATGATGGGAAGGAAAATTGTGCTCAAGTACTAGAAGAAGAATTACATAGAATGCTTGACATAAAATATGTGAATGATGAGCATGATTGCAATGTTGTTAGTATGAATTCCTTGAATATCCATGATGCTATATGCAAAGCCACAAGCTTGGGGAAGCTATGTTTGATGAAGATGATATTTTTTGTCCCCCAAGTTTTGATGAGCAAATTTATTATGATGATAGCATGCCTCCTATTTATGATGATTATATTGATGAAAGTGGGTTTGGAAGAGTGTCAACTTTAGGAAGTAATGATCCTACTATTTTGGAGGGTGTTGAATCTTATTGTGATAATTATGAAAGTGGATTTGGAGAGGTCATGACTTTATTTAGTGATGAATCCACTATTTCAGAAGAGGTTCCAATTGATTATGAGAACAAAGTTGCTATCTATGATGATTATAGTGATGACTTGTATGCTATTAAGAATAATGATAACCATGAAACTTGTCATCATGATTTTAGTTTTCAATTGGATTATGCCTCACATGATAATTATTTTGTTGAGTTTGCTCCCACTATTATTCATGAGAAGAATTTTGCTTATGTGGAGAGTATTAAATTTTCTATGCTTGTAGATCATGAAAAGAATGCTTTATGTGATGGTTATATTGTTGAATTCATTCATGATGGTACTGAAAATTATTATGAGGGAGGAACATATGCTTGTAGGAATTTCAATAATATCAAGTTTCCTCTCTATGTGTTGAAAATCTTGAAGCTATGCTTGTTTTGCCTTCCTATGCTAGTTGATTATTGTTCCCATAAGTTGTTTGCTCACAAAATCCCTATGCATAGGAAGTGGGTTAGACTTAAATGTGCTAGTCATATTCTTCATGATGCTCTCTTTATGTCTCAATTCTTATCTTTTATGTGAGCATCATTGAAATCATCGTGCCTAGCTAGGGGCGTTAAATGTTAGCGCTTGTTGGGAGGCAACCCAATTTATTTTTGTTCTTTGATTTTTTCTCCTGTTTAGTAATAAATAATTCATCTAGCCTCTGTTTAGATGTGGTTTTATGTTTTAATTAGTGTTTGTGCCAAGTAGAACCTTCGGGAAGACTTGGGTGAAGTCTTTGCGATCTTGCTGTAAAAAACAAAAACTTTTGCGCTCAAGAGATTAGCTGCCATGTTTTACTGGAGAGTCCTTTTAGGTTGATTATTTTTTCAGAAGATTAATAGACAAATTCCTCAGGACCACCAATTTATTTCAGAATTTTTGGAGTTACAGAAGTATTCTAATGATACAGATTACTACAGACTGTTCTGTTTTTGACAGATTCAGTTTTCTATGTGTTGTTCGCTTATTTTGATGAATCTATGAGTAGTATCGGAGGGTATGAACCATAGAGAAGTTGGGATACAGTAGATATTACACCAATATGAATTTATAATGAGTTCAAAACAGTACCTAAGTGGTGGTTTTATTTTCTTATACTAACGGAGCTTACGAGTTTTCTGTTGAGTTTTGTGTTATGAAGTTTTCAAGTTTTGGGTAAAGATTCGATGGACTATGGAATAAGGAGTGGCAAGAGCCTAAGCTTGGGGGAACCCTTTGAAGTTCTTTGTGTTGGTTGAATAGATGAATCTGAGATTGTGTGATGCATATCGTATAATCATACCCACGGATACTTGAGGTGACATTGGAGTATCTAGGTGACATTAGGGTTTTGGTTGATTTGTGTCTTAAGGTGTTATTCTAGTACGAACTCTAGGATAGATCGAACGGAAAGAATAGCTTCGTGTTATTTTACTATGGACTCTTGAATAGATCAATCAGAAAGGATAACTTCGAGGTGGTTTCGTACCCTACAATAATCTCTTCGTCTATTCTCCGCTATTAGTGACTTTGGAGTGACTCTTTGTTGCATGTTGAGGGACTGTTATATGATCCAATTATGTTATTATTGTTGAGAGAACTTGCACTAGTGAAATTATAAACCCTAGGCCTTGTTTCCTAGCTTTGCAATACCATATACACTCACTTTTATCATTAGTTACCTTGCTGTTTTTATATTTTTCAGATTACAAAAACCTATATCTACCATCCATATTGCACTTGTATCACCATCTCTTCGCCGAACTAGTGCACCTATACAATTTACCATTTTATTGGGTGTGTTGGGGACACAAGAGACTCTTTGTTATTTGGTTGCAGGGGTGTTTGAGAGAGACCATCTTCATCCTACGCCTCCCACGGATTGATAAACCTTAGGTCATCCACTTGAGGGAAATTTGCTACTGTCCTACAAACCTCTGCACTTGGAGGCCCAACAACATCTAAAATAAGAAGGTTGTGTAGTAGACATCAACGTTCGAGGAGAAAAAAATCAGAGAGAATGATTCATCGCGTTTTACGATACAGAGCCGCCGTCAAGCCCTAATCTCTCTCGGGAGGGCTTGTCTGGAGTCCGTTCGGGGCTCCGGAGAGGGGAATCTATCGCCGTCGTCATCATCAACCATCCTCCATCACCAATTTCATTATGCTCACCGCCGTGCGTGAGTAATTCCATCATAGGCTTGCTGGACGGTGATGGGTTGGATGAGATTTACCATGTAATCGAGTTAGTTTTGTTAGGGTTTGATCCCTAGTATCCATTATGTTCTGAGAATGATGTTGCTATGACTTTGCTATGCTTAATGCTTGTCACTAAGGCCCGAGTGCCATGAGTTCAGATTTGAACCTATTATGTTTTCATGAATATATGTGAGTTCTTGATCCTATCTTGCAGGTAAAGTCACCTACTATGTGTTATGATCCGGCAACCCCGAAGTGACAATAATCGGGACCACTCCCG
Organism: Aegilops tauschii subsp. strangulata; assembly: GCF_002575655.3. Taxonomy (NCBI): domain Eukaryota; kingdom Viridiplantae; phylum Streptophyta; class Magnoliopsida; order Poales; family Poaceae; genus Aegilops; species Aegilops tauschii. The sequence continues at coordinate 134,368,663 of NC_053040.3, forward strand.
GTGATGACCATAGTTTGAGTAGTTCATGTATTCACTAAGTGTTAATGATTTGGTCTAGTACTCTATTAAAAAGAAGCCTTAATATCCATTAGTTTCCAATAGGACCCCGCTGCCACGGGAGGGTAGGACAAAAGATGTCATGCAAGTTCTTTTCCATAAGCACGTATGACTATATTCGGAATACATGCCTACATTACATTGATGAACTGGAGCTAGTTCTGTGTCACCCTATGTTATAACTATTGCATGAGGAATCGAATCCGACATAATTATCCATCATTGATCCATTGCCTACAAGCTTTTCACGTATTGATCTTTGCTTAGTTACTTTTCCGTTGCCACTGTTACAATTGCTACAAAACTGCTACTATTACTTTTGCCACCGTTACCGTTACTTCCATACTACTTTGCTACTAAATACTTTGCTGCAGATATTAAGTCTTTCAGGTGTGGTTGAATTGTTAACTCAACTGCTAATACTTGAGAATATTCCTTGGCTACCCTTGTGTCGGATCAATAAATTTGGGTTGAATACTCTACCCTCGAAAACTGTTGTGATCCCCTATACTTGTGGGTTATCAAGACTATTTTCTGGCGCCGTTGCCGGGGAGCATAGCTCTATTCTTTGATTCACTAGGGATTTATATCTGTTGATCACTATGAGGAACTTGAAAGATGAAAAAACCAAGATTTATCCCTCAACTACGAGGGAAGGTAAGGAACTGCCATCTAGCTCTGCACTTGATTCTCCTTCTGTTTTGAGTAAACTTGCGACACCTAAACCTACTCCTGCTATTGATTCTGATATGTCACATGTTATTGATGATGCCACTTCTGCTATGCATGATGCTTAATGATACTGTGCCATTAGGTGAATTTCTTGATGAACAACTTGCTAGGGCTAGAGAGAATGAAATTATTGAAACTGAAAATATTGATGAAAGTGATGATGAAGATTCTCCCCCTAGATATGAATTGCTTGATGTGCTCGAGGGTTATGTTATGGATGAAGAAACTGCTAAAGACTTTTTTTGCTTGCAAAGATAGATATGATCTTAAGAAACTGTTAGCTAAGCTGAAAGAAAAATCTTTGAATGCTAGAATGAAATATGACCCTGCTTTTGCTACTTCACCTATCTGTGTTTTTGATAAGGATTATGATTTCTCTGTCGATCCTGAGTTAATTACTTTGGTTGAATCTGTCCTTTTTATGGCTATGAATCTAAAACTGTTGTGGCACATCTTACTAAATTAAATGATATAGCCACCCTATTCACTCATGAGGAAAAAATTCGTTACTACTATATCCTTAAGCTATTTCCGTTCTCATTAAAGGGTGATGCTAAAACATGGTTTAATTCTCTTGCTCCTGGTTGTGTGCATAGTCCCCAGGATACGATTTATTACTTCTCTGCTAAATATTTCCTCGCTCATAAGAAACAAGCTGCCTTAAGGGAAATATATAATTTTGTGCAAGTTGAAGAAGAGAGTCTCCCACAATTGGGGGAGGCTTCTCCGATTACTTAATGCTTTGCCTGATCATCCTCTCAAGAAAAATGAAATACTTGATATCTTTTATAATGGACTAACCGATGCTTCCAGAGACCACCTGGATAGTTGTGCTGGTTGTGTTTTCAGGGAAAGAATTGTTGAGCAAGTTGAATTGCTACTGAATAATATATTGAGTAATGATAATGATTGGACACTTCCAGAACCAACTCCTAAGCCAACTCCGAAGAAAAGGGGTATTCTATTTCTCAGTCCTGAAGATATGCAAGAAGCAAAGAAATCTATGAAAGAAAAGGGTATTAAAACTGAAGATGTTAAGAATCTACCACCTATTGAAGAAATACATGGTCTTAACAACCCAACACAAGTAGTAAAGGTAAATTCTCTCTATAGATTTGATGAAGGTGATATTCCTCGTAATAAGTCTGCTAGCCAATGCTTGGATGAGTTTGATAATTTTATTGTTAAACAAGAAAACTTCAATGCTTATGTTGGTAGACAATTGAAACGTAATGCTTATATGATTGAACACTTGAATGATTATATGTCTAGAGTTAAAGGTGACCTTAAACTTATTAGTAAACATGCTTCAATGGTTACCACCCAGGTAGAGCAAGTGCTTAAAGCTCAAGATGATTTGCTCAATGAATTAAATAATAAGAAAAATGATAATGCTGTTAGAGTTGTGACTAGAGGGGGTAGAATGACTCAGGAACCTTTGTATCCTGAGGGCCACCCTAAGAGAGTTGAGCAAGACTCTCAGAGAACTAATCTTGATGCACCTAGTCCTTCTAAGAAGAAGAAAAAGAAAAATGATAGGACTTTGCATGCTTCTAGTGAACCTGTTGTTGACACACCTGAGAATCCCAATGATATTTCTATTTCTGATGCTGAAACACAATCTGGTAACGAACATGAACCTAGTGATAATGTTAATGATGATGTTCATGTTGATGCTCAACCTAGCAATAAAAATGATGTAGAAATTGAACCTGCTATTGATCTTGATAACCCACAATCAAAGAATCAACGTTATGATAAGAGAGATTTCGTTGCTAGGAAGCACGGTAAAGAAAGAGAACCATGGATTCAGAAATCCATGCCTTTTCCTCCTAAACCATCCAAGAAAAGGGATGATGAGGATTTTGAGCGCTTTGCTAAAATGATTAGACCTATCTTTTTGCGTATGTGTTTGACTTATATGCTTAAAATGAATCCTTATGCTAAGTACATGAAAGATATTGTTACAAATAAAAGAAAGATATCGGAAGCTGAAATTTCCACCATGCTTGCAAATTATACTTTTAGAGGTGAAATACCTAAGAAACTAGGAGATCCAGGAGTACCAACTATACCATGCTCCATTAAAAGAAACTATGTTAAAACTGCTTTATGTGATCTTGGAGCCGGTGTTAGTGTTATGCCTCTCTCTTTATACTGCAGATTTGATTTGAGTAAGTTGACATCTACTGAAATATCTTTGCAAATGGCCGATAAATCAACTGCTATACCTGTCGGTATTTGTGAGGATGTGCATGTTGTGGTTGCAAACGTTACTATTTTAACGGACTTTGTTATTCTTGATATTTCCGAGGACGATAGTATGTCGATTATCCTTGGTAGACCCTTTTTGAATACTGCAGGGGCTGTTATTGATTGCAACAAAGGCAATGTCACTTTTCATGTTAATGGTAATGAGCATACGGTACACTTTCCGAGAAAACAACCTCAAGTCCATAGTATCAATTCTATTGGAAAAATTCCAACGATTACTATTGGAGGTTTTGAATTCCCTCTTCCTACTGTCAAGAAGAAATATGATATTCTTATTGTTGGGGACGTGCACATCCCGGTTAAGGTAACTTTGTGTTATTCGAAAATTCTCCGGTTTCATATGATTCAGAAAGAGTTTGTTAACAAGACTTGATCAACCTTGTTAGTGGATTCCTTTTGATGAGCATGATATGGACGAAGTTAGAAAGCACAACTCTCTGTACCCTCCTTTTACTTTCTGTTATTTATATTAAATAAAGCAAAAATAGTATTTTCTGTCTGTTTTCTGAATTATCCTTGCAATAAAAATACCTCGAAAATATAAGTTCTCCAAATATCCTGAAAATGAAATATGATTTTTTTGTAGAATATTTAAGAATATCTGGCACTAAGAACACACCAGGGGGGCCCACCATCTGGCCACGAGGGTACAGGGCGCGCCCCCTGCCTCGTGGACCCCACGTGGACCCCCTCCACTTATTCCTGCACCCACTCACTTCGTCTTCCTCCAGAAAAATCCTCCCATAGCTCAAACTCGTGTTCTAACTCATCTTGCTATGATTTTCGATCTCCTTGCTCAAAGCTCCATTCACAAAACTGTTTGGGGAGATTGTTCTTTGGTATGTGACTCCTCCAATGGTCCAATTAGTTTTTGTTCTAGTGCTTTAATTATTGCAATTTTTTTGCTGCTAAGGTGACCCCGTTCTTGAGCTTGCATGTCAAATTTATATGGTCCAAAGTAGTTTTAATGCATGATATAGCCTCTAGGCACTTGTGGGAGTAGTTGCTATCTACCTTGTTGAGTTTGGTTCACTTTTATTTTGAGTCACTAAAAATTTCAGAAATTTTTCAGAGAAAGAAAAATGTTCAGGAAAATGTACCAAGGTGGTTCCTCAAGGAAGCAAGGACCAAGGATCGCGATACGTGAGCCGGACGATGAACCACCAAGGGAAGCTCAAGTGCGGCCTTGTGAATGGCCGTCGGAGGAGTTTATGGTCCAAGTAGGCATCAAGGATGAATTTGACACGTATGTGCGTAACGCTGATCTTGAGGGCTTCGTGTCAGATAAGTGCCCACAATACTACTACTTAACTGATTCCTTTGTGAGAAGGTTTAAATTTACATCCACGCGGAATTCTCACACTTTTTTATTTGATATTTATGATAAATCATATGGACCTAGAAGATTTTAATACTGCTTGTAAACTCCCGCAGTGGGGCAATGTTAGTGAACCTCGAAAATCTGAATATAAAGACTTTCTTGCTAGTATCACTGTGGGGGAATCTAGAGAAATCACACAAGCTACCATAGGGAGCATTCATTTCCCTTCCATACATTATTTTGCTCTATTTATAGGTAGATGCATTAACGGTAAAGATGAGGCTTGTCACATGTGCGTTCCAGATCTTAGTGTCCTCAAGAGTGCGGTATTAGGAAATAAACAATACAGCTTGGGGGCCATTCTTGCATGTAGGTTGCATCTTAACGGTATAAGTGGAGATTTGTTTGGTTGAATTTATGCAACTCGTGTAGCTAATTATCTTGATGTACCCATACATGAAAATGATATAGAGTTGCCTCCTGCTTATCTAGATTATAATGCTATGGTTTGCCATCAGTTTCTTGAGAGGAATGAACAGTTCCTCCAGTACCGACTAATCTTTGACAGACGGTGCACTGTCCATATTTCCCTCCCTGCTCCTACTTTCTTTAACTTTCAGGAAAAAAGGAGATATGTTATAACCAGGGAGGAGGCGAACGAGTATGAGAGGAGTACGGAAGCAGCTCGCCTCCGAGCTGCAGCTCTTGAGGCAGTAGCTGCTGCATCTCAGTACAACCCCAGTTACGACTTTGGATATCCGCCAGGCCAGCCATGGCCATAGACCAACTTAGGCCAAAATCCTAAGCTTGAGGGAGTACGTATTTCTCACTGACATTACATTCATGTTCACACACTCATTCTAGTTGCCAGTGCTCATACTTTTTCATTGTACTATCCATGCTAGTTTATTTTCTTTTCTAAGTCTTCTTCTTGTGTGTCTGAAAAACCTTAAGAAAAACCCAAAAAATTAGTTGTAGCTTTTAGCTAGTTTACTTTTCATGCCTGTAGTAGTAGTAATTAAAAGAAAACCCAAAAAGACTTCTCGTTCTTCTTTTGCTTGTTGGGAGCTTTCCCGTGTAAATAGTTTTATTTCTTTTCTTTTCTTTGGGGGCAGAGAGGAGAAGACCATGATGAAAATGTTGAGTGGCTCTCATATGCATTATTGTTGATTTAACCAAGAGCCCATATTACCTTGTCTTCTCCCTTGTATTAAATGCTTGCAGATTCCAGCTTAGTCCAATGCACGTGCACTACTATTATTATCCACACTGTTCGGTCGCGCGAGTGAAAGGCAGTAATGACGATATATGATGGACCGATTGAGATGAGAGAAGCTGGTATAAACTCGACCTATGTTATTTTTGTAAATATGATTAGTTCATCGTTCCTGATTCAGCCTATTATGAATGAAACATGTTTGCAATGACAATTAGAGATTATAGTTGCTCATGCCATGCTTAATTTGCTAGGAGTTTATAATGGTTTACCTTGCGTGCCAACATGCTATTAAAATAGTTGTGATGTGGTATGATAGGGTGGTATCCTCCTTTGAACGATTTGAGTGGCTTGACTTGGCACATGTTCACGCATGTAGTTGAAACAAAATCAACATAGCCTCCATGATATTTATGTTCATGGTGATTTATATCCTACTCATGCTTGCACTCATTGTTTATTAATTTTTATGCATGTTCATGACTGTTGTCGCTCTCTAGTTGGTCGCTTCCCAGTCTTTTTCTAGCCTTCACTTGTACTAAGCGGGAATACTGCTTGTGCATCCACTTCCATAAACCTCAAAGTTATTCCATATGAGTCCACCATACCTTCCTATATGCAGTATTTACCTGCCGTTCCAAGTAAATTTGTATGTGCCAAACTCTAAACCTTCAAATGAAATTCTGTTTTGCATGCTCGAATAGCTCATGTATCAACTAGGGATGTCTATATCTTCCATGCTAGGTGGGTTACTCTCATGATGAGTGGACTCCGCTCACCATTCACGAGAAAATGGCCGGTAATCGGGATGCCCAGTCCCATGCTCAAATCAAAATAATTGCAAACAAAACTCCCCCAGGAGCGTTCTTAGTTGGAGGCACCCGTTGTTTCGGGCAAGCCATGGATTGATGTTTGTTGGTGGTGGGGGAGTATAAACTTTACCATTCTGTTTGGGAACCACCTATAATGTGTGTAGCATGGAAGATATCGAGATCTCTTGGTTGTTATGTTGACAATGAAAGTATGCCACTCAAAATATTATTTATCTCTGTTTCGAAACTCGAGCTCTGGCACCTCTACAAATCCCTGCTTCCCTCTGTGAAGGGCCTATCTATTTACTTTTATGTTGAGTCATCACCCTCTTATTATAAAGCACCAGTTGGAGAGCACCGCTGTCATTTACAGGCATTACTATTAAATTACATTGAGTATGACTGTGACTGGATCTCTTTTACCATGAATTACAATGTCTAGTCAGTCCTTGATCTTCAGAGGTGCTCTGCATTTATGTTTTGCGGGCTCAAAAAGGGCTAGCGAGATACCATCTTGTTATATCATGTTATGATTGTTTTGAGAAAGTGTTGTCATCCGAGATCCATTATTATTGCTCGCTAGTTGATTATGCCATTTATATGAGTAAATATGAGACCTAAATGTTATTTTGAATATGGTTAGTTCATAATCTTTGCTGAAAACTTGAATGCTGGCTTTACAATTTGCAACAACAAGATCAAACAGAGTTTGTAAATGTTTTTCTTTATCACTTTCATTTTGTCAACTGAATTGTTTGAGGACAAGCAAAGGTTTAAGCTTGGGGCAGTTGATACTTCTCCAACGTATCTACTTTTCCAAACACTTTTGCCCTTGTTTTGGACTCTAACTTGCATGATTTGAATGGAACTAACCTGGACTGACGCTGTTTTCAGCAAAATTGCCATGGTGTTATTTTTGTGCAGAAATAGAAGTTCTCGGAATGACCCGAAAATCCACGGAGACACGTTTTGGAAATAATAAAAAATACTGGCGAAAGAATCAGCATCGGGGGCCCACACCATGTCCACGAGTGTGCAGGGCTCGCCCCCTGCCTCGTGGGCCCCCTGATACTCCACCGACTTCAACTCCAACTCCATATATTCACGTTCGGGGAGAAAAAAATTAGAGAGAAGGATTCATCGTGTTTTACGATACGGAGCCGCCGCCAAGCCCTAATCTCTCTCGGGAGGGCTGATCTAGAGTCCGTTCGGGGCTCCAGAGAGGGGAATCCGTCGCCATCGTCATCATCAACCATCCTCCATCACCAATTTCATCATGCCCACCGCCGTGCGTGAGTAATTCCATCGTAGGCTTGCTAGACAGTGATGGGTTGGATGAGATTTACCATGTAATCGAGTTAGTTTTGTTAGGGTTTGATCCCTAGTATCCATTATGTTCTGAGATTGATGTTGTTATGACTTTGCTATGCTTAATGCTTGTCACTAGGGCCCGAGTGCCATGAGTTCAGATCTGAACCTATTATGTTTTCATGAATATATGTGAGTTCTTGATCCTATCTTGCAAGTCAATAGTCACCTACTATGTGTTATGATCCGGCAACCCCGAAGTGACAATAATCGGCACCACTCCCGGTGATGACTGTAGTTTGAGGAGTTCATGTATTCACTAAGTGTTAATGCTTTGGTCCGGTACTCTATTAAAAGGAGGTCTTAATTACCCTTAGTTTCCAATAGGACCCCGCTGCCATGGGAGGGTGGGACAAAAGATGTCATGCAAGTTCTTTTCCATAAGCATGTATGACTATATTCGGAATACATGCCTACATTACATTGATGAACTGGAGCTAGTTCTGTGTCACCCTATGTTATAACTGTTGCATGAGGAATCGCATCTGACATAATTATCCATCATTGATCCATTGCCTACGAGCTTTTCACATATTGATCTTTGCTTAGTTACTTTTCCGTTGCCACTGTTACAATTGCTACAAAACTGCTGTTGTTCATTTTGCCACCGTTACCTTTACTTCCATACTACTTTGCTACTAAATACTTTGCTGCAGATATTAAGTCTTTCAGGTGTGGTTGAATTAACAACTCAACTGCTAATACTTGAGAATATTCTATGGCTCCCCTTGTGTCGAATCAATAAATTTGGGTTGAATACTCTACCCTCGAAAACCGTTGCGATCCCCTATACTTGTGGGTTATCAATATGCCCTCCTGGCACACACGCTCGGCAAAATGAGGTCATGTGGGACCGGCGAGCGCTCAAATATGGAAATACGTACAGTAGAGCTAAAAAAATACAATTATACATGCGATATTGTTTCCGGTCGCAAGTACATCCCACACAATCAGTCCCCGCTAACGTTTTTGTTCGTATGTACATCCCACATAGTCGCTCCAAGGAAAACGTTTCCATTCACAGGTACATCACACGCAATTTTTCCTGTTAAATCGTTTGTGATAACGTTGCCATGACACACGATATTAACAACTTTATCGTTTGCGTTATTGAATGCATCTCACACGGTGCGTAGAAGAAACTGTGTGGCAAAGGCTGTCCATCACACACAGTTTTTATGTGGTAAACGTTTGCATAAGGTGGCCTAACGCAACCAGTTTTCAAGAGGATGTCGTGTGTGCAGTTGAGATTGATCACACACGTAGTGGATCCTAGGAACGTTTCTGATCTCCACGTCTATCGCAGACATTTCACTTTCGCAAACCGTGTGCAGTGTAATCCCTAATTTAAAAATCACATGTTTTGAATTTGAAAGTAGGCAATCACTTATTTCATATCCAACCATGTTTATTACAAATGTAGGTTCAACCACAAATGCATAATTCGATGCACAGGTACATATACTGAAGAACTACAGAAGCACCAAGTAAAGAATGATGAACCATAGTTGCACTAAAGACTGTAAAGAGAGAGGCGAAAGACATTCTGGTTGCTGGAGAAGGTGAAGCGGAATGCCCATATTGTGCCCTCCTCCATGTGTAATGCGCGCACGACTCTAGGCCAACCCCTTGTGATGGCTGCCCGTCCATCCTTCATTATCTTCATTACGACTTCTCGATGCTCATTGTATTCTGGATGAAATACTTTAACCTTCATTGCGTGTCCACCAATCATGTACTTTGCGAGGTAATCTTGAGTGAACTGCTTCGGGAACCACTGGGAACGAAAAAGATTCAGACATTGTTGTCTAACAACTCATTATGGGCAGTAAAAAGAGAAGGCTGCAGAGTTTGTATTTACCATCCTACAGCTCACTGTTGTGTTGGATAGCGCATAAACAAATAATTTGCTTGCCACCATTCGTATCTTTTTGCTAATAATCCTTATCAGTTTCCTCACTTGATGCTTGTTCATGAATATCTCATTGCCCCATATGCAAAAAGGGTCGATGCATGGATCCTTGCCAAGGGCATATGTACCTACAAGCAACAAGTAATTATTAGAAGCTAACAAGTGTCCAAGCCTGGATCTATATGCGCTACATTATGGAACAACGGGGGGAGTACAAGCCAAGGGATGAAGCTAACCTCAGCGGAAAATGGTGGCCACTCCCGTTGTTGTCCTGCATAAGTAGTGGAAAAGCATGATAAGTACAGCAACCTTAACATCAAACAAATATAGCAAAGGTAAACAACATCATCTCCAAATGATAGCTTGAATATGTTGGTTTCAGCATGCTGTTAAAGCAGATATAAAATGGAAGGCAATGTTATCAACAGCAGGCTTAACAGCCATCAAATATTGCAATTCAAACTGGTATTGTTGAAAATGAATAGAACGTTGGTAATGCTTAAACATCACACTGGATAAATGTGTAAAACTGAAATAATGGGCATGTGTTAACTACACCAGGAATAACTGGAACCAAATATAGCCGTTCAAACTGGTATTGATGTAGTCGAGTGGCACAGTCCCGACTTGCACATAATGAACAACACATTGTGAATGACTGAAATAAACAAGGCATAAATGATCAGTATAACAACCAAATATAGCCATTGAAAACTGGACAGAGTCTCACTGCAACCGACCTAACAAGTAAATACAGATAAACATGGCATATGCTGGAAAACTGGACAAATGCTCACTGCAACCAACCTAACAAGCAGATAAAAGATAAACAAGGCATCTGCTTGATAACTGGACAAATGCTAAAAAAAGCAACCGAACAACCAAATACAGATAAACAAGGCATCTGCTTGATAACTGGACAAATGCTAAAAAAGCAACCTAACAACCAAATAAAGATAAACAAGGCATCTGCTTGATAACTGGACAAATGCTCACTGCAACCAAACTAAGAACCAAATACATATAAACAAGGCATATGCTCGATAACTGGAAAAATGCTCACTCCAACCAACCTAACAACCAAATACAGATAAACAAGGCATCTACTCACTATAAACAACTAAATATAGCCATTCGTGAAATTGAAGTGGACAATTCATACTTAAACATCACATAGCCCTATTGAACAATACATTTTTTCATAACTGAAATAATTAAACATGGCATAGTTAAAGCACCGCACGACAAATGCTACTAGAACAAAGGGTACGGGTTGGCAAGCTAGAAAAGGTAAGATTTGCTGCTAGAATGTTGCCTCACATTTCATGGATGGGATCCTTCTAGTTGGAAGAGCACAGACCCATGGTGCGCTCTTTGATGTCATAGATGGGCTGTTTCACCTTGGAAGAACCTTCGTGGGTGCCCTCCTCGTGGTCATGGTCGATGAGATCTGACTTGGCAATTGAGGATCCCAAGCCGCCGCCGTAGAACGTGTCCTTCAGAAATGACAAAATGGGCTTGATGGCGTATAAAGCTCGCAAGTACTTGATTGCTTGGCGGAGGAGATCAGCGATAGGGCCGTCGAAGAGATCGATGGCGGTTGAACCAGAGGGGTTGGGGATGGACCACTTAACCTGTGACATGGCCCGCGTGAAGCCGTCACTGTGGACGAGCTTGATGTCGTAGCCAGCTTTCCCGAGAGACAGTAATAAGCTAGCCCGCTGACATGAAGCCTTCGGCATGGCAACATAGTCAACATCTTCACCAGCTTCCGCGGAGATGTGTTGCTCCAGGATCGACAGGTCGGGGCGAACAGCGGCCACCTCGCCAACGTCCGCCAGAGAGGCCATGATAAACCTCTTCTTGGCCGAACGCTCATCGGGCTCCCTGGGATACGTGGTCGAGCATAGGCTGCGACATTCTGGAGCAGGGGATGTGGATCTGGCGGGGAGGGACACCACAGGCCTCATCTAAAAACTCAGGGGAGTGGGGCGACAGTATGGGAATCGCTGGGTAACCTGAACTTTATTATCTAAGCTAGGAGGAACAGGCAGACCGACAGGGGTTGGCGGCGGCACCGGCGGCGGCCGCGAGCTAGGGTTCGAGGGGGAGGGGGCGGTGGGGGACTGTGGAGGGGGGTTGGTGTTTGAGGATACGTCGCGGATCCTGAATATTTTAGTAATGGTGGGTGGAGATGGTGGTGGACGAGGGAGGGCGACGGTTCAAATGCCTCGGCTACTGCAATTTTACTATAAGGTCGGTGCTGGAGGAATGTGGGCGACGGTTGAAGTATGGCGGCTACTAAAATTTGGGTAAAGGAATTGATGCGGGGCGGGAGTGCCCAAGATCGCGCATGGTCCAATAACAATATGCGTGTATGATAATAAGGAAAAGTGGCATGGAAGCGCCGATTTTTGCAACGCTCAAGGCGGGTAGTTTGTTTTTATATTTCTAGCTAGCTGATCTATCGCACACGGTTCGTCCTAATTTCCAAATAAACTTACCTGCCTTTAGCTTGCACAGGTGGTGGTTTTACAGCGCACTTGCATCGCACATGGTTAAGCAAGTACCTCCACCCTTTGCTCGCGCTTGCGCGGTCGTGGTGATTTTACAGCACACTTGCATCGCACATGGTTGAGCCAGTACCTCCACCTTTGCTCGCACTTGCGCAGGCGTGGTGAATCATAGCGCACTTGTATCACACACGGCTAAGATATTATACCCGTGTCCGTTGAGCGTCATCCGAGTCTTTGCAGCAAAAAATAACATTAGAGAGGGTCAGAAGACAGCCACACCAGCATGTGGCCCAAATATATATGAGTGAAAAGGGTGGTCTGTGATGTTCAAAATTCCAATGCTCAACTTTGACCGTGCGGGCCCATGGTTGGGCGCGTCGTCGAAGATCGATGAGAGGGGCCAGAAGTCAAGAACCACCTGGAAGTGGCCAAATATATGTAGGAATATTGGGGATGTTTAAAACTTTAAATACACAATGCATAAATTTGGTGGCACCTGCCTCGCAAACCCGAAAGCACCCTTGGATATATATATATATATAATGACATAATGTCGTACCTAGCTAGGATGCCTGGCCCACCACCTCCCACTTCGTGTCAGCGGGGCGGATGCACGTAATGATCGATACTTTGGTCATACATGCATGTCGCCATGACCTACCATAAGACGGACCAATGAATCTATCGTTTGGTCAAACGACAGCTGTTGTTGTCGATAAACTGCTTGGGCCAATAGATTGAACCCTCATAAAAATCGCATGAGAGGGACCACAAAACTAGCACCTCTTGCATGTGGCCCGAAATGATGTACGTTGGGAAGGGGTGATGTGTGTTTTCAATATAGAATAATGTACAATTTAGATGTGGTGCCTACCTCTCAATACATACAACAACCATGAAGGCAAGGTAGTTAAGGACGATATACGCAGGGTTTGATGTAGGTCGAACCCAGCAATCCGAGCATGTGGGAGGGAATCCTGACAACGCATGAGCTCGAGCTTTGGTTGAGCGACATGTGACGGTGACCCGCCCTAACACAAACTAGGAGGAATCCATTCATGGCCAACACATACCCCTCATTATCGGTCAAAGGGATGATATATATACACTCGGGGAGCCCACAGATATGCGCATCATCACAAAAAAACCACACAAGGGAGACGTGGTCGACCAGAAGACCGCATATACACTACATGCGGCCCAAAAATATGTATGGGTACGGTGGTGTGTGATGTGTTTAAATCCCAAATGCACAACTTCGATGGGCCACCAACTACATTACAAACCAAACACCGTACCCGACTCCAAGCCTGGTTCAATACATACGATGTCAGTTTCCCAACTTCGAGGCGGCGGCGGGCGGGGGGGGGGGGTCGTCCCACGCATGCACTCAAACTTTATTTGGTCTAGCATGGGACACATTTATATCTATACCCCTATATAGTGTGGGAATAACTTTGAAAGTTGGTCGTTGGATGAAGCCAATCCGATGGTACAGAGATGGCAAATCTGAGCACTACTGGCCGTTGGATATCATCTACATTCCACCAGATTCCGCCACATGTACAATCTAGAAGACTCCCTGGTTGAACTTAAGCATAATGCACAAACCTCAAAACACAAGCACTTCTCCTTTGTTCTCTAGAATCTTCCATATCTTAATTGCCCCAACTTTTTTTTCTAAATGAATTGTCACTTTTTGTATTTACTTTATGCTTTACAATTCACAATTCCATGAATCTTAGAATAGAATTTTTTATAAAACTAATTGATTTTGGATGAGATGAACTATAAGAATTAAACGAACATCTACATCATGCATATATGACTCAAAGCTTACATGCTATAGTGTGGTATTTATTCATAATTCGGTTACCAAATCTCATGCGTGCAATGCACGTGTACCTTACTAGTATCAATAGGAAACCATCATGGTCAAACCCTTCTCATTGTTGGGTCAAAGGGATAGATTGTGTGGGCCCCCTAATTGTCGGTAAATGATAGTATATATACCTCGAGGAGCACACAGATATGTGTCGCGTCTATAAGCCGCACAAGGGAGACATGCTTGAGAAGAACACCCTGCCCCTATACCCTGCATGCAACCTGAAAAAGGTTTATATAATCGCCATGACAGGTCAAGTAAATCATTCTTTAATTTTTTAGAGGAAAAAATAACCCATAAAAACATAGTAGGTTTATATAATCGCCATGACAGGTCAAGTCAATCATTCTTTAAATTTTTAGAGCAAAAAATAACCCATAAAAACATAGTATACAAATTAGCAAAACAAGGATCCCAGGGTTTATATAATTGCCATGATAGGTCACTATAGAGATATAATATATCTCTATAATTACCGTGCCATGGCATTTAAATGAAGCTTGAGATATGCAACTTCCCATCGGGTCACCCATCCTTGGACTACTCCAACCCGAGCACGCTTAACTTCTGCATTCTATTCGACTAGGCTAGCGGATGAGAAGCCGGCCCTTGCTGATAAGAATTGCCTCCTTGCCATTAAGGCGTTTCACGTTGGTCACCCTATGGGACCTACTCCCTCCTATCATACACATTTGTGCTTTTAGAAACTGTGTGGGATATTTTACATGGCCGGTGTGTCGCCGCTAGCCTTCAATTAGCACTGACACTGGTAGCAGGAAAACGATGGGAGAAGAGATGGGAAACCGATGAGAGGAGTGGCGAGAAACGGTAGCATGTTTTGAAAACCTAGAAGAGAAGGAAGCGTGAGCTAGCACGACGCATGCGCATAGTGCTTACCCATGTACTACATGTGCTGTCGAAAGGGCTCAGGTTTGCCGTTCGATCTGGCAGCATCCAACGGTGCACACGTACCATCTGTGGGGTTTTGGTTCTAGCCAATCAGAACGCACGACTCAGATCGCGCGCGCAGCAGGGGGAAGAATATCATACAAAAACCAACATTCGGTGGAAACCAGTGAAAACCACGAGAAAAAGATGTTTTGAAGTTTCAAAAAAAATGAAAAAATGCGGGATGTTAAGAGGATGGTGTTTTATTGCCACACAAAATTTCAAGTTGAAACACATTACGAGATGTGAGCTATGAAAAAGAGAAAATCAGCGTTGAATAGTGCCGAATAATAATGTCACTATTTAGGGCTGAATTTGTCTTTTTCATAGCTCACATCTCATAATGCTTTTCAACTTGAAATTTGTGTCCAATAAAACATCACCTTCTTCACATCCCACATTTTTTTCAGATTTTTATGAAACTTTAAAATATGGTTTCCACGAAGTTTTCATTGAATATCGGCTTTCGTAAGTGAATCGTGTTCTATTTGAAAACATTTCGTGAGAAGAATCTCGGTTTTTAAATCCCCGTAAATCCAAAACTAAGCCGAAAATCGTGAAACCTGACATGGTGTCACGACATGGCACTTATATGTCGAGGAATTTTTTCCGTCCATTGTGGCGCAAGTTTTATTACAAGCCTCTTACAAACCGGAGCTTCTCTCAAATAAGCCTCGTGGTTCCGATAGGGAAACGTGTACCCCTTGTGGGCAAAAATTAATCACTGCCTCTTTTCGCCTTGTATTTTCTTCTACGGGCAACATGGAACGACAGGATATCCGTGCTGAAATTTAAACCTATTCAGGGTTCGTTTGGCCTTTTTATACACTAATTAAGTTTCCTAGGCATTTAATGTCCATAATTCAAATCTGAACTACAAATACATGCTCCAGTTCACCAAAATGGCTAGAAAAATTATACATGTGTCCTTGGGTGCATGTTTAGGTCTCGTGCCAGGAATGGGAATGAATTACAACCGTACCGGTGTCCTGGCTCGTCCTCAAACATTTCGAATCTCGGTTTTGAAGTCCCCATAAATCCAAAACTCACCAGAAAGTCATCAAAGGTGGCTTGGTGTCACGTCATGGCACATATATGTCGTGGTAAAAACATTGCCAATTTGGGCCAAGCTTTATTACAAACCTCTTACAAACTGAAGCCTGTCGCAAGAACCCTCGTGGTTTCGATAGGGAAATATGTCCCCTTGTGGACCAAACGATGATCACCCCCTCTTCTAGCCTCGTATTTTCTTCTACACGCGACACAGAACAACGGGAGATTCGCGCTGAACTTTGAAATTATTCAGGGTTCGTTTGACCTTTTTTATTCATTAATTGAGTTTTCTAGGCATTTAATGTCCATAATTATAATCCGAACTACAAATACATGCTCTAGTGCACCAAAATGGCTAGAAAAAACGTACATGTTTCCTTGGGGTGCATGTTTAGGTCCCATGGAATGGGAACGAATTCAACCGTCTCTCTGTCCTGGCTTGGCCACAAACATTGCGAATCTCGTTCTTTAAATCTCTGTAAACCCAAAACTCAGCAGGAAATCATGAAACTTGGCATGGTGTCACTAGATGGTACATATAATTGTCCAATTTGGGCAAAGCTATATCACAAGCCACTTACAAACCGGAGCCTGTCGCAACCCTCGTGGTTCCGGTAGGGAAATATGCCCCTCTAGTGGGCGAAACAATAATCGCTGCCTCTTCTCGCCCTGAACTTTGTTTTCTATAGGCAACATAGAATAACAAGAGTGTCGGGCTGAAATTTGAAATTGTTCAGGGTTCGTTTGGCCATTGTATATATATTACTAATTACTAAGTTTTCTATGCATTTAATGTAGTCCATAATTCAAATTTGAACTACAAGCACATGCTCCAGTGAAGCAAAATGGGTGGGAAATCGTACATGTGTCATTGGGTGCATGTTTAGGTCTCATTTAAGGAATGGGAATGAATTACAAACTTGTCGTCGTCCTAAAACATTGGGAATCTAGGTTTTTATATCCCAGTAAATCAAAAACTCACCCAAAAAATGAAACTTGGCATGGTTTCATGAAATGGCACATATATGCCGTGGTAAAAAATCGTCCAGTTTGAGAAGAGGCGCACATATTAGTAGCCAACAAAGTCCTTTTTGAAACAAAAAGCTGACACATTAATATCGCAAACGGTTGTATTATGTTAACCGCGTCAAAATTTAACCATACTCGGTGGCGTGCGTGCAGCTGTTTGATTAGACGGGACGAGTGCGAGAAGTCCGCCCTGCAGGCTCGACGGGACACGTGCGAGTAGTCCGCTGTGCAGGCTCGACGGGACACGTGCATGTTGTCCATTTCGTAGTCGCAGGCTCGACGGGACATGTGCGAGCAGCAAGGCCGCCCATGCTCACCAGGAAGCGAGCTCTTTGACCTCCATGCACCAGCCGCCGCCCGCCTCGCTCACAACTTCTCCATTAATGGGTTAATTAAAGCGCACCTGGACGGAGGGTGTTTGCTTGTGATCCCATGGCAGCACTTGCTTTCTTCATGTTTTCAACTCGTATTCCGCCCTAATTTAAATTGCCACATAGGGCAACGGATAATAAGACCACAAATAAAATGGCAACGGATAATACGACGAAAAATTTACAATGGCGCAGATAATAATTGTCTTACATATTCCGGATAATTTAAAATGCCACATGCGGCAAAGCCCGGAAGACACGGGGGCAAGAGAAGAAGGAAATTGCAGACAACGATCTGGGTCGCTACTGTCTCTACTCGTCGATGGATCGCCGGGCGATGACATCCTCCAGCTCCTTCTTCAATTCCTCACGACTTTGCTTGAAAGGAGCCACGGATTCCTCCACCTCCTGCTCGCGCTCGATCCGGAGCTTCCTCAAGGCACCCATCAGTTCCTCGACGACCGCTGTCAGCATCATCCCCGAGGCACTACTTTGCTCATGCAGCATCTTCCAGCCGGCGGCCTCCTCCTCCTTCTCGGCGAGCGCCTTGAGGAGCTTCGCATTTGTCACCCATGAGTTGCTCGACGAGGCCGGTCGCCTCGTCAACCAAGGAATCGCTGATCTTGAGCAGCTTCATCAAGCCGTCGACCAGCTCCTGCTGCATAGTGATGCCAGCGAGAATGTCATCGTTGCCGGCGAAGGACTTCAGGAACGCTGGCTCGTCGCGATGGCCGACGCTGTGAATGCGCTTGTGAGAGCCCTCGCATGCCCGTGAGAGCTCGTTCGAGGGCTCCGTGGTGCGCCGGGACATCTCTGCTGCGGCTGCGGCTTCGCGGCGTGACCTCTCTAGTGCTTCCGCGGCCTTGGTCTTTGCTGCCTGGTTATATGTCCACCCTAAACTCCTCCTACCGTTCATGGCGGAACGACTTGACAGCAAAGACCAGTTTTGTGGGTGATGAGGAGAGGAACTGTGAAGTAATTTTCGAGTGGGTAGTTTTTATAGCCCGGTGCTAATGTGAACACATATTAGTTTGATAGGTGTGAACAAGTTTGCAATTACTTATTGCGTTGTAATCTGCAATGTGACGAGAAACAAGGTCAAAATTTATTGATGGCAGAAGGTTGAACACGTGGTTGCTCGCCGTTGAGTCGGCTGTTTGCCACGTATCACACACATCTTGTTAAGTTGAACCATTTTTGTTGTGTTCGCTAATCAAAAACAGTTCATCCGAGTGAACCGTATGCCCTATATCACACACACCTTGATCTGGCTAACCGTTTCTGTTGCACTCCCTAATAGCAAACAGTTCATCGGAGCAAACTGTATGCCGTATATCACACATACATTGATCTGGCTGCCCATTTCTGTTGTTCTGCCTCACCGCAAACAGTTCGAACGGGTCAACCGTGTGCCCTGGATCGCAAACGCAACTAAAATCTGAACCGTGTTTGATGTATCATTCATCACAAATATTTTGCACCTTTTTGAAGGTTTTTTACATCCCCGTTTGTGATTAATGCATCGCACACAGTTTCGTCAAAGGGTCTCTGATCGTAGTGTCACGTTAGCAGCATCCTGTAGTAGTGTGTTGCAAGGACATTCAACATCACTGAAGGCTCAATATTTTCCCTCCGCTTCTGCAGTTTCCCAGATGAGATTCATCTGTCTATTTACCGTGTATGACGCTACTTTCCAAAGGTTTTCGATGTTGCATGTGAAACTTGGTGCCATTGTGTAATGGCGTAACTGAGTGGTGAAGCTATCTAATGTAATTTGATTTTGAAATCCTGGCTGCTATTATACGGATATGAAATATCTGGTGTGTTCTATAAGAAATTTCAATTTGATTACTACATGGATTATCAATAATAGCCTAATTAACCTGCTTATTGGGGTTTTCTATTGTATACGGTTACTCAGACAACACCATGGGCGATGAACTCAAACAACCCACACGGTTTCTAGAAAGTAAGTATGTTCAATCAACTAACAATCACACACGGCTTCCGGCAGAGAACTGTTTGCGTTAGTCCACCTTGCACAAATGTTTCCAGACAAAAAATTGTGTGTGATATACATACGAACGGAAATGTTTTTATGGGATTCACCATGTGGGATGTACATACGAACGGAAATGATTGGGTTTCGATGCCTCGCCCGATCGCACACGAGCTCATTTTGCCCCGGCCAGTGTGCCCGGAGGGCCTATCCCCGACGGTTTCTGGGCCGTGTGGGAAGGACCCCCCTATCGCACACACTCACTTGGCGAAGGTTCAGAATGTCGTCGCGGAAAGGGGGTAAAAACCGTTCATATAGCACATCTCTGCACCAGTTCTAGTTCATCTTCAGCCCCCCGCGAGGCTAATCCACCACAAAGCAGGAGTAGGCTTTTACACCTTAAGGTGGCCCGAACCAGGGTAAATTGTTGCATCCTTTCCCTTCCTTGTTCATCGAGCTAGGCCTTGGGGTGACGGGTTGGTTGGCCGGAGAGGTTGAGTTCTTCGCACATGCCCCAAAGTTTGAACCTTTCTCAGGTCTGCGGAGCCCTGAATCCGACAACGGTATCTGCACACAAAGAACAAATCCTTGCAACCCAACGCGTAAGATGGGTTGTCAATCCCTCCTCGGTAAAAAGATAGATTAAATGGTATGAGTTTGGAAATAGATCACACATGAACACAAAATAAAAGATGCAAATAAAAAGTGTAGCAATGCATTTTTGGGTTTTTGGAATAATAGATCTGAAAACAAATACGATAAAAGATAGATCTGAAAGCAATATGATAAAAGATAGACCCGGGGGCCATAGATTTCACTAGTGGCTTCTCTCGAGAAAATAGCATATGGTGGGTAAACAAATTACTATTGGGCAATTGATACAAGATCAAATAATCATAACGATATCCAAGGCAATGATCATGTATATAGGCATCACATCCAAGATTAGTAGATCAAAATGATTCTGCATCTACTGCTATTACTCCACACGTCAACCTCTATCCAGCATGCATCTAGCGTCTTAAGTTCATGGAGAAACGGAGTAATGCAATAAGAATGATGACATGATGTTGACAAGATCTATTCATGTAGGAATAGACCCCATCTTTTTTATCCTTAATAGCAATGATACATGCGTGCCTCGCTACCCCTTCTGTCACTGGGTGAGGACACCACAAGATCGAACCCATCACAAAGCACCTCTTCCCATTGCAAGAAAAATCAATCTAGTTGGCCTAACTAAACGAAAGATTCAGATAAGAAATACAAGGCTATAACAATCATGCATATAAGAGATCAAAGAACTCAAATAATATTCATGGATAGAACTGATCATAAACTCAAACTTCATCGGATCCCAACAAACACACCGCAAAAGTCATTACATCAAATAGATCTCCAAGAGAGCATTGTATTGAGAATCAAAAAGAGAGAAGAAGGCATCTACCTACTACCTATGGACCCGTAGGTCTACGGTGAACTACTCACGCATCATCGGAGGAGCACCAATGAGGATGATGAACCCCTCCGTGATCGTGTTCCCCTCCGGCGGAGTGCCGGAGTAGGGCTCTAGATTGGATCCCGTGGTTCTGGAACTTGCGGCGGCTGGAATTGTGTTTTGTCGACTCCCCTAGGGTTTCTAGAATATTTGGGTATTTATAGAGCTGAGAGGCGGTGGAGGAGACCCCGTGGGCCCCACAACCCATCAGGGCGCGCTAGGGGCCTCTAGCACGCCTTGGTGTCTTGTGGGCCCCATGGGCCTCCCCCAGGAGCTTCCTTGGCTGCCAACACTACAAAAAAAGACACATCCGTAAAATTTTGGGCCGAACGAAAAAAATTATGTCATGCTTATGACACTTCTATGACGATAATTGTGACAAACCCCGGTATTATCATAGATGTGGTGGGCTCCTACTTCTATGACAAAAAATCATGACAGGAAAATGGGCTTTTCGTCCTGGGTGGGCCGGAGACGCAGCTGCATGAAATTCTTTGGGCCGTCCATGACGGAAAAAATCATGGTAGAAGCGAGGGCGAGGAAAATATCGGGGAGTTCCCGTTTACGATGGGTGGTCGGGGCCGAGTGATGTAGTGTGGTTTGCGCGTTTCTCTCGTACACGTACGCCCGTGTGTGCGAGACGTGGGCTAACTGAACCCGAGCGATCGTATGTTACTGAACCCGAGCAATCGATCCCGTGGCTATTAACTGAACTCGAGTGATCGATCCCTTGGCTGCTGACTGAACCCGAGTGATTCCTTCGCTGCTGCTGCTAACTGAACCCGAGCGATCGATCACTGTTGCTGCTTACTGAAGTCGATCGAGCCCCCGTGCGAGACGTAGCCAGCCGGTGTTGGGTTGCCTCTCGATGAACAGTGATCATTGCTACCATGCGCGCGGTATGTAGAACGAGTCGAGACGTGCTGAGTCGAGTCGGTTGGTTGGCTGTGGGTGAATAGTTCCCGGTGGGGGTTGGATGAACAGGATCCCGTGGTAGTAGGCCGTTGCCGCTGGATGAACAGGACCCCGAGGAGGCCGTCGTACCCGAGACGGTTGGGGTGGATGAACAGGACCCTGTGGAGGCTAGATGAACAATAGCCGGTGGAGGCTGGATGAACAATAGCTGGTGGAGGCTGGAGGAGGTCGACGGTGGATGAACAGTAGCCTGTGGAGGCTGGAGCGAGGCAGTAGACGGTGGATGAACAGGACACTATTTCTACCGTAGGCGCTCCAACACAAGTCTGTTTCCTCCGTTTTGTGGTATGCCACACCCCTCCCGATCAATAGGACCCCGTTTCGACCGTAGGCACTCAAACACAAGTCCGTTTCCTCCGTTTTGCGATACACCAGACCCCTCCCGATGAACAGGATCCCATTTCGACCATGGCCGGTCGAACAGAAGGCCATTTCCTCCGTTCTGCAGTATGCCAGACCCCGTTTTGGTTGTTCCGTCCAAGCTGGTTGGCTCCCGTTGAACAGGACGCATTCCGACCCAGTCGGTTGCCTCCTGATGAACTGGACGCTGTTTCTCCGTTCCGACCCAGCCGGTTCGCTGGACGAACAGGATGCCGTTGCTGCCATTCGTCGCCTCTCCATGTACACAAGCACTGGCCATCCGTATATATGCGCGAGTACGCACTCGAGACCCCGCCCGTATGTGCGTATGTGGCCATATTTTTTGCCCTGTGGCTGTACGTACGTGTACATGATTTAGACGGGACTGCGTGAACTGCTATGTCGGGTGCTCTACAACGACACGTGCCGCTACTTACTCGGCCACGGTTCATACTTGCGGAGAGACCGATGGACCAGTATGTACATACAGATTCACGACTAGACATACAATGCTACGTACGCTTCGGCCGGGTGGGTCCCAGCTGTCAGGGAGGATAAGGACACACTTCCTTGCGTGTGAAGATATAGCTGGTCAGTCCCAGTTGCCATGGGGATGAATCGTTTTTATTTTGCGAGTAATAAGGAGGCACTTCCTTGTGTTCGAAGATGTAGCTGGTGGGTCCAGCGGTCAGCCTCACCGCCTAAAGTCCTCTTCCGATGGCTGTCCTTCATTGACCACGCCGCGCCAAGAGCAGCAAGGCAGTGGACGACGGAGAGGCCTAGGAAGGGAACGACGCGGAGCCGGGGAAGATGCGGTAGTGGATGCCCACGCGGAGGGGAGTACGTGGGTTGACTGCTTCAACTGCGGTGTGAGGTTGCCATCGCCGGAGAATAACAGGAGGTGTGGGTGAATATAGAGGGATGGCATGGCCAGCGGTGGCAGCACAACCAGACATGGGAGGCAGGAGCAGGCGGCACGGCCGGCGCTGGTTTGGGCGGCTGGAGCAAGAAGACCACAGGTTAAAGAAGCACGACGACTGTTTGATGGACATAGTACGACCACTTCAGCTAGAATCGTGTATATTGACTAAGTTGACAAAGCCCTTGGTACACGTCAAGTTAGTAGGCCCACAGGTCAGCCTCTGAAACTGTGCACCCCAGATGTCAGGGGGAGGAATCATTTTATGGGCGGCTGAAGCAAGAATATCTGAGATTGAAGAAGAAGCACAACATCCGTTGGATGGACATCCAACGGCCACTGCTGCTAGAAAAACTCTGCTCACACCTCAAAAACACAAATACTGCTCGAGCTGCTGGGTCCCAGCTGTCAGCCTCTCCTATTGCAATTCTCTCGTTTATTGACTATATAGGTTGACAATGGTGTGGGACCGTGATGTCAGGAAACCAGGAGGAAGCAAAAAAATTATAGTTGTATATAATAATGAGGCACTTGCGTATGTGCGGC
Source organism: Aegilops tauschii subsp. strangulata (assembly GCF_002575655.3). Taxonomy (NCBI): domain Eukaryota; kingdom Viridiplantae; phylum Streptophyta; class Magnoliopsida; order Poales; family Poaceae; genus Aegilops; species Aegilops tauschii. Next base: position 134,392,454 of record NC_053040.3, read on the forward strand.
TATGGCCCTGGTGGGTCCCCACTGTCATCCTCTCCAAGTTAAGTCATCTCCTCATTCCTCATGTTCGTTGACCATGTTGACAACGCGAGACGACGGCGCCACGGCGAGCGCGACAACTCGAAGGACAACGGAGAGGGCCTCGCGGGCCCTACAGATAGTCTGATACAGCGCCCGCTGCTCATTCAGGAAGCCAGGATCATAGGGCCACATGTTCGCGACGGCATTGTCGTTCGCTTGTTCGCCGGTGCTCGTTGAGGAGACGGAGGTTGCAACACAGGTCCTCCTATGCTGGTAGCTCTTCTGCCATTGGTGCGTCAAAGTGCGGCCGCACTTGCTCTATGGTGAACACGGCATGAACCGGCTTGGACGCTGGCGCCGGCTCCTAGTCGGAAGCTACGTCCATCGTCCAATTGTCGTCGCTCAGCTCGGCGAGCTCGCTGGCAAGCCAACATGTCCGGCTGCTGGAACGACCCGCTGCCAAGCATGAGTCTGACTGCCCAGGCCCACCCATGCCGCCTCCCTCGCTCGCGCGCGCTTTCTGCCTGAAACGGTCAGCGCCGCCCGCGCCGCTTCCCGGTGCAGGCGATTGCTCCGTGTTCAAACGACACAAGTGTCGTCCGTCCTTCCGTCTGCCGCCCACAGTAATGATACGCGGTTGCCGAGGCGGCCACTCTGGCGCCACGCATCCGTCCCTCCGCCGCCCACCATTGCTATATGAAATGTTGCGCCGGCCATAGCCGTAGTCATCCGCCTTTGTTCCCTTTCTCCTGTCCACACCACTCCCACCATGGCTTCCTCGCGCTCCAGCGCTCGTCGGGACGGGCAGACTATGGACAAGAAGGAGATGGCAGCCATTGTTGCCAACTGGCTGGCCGGCAGGCAGCCGGAGGACGACGATGTCCCAATGGAGAACGTGGTAGTCAACGATCCGGCGCCAACCCCCTCCTCCGCGCCATCCTCGCCGGTGCATTGCACCATGACCATCAGCGAGGATTGTGCCCAATACATGGACATGGTGAGGCAGAAGCGTGAGGAGCAGTTCCAGGAGGCGCAGGCCGACGCTGCCTACAACCACCATGTCCTCTAGGAGCACCTGCAGGCGAAGGAGCAGATCACCGCGGAGCGGGCGGAGGAGGAGGCGCTGCTTGAGTCATACCGCTCCGCCCGTGAGAGCTGCCTCATGCGCTAGCGGTACCGCATGCGGGTGGTGGAGGTTGCGGCCGCCTACAAAAAGGGTGATGAAGCGGTGAGGCACTATTTGGCTAGATCGACGACAAGGCGGAGGACAATGTCAGCTCCGTCGAGTCCCCGCTCCGCTGGCGTCGATGAGGCCCTGCTCCGCCGAGGCCCCGCCCCGCCATCAACGAGGAAGAGGACACCGCCGGCTCCACCGAGGCCCCGCCCCGCCGGCACCGAGGCGGAGGACTTCACCGACTTCGGTGAGGCCCTGCTCCCCCGAGGCCCCTCCTCGCCGACAACGAGGCAGAGGACATCACCAGCTCCGCCCCGCCAGCAATGACACATAGGACATCATCGGCTCCGTCGAGGCCGCGCCACACAGAAAACAGGGAAGAGTAGAACATGGTAGGTTGCCGCCGCTCGGGTCCAAGTAAGGCCACTTCTACTACCCTCATGTTGAAGCCAAGCTTGGCGGGTTCAGTAGTGATGGCCGATTGGCTTCTTGGCGGCGACATGGAGTAAGAGAGGTGTGCTAGAGAAGAAGCTTCCGTTCGGCTCAGCCGGACACGGGAAATGGGCGCCGGAGATCATAGATTAGGTTAATTAATTATACCTCCAGCGGACCCCTTTTTAGTCGAAGAATGTATGAAATGTAATGAAATCCGGCATGTTTATATGAAATCTGGACAAGGATGAATGAATTTAGTTCAATTAGTTCAAATTCTTGTATCACTGGCATTGATGCAAGAAAATACGTACTAGCATTATTCCCAGGACGCACGGTGATCACCTCGTTTGCAGCAGTTTCACACGTATAAAAAGTTTGAGCAGGTTTTTAGCGTGTCTGTACATTGCAATCAAACTCACAGGCCTGCCAATTCATAGAGAACTAGCAAGATGCCCGTGCGTTGCACGGAACATCAAGATGCATTTGTATGAGTAGTTTATCCTGTGAGAGAAAGGGATGAACAAGGGAAGGCCTTATTTGCAAATGTGAAGAGGAGTGTGGGTATCTTTTTTGCAAATTTGCCATAGTTTCCTTCCTATCCGTCAAATATAAATTGGACAACCTATATTGCAGGATGGCATGCACACCATCATCGCCAACTCTGTTTTTTATAAGTGTAGAGATACAGATAGAGACATTCAAAACAATCGATGATTATGCATCTCAGTGATTCACATGTCAGAGCCAATATTTACTTCACAACTAAAGAGGAAAGAAAAATCAATCGATGTTGCTGACAGCAAAGGGCGTTCCATTCGAAAATATCAAACGCATGTCTTCTTGCTAATAACATCAATGAGAAAAATTTGACAAGGTTGTCCCATTCCAAAATATCAAATGCGCGTCTTTTTGCATACATCAATGAGAAAACTTTGACAAGGTTTTCCCATTCCAAAACATCAAATGCCTACAATTGTGGAATGGGTGGGGTTTGCCATCAGTTCGGACATTGACATGGCACCTCGTGCTAAATAAACCAGCTATTCTTGTGCGGTTCCACCAAAATCAACCAAATTCGCGCGTAGCTTGTATGATTTCACCTTTGTATGTTGCAATGCCTTGAACATATAGGCACCTCCTTTCTTGTAGCTAATTTTGTGGCTGGAGGTGGAAACGAATGATTCGAGAACATTCAATGTATTGTGCATGATGAAGTATAATGGGCACGAACCATCAGAACATTTTGTGCAGTTCTCATTGAAATCAAGCTGAGCACGCCTGTTTCCATAAATACAAAAAAATGATTAGTAAAGCAAACTGTATTACGAAGTTACTGTTTGAATAGGCACCTACATGGTCCATGCAGAGCACACATTTAAAAAAATGGAACTCACCAAAAAGAATCCTAGAACAAGATTGTACTTGCCCATCACAACAAAAAAGATGGAAATCTGTGAGTCCTTCTGAGCTGAAGTTAGTTTGGTCTTGTGGGGAGTAATGTAACCATCCTTCAACTGCTCCTTCTGATGAGAAGATAGAATGGACTTCTTCATCCTGGCATAATCGGAACTAGTCACTTCACGTACTCCATATTCTTCTTCAGAGGAGGAGGATCTTGTTGTGCAAAGACAAGAGAACAACAGAATGCTAGCATCCGTTTTCTCGAAAAAAGGGAAAGAAAATACTAAAAACAACCATTACATTAACAAAGGGAGTAACTGATGAAATGTATAGTCACAAAGAGATGCATCTCCTCATTATCCTCATAGGAAATGATATGATACCAAACACAGCAACTCAACTTGAATTGTATTATTACTTAATTTTATCAGTGGCTATAACGGTGGCAAACCGGTGCATCAATTTATTAGCAGCCTTATATTAACATGCGAAATAATACCACCTTCTCATGAGAGTAGCTAAGTAGTAGCACAACACCAATAGAGATGACAAAGCTCAATCATATGGATGAAATCCATGGGCCGATACCAACCTTTATCAGGAGGCTTATTGTGTAGAGCTAGCAGATGAACTGATGAAGCACTTCTCAGGAACCATCTGTTATTATCTACTGTGGTTGCCATGCTTACTATAAACTCCTTGATTAGTTTAATGTTTCCAACATCTTCTTGTGCAGTTCCACTAATATATATGTTATCTTCAAACAAGATCCCTGTTTGCACAAGTAGAGATAATTACATATTACATTAGGAGTGGCATCAAATCAAAGTGGCAAAACAATTGCTCGTTCCAACCATAGCAATAAATTAAGATGCAAAACTATATCATTACTTGTGTCATCAAAGTTCGAGTGCTTCATTACAGCACCGGGAGTTGATTTTTGTTCTTCTTCCGCTTGTTCTTCCCCTTCATCACTTGGTTCAATAACAGACAAGCTTCGCCTTCAATGTAAGATTTGGCATGTCAATTAGGGAGCACAAGTATAACATTAAACAATAACATTAATTTTCTGATGATAGTAGCAAAATACAGGCCAACAGTTGTGAAATATCATTATCTTACCTCAATGGGATATTACGGTGCACATACAGATTGGAAGTCTGGTCTCCTTTTGTGGAGTTCACTAAAATCAAGAAACATTACCATATAAGTAGCAGAACATATGAAAAGCACACTGCACAATCATGTGGAAGAAGGCCATTACTGACCTCTCATGACGCGGAATTCAAACAACTCACAAGAAGAAGATCTGAAACAAATTTGTCAACACAGATATGAAGTCAGATCTCCTCTTGTGCAGTTCCACTAAGATCAAGCAATCAAGCAACATTTTCGGTGTGACATTTTGGTTGAACTGCACAAAACACTCTTAAAGCAAAAGTGTTTTGTGCAGTGCAACAAAAGGTCGCAATAGCAACGAGGTGAAGTAGATAACCGGCCTGTTTACACAGAGGTGCAGAGGAAACAATTACTGGTCAATAATGGTGGATGTCACAAAAGCCCACAAAAAGAAGCATCATACTTATCTAAATGGGAAAGAAAGCAAGACAGTAGAATTTCTCAAACGGTGGCATTGATTCACACTAACAGAGATATTATATTAACAATAAAATTCGCTAAGCATGTAGTTTGCTTTTAACTGTGGCATTGCTTCAATTTTCCAGCGGCATTATTAGATTAACAACAGCTAAAGAGTTGTACGGGACAGCTAAAGAGTTGCACCCATGTGCATCTACCGATGTATAAAGGGGTGATGCATAGTCTTTTGCAAAAAACAACAAACAACCAAGGAGCATATTTGTGTTGGTTCCAGTTTTGTTATGTTTAGACACCTTTCAATATGTGAGGGCAGCAAATCTAGTCCTGCTTAAACTCTACAACCTTGTCCCCTACCCACAGAAAGATCAGTTTGTTACAGATGTGTGTACTGCATTTGTCATTGTTTTCCCTTTTCGACCAACGTAGGTGCTGGATAGCCAGTCTGTACTACTTTCCCTCTTCCTTTCCTCTTTGAACCACGTCCTAGATTCATGATATACAACTTTCCCCACTACTTTCCTGTTTGATCCAACACCTATATTCGAGTGCAGAAGTGAAAAAATTCACATGCAGCTAGAGCAATGCATGTGGATTAAGTAAATTATACCTTAAGGTTCTCGGGGTGTGGCTCGGTGAGCGGCCGGAGGCCGATCTGCCCACACTATGTACGGCAGCAAGGAAGAAGGGGTCGGAGGCCCTCCCACGCCGCCGCTGGGTGAAAGAGAACAGCTACGCCGGTAGTGGATTCCCTCCCTCGCCGATGGCGACAGCGTTAAGCCTCCTCCCCTTCCCCGGCAGACGGGGTCCTGTCGGCTCTTTGACCAGCAGTGAGGGGAGTGAGAGAGAGAGAGGCCAACGCAGTCTTGTTTGGATCTGCAGAGGCTGAGAGAGTGTGAAGAGAGCAACTACAAGCGCTGAGGCTCCAGCGTGTATGTATATAGTGGAGAGAGTGTGTGAAGAGAGCAAACCCTAGAAAACAAGCCCCGAGGCTGCAGCGTATATAGTTGGAGTGGTTTTCTTTTTCTCTCCATAATAAAAATCGTTATAAATTGTGCACGAAACGGAACTCTTTGTTGATCATAGTGAAGAAAAAAATACTAGGTCAATGCTAATACGTGAACAAAATTTAATGCTCAAAGGAATCAACTCGCAATTAACGCTGCACGCCTCCCTCCATCGCCCGCGCGCGCCTCCTGCCTGAAACGATCAGCGCCGCTCCAGAGAATCGGTGCTGCATTCATGCCCGGGTAGAGCGAACGCCACCTCTCACTGGTGCATGCGTTGAAGGGAGAAGCGGATTCAATGAAGAGTGATGGTTGCTTCGTCCGTCCAACTTACTGCCGGGTCTATGTGATTTGACGGCCCATTGGTCATTATTACTGAGGTGGTATGACGGTGTTGAGTCTCACTTCTATTGTACACTTTACTTGGGTGCATGACACGTGCACCGGATGCTGGATGTCCCATGTTTCAGCGAAAGGAGGTAGGGCGTTTCCACTCTTTAAAATTTTCTCCACTCTTGCATAGGAGGAGTGCGAAATTAGCGAAAACACGGCAGCTCAATGAAAACACGAAACCAACAAAAAATGTACAATGCTATGTAGCTTTCAGCTTCTGTTTCATGTATCTTGCATCCAAGGTTGCCCCGTTGCAACATTCCATCAAATACAAAGGAGACTAACATGCATGCTATTGCATCTCAATGATTCATAGATCATAGCCAATACGCCCTCCGTTCCAAAATAAGTTTCTCAACTTTATGCCAACTTTAGTACAAAGTTGTACTAAAGTTGACACTTGTTTTGGAGCAGAGACAGCTAAAGAAAAAAACGATCCATGCAGTCCCTAGGCCTTGAACCCTAGACCCTAACCAGGCTTTAATTTGATGGTGAGGTTGAACCTTCCGATGGAATGAAGTTTCCAACCCTTTGACCATCGGATCATTTTGTGCAGTTTCACTAAAGTCGAGCTGAGCATCCCTGTGGCAAAGAAATAGAAGTGTGATTAGAATAAGACTAGTGGGACTAATTTTTATGAGACATAAACTCATCACAAATACAGGAGAAGCCAGTAGAGGTACGTGCGGGGCAAAGAAGTAGAGAAATATCCACATGGAGCGATGTGGGCAGTTGGGCAGTCGTCCAAGATGACTGTAAAGGAAGTCGTACCTGAGGGATGTCGGGATGTAGCTAGCTTAGAGGAGGGCAGCGGGAGGCGGAAACTTACCACCTCGCGGCAGTGAGCAAGGGCGAAGGCAACCACACCGGCTTTGTGAGAGAGAACGGCGGGGACCCCTGACCGGGACGCGCCGACAGTGGGTTTTCACCGTCAGCGACGGTGACTGCATCTACACAAAGCATCCACCCCTTCCTCGGCGGATGTGATCCGCCCGGATGTTAGAGATGTGGACACAATCGTTTTGTGTGAGAGAGTGTGAAGAGAGCAACCCCAGCAAGCAACAGTGTAGGCTCCTGGCTATGTATATATAGTGGAGCGATTTCTTTTTCTCTCCATATGAACCTATTTATACTGCGTACGTGTCAGTAAAGAAAAAAACTTTATTTCTAAATAACGCGACATTGTTCATGCGTGGTACCCGACCCTCCATTAAGTTCTACTAGATGCGTCAAATTATCACGTGTGCCGCATCATCGTACAGAAATGAGCTCCACCGTCTCACGTGTGTGGTTGGGGAAGACGCAAAGAGTGCTACTAGTAGTACGTGCGTGGGTGCGTGCACCTCTTCTCTTCAAGCATGGTTATTAAAAGTATAGCCAACTACTCTACCACGCGGTTATTATGGGCAAAGAGTATAGGTAGTAATAATGACTAATGAGCCGTCAAATCACGAGGCCCAGCTTTCTCTATGTTTAACCGAGGAAGCAACCATCATTTCACTCCTCGTTGAATATCCATTCGCTGCTACCTCCGCAAATAAATAAAAATCCGCTGCTACCTCCACAGCATGGTTAATAAGATAGCCATGTCAATCACGACGTAGAAATATCATGCACTGATACTATAAGGATGGCTCTAAGGCTGGTGAATTTTTTACTTTGTCTCTTTCTCTTTTTGTCTCATTTACTCATTTGACATAGGAGCATGTGTAGAGGATGGCTAGTCCTTTCGATGGGACTTCTTCATGGGGTTTAAGACTAAGCAGCTCCGAATATTATTCCCGCTGCCCACTACTCTTAATCGTGCCATCTATGATACTACTCCCATTGCAACAATGAGGTCCACTAGGTCTAACACGTTCTGTAAGAAGAGACTGACATGCAAAACATACATTCTTGTTTCTTCTTCCTCATACACTACGTACTACTAGTACTACTACTACTACTCGTTCTCCTATAAACCTTGCGGTTGGCATCTAAAAAAATTTATAACCTTGCGCTTGGCTCTTCGCCTCTTCCGGAAGTCGAGCAATGATGGTACTACATTATATGGTTCTAGCTATCTGAGACCGAATGAATTGCTGCACGTCCACCACGTGGGCGAGGGTCGAGGGGCAAGGGGCGAGGGAGAATGCGTACTACTACGTCCGTTTCAATATGGACTACATACAGAGCAAAATGAATGAATCTACACTCTAAAATACGTCTATATACATCAGTGTTTGGAGTATGTACTAGTAGTTCATATTGAAATATGTTAAAAGACATATATTTCAAACAATATGATAATCTCTCTAACCAAGGTAGGGACGAGGAGTATATATATATATATATATATATATATACGTCTAACGGAGGGAGTAGTAAATTTTTCTCCTCGTCCTACAAGCCACCGCGCGCGTGGGCGAGGGAGCGGGCGTAGGCGTAGTAAGCAAGCTTCTCCTCGTCCTGCGACTCTGTGAGCCACCGCGCCCGTGGGTGGGGGAGAGGGTGTACTAAGCAAGCTTCTCCTTGTTCTGCGAGTTGACGGGACACATCAAAACTGGTATAGAGCATCTCCAGTGTATAGAGCCTTGCCTCTAAGGTAGGCCCCACATGGTTTGCCTCTTTTTTTAAATAACGCGTCAAGTCGCAATTTGTTTGTTCACCCGTGGTACACGATCCTCCATCAAGTGGACAACCAGTACACGTGTCAAATTACCACGTGGGCTGTCTTTTCGTACAGAAATGAGCTCCACCGTGTACCCGCACGGGTGCGGTTGGGAAAGAGACGGGAGTACGTGCATCGTGCGTGCACCTCTTCTCTTCGTGCACGTCCCCCACCTCTGTGGGTGTGTGTGAGAGAGATACAAACCTAGAGAGATGTCGTGTGCATTTGTGAGTGTTTTTTGTTATTGGGGGTGATTTCATGAATGTATTTGTGGGAATATGTGTCGATGATGTCTCAAACAAAAATGTGACACATGCAATGTGTGTGAAAGAGATGCCTATCTATATCATATACTAAGGGGGCGATCCACGAGAAGAGAGGGAGGGGTCATACATATCAATAGTCAAAGAGAGAAGAAAGTGTGTGCGTGCGAGATCGATGAAGAGAGCTGTGGCACCCCGGCTCAGAGCAACCGGTTTACCTTGCATTGCCAGCCCAAAGATCTAGTCTTCTGGCAACACACAACATCTTGCTATAGAAAACAACCGCTTTATTGATGCTAGTGGAAACATAAGTTCGATATTACATCAGGCAGCGAGGCCAAGCGGCACACACGGTGCGACTGAACAGTATGTACGTTATTTAATGAACAAGAAGGGCCTCAATCACGACAACTACGCGGCAGCGGAACAACGACGAAGTGGAACTCTGTAGAACATGGACACTTATGTGGACACGATCTAGACACGGGAAGCACTCTGATCCGATAAGACTTTCCTGAAATCTGGCATGACACGCCAGGTCAGTTCATTGAATGTACTTGCAAGGTCACAACAAACATAAGAATAATGGCAAAAAAATAATATGACAATTAATCAGGCTAAATGCAATGCTTCAACATACTACTCATGCAGTGAATCATACTTGTGCACCGAGTCCCTCGGACTCTCTTACCAAACGGGTTACCTCGTAACCAACATCATCAAAACGGTGATCACTCGCGGATCAGAAATGAAACCAACACTTTGGTTCCCACAATAACGACCGTCTTAATGGTCTCAACAATCTCATCACATGACCAGTGCCAACCATATAACTTTAGTGTGCAAGATTAACTTAATTATGTTGATCCATGGTGTGACCTACTTACGAGCTATGTTCGTAACCGAGGATGCGGCTATCGATAGATTTAATAAACACTCTGTAGAGTTTAGTACACTGTACCCATGCCACGGAACCGATGGCCTCGCACTCCCATTCGGGTGGACCAACGGCATTCCGATAGAACCCTCCCATTGCCATGACACTCTCTCGACCACTCCGACCAACTCCCCTCTTGGGCTAAGTCATGGGTGGCCCCGATGTCTACCAAAAACATCCAACGGCCACCGTCATGGCAAAACAAATCAACAATCCCAAACGGGGACAAGGTACCGTAACAACAACGGGCACACAAGGTTATGTCTACTTACCAGGCCAGGGTACCGCACGCCCATTGAGGGAGTCCTGGATTAGGGGGTCCTCGGACAGCCGGACTATATCCTTTGGCCGGACTATTGGACTATGAAGATACAAGATTGAAGACTTCGTCCCGTGTCCGGATGGGACTTTCCTTGGCGTGGAAGGCAAGCTTGGCAATACGGATATGTAGATCTCCTTCCTTGTAACCGACTCTGTGTAACCCTAGCCCCCTCCGGTGTCTATATAAACCGGAGGGTTTAGTCCGTAGGACAACAACAATCATACCATAGGCTAGCTTCTAGGGTTTAGCCTCTACGATCTCGTGGTAGATCACACTATTGTAATACTCATATCATCAAGATCAATCAAGCAGGAAGTAGGGTATTACCTCCATTGAGAGGGCCCGAACCTGGGTAAACATCGTGTCCCCCACCTCCTGTTACCATCCGCCTTAGACGCACAGCTCGGGACCCCCTACCCGAGATCCGCCGGTTTTGACACCGACATTGGTGCTTTCATTGAGAGTTCCACTGTGCCGTCATCATAAGTCTGGATGGCTCGTCTCGTTGTCAAGGACAACATCACCTCTGGGGGAGCCCTGGCTATAGGCCAAACTCTCCGACTAGGCGGCTTCATCATGACCGCCCGCTCGGCCGTTGCGCCGACGATGACTTCCCGGGTCATCGAAAACAGCCTCTGTGTTGGCTCGGAATTCGCCGAGCAGATGGATCCAATGGAGCTCGCTTCCTTGAACGAGCTCTTGGATCGCATCGCCGGCTTGGGAGTCGCTACGGACTATGATCGGATCGGGCTTAAACCCGACCAGAGGGAGATTAACTCTCCGCCGGTCACCCATCAGATAGCGGTGGTGGAGGAACAACGCAGCGATTCCTCCTCTATCTTGAGGACGAACTAAGTCCGGATTCCCGAGCTCTCCGAGCCGGATACCCGTCTACGGGAGGACATGGCCCAAGCTCTGGACCTAGAATCAGACAGCGGGCCAGACCTATTGGGCAACATCCCGGAGCCCGAACTTCTAAGATCGGAAACTCCTCCGCCCCTGGGTCTCAGATCGGGTCAAGGTTCGGACTTAAATCCACCCACCCACCAGATATAAGCGATCTTTCCCACATTAGACAAGAGCCCCAGGAGACAGTACATCACTATTGGGCTAGATTCCTCCTTGTAATGAACAAGGTCAAGGACTGTCGCGAGGAAGACGCAATTTCATTCTTTTGCAATAATTGCATGGACAAGGGAATCCTCAACGCCATAAGTCGCCGTGACATAGCACACTTCGCTGACTTGGCGGCCATAGTACGGAAGTACTGTGTGATGGAAAGCGCCTGGAAAACCCAAACAAAATTCTGGGATCCTCCGGCCCTCACTAAACCCCCCGTCCGAACTAAAAGGGTGTACTCTCGTAAGTCACCCGATCCAATTACGAAGAAACAAAAACCCACTACAGGGCGCGGAACCGTATTGGAGGGATGGCTTAATGGGCCATGCAAAATTCACAGTACAGCGGATACCATGCCAACACACAGCCTTAGAGCATGTTGGGTACTCCGGCAGGTGGCCAAGAGCGGTGAGGATCTCCTCATCAACAATACCGCAGAGCACCATCCCGCAGAAAACAGCAATACAGTATTGACAATCTTCAAGACCTTCGCCTCGAATAATAGGCGTAAGCGAGCACTCCGCAGCCTTGCCGAAGTCTACCACGTGGCTGCAATAAATCCATGGAGTGATATGGCTATCACCTTCAATGCCAGTGACGAACCTAAATTCCGAACAGCCCGAGCACAGCCGCCTTGGTCCTTAGTCCAATTGTGGACGGCTTCTGGCTTACTAAAGTGCTCATGGACGGCGGCAGCGGATTAAACCTCATCTATGAAGAAACTCTTAGCAAAATGGAAATAGACAGGAGCCGCATTGAGCAAAGCAGCACGACCTTCAGAGGAATCATCCCTAGTCGGGAGGCACGCTGCGCGGGAAAAATCACGCTAGACGTGGTATTCGGCACGCCGAAGAATTATAGGTCCGAAGAAATCACATTCCAAGTGGCCCCGTTCAGTAGCGGATACCACGCCCTTTTAGGGCAGGAGGCATTCACGATCTTCCAAGCTATACCCCATTACGGGTACATGAAGCTCAAAATGCCCGGTCCCAATGGAATCATCACTCTAGCTAGTGATCTGGACATAGCACTCCGCGCCAAGAATAAAACCGCCGCACTAGCCCTTGAGGCGTTATCCGAAGCCCTCGCGTCCTAAGAACTGACGGCGCTGCGCTCCATAGTGGACAGGGACGATGTGATACTCGACAAAAGATCCAAATCCACCTCTTTTAAACCAGCGGATGAAATAGTCAAATTCCAAGTCCACCCAACGGACCCTACCAAAACAGCATCCATCGGGGCACAATTAAACCCCACAGTAGACGCCACACTACGGGAGTTCTTGCGCGAAAATTGGGACATCTTTGCCTGGCATCCTTCAGACATGCCAGGAATCCCACGCAGGCTGGCCGAGCATAGCCTTAACATTCTAAAGGGGTTCAAGCCGGTCAAGCAGACTCTTCGGCGTTTCTCTGAACCTAAGCGACAAGCCATGGGAGAGGAGCTAGCCAAGTTACTGGAGGCCGGATTCATCCGAGAAATAAAACATCCGGACTGGCTAGCAAACCTGGTGATGGTACCAAAGAAGGACAAATCCTGGCGCCTATGTGTCGACTTCAAGGGCCTTAACAAGGCTTGCCCAAAGGATCCCTTCCCCCTCCCTCACATCGATCAAATTATCGACGCTACCACAGGACATGACTCATTGTGTTTCCTCGACGCATACTCCGGATACCATCAAATTAAGATGGCGGAGTCCGATCAAGCCGCAACGGCATTAATCACTCCATACGGCCCCTTCTGTTTTAACAACATGCCTTTCGGGCTCAAAAACGCCGGTGCAACCTATCAACGCATGATTCAGACATGCTTGGAAACACAGATCGGCAAAACAGTGGAGGCATACATAACACAGATCGGAAACACAGATGTGGTCATTAAAACCAGACACGTCGAATCCTTAATAGACGACTTGAGGCTCACGTTCGACAATCTTCGAACATACGACATCAAGCTCAATCCGGAAAAATGCGTCTTCGGCGTGCCTGCCGGAAAGTTCTTAGGCTTCATCGTCTCTAATAGAGGAACTGAAGCAAACCTGGCTAAAATCCGAGCTCTGTCACAGTTGGCTATCCCAACAGACCTCAAGCAAATCCAGAAACTAACTGGATGCGTGGCTGCCTTAAGCCGCTTTATCTCCCGATTAGGAGAAAAGGCACTACCCCTTTATCGCCTTCTTCGGCACACCGAACACTTCGAGTGGACGGATGTGGCCACGGCCGGATTGGAAGAAATAAAAGCCATCCTGGCCACCAACCCAATCTTGGTCACGCTAAACGTCGGCGAACCAATGCTGTTATATATAGCGGCAACTCACCAAGTTGTAAGCGCAGTGCTCGTCATCGAACGAGAGACGGATAGACATAAGTTCCCACTTCAAAAGCCGGTATACTATGTATCCACTGTCCTCACTCCATGCAAATCACGGTACCCACATTATCAAAAGATAGCATACGCGGTCTTCATGGCATCCCGGAAACTACAACACTACTTTCAAAAGTGTTCAATCACGGTGGCCTCTGAAGTACCACTCAACAACGTAATAAACAACCGCGATGCCACGGGCCGGATTGCTAAATGGGCTATTGAGCTCCTCCCGTTCGACATAATATACAAACCACGGCGAGCCATTAAGTCACAAGTACTGGCTGATTTTGTTGCCGAATGGACAGAAGCCGAACTCCCTAAAGAGTACGGCGCGTACTCCAATTGGATCATGCACTTTGACAGCTCTAAAATGCTGGCTGGTCTGGGGGCTGGTGTCGTCCTGACATCCCCCACCGGAGATACAGTCCAATACGTACTCCAAATACTATACACAGACTCCAACAATGCAGCAGAATACGAGGCCCTGCTACATGGTCTTCGGATGGCAGTCTCCATGGGCATTCAACGCCTAGAGGTGCGTGGGGATTCGAACCTCGCAATATCTCAAATAAATGGAGACTTCGACGCCAAAGATCCAAAAATGGCGGCTTATCGCAACGCCGTCCTCAAAATGTCAGCTTGGTTCGAGGGGCTTGAATTCCACCATGTGGTATGGGAAAACAATCAGGCGGTAGATATCCTTGCCCGCATCGGTGCTAAGCGCGACCCTGTCCCACCTAATATCTTCTTGGAAAGGCTGTTTAAGCCATCTGTGGTATGGGAAGGAGAGACCGGAAATAATAGTCCGGACCCGGACACAACACCAGATCCCGAACACCCTGACGTAATCGGAGGCTCTACCACCAAAATAACACCTTCCGCCCACGTGATTATGGTTGTCATCGCCCCATGGACAGAACCCTTCTTGGCCTACCTAACTAGGCAGGAACTACCTGAGGACCCAAACGAGGCACGTTGCATTGTGCGGCGGTCTAAAGCCTACATGGTCCACGAGGGAGAGCTTTATAAGACAAGCGCAACCGGAGTCCTTCAAAGGTGCATCTCCGAAGAGGAAGGACGGCAACTTTTGGCAGAAATTCATGCTGGACTTGGTGGCCACCACGCCGCAGCCCGGGCCCTGGTAAGAAAGGCCTTCCGTACAGGTTTTTACTGGCCGACGGCCTGAGCAGACGCACAGGATCTCGTTCAACGATGCGTCAGTTGCCAGCTTTTGCAAATCAAAGCCATATGCCGCCTACCGCTCTCCAAACAATCCCCATCACTTGGCCCTTTGCGGTCTAGGGGCTTGATATGGTCGGACCCCTTAAAGGGGGAAGCCATAAGAAAAAATACTTATTGGTCATGGTGGATAAATTCACCAAATGGATAGAAGCCAAACCAGTTAAAACGGCCGAATCCGGACCAGTGATAGACTTCATATCCGGGGTTGTACACCGTTATGGCGTTCCCCACAGCATCATCACCGATAATGGCTCGAACTTTACAGCCGACGAGGTAAAACTTTGGTGCAGCAACATGGGCATCAAGCTCGATTATGCTTCTGTCTATCACCCGCAAACTAACGGTCAAGTCGAGCGAGCAAATGGTCTTCTCATGAGCGACATTAAACCCAGATTAGTGCGATCCTTGAAGGAATCAAATACGCACTGGGTAGAGGAGCTCGACTCCGTACTATGGGGGCCGCGGACCACGCCGAATCGCACTACCGGATACACACCGTTTTTTATGGTGTACGGCGCAGAGGTGGTACTGCCCTGCGACATCATTCATGACTCGCCTCGAGTGCGCATGTACGAAGAGAAAGAAGCCAAGCTTGATCGGCAGGACAGCTTGGACGCCCTGGAGGAGGAGCGTGACGTGGCAAAAGCCCGTTCCGCATTTTATCAGCAGCAGGCTCGAAGGTATCAAAGCAGAGAAGTACGGGCCAAAACTTATAACATCGGCGAACTCGTTCTACGCCTACCGGAGAAGAAAAAGAACAAGCTGAAGCCCAAATGGGAAGGTCCCTTCATTATCGACCAAGTTCTGACCGGTGGAGCGTACCGTCTGCGGGATGCATCGGACAATTGACTCGAGCCAAACCCTTGGAACGTAGCCAAACTCCGAAGGTTCTACGCCTAGTGCCGGACTCTATGTTCGTCTCCCTACCTCCGTCAGTTTTTTATATATCCGTTATCTGTCTTTTCTTTCTTTCTTCCCTTTTCCTTCAAGGCCTTAAAAGGCTAAAATGTGTCTTGATTACACAATCTTGACGCGCTATCCGCGCTCATTATACCTGGGGGCTTCTTATACAGAAGCTTAATATAACTACTTTCCGGGCTCTATGCCCCACACATGTGTTATTCTTCCACATGTACCTTTTTCGCCATTATATGCATCGATATGACTTAAGTTTTGGCCAAGCTGGGTTGCCTGGCTCTTGTTTTTATGCCCTACGTTCCCGTTAATTCGGCTAGGGCATAAGGGGAGCACCTCTGCGATTGTTACTGCCGGGTCAGCCGGATGTGTACCTCAGACTGGGTGAAGCCGAAAGCTAGCGTTCTTAAGGGAATATTCGGTCGATGAACAAAAGATGACCTTTATTTATTGTAATACATGCCCCCAGATGTTTATATCCTGCGTCTCTTTTCGCAGCTCGGACATGCACATTAGGGCATGCGTACCCAGGGAAAGGAACCCTTAAAGGAACTATTCTCCCTGGAAGATGTTTCTTACTATCCATGTAATATAACATAGCTAGTTGGGTACTTGTCTGTTCAAGCACTTATGACCCCTACGCCTGGTTTCCACGCGTACCCCGGTTTTTACATTACTGAGCGGGTATTCGGATACACTCTGGACTATCGGGTCCAGAGGTCGGAGCGAAAAGGTCCGCCATGACAAATGATTTACAATCCGGCTAGGGACAATACATGTCACTTTAAGTACACAGTCACTTAGACTGACTAAATTCTTCTTCTATACCATCCAACAGGCTGTCTAACCTACAATCCTGTTGGGAATACTTTGCGGCTAATTCTCCTGATCATACACTAAACTGACGGGGATCTCCTTCCCATCAGACCCCACAGGTCCGACCTTGGCCATGTGGTTCGGGTCAGCCTTGGTATATCGCGTCTTCACCATGGCCCAGGCTTCCCTTGCACCTTGTCGACAGGCTGATATCTTCCATAATCAGAAGCGCCGCCTGTAGGGGGTCCCGAACTGTGCGTCTAAGGCGGATGGTAATAGGAGGCGGGGGACACGATGTTTACCCAGGTTCGGGCCCTCTTAATGGAGGTAATACCCTACTTCCTGCTTGATTGATCTTGATGATATGAGTATTACAAGAGTTGATCTACCACGAGATCGTAGAGGCTAAACCCTAGAAGCTAGCCTATGGTATGATTGTTGTTGTCCTATGGACTAAACCCTCCGGTTTATATAGACACCGGAGGGGGCTAGGGTTACACAGAGTCGGTTACAAGGGAGGAGATCTACATATCTGTATTGCCAAGCTTGCCTTCCACGCTAAGGAGAGTCCCATCCGGACACGGGACGAAGTCTTGAGTCTTGTATCTTCATAGTCCAACAGTCCGGAAGAAGTATATAGTCCGGCTATCCGAGGACCCCCTAATCCAGGACTCCCTCAGTAGCCCCTGAACCAGGCTTCAATGACGATGAGTCCGGTGCGCAGATTGTCTTCGGCATTGCAAGGCGGGTTCCTCCTCCGAATACTCCATAGAAGATTTTGAACACGAGGATAGTGTCCGGCTCTGCAAAACAAATTCCATATACCACCGTAGAGAGAATAATATTTCCACAAATCTAATCTGCTGACACATTCTGCATGACATCACATCACGGCCCGGTCATTATTCGAACCGTTTTTCACAACCAGCCGGTGCACATATTGCGAGGTGGTTTTCTTGGCACGTCTTGTCGAAGCAGAGATCGTGTCCCCTTATCACGGGATTCTCATCAATACGGGTGTGGGTAACCCAACCGCGCCATCAATTACGGTGCTTGGGGAATAAGCGAGTTTACCAGGTAGGTGGTGAGGCGCATAGCTTCTTCCGCCCTTATAAAGGGACAAGGATTCACCCTTTTCACCCACGCCTTCTTCCTCCTTGCTCATCCATTCTTGCGCACTCGAGCTCCAGTGCCCAAGTTCGCGTTTTTCTCCTCAAACCACTCCAAGCATGTCGGGAGCGGGAGGCAAGTGGATGGTCTCCTCCGTTACGGAGGAGAACATCACAAAGCTGCGGGGAGCCAGATATCTGGCCGCGGATATCGTGCACCGGCTGCCAGATGCGGGGCAGATCATCCCTACTCCAAAACCCCATGAGAGGGTGGTTTTCCTTACCCACTTCGTCTGCGGACTGGGATTTCCCCTTCACCCGTTTGTTCGCGGGCTCATGTTCTACTACGGGCTGGACTTTCACGATCTGGCCCCCAATTTCATCCTCAACATCTCGGCGTTTATCGTCGTGTGCGAGGCCTTCCTCCGCATCAAGCCCCCACTTCGGCCTGTGGCTGAAGACCTTCAATGTTAAACTGAAGGTGGTGGTCGGCCAGCAAGCAGAGTGCGGAGGCGCCATGGTGGGCAAAATGCCCAACGTTACCTGGCTCGAAGGCTCCTATGTGGAGACCATAAAGGGGTGGCAATCGGGATGGTTCTATATCACCGAACCGCGCGACACCAACTGGGTGGCGGCCCCCGAATTTCGATCCGGAATCCCCATGCGGCTCACCTCCTGGAAAGAGAAGGGTCTGTCCTGGGGTTCCCCGATAGAGCTGACTGGACTCCAGACATGCATCAAAAACATGATGAGCAAGAAAATCAAGCTCGTCAACGTGGTCCAAGTCATGCTCTTCCGCCGGATCCTCCCGTGTCAAAGACGGGCATACAATTTGTGGGAGTTTGACCCGGCCGAGCACCAGACGCTGCGAGAGCTCTTCGACACGACACACAAGGACGTCTGGAAGGTGCTGTTCAAGGGCGCCGAGGTACCTCCTCCCGTCACCGAGGACCGTGGACTTAGCGCCAAGCGTCCTGCCAATCCGGTAAGTCTTTTACATCTCATAAGATGCTTTTTTTCCCAGTATATCCATGTGCGGGATCTAAGCCTCCACGCCATTTAATAGGACTGGGTAGCGACAGCGGAGCAGATCGATTGTTCGGCTCCCTTGCCCGAAGATCCAGCAGATGCTCTCCTAACAAAGATGCTGGTTCCGGCACCTTATGAGGTGCCAGAGAAGAAGGCCAACAAAAGGCCACGGGGACCAGGAAGGGTCTCCGGCGCAAGGTTATATCGGACTCATCGTCCGAAAGCACCAAGGCGCACTCCTCCCACAAAAACGAGGAGGAACAAGAGGAAAGTTCTCCCCCCCCCCCAGCCGGGGGAGACAAGAAAAGGAAGGCCGCCCCGGCTGGGGCGGCCGAAGGGTCCAAGAAGGGAAGGACCCTCCTTCCGGACAACTCCACAACCGCCACCTACCGTGACGACGAGTGGCTTCCCAGGGATAAGCCCCTGGCGAAGTCGTAAGTATCCGGATACCATAGTAATTCTGGTATGTTTCGTTTTGTTGCTTCTTATCATGCCGAACATGATCACACAGCCCCTCCAAAGCTCATATCGGCGTATCCTCTTCGGAGGAGTCTTTGGGCGAGTCGGAGATGAACAACGATTCGCTCCCGACCACCTCCTCCCCCCGCCCTACGGACGACACCGAGGTGTTGTCTCAAAGGGAACAGAACCAAGGGGGACAGTTCCGGAGGCGCCCCAAGGCGACATTCCAGGTGCTGGGCGTAAGAGGGGCAAGACTCCCCTGGGCCCCAACGCCAGGGGCAGCAAGTCTAGCCCCAAGCCGAATACGGCGTCGGAACCTCCAGTGGTTCCAGATTCTGTCTGGCAGCCCCTCGCTAAGGGGGGCAAGTCGTCTGTGCCGACAGCCTCTATTCATCCAGAGGCATCGGGCAACTTGATGGAAGTGCTTCGTGGCGCTTCCATTGACGAAGAGCACCGCACCATTATGAGTGCGGTGGTCAAGAAGGTTCAGTCCACCAAGAGCGGACTGACTGAAGCCTGTGTCAGCCTCCTAACAGGCTTTGAGGTAAGTAACCAGATTATAAGAGAATGTTACCGCATAGACAGTAGCCCCTGATGCTTTGTTTGGCGTTCACGAAGAAAGGCCGAATAGAGGATCAAATAATAACCGCAGGAGTCTAATCAAAATATGTCTATGTGGATATGCAGGCTTCACTGCTAGCCGCTGCCGCACGTACTGTGGAGGTCGCCGCACTGAAGCGGGACCTTGAGCGGTCCAAGGAAGAGCTTGGCCTGGCCAAGAGGCAGCTCGAAGAGAACAAAGGTAAGTGATACCCCGTCTGTATATTATAAAAAATTTGGTTTTAGAATAATAGGATCATCATGAATTTTGCTAGGGGCCACGACCGAAGTGGCGTCCCTGCAGAAAGCGCTATCCGAGGCCGAAGACAAAGCGGCCAAGGAGCGCATCGAGCGAGAAAAGCAAGAAGCCCAAGTAGGCGAGGTGCAGCAAGAGCTCCAGGCGCTCGCCAAAAAACACGAGTCCTTGGAGCTTGACTCTAAGACACAAGGGTCCGAGCTTGCGAAGGCCCTCAAAAGCGCACAACATGCCAAGGCCGAAGCCCAAAAGGCCCTTCAGGAGATTGAGGCGGTTAAGAAGATAGCGGCGGGTAAGGCATTCATTATGCAAAGCAAGCATGTGAGGGAAATTTTCTTTTTACTTACCCGAGTTCGGAGCTCTCCAGGAGCGTTCGCAGATCTACCCCGCAGTGTGTCGGATGCCGCGGAGTTCTACCGGGCTGAGGAGGGGAGCTCGACGGAGAAGTTGTTCTGGTCTCAGTATACTGGGACCGAACACCCTGTGCCCTTGAGCGACCAGCTAAAGCAACTGGTCGAGCTCCACAAGGCGGCCGAACAGGCCATGAAGGGTCTTATAGTCCGGATGTGGCCTGGCGAGCCCCTGCCTGATAGCTACTTCGGCCTGGTGAGGCGGCTTGTGAATGCCTGCCCACGGCTTGAAGTCATAAAGCGGTCCGTCTGCATCGAGGGTGCCCGCAGGGCTTTTGCCTGGGCAAAGGTGCACTGGGCGAAGCTGGACGCCGAGAAGCTGGTGAAGGAGGGGCCGCCGGAAGGCAAGGAGCATCGCCACCCCAAAATGTATTATAACAATGTCCTGAAGGGTTCTCGCCTTGTGGCGGAGGAATGTGCTGAATGTACTCATGTGATCCTGTAATATGAAGCGAGTTCATTTGCGCTATGCAACGCTTGTGAATTTAAAATATTACCTTCTGTGCGGCCGTTTATAAAATCTGAGAGTTGGCCTGTCGCCAGCTTTTGCCCCCATGTAACTAGTACTAAGGTGTTCGGGATAAACCTGAGCACTCTTTATCCCAATTTTGGGTCCTCCGAAGGAGGTGTTCAACACAACGAACCAGGCAATCGGACTATAAGGCTTTATCACTCTCACTTAGCCATAGAAGTCTACAATTTTAAATTTGGGCGAAGCCCCTAGTATTCGGAAGGCCGAATTTGGGGCGCTATATACGCCTAAGTCGGGCAAGGCCGACTCCTTGCCCGAAGCGGAAAAAGTCTTTAAGGACTTGAGACCTCTCGAACAGCAACCAGCTCTCGCCTTATCATGACAGTCAGTTTTCGGCTTTCTCTACTGAGGTGCTCGTCCGGAAGAACCGGGACACAATCGTAGTAGTTCTCCCAGCGCTACCTTAGCGGATATTGCGGAACGTAAGGTACCAAAACATGGGAGCCAGGCAAACCCAACTATTGACCCAAGACATGATTCGGAGCTGATGCATATAATGCTATAAGTTCGGGGTGCCGCACTGTCAAAAGTGTTCGGACTTCTCACGCCGTATTATGGGGTATACTGAAGCCCCTGGCGTACTGGTCGTACCAGAATGTACGGGTGCAATTTGTCGTAAATAAACAGACAAGGAAAAAGGGAAGGGTGGTGCAATAATAGACTAAGGCTATGAATTGTTATTCAAATAATACGTCGAAGCGTACTGATACAAGTAGTGCAATAAGCAAAAAATAGGACTATTTGACATGTCCTATCCAAGGGCAAGCTGTGTATGGGTATTTAAAACAGGTATTTCGATAGTTATCAGAGGCCACCTCGGGATTCCCTTGTACGTCTTAGCTTCTTGCCTCCTTGGTATTTCCTTCCCGTAATGCGTCCAGCAATCAGGTTGCCGAAAAGGGCTTCCAGAGAGTAAGGTCCTGAAAGAGAGAAAATGATAAAGGTATACAGCCCCTGGGGCGGTTGAGCCGCATTGTGGGGCGTGTCCTGGCCGTGCCCCGCCTATGCCCATGGTATTTTTAGTGCGTAATTATGTACGCGCAGCACAGATTTCGTCGCTTGACTGGGACTAGGGCGGAGGCCGAATTTCTAGGCGAGCTCGGAACGTGCCAGGAGATCCTATTGCAGGTTACTCCGGACTCGCTTGAAGGTGTCCGGGGCCTTTATCGCCGAATTGGCGGTTTGCCTTAAAAGGCTGCTTTGTGCCTCTCCTGCGAGGGCCGCAGTGTGCTCTTCTGTGCGGAGCGAGCGTTCTGTGTTTCCATTGACTGTTATAACCCCACGAGGTCCTGACATTTTGAGTTTGAGGTATGCATAATGCGGTGCCGCATTGAATCTGGCAAATGTTGTTCGTCCGAGCAGCGCGTGATAGCCACTGTGGAACGGGACGATATCGAAGATGAACTCCTCGCTCCTGAAGTTGTCCGGAGTCCGAAGACCACTTCCAGTGTGATTGAGCCCATGCAGCGGGCCTCTACACCTGGGATGACACCTTTAAAGGTGGTTTTAGTGGGTTTGATCCTCGAGGGGTCTATACTCATTTTGCGCACTGTATCCTGATAGAGCAGGTTCAGGCTGCTGCCGCCGTCCATAAGGACTCGAGTGAGGTGAAATCCGTCGATGATGGGGTCAAGGACCAATGCGGCAGATCCGCCATGACGGATACTAGTGGGGTGGTCCCTGCGATCGAAGGTGATCGGACAAGAGGACCATGGGTTGAACTTTGGGGCGACTGGCTCCATCGCATAGACGTCCCTTAGTGCACGCTTCCGTTCCCTCTTGGGAATGTGGGTTGCGTATATCATGTTCACCGTTTTCACTTGTGGAGGGAACCTCTTCTGTCCTCCTGTGTTCGGCGGCCAAGGCTCCTCCTCGTCGTCGCTATGCAACCCCTTGTCCTTGTTTTCGGCGTTCAACTTGCCGGCCTGCTTGAACACCTAGCATTCTCTGTTGGTGTGATTGGCTGGCTTATCGGGGGTGCCGTGAACTTGACACGAATGATCGAGTATGCGGTCCAAACTGGACGGGCCCGGATTACTTCTTTCGAACGGCTTTTTCCACTGACCGGATTTAGAACCACTGAATCCGGCATTGACTGCCGTGTCTTCGGCGTTGTCACCGTTGTTGCGGCGCTTGTGTCTGTTACGACGTGGTCTGCCGTTAGTATCCTTTGTATCTGAAGTGCCATGACTTCTTGATGTGTTGTTCCTGCGAGCCAGCCAGCTGTCTTCGCCCGCGCAAAAGCGGGTCATGAGTGTCGTGAGGGCTGCCATAGAATTCGGCTTCTCCTGGCCGAGGTGCCAGGCGAGCCACTCGTCACGGATGTTATGCTTAAATGCCGCTAAGGCCTCTGCATCCGGACAGTCGACAATTTGGTTTTTCTTAGTTAGGAACCGGGTCCAGAATTGCCTGGCCGATTCCCCTGGCTGCTGAGTTATATGTCTCAAGTCATCAGTATCCAGTGGTCGCACATAAGTGCCCTGGAAGTTGTCAAGGAATGCATCTTCCAAATCCTCCCAACTGCCAATGGAGTCTGCAGGCAAGCTATTCAGACAATGCCGAGCTGGTCCTTTGAGTTTTAGTGGGAGGTACTTGATGGAATTTAGTTCATCACCGCGAGCCATGTGGATGTGGAGGAGGAAATCCTCGATCCATACCGCGGGATCTGTTGTACCATCATATGATTCAATGTTTACGGGTTTAAAACCCTCTGGGAATTCGTGATTCATTACTTCATTAGTGAAGCGTAAGGGGTGTGCGGCGCCTCTGTGCCGGGCTATATCATGACGCAGTTCATACGAGTCTTGTCTACTGTATTCGGCCCGGCCGGATTTTCTTTTAGTGTATCCGGCGTGACGATCATCGTCACGTGTTGGGGCGCGACCCCATGATCCGTAGATCGATCTTGCATGTTTTACTTTGTTTTCCAATACGTCTCGTAGGTCCCACGTGTTGCCTCGGGCCTTGGTATTTTTGTTTGAATGGCGGCAGGGTGCGGGCTGGACTTCGGGCTGATATGCCTCTCTGTCTCGGCCACGAGGTGGCCGATCATACGCTGGTGATGTAGGTTTCAATGCTTCCTCCTCGAGTTGAGGTAGCAACCTGCGCTTTGGGTAACTCTTGGTTGGGCGCTCGAGTTCGTATTCCTCGGCTGCCAGGACTTCAGTCCATCTATCCGCTAGCAGATCTTGATCAGCTCGAAGCTGTTGTTGCTTTTTCTTCAAGCTGTTTGCTGTGGCTATAAGCCGGCGCTTGAAGCGCTCCTGCTCGACGGGATCCTCAGGCACGATAAATTCTTCGTCGCCGAGGCTCACTTCGTCTTCGGAGAGAGGCATGTAATTGTCATCCTCTGATTCTCCGTTTGCTGCCTGTTCCGGAGGGCTAGCTTGTTCATCCTCCCGCTCGAGGTCTGGCTAGAGGGGATTTTCGTTGTCTTCGGCACTATATGGAGCGTTATTATCTCTTGTTCCGGTATCGCTGCTTTTTCCATGCGGGACTTAGAGCGGCGCCGCTGACGTCGGTGCTTGGATTGCATCTTGGAGGGATTATCCTCCGTTGTCTTATCGCCATCGCCTTCTTTGGGGGTGTCCACCATGTATATATCATACGATGAGGTGGCAGTCAAACGCCCTGTGGGTGGTGGTTCTTGTTCGTCTCCTGCATCGTCGTCCATACCGTCGATGTCTTCGGAGCCGAAGTCGAGCATGTCGGTTAAATCGTCGACAGTGGCTACTAAGTGGGTGGTGGGTGGGGAGCGAATTTCTTCGTCGTCCGCATCCCATTCTAGCCGGACATAGTTCGGCCAAGGGTCTCCTGACAGGGAGAGAGACTTCAATGAGTTTAGCATGTCGCCAAAAGGCGAGTGCTGAAAGATATCCGCGGAGGTAAACTCCATGATCGGTGCCCAATCGGATTCGATGGGCACGGACGCAGGCGGCTCGGAGTCCATGGCCGGGGACGAATCCAACGGTTCGGCAACACGGGTCTCGTAGGAGGTGAAGTCAGTATTCGGCTCTATCGCCACTGAGTGTGCAGCCTCCGTGGCGGGGTCCATCCACCCGTCCTCAGATGGCGCAATTTGTTTCGGATTGAGGGCCGGAGTGGTTGCAGGTGTGATCTCCCGAACGCTGTCCGACGACAGAGCTAAATCATGCTCGTCGTGATTGTGCAGCGCACCTGACATGGGCTCGAATCCGTCGAAGATCAAGTCTCTGTGGATGTTGGTAGTATAGTTCAAGTTTCCAAACCTGACCTGATGGCCAGGGGCGTAGCTCTCGATCTGCTCCAGATGGCCAAGCGAGTTGGCCCGCAGTACGAAGCCGCCGAATACGAAGATTTGTCCGGGGAGGAAAACCTCACCCTGGATCGCATCGTTGCCGATGATCGAAGGGGCCATCTAGCCTTACGGTGACGGCACAGTGGAACTCTCAGTGAAAGCACCAATGTCGGTGTCAAAACCGGCGGATCTCGGGTAGGGGGTCCCGAACTGTGCGTCTAAGGCGGATGGTAACAGGAGGCGGGGGACATGATGTTTACCCAGGTTCGGGCCCTCTCGATGGAGGTAATACCCTACTTCCTACTTGATTGATCTTGATGATATGAGTATTACAAGAGTTGATCTACCACGAGATCGTAGAGGCTAAACCCTAGAAGCTAGCCTATGGTATGATTGTTGTTGTCCTACGGACTAAACCCTCTGGTTTATATAGACACCGGAGGGGGCTAGGGTTACACAGAGTCGGTTACAAGGGAGGAGATCTACATATCCGTATTGCCAAGCTTGCCTTCCACGCCAAGGAGAGTCCCATCCGGACACGGTACGAAGTCTTGAGTCTTGTATCTTCATAGTCCAACAATCCGGCAGAAGTATATAGTCCGGCTGTCCGAGGACCCCCTAATCCAGGACTCCCTCACCGCCACACTCCCTTGAGCTTCTCTACAAGCTCCCCCATGCCTCCTGGCAGGGAGGCGGATGGCCACAAGGCTTGGGCAATGCCCTGCATCACCTGCTGAACTTGATCGTGCAGTTGTGAGAGCTCTGGCAGAAGATCACCCGCAGACCCGGGCATCTCCTCCGCGGGACGACCCGTCAGCATACCTGCAGATATAAATCTGTCAGCCGGTTTCTTCGCCGAACTCTTTAAAAGTTCACTCAAGCACTTACTGAAAATGCCGCGTCGAAGCCTCTTATTCTCCTGTACGGAGTCAGCAAGCTGGGCTCGAACATCTTTCAGTTCCACGCCCAGCCGGATATTGGCGTCTTGGAGATCGTTTTTCTCCCGCCTAACCCGTGTAAGCACGCACTCGCCAGCCTTTAGCTGTCGTTGAGCATGCGGCTCATCCCCTATCACGACCTCCGGATTCACTCCGAGGTCATCTGCAGAATCTATTGTTAGATTTGCATGCATGCCGCATACTACCTGGTACATGTCTTTCTTTGCAGTAGAAATAAGTGTTACCAGATAGGGCCTTCTCGGACTCCTTCACTGCGGCAACTGCGGCCTGAAGCTGGGCTTTGCACTCCTCCAGCTCTTGAGACAACCGGGTATTCTTCTCCGTAAGAACCTAGGAAAACAATGATCCTTAAACCAGTTGTGCCAACTGTTTCAAGTCTCAGGGGCTACTGATATACATAATTATTAGATTTTCTTACCCGTATATCCTTTACATACTGGTCCGTGGCTTTGGCAAGACTATTTTGAGCAGCTCAGATGTATGCGTCTCCTGAGTTAAAGGTGTCGAACGCCTCTTGGGAGAAACAAGCGTCGCGGAGTACGGCCCGGCGGCGCCTGTCATTCATGGCACTCTCCACTTCGGAATTCGTAGCGGACAACCTATCCGCATCCTCTGTAGGAGGAATATCCGGTGTTGGCCCCATGTTAGCGTCCGCCTCTAGGTCCGGCTCTAGAGCCCGGCTGGTGGAGGCGTGGCCGGCAACCTCTCCGGATATAGTCCGGCGAGCGTTTTTCCTACTAGGAAACATGGACGTTATTATATTTTAAAAGACGACAACCACGGAGCGGGGTTCTGTTTCATACCTCTGCGATGGCGTCTCAGTCCTGACCGCCTTCCTTTTAATCCTACCCGGCTTCGGTGCCCCTTGTTGGTGAGTCACTGCGGGTTCGGCATGGCGTCCCGAGGGCCTTCCCTGTAAGACACCATATGTGTGCGGTAGGTGAAGTGCAGAAAAAGGGATCCTTCTCGGAAGTTGGGACTCCGGTTTTACTTACATGCGATGCAGGGAGTAGTCTAGGATAATCGGCTATGATGGCCACCATGGCATCATCTCATCTCAATTGATAGAACGTCATGTCAATAAGCTCCACAAATATGTCCGGATCCTCTTCGAGTCCGGGGTCGAGGGCCCGGTCAGGGTCCTCTGGTTGTGGAGGCGGGTTGTGGACCTCCCTCACAGCTTTTCGCAGTTCCTGCTATGAAATAGCAAGGTAAATATTTATGACAAAGAATGCGGGAAGGTCTGGAGTAAAAAGTAGCAGCTCACCCAGTTTGGGGGGTTGTACATGGAGAATCCATCCCGTGGCTTGATACAGATGAACTCCTCTTCCTCTCCTTTGTATAAATCGGACAGTATTTTCGCTAGAGCAGCGACGAAGTCCGGACCTTTACGACCGCAATGGGTGGCATCGTCTTCTCCATCGAAGTGCCACATGGGTTGTCCCGATATTGAAGTGGCTGCACCCCTCGCATTATACATATTAACATAACCTCGACTATTGTCAATCCTGATTTGGCCAGCGTTTGTATCCAGCCCATCAGGTAAAGGACCTCTCTGTTATCTTCCTCCTGGGGGCTCCGAGGGCGCCAGCTGCGGCGTTTCTTCAAAGGGGCGTTATTGAACTCAGGAAGGCCCATCCGAACAGGGTCCGGAAGGGGGACGTCCTCCATATAAAACCACTCCGAAGGCCAGTCTCCGGATGTCTTCTTTGGAGTACCGGACAGATATCCGGTCCCGGCGATGCGCCATATCTCGGCTCCGCCTGCTTGATATATCGACCCCTCTTGTGTACGGGGTATGAGGCAGAATAGCCTCTTCCATAGCTCGAAATGAGCTTCGCAGCCCAAAAACAGCTCGCAAAGGGCGACATAGCCTGCGATGTGTAATATGGAGGCAGGAGTAAAATTATGCAGCTGGAGGCCATAGAACTCCAGGAGCCCGCGGAGGAACAGATGGATTGGAAATCCAAGTCCTCTTAACAAGTACGGGACAAGGCATACCCGCTCCCCCATGGATGGGTTGGGAAAGCTCTCCGCTTGTTCCCCGCCATTGTAAGTGGCTAGTCCAGCTCGGACGGGGACCATATATGCAGGAGGAAGAAACCCCTGGGTTTGTAACTCTACTAACTGTCTGTGGGAGACGGAACACTTCTTCCAGTTGCCTGGCTTAGGGCTACGGGAGCGAGAGGAGGAGCTGCGACGACCGGCCATGATAGGATGGATTTTTCCGGGCGCGCTCCGATGGACACTCGCTGAGGGAAGATGGTGTGATCTGGATCTAAGGATCCCCGGCCCCTTAAATAGACGATTACTCACATGGTTAGGGTGGCAAGTGCAAAAATGCCCCTACTTCTCGCATTCGCTCGACACGTGGAGGATAGCCATTATTAGGCGCAGAAGCCGAGGAGTGCAACATTCATGGGAAGCCGGATACTACTCGACAGGTACTCAGGAATTGGAGAAGAGCCCGCCTTGCAATGCCGAAGACAATCTGCGCGCCAGACTCATCGTCATTGAAGCCTGGTTCGGGGGCTACTGAGGGAATCCTGGATTAGGGGGTCCTCGGACAGCCGGACTATATCCTTTGGCCGGACTATTGGACTATGAAGATACAAGATTGAAGACTTCGTCCCGTGTCCGGATGGGATTTTCCTTGGCGTGGAAGGCAAGCTTGGCAATACGGATATGTAGATCTCCTTCCTTGCAACCGACACTGTGTAACCCTAGCCCCCTCCGGTGTCTATATAAACCGGAGGGTTTAGTCCGTAGGACAACAACAATCATACCATAGGCTAGCTTCTAGGGTTTAGCCTCTACGATCTCGTGGTAGATCAACTCTTGTAATACTCATATCATCAAGATCAATCAAGCAGGAAGTAGGGTATTACCTCCATCGAGAGGGCCCGAACCTGGGTAAACATCATGTCCCCCGCCTCCTGTTACCATCCGCCTTAGACGCACAGTTCGGGACCCCTACCCGAGATCCGCCGGTTTTGACACCGACACCCATAACCTTCCCTCGTTGGAGGCACCGACCAGAGGCATGACAATGGTTCGAATAAAGGCCTTCCCATAAAGGCAAATGTGGTTGCACTGGGAAGCTTGATTCGGTGGCACCATGACTCGATCAACATTACGTTCAAGTTGAATTATCATCAGGTTTAACTTGAAATAAAAGAACTCGAGTCATAGTATGCCATGAACATGCAACTATCGGACATGCACTATATCCACATAGCACTAAAGTAAAGGGATCAACATCATAGAATCATTCTACTTGCACTACTATTCACTTTAACTCAGTGGTTTCAACTTCACTGATTTTAAATCTCATCATTTTTAGTTATGCCATTAACATAGTAATATCAATAACTCATATATGAAAATGATACCGATCATAACCAAATCATAGCCATACTAACAAAATGATTCTACTGCCTCAACTAGTCCATGTACTCAAACACTACTATAAACTAAGCACTTCAATCATGACAAAGTAAACTAGCATAAGCAATATTCATAAAATGATTAAATACATGAAATAAACCATATTCAAGTTGGAAAATCATAGTTATTGAAATGACACCATGCAAATATTGATGTGGCTTGCCTTAGCACAGAGGAGGGTCACACTACTCCTGGTTTTCTCCTAGGCAAGCTTCTCCTTCTGAAAATAAATAAAATAGTAAAAAGAAAACATCAAGAACACTTATGAAATTCACCAGAAATTCTAGACAGCAGAGAAAAATCTCAAACTTTGTGTGCTGCTAGAATATTCCAATACAAACACAATGAAAAAGGAATCAATGCATTTGGACTTATGGTTTAAAAGTTATAGCTGGTCAAAGTTTCTGGTTAAAATTTGAATTAGATTCAAATAAAAAGAAAACAGAGGCGGGTGACATCGAAGAAGTAAACCAGCGGGGCGCCACCACTTATACCGCTTCGGGCGCGGCTAAGTGGTTGACAGTGGGGCCCCGCTGTTAGGTTTAGAGAGAGAGAGGAAGGGAAACAGAGGAGGGGCGGCGAGTCGCCGGAGATTCTCCGACGAGGAGAGGTCGGCTGCTGCCGTGGAGGGAGGATAGATGCGTAAGACTACGACGAGTCTGTACGTACCCGAAACGTGGCTAGGGGTAGACGGAGTGGGTCGTGGTGGTCTTCTCCAGAGAAGTCGGCGAAGGGAGCTCATCAGAGTTGGCGATTCCGGCGAGGTAGGGCGTTTCCGGGAGGCCCAACTGGTTCAGCGAGCACCGGTGGATCACCAGAGACACGCCGGAGGAGTTGGTCGAGCTCGAGCGGCTCTAGAGGGGTGGGAAGCAGCAGAGGGGATCACCGGCGATCTTGGGTCGGGAACGGCGGCCAAAGGTCTTCCCTGTCGGGCTGCGGTTATCTACGGCGTCGTGGTGGTTGTATGAGTGTGTTGCGATGCTCTGGGAGGCCGGGAAGGGGCTATATTTATAGGCGAGGGAGGAGAGGGCTCGGGCTCCGTCGGAGTTCTCTGGAGAAGGCGGCCAGCGATGAGAGGTGTCAGTGAGAGGGGGAGAAGAAGCCGTGGCTCACGCGTCCACTATGGGAGGGAGGAGACGAGCACAGGGGCTCGGGTGGCGACGAGAACAGTGGCTCGGGCGCATTGTACGCTTGGCCACATCGTGCCTGTGCTCGCTGCGGCGAGCTCCGGCGTCGGTGAGTGCCAGGGGAGAGTTAAGGGCGTTGAGACAATGATGGTGGCGAGGTTTGGCAAGGTGCGGCGAGCGGGGAAGCGAGCACGAGCGCAACAGGGGCGTCGGTAGCATCCAGAGCGCACCGAACAGCTGCCTGGCATCGTGCACACGCGTGGTCACGGTGTGAACTTTGGCATCGTGCCACGCCGCGCATTAAAATCATGTCTGGCGTGTAGTCCTTGATGGTTTGGGTTGATCCAAGGTCTTGAGTTGATCACAGGTGGACTGTGCGTGAGTGCAGCTTCCTCGCCAGTTTCTAGACAGAAAATTGTGAGGTTAATAGAGAGAGATCTAGAAGGAGTTTAGGGCTGATCTTTGGAGGTTAAGGGTTTCTTAGGAAGGTCATGAAGTCCTAAAAATTTCAGCTTCATTGGATCAAGGAAAAATACACTTCCTTTGTAAAGTGCATTTTCTGGCCAGAACAGAAAAGATTTTCTGTAGCAAAGATATTCCAAATAACTATGAAATATTTTTGCACAGGGAGGTGGGTCAAGGTCCAAAGAATACTCAGGAATTTTCTCAGATTTTTGTGAGCAAGAAAAATGAGGGTCGCTCTGGAGCATATGTAACTGAAGTGTGGTTTCAGAGAAGAAATTAATATTTTTCATTTATGAAAATATTTCTATGGCCATTTTGGGATATATCAGGGAGAAAATGATGTGTTTGAGAGGGAGGTCAGTCACTTGGGTGAAAATCAAGGACATGCCCAAGTGGTTAAGTCCAACTGAGTTGATTCAAAACTCCAAATTCAAATCAAATGGCAATGAAATCCAGAAAAAGAAAAAGAGCAAAAACCAGGATGTCACAAACCTCCCCCACTTAGGATGAATCTCGTCCTCGAGATTCGGTTGCTCGCGAAAACAATTCTGGATAGGCTGCCCTAAAAAAGTCCTCTCTTTCCCAAGTTGCTTCTTCCTCGGTGTGATGCTCCCACTGTACCTTATAAAATCTTATCACCTTACTGCGAGTAACACTTTCCGTTTCATCCAATTAATATTCGGAACGGTTTCTCCTCATAGGTTAAATCCTTAGCAAGCTCTATCTCTGCCATATCAGTCCTTTTCGGGTGGCGAGATACACCTCCTCAACTTTGAGACATGGAACACACTGTGCACTTCTGACAATTCCGGTGGTAGTTCCAACTGATAAGCAACTGTACCAACTCTGGACATAACTGGGAACGGACCAATATATCTGGGTGCAAGTTTTCCTCGGGTCTGAAACCTCTTGACTCCTTTCATGGGTGTGACTCGGAGGTACACATACTCTCTAGGTTCAAAACTGATCTGACAGTGCTTTGAGTCATAGTAACTCTTTTGTCTGGACTTAGCCAATTGCAGTCTATCTCGGATATCCTTGACTTGCTTTTCAGCCTCCATCATTAAGTCGGTTCCGAAAATACGGCTATCTCCGGTTTGGGACCAGTTTAGTGGAGTGCGGCACTTACGGCCATACAGAGCTTCAAACAGTGACATCTTGAGAGTGGTCTGGAAACTGTTGTTGCAGGAGAACTCAGCATAAGGCAGACAATCTTCCCCCTTGGGTCCTTAGGCCAAAGCACATGCTCGGAGCATATCTTCAAGTATTTGATTTACTCGCTCAGTTTTCCCGTCTATCTAAGGATGATAGGCGGTGATGTACTTTAGTGCGGTCCCCAAGGCTTGATGGAGACATGACCAGAATGCAGAGGTAAAGAGAGAACCTCTGTCAGAAGTGATAGTTCTTGGTACTCCATGTAAACTGACGATTCTGGACACATATAGCTGTGCGAGTTGATCGGCTCGGTAGGTGGTTCGGATGGGAATGAAGTGAGCTACCTTTGTCAACATGTCCACCACAACCCATACTGCATCATTGCCTCGGTGAGTCCTTGGTAGACCTGTGACAAAATCCATGCAGACATCGTCCCACTTCCATTGCGGCATGGGCAAAGGTTGAAGAAGTCCGACAGGTTTCTGGTGTTCCACCTTCACTTTGTTACATATCGCAACAGCAGACAAAATAGGCGATTTCCTTTTTCATTCCATCCCACCAAAATGCCTGACGAAGGTCCTCGTACATCTTGGTACATCCTGGATGGATCGAGTACGGAGATTCATGCGCTTCTGTCAAGATCTTCTTTCTCACGTCTGCTTGCTCAGGTACGCAAATCCGTCCTCGAAACCTTAGAGTACCTTGCTCATCCTTAGAGAAATCCGGGGTCTTGCCTTCTTGCATACGCTTGACATGGTGTTGCAGGACTGAGTCATCTTGCTGGGCCATGCGGATTTCTTCTTCGAGGGCAGGGGTAACTTCCAATATATTGGCAAGGTCAGCCTCCACAATAACGAGATTAAGCTGAGCGATCTCTTCTTGGAGTTCGGGAGGCAAGGACTCCATTAAGGCGTTTAGATTGGCAGGCTTGCAGCTGAGGGCATCGGCAACCACATTAGCCTTACCGGGATGGTAATTTATTCCAAGATCATAACCCTTGACCAATTCGAGCCATCTTCGCTGTCGGAGGTTCAGGTCCGGTTGGGTGAATATATACTTGAGACTCTTGTGGTCGGTAAATATCTGACATCTTTTGCCAATGAGGTAGTGCCTCCAAATTTTTAATGCGTGCACAACTGCGGCCAATTCCAAATCATGGGTTGGGTAGTTCCCTTCGTGCGGTCGTGGCTGTCGAGATGCGTATGCTACAACCTTGCCATCTTGCATGAGTACACATCCAATACCTCTCCTGGATGAATCACAATATACATCAAAACTACAATAGATGTCTGGAGGGTCAACACGGGTGCTAACGTCAATCTGGTCTTTAACTCATTGAAGCTTTTCTCATAGTCCTCAGACCATACAAATTTCTTATCCTTCTTGAGGAGTTCTGTCATTGGCTTGGCAATCTTAGAGAAGCCTTCGATGAATCGGCGGTAATATCCGGCTGATCCAAGAAAACTCCGGAACTCAGTCACTGTCGTGGGTGCTGTCCATTCAAGCACGTCCTTCACTTTGCTTGGGTCCACGGCTATGCCTTCTGCTGAAAGAACATGCCCCAAAAATCCGACTTGTTTGAGCCAAAATTCACATTTGCTGAATTTCGCATATAGCTAATGGTCATGGAGTCTCTGCAAGACTGCTCTAAGATGTCCCATGTGCTCTTCTTCACCTTTCGAGTATATGAGGATGTCATCAATAAAGACCACCACAAATTTATCCAAGAAGTCCATGAATACTTTATTCAGCATATGCATGAAGAAGGCAGGGGCGTTGGTGAGGCCGAATGACATGACCGTATATTCGTAAAGACCGTATCGAGTGGTGAATGTGGTCTTAGGAATATCCTCCTTCTTGATTTTTAGCTGGCGGTATCCGGTCCTCAAATCAATCTTGGAGAATACTTTTGCCCCACTGAGTTGGTCGAACAAATCATCAATCCTCGAAAGCGGATATTTGTTCTTGATAGTGACATCATTCAACTGACGGTAATCCACACACATTCGGAGAGTGTCGTCTTTCTTGTCCACAAAGATTGCGGGTGATCCCCATGGTGAAGAGCATGGACGGATGTATCCTTTCTGAAGCACCTCATCAAGCTGTTTCTTCAGCTCCACTAACTCGGATGAAGGCATCCGGTAATACTTCTTGTATATCGGTGCGGTCTCAGGCACAAGGTCAATTGCAAACTCAAGCTCTCGGTCTGGCGGCATTCCTGGTAATTCCTCATGAAATACATCTGGAAACTCACTGACCATAGGAATTAGATCCAATTCTTCAGCTACTGCTGTGAAGATCATTTCTTTCTTGGGTATGCTTCTTCGAGCAAAGAACTGTGTTGCCTGACCTTCCTGACTTGTCAATGTGACTTCTCTGGTCGCACAGTTGATGCATACTTGATGTTGGGTCAACTAGTTCATTCCCAAAACGATATCCAACTTGGAAGACTCGATGACTATCAAACAAGCTAGGAAAATGACTCCCTTGATGTCAATCCCCAAATTGTGAAAGGCCAGATTGCTTTTGAGCATGGATCCCGGGGATTGTACCATCATACTCTTTCCCAAAATCGAGCAAGGAAACTTGTTTTGGGCAACAAAACTCCGCGAAATAAAAGAGTGGGCAGCCCCAGAGTCAAACAAAATTATTGCAGGTATGCTATTAACAGGAAACATACCAATGACGACTTCCGGGTCCTCTTGGGCTTCGTCCGTGGAGAGATGGTGAACTTGCCCTTGGATGGTATTCTGGCCAGGGTATGGTCCCATGTTTTTGACTTGCAGCTTAAATGGAGCATTTGGCTTGCCGCTCTTGGGGCACTTTCTGGCGTAATGTCCGGTTTGCCCACAATTAAAGCACGAATTGTTGCGCTGACACTCTTCGCGTACCGGGCTGGTCACAACATTCTTGACTTGGGTAGTGGTCTTGTTAATGTTCTGCTGCCAATTGGGCTTGTACTCAACCTGAGTCTGCTGCCAGGTACAAGCCTTCTGCACTGGCTGCCCATCCTTCTTAGGCTCGAACTTGCGCTTATGGTCATTATAGGGAGGCTTATTGTCGTGCACAAGCTTGTGTTCTCTTTCTGCAATGAGGGCTTTGTTTCCCAGAGTCTGGAAATCCAGAAAATCGAGCATACTGAGTGTGCATCTGAGGTGTTGATTCAGTCCTCCAAGAAATCTGTCGAGCTTCCTTTCTTCTGTAGCCACATCATAGCGAGAATAGCGGGCCAAATGGTTGAACTTATGCAGATACTCACTTACTGACAGGATTCCTTGGGTGAGAGCGAGGAATTCACGCTGCTTGACCTTCATAAAACCGGCGGGAATATGGTACTTGCGGAAATGGTCCTTGAATTTAGCCCAAGTGATTTCTTCGTCCGCAGGCCACGTAGCTTTAGCATTATCCCACCATATAGCGGCAGCTCCCTCAAGGTAGTGAGTAGCGAATGGAACCTTGTCGGCTTCCTCGGTGCGGGCAATCTCAAGCTTCTTCTCAATAGTCCGCAACCAATCATCGGCTTCCAAAGGATCAATAACTTGACTAAAACTGGGAGGCTTAGTCCTCTGAAAGTCTGACAGCTTAGAGTGATGGCCATTCTGATTTCCATTCTACCCAACCATAGCTTGCAGACTTTTCAATAGCTCAATCAGATCGTTGTTTTTTCTTTCTTCAAACATGCGCATGGTTTGTTCAGTGGATGGCGGATGTGGCAGTGGAGGCGGTGCTTGTGGATACGGCTCGGGGGAATGTCCTGCCTGTCTTACCGAGCGATGAACAGGGGCATCCTCACCAGCATGACCGTTGGAGCCTCCCTGCATCATCCTATTGTTTGCTTTTCCCAATATGAGGCAACCGAGATGAGCATCATCCAAAAATGAGAAGAAAATGGAAAGTTATGGCTGGTCAAAGTTTCTGGTCAAAATTTGAACTAAATTCAAATAAAAAGAAAATAGAGTGGGGTGACATCGAAGACGTAAACCAGCGGGGCGCCACAACTTATACCGCTTCGGGCGCGGCTGATTGGCTGACAGTGGGCCCCCGCTGTTAGCTTTAGAGAGAGAGGGAGGGAAACAGAGGAGGGGCAGTGAGTTGTCGGCGATTCTTCGGCGAGGAGAGGTTGGCCGCCGCCATGGAGGGGGGATGGATGCGCAAGACTACGGTGAGTCCGTACGTACCCGAAACATGGCTAGGGGTGGACGGAGCGGGTCACGGTGGTCTTCTCCAGAGACGTCGACGGAGGGAGCTCGTCGGAGTTGGCGATTTCGGTGAGTTAGGGCGTTTCCAGGGGCTCCAACTAGTTCAGCGAGCACTAGTGGATCACCAGAGACACGCCGGAGGAGCTGGTTGAGCTCGAGCGGCTCTGCAGGGGTGGGAAGCAGCAGAGGGGATCACCGACGAGCTCGGGTCGGGAACGGCGGCCAGAGGCCTGCCCGGCCGGGCTGCGGCTATCTACGGCGTCGTGGTGATTGTGTGAGTGTGTTGCAATGCTCTAGAAGGCCGGGGAGGGGTTGTATTTATAGGAGAGGGAGGAGGGGGGCTCGGGCTCTGTTGAGTTCTCGGGAGACGGCGCCCAGCGACGAGAGGTGTCAGTGAGAGGGGCAGAAGAAGCGTGGCTCACGCGGCCACTGTGGGAGGGAGGAGACGAGCACTGGGGCTCGGGTGGCGACAAGAACAGTGGCACAGGCGCACTGTACGCTTGGCCGCTTCATGCCCGTGCTCGCTGCGGCAAGCTCCGGCGTTGGCGAGCGCCAGGGGGAGTTAAGGGCGTCGAGACGATGATGGTGGCGAGGTTTGGCAAGGTGCGGCGAGCGGGGAAGCAAGCACGAGCGCAACATTATCGTCGGCGGCATCTAGAGCGCGCCGAATAGCTGCCTGTCATCATGCACATGCGTGGTCACCGCGTGAACTTTGGCATCGTTCCACGCCGTGCATTAAAATCATGTCTGGCGTGTAGTCCTTGATGGTTTGGGTTGAGCCAAGGTCTTGAGTTGATCACAGGTCGACTGTGCGTGAGTGTAGCTTCCTGGCAAGTTTCTAGATAGAAACTTGTGAGGTTAATAGAGAGAGATCTAAAAGGAGTTTAGGGCTGATCTTTGAGGTTAAGGGTTTCTTAGGATGGTAATGAAGCCCTAAAAATTTCAGCTTCATTGGATCAAGGAAAAATACACTTCCTTTGTAAAGTGCATTTTCTGGCCAGAACAGAAAATATTTTCTATAGCAAAAATATTCCAAATAACCATGAAATATTTTTCACAGGGAGGTGTGTCAAGGTCCAA
Source organism: Aegilops tauschii subsp. strangulata (assembly GCF_002575655.3). Classification (NCBI taxonomy): domain Eukaryota; kingdom Viridiplantae; phylum Streptophyta; class Magnoliopsida; order Poales; family Poaceae; genus Aegilops; species Aegilops tauschii. The sequence continues at coordinate 134,430,215 of NC_053040.3, forward strand.
AGAATATTCAAGAAATTTCTTAGATTTTTGTGGTCAAGAAAAGTGAGGGTTGCTTTGGAGCATATATGACTGAAGTGATTTTCACAGAAGAAATGAATATTTTTCATTTATGGAAAATATTACTATGGCCATTTTGGGATATATCAGGGAGGAAATGATGTGTTTGAGAGAAAGGTGAGTCACTTGGGTGAAAATCAAGGACATGCCCAAGTGGTTAAGTCCAACTGAGTTGATTCAAAACTCCAAATTCAAATCAAATGGCAATGAAATCCAGAAAAGGAAAAGAGCAAAAACCAGGATGTCATAAACCTCCCCCACTTAGGATGAATCTCGTCCTCGAGATTCGGTTGCTCGGGGAAACAATTATGGATAGGCTGCCCTTAAAAAATCCTCTCTTTCCCAAGTTGCTTCTTCCTCGGTGTGATGCTCCCACTGTACCTTATAAAATCTTATCACCTTACTATCAGTAACACTTTTTGTTTCATCCAATATTTGGAACAGTTTCTCCTCATAGGTTAAATCCTTAGCAAGCTCTATCTCTACCATATCAGTCCTTTTCTCGGGTGGCGAGATACACCTCCTCAACTATGAGACATGGAACACACTATGCACTTCTGACAATTCCGGTGGTAGTTCCAACTGATAAGCAACTGTACCAACTCTGTACATAACTGGGAATGGACCAATATATCTGGTTGCAAGTTTTCCTTGGGTCTGAAACCTCTTGACTCCTTTCATGGGTATGACTTGGAGGTACACATACTCTCCGACTTCAAAACTGATCTAACGGTGCTTTGAGTCATAATAACTCTTTTGTCAGAACTTAGCCAATTGCAGTCTATCTCGGATCTCCTTTACTTGCTTTTCAGCCTCCATCAGTAAGTCGGTTCCGAAAATATGGCTATCTCCGGTTTGAGACCAGTTTAGCGGAGTGCGGCACTTACGTCCATACATAGCTTCATATGGTGACATCTTGAGGCTGGTCTGGAAACTGTTGTTGTAGGAGAACTTAGCATAAGGTAGACAATCTTCCCACTTTGGTCCTTGGACCAAAGCACATGCTCGGAGTATATCTTCAAGTATTTGATTTACTCTCTCAGTTTGCCCATCTATCTGAGGATGATCGGCGGTGCTATACTCTAGTGCGGTCCCCAAGGCTTGATGGAGACGTGACCAAAATGTTGAGGTAAAGAGAGAACCTCTGTCGAAAGTGATAGTTCTTGGTACTCCATGTAAACTGGCGATTCTGGACACATATAGCTGTGCGAGTTGATCGGCTCGGTAGGTGGTTGGGATGGGAATGAAGTGAGCTACCTTTGTCAGCATGTCCACCACAACCCATACTGCATCATTGGCTCGGTGAGTCCTTGGTAGACCTATGACGAAATCCATGCAGACATCGTCCCACTTCCATTGCGGCACGGGCAAAGGTTGAAGAAGTCCGGCTGGTTTCTGGTGTTCCGCCTTCACTTTGTTACATATATCACAATAGGCGACAAAGTAGGCGATGTCCTTTTTCATTCCATCCCACCAAAATGCCTGACGAAGGTCCTCGTTCATCTTGGTACATCCTGGATGGATCGAGCAAGAAGATTTGTGCGCTTCTCTCAAGATCTTCTTTCTCAGGTCTGCTTGCTCAGCTACGCAAATCCGTCTTCGAAACCTTAGAGTACCTTGCTCATCCTTACAGAAATCTGGGGTCTTGCCTTCTTGCATACGCTTGACATGGTGTTGCAGGACTGACTCATCTCTCTAGGCCATGTGGATTTCTTCTTCGAGGGTAGGGGTAAGTTCCAATATATTGGAAAGGTCAGCCTCAACAATAACCAGGTTAAGCTGAGCGATCTCTTCTTGGAGTTCGGGAGGCAAGGACTCCATCAAGGTGTTCAGGTTCGCAGGCTTGCGGCTAAGGGCATCGGCAACCACATTGGCCTTACCGGGATGATAGTTTATTCCAAGATCATAATCCTTGACCAATTCAAGCCATCTTCGCTATCGGAGGTTCAGGTCCGGTTTGGTGAATATGTACTTGAGATTCTTGTTGTTAGTAAATATCTGACATCTTTTGCCAATGAGGTAGTGCCTCCAAATTTTTAATGCATGCAAAACTGCGGCCAATTCCAAATCATGGGTTGGGTAGTTCCCTTCGTGTGGTCGTAGCTATCGAGATGCGTATGCTACAACCTTGCCATCTTGCATGAGTACACATCCAATACCTCTCCTGGATGCGTCACAATATACATCAAAACTGCGATAGATGTCTGGGAGGGTCAACACGGGTGCTGACGTCAATCTGGTCTTTAACTCATTGAAGCTTTTCTCACAGTCCTCAGACCATACAAAATGATTATCCTTCTTTAGGAGTTCCGTCATTGGCTTGGCAATCTTAGAGAAGCCTTCGATGAATCCGTGGTAATATCCGGCTAATCCAACAAAAATCCGGATCTCAGTCACTGTCGTGGGTGCTGTCCATTCAAGCACGTCCTTCACTTCGCTTGGGTCCACGGCTATGCCTCCTGCTGAAAGAACATGCCCCAAAAATCCGACTTGCTTGAGCCAAAATTCACATTTGCTGAATTTCACATATAGCTGATGGTCACGGAGTCTCTGCAAGACTGCTCTGAGATGTCCCTTCTGCTCTTCTTCACCTTTTGAGTATATGAGGATGTCATCAATGAAGACCACCACAAATTTATCCAAGAAGTCCATGAATACTTTATTCATCATATGCATTAAGAAGGCGGGGGCATTGGTGAGGCTGAATGACATGACCATATATTCGTAAAGACCATATCGAGTGGTGAATGCAGTCTTAGGAATATCCTCCTTCTTGATTTTTAGCTGGTGGTATCCAGTCCACAAATCAATCTTGGAGAATACTTTTGCCCCACTGAGTTGGTCGAACAAATCATCAATCCTCGGAAGCGGATATTTGTTCTTGATAGTGACATCACTCAACTGACGGTAATCCACACACATTTGGAGAATGCCATCTTTCTTGTCCATGAAGATTGCGGGTGATCCCCATGGCGAAGAGCTTGGACGGATGTATCCTTTCTGGAGCATCTCATCAAGTTGTTTCTTCAGCTCCACTAACTCGGATGAAGGCATCCGGTAATACTTCTTGTATATAGGTGCGGTCCCTTGCACAAGGTCAATTGCAAAATCAAGCTCTTGGTCTGGCGGCATTCCTGGTAATTCCTTAGGAAATACATCTGGAAACTCACTGACCACAGGAATTAGATCCAATTCTTCAGCTACCGCTGTGAAGACCATTTCTTTCTTGGGTATGCTTCTTCGAGTAAGGAACCATGTTGTCTGACCTTCCCGACTTGTCAATGTGACTTCTCTGGTCGCACAGTTGATGCATACTTGATGTTGGTTCAACCAGTTCATTCCCAAAATAATATCCAACTTGGCAGACTCGATGACTATCAAAGAAGCTGGGAAGATGACTCCCTTGATGTCAATCTCCAAATTGCGACATGCCAGATTGCTTTTGAGAATGGATACCGGTTATTGTACCATCATACTCTCCCAAAATCGAGCAAGGAAACTTGTTTCGGGCAAGAAAACTCCGTGAAATAAAAGATTGGGAAGCCTCAGAGTCAAACAAAATTATTGCAGGTATGCTACTAATAGGAAACATACCAATGCCGAGTTCCGGGTCCTATTGGGCTTCATCCGTGGAGAGATGGTGAACTTGCCCTTGGATGGTCTTCTGGCCAGGGTATGGTCCCATGTGGTTGACTTGCGGCTTAAATGGAGCATTTGGCTTGCCGCTCTTGGGCCACTGTCTGGCGTGATGTCTGGTTTGCCCACAATTAAAGCATGAACTGCTGCGCTGACACTCTTCGCGTACTGGGCTGGTCACGACATTCTTGACTTGGGTAGTGGTACGAGCCTTCTGCATTGGCTGCCCATCCTTCTTAGGCTTGAATTTGCGCTTATGGTAATTATAGGGAGGCTTATTGTCGTGCACGAGCTTGTGTTCTCTTTCTGCAATGAGGGCTTTGTTTCCCAGTCTAGAAATCCAGAAAATCGAGCATACTGAGTGTGCATCTGAGGTGTTGATTTAGTCCTCCAAGAAATCTGTCGATCTCCCTTTCTTCTGTAGCCACATCATAGAGAGAATAGCGGGCCAAATGGTTGAACTTATGCAGATACTCACTTACTGATAGGCTTCCTTGGGTGAGAGCGAGGAATTCACGCTGCTTGACTTTCATAATACTGGCGGGAATATGGTACTTGCGAAAATGGTCCTTGAATTTAGCCCAAGTGATTTATTCGTCCGCAGGCTACATAGCTTTAGCATTATCCCATCATATAGCGGCAGCTCCCTCAAGATAGTGAGTAGCGAATGGAATCTTGTCGGCTTCCTCAGTGCGGGCAATCTCAAGCTTCTTCTCAATAGTCCGCAACCAATCATCGGCTTCCAAAGGATCGATAACTTGACTGAAACTGGGAGGCTTAGTCCTGTGAAAGTCTGACAGCTTAGAGTGATGGCTATTATGATTTCCATTCTGCCCAACCATAGCTTGCACACTTTTCAATAGCTCAATCAGATTGTTGTTTCTTCTTTCTTCGAACATGCGCATGATTTGTTCAGTGGATGGCGGATGTGGCGGTGGAGGTGGTGGATGTGGATACGGCTCGGGGGAATGTCCTGCCTGTCTTGCCAAGCGACGAACAGGGACATCCTCACCAGCGTGACTGCCACTGCCCGCCCACGTCATCCTATTGTTTGTTTTTCCCAATATGAGGCTGAGGCAACCGAGATGAGCATCATCCAAAAATGGGAAGAAAATCAAGCGACAAACCCGAAAGAAAGCAGCAAAAAACCAAGGCGAATAATAAAAAGTTCCAACATAATTATACATAGACTCATACATGAAAGGGAAACATCATGATGGGTTCGACTATGCTCATACATGAAACAAAACATCATGATAAGTACGACTACATCCTTACATCAAGCATCATGACAACTGCGGATACTCTGACGATCTAGTGCTCTGCTGGTCCTGCTGGGTCCTCTCCTGATCCGGACTCGGATCCTGAACTAACGACGTTAACAAAAACCTCCGGGTTAAAGGTAACACGATGATGCTGCCTCGAGGGCTCTCCCTCAGGGGCAGGTGCGGGATGAGGCGGGAGCATAGGGGCTGCGGGAGTAGCGAGAAGTGAAGCCCACTCGGCAGGGGCACTGTGGGGAGTCACAGTCGAGGTGCCCGAGCTACTCGAAGGAGTAACCGGGGTAATGGGCGAGCTAGAAGCCGGTGCAATATAAGGAGTAAATCCCATGGAAGGTGGAGTGGGTTAGGACCTAGCGGCTACTAAAGTAGTGCGAGCACGGGTCAGCTCTCGAGCCAGCTCATGAATCAGAAGATAACTAGCAGTGATATAGCGGGAAAGGTGGCTAGTAGCACTATCGGCCGCCGGATCAATGATAGGAAAGCAGACACGACCATCATCGTGCAAGGATGGATAGTAGTAGAAACCTGGGTGGGTTTGCATCTGGATCTTGTTATAACTGTTGGGGAACGTAGCAGAAATTTACAATTTTCTACGTATCACCAAGATCAATCTATGGAGTCATCTAGCAACGAGAGAGAGGGGAGTGCATCTACATACCCTTGTAGATCGCGCGCGGAAGCGTTCAAGAGAACGGGGTTGATGGAGTCGTACTCGTCGTGATCCAAATCACCGATGATCCTAGCGCCGAACGGACGGCACCTCCGCGTTCAACACACGTACGGAGCGGGGACGTCTCCTCCTTCTTGATCCAGCAAGGGGGGAGGAGAAGTTGATGGAGATCCAGCAGCACGACGGCGTGGTGGTGAAAGTAGCGGGATCCCGGCAGGGCTTCGCCAAGCGCAAGCGGGAAGGAAGACGTGTCACGGGAAGGAGGGAGGCACCAGGGCTTTGGGGTGCTGCTCCCATGCGCCTCCCCACTATATATAGGGGTGGAGGGGGCTGGTTTCTTGCCCTCCAAGTCCATTGGGGCGTTGGCAAAGGTGGGGGAAAGAAATCCCATCATTTCCCTTCCCCACCGATTGTTATCCCCCCTTTTTAGGGATCTTGATCTTATCCCTTCGGGATATGATCTTATTCCTTCTAAGGTGGGATCTTGGTGCGCCTTGACCAGGGGTGTGGGGTCTTGCCCCCACTATCCACGTTCATGTGGGTCCCCCATGCAGGTGGGCCCCACTTCGGAACCTTCTAGAACCTTCCCGGTACAATACCGAAAAATCCCGAACATTTTCCGGTGGCCAAAATAGGACTTCCCATATATAAATCTTTACCTCCGGACCATTCCGGAACTCCTCGTGACGTCCGGGATCTCATCCGGGACTCCGAACAACTTTCGGTTAACCGCATACTAATATCTCTACAACTCTAGCGTCACCGAACCTTAAGTGTGTAGACCCTACGGGTTCGGGAGACATGCAGACATGACCGAGACGACTCTCCGGTCAATAACCAACAGCGGGATCTGGATACCCATGTTGGCTCCCACTTGTTCCACGATGATCTCATCGGATGAACCATGATGTCGAGGATTCAATCAATCCCGTATACAATTCCCTTTGTCAATCGGTATGTTACTTTCCCGAGATTCGATCGTCGGTATCCCAATACCTTGTTCAATCTCGTTACCGGCAAGTCACTTTACTCGTACCGTAACGCATGATCCCATGGCTAACTCCTTAGTCACATTGAGCTCATTATGATGATGCATTACCGAGTGGGCCCAGAGATACCTCTCCGTCATACGGAGTGACAAATCCCAGTCTCGATTCGTGCCAACCCAACAGACACTTTCGGAGATACCTGTAGTGCACCTTTATAGCCACCCAGTTATGTTGTGACGTTTGGTACACCCAAAGCATTCCTACGGTATCCGGGAGTTGCACAATCTCATGGTCTAAGGAAATGATACTTGACATTAGAAAAGCTCTAGCAAACGAACTACACGATCTTGTGCTATGCTTAGGATTGGGTCTTGTCCATCACATCATTCTCCTAATGATGTGATCCCGTTATCAATGACATCCAATGTCCATGGTCAGGAAACCATAACCATCTATTGATCAACGAGCTAGTCAACTAGAGGCTTACTAGGGACATGTTGTGGTCTATGTATTCACACATGTATTACGGTTTCCAGTTAATACAATTATAGCATGAACAACAGACAATTATCATGAACAAGGAAATACAATAATAACCATTTTATTGTTGCCTCTAGGGCATATTTCCAACAGTGTCCCACTTGCACTAGAGTCAATAATCTAGTTCACATCACCATGTGATTAACACTCAAAGTTCACATCGCCATGTGACTAATACCAAAGAGTTTACTAGAGTCAATAATCTAGTTCACATCACCATGTGATTAACACTCAATGAGTTCTAGGGTTTGATCATGTTATGCTTACGAGAGAGGTTTTAGTCAACGAGTCTGCAACATTCAGATCCGTGTGTGCTTTACAAATCTCTATGTCATCTTGTAGATGCAGCTACCACGCGCTACTTGGAGCTATTCCAAATAACTGCTCTACTATACGAATCCGGTTCACTACTTAGAGTCATCCGGATCAGTGTCAAAGTTTGCATCGACATAACCCTTTACGACGAACCCCCTTTCCACCTCCATAATCGAGAAAATTCCTTAGTCCACTAGATACTAAGGATAAGTTCGACCGCTGTCATGTGATCCCTTCCTGGATCACTATTGTACCCCTTGACTAACTCATGGCAAGGCACACTTCAGGTGTGGTACACAGCATAGCATATTGTAGAGCCTACGTCTAAAGCATAGGGGACGACCTTCGTCCTTTCTCTTTCTTCTACCGTGGTCAGGTCTTGAGTCTTACTCAATACTCACACCTTGTAACACAGCCAAGAACTCCTTCTTTGCTGATCTATTTTGAACTCCTTCAAAATCTTGTCACGGTATGTATTCATTTGAAAGTACTATTAAGCGTTTTTTGATCTATCCTTATAGATCTTGATGCTCAATGTTCAAGTAGCTTAATCCAGGTTTTCCATTAAAAACACTTTTCAAATAACCCTGGATGCTTTCCAGAAATTCTACATCATTTCTGATCAACAATATGTTAACAACATATACTCATCAAAAATTCTATAGTGCTCCCACTCACTTCTTTGGAAATACAAGTTTCTCATGAACTTTGTATAAACCCAAAATCTTTGATTATCTCATCAAAGCATTCATTCCAACTCCGAGATGCTTACTCCAATCCTTAGAAGGAATGCTGGAGCTTTGCATACTTGTTAGCATCTTTCAGGATTGACAAAACCTTCTGGTTGTATCACATACAACCTTTCCTCAAGAAAATCGTCGAGGAAACAATGTTTTGACATCCTATCTGCAAGATTTCATAAATAATGCAGTAACTGCTAATATAATTCTAACAGACTCTTAGCATCGCTACAAGTGAGAAAGTCTCATCGCAGTCAACTCCTTGAACTTGCCGGAAAACATCTTAACGACAAGTCGAGCTTTCTTAATGGTGACACTTACCATCATTGTCTGTCTTCCCTTTAAAATCCATCTGTACCCAACAGCCTTACGACCATCAAGTAGTTCTTTCAAAGTCTATACTTTGTTTTCATACATGGATCCTCTCGGATTTTATGGCCTTGAGCCATTTGTCGGAATCCGGGCCCACCATCGCTTCTCCATAGCTCGTAGGTTCATTGTTGTCTAGCATCATGACTTCCAAGACAGGATTACGTACCACTCTGAAGTAGTACGCATCCTTGTCGTCTATGAGGTTTGGTAGTGACTTGATCTGAAGTTTCATGATCGCTATCATAAGCTTCCACTTCAATTGGTGTAGGTGCCACAGGAACAACTTCCTGTGCCCTGCTACACATTAGTTGAAGTGACGGTTCAATGACCTCATCAAGTCTCCACCATCCTCCCACTCAATTCTTTCGAGAGAAACTTTTCCTCGAGAAAGGACCCGTTTCTAGAAACAATCACTTTTGCTTCCAGATCTGAAATAGGAGGTATACCCAACTGTTTTGGGTATTCTATGAAGATGCATTTATCTGCTTTGGGTTCGAGCTTATCATCCTGAAACTTTTTCACATAAGCGTCGCAGCCCCAAAGTTTTAAGAAACGACAGCTTAGGTTTCTCTAAACCATAGTTCATACGGTGTCGTCTCAACGGAATTGCGTGGTGCCCTATTTAAAGTGAATGCGGTTGTCTCTAATGCCTAACCCATAAACAATAGTTGTAATTCAATAAGAGACATCTTGGTATGCACCATACACAATAGGGTGCAGTTATGATGTTCGGACACACCATCACAATATGGTGTTCCAGGCGGTATTAGTCGTGAAACAATTTCCACAATTTCTTAATTGTGCGCCAAACTCGTAACTCAGATATTCATCTCTATGATCATATCACAGAAATTTTATCCTCTTGTCACGACGATCTTCAACTTCACTCTGAAATTACTTGAACCTTTCAATAATTCAGACTTGTGTTTCATCAAGTAAATCTACTCAAATCATCTGTGAAGTAAGAACATAACGATATCCACTGCGTGCGTCAGCACTCATTGGACTGCACACATCAAATGTATTACTTCCAACAAGTTGCTCTCTTGTTCCATCTTACTGAAAACGAGGCCTTTCAGTCATCTTGCCCATGTGGTATGATCTGCATGTCTCAAGTGATTCAAAATCAAGTGAGTCTAAATGATCCATCTGTATGGACTTTCTTCATGCATATATACTAATAGACATGGTTCGCATGTCTCAATCTTTTCAAAAACGAGTGAGTCCAAAGATCCATCAACATGGAGCTTCTTCATGCGTTTTATACCAATATGACTCAAGTGGCAGTGCCACAAGTATGTGGTACTATCATTACTATCTTATATCTTTTGGCATGAACATGTGTATCACTACGATCGAGATTCAATAAACCATTCATTTTAGGTGCAAGACCATTGAAGGTATTATCCAAATAGACAGAGTAACCATTATTCTCCTTTAATGAATAACCGTATTGCGATAAACATAATCCAATCATGTCTATGCTCAACGCAAACACCAAATAATAATTATTCAGGTTTAACCCCAATCTCGATGCTCGAGGGAGCATGCGATGCTTGATCACATCAACCTTGGAAACACTTCCAACACATATCGTCATCTCACCTTTAGCTAGTCTCCGTTTATTCCGCAGCTTTTATTTCGAGTTACTAACACTTAGCAACCGAACCGGTATCTAATACCCTGGTGCTACTAGGAGTACTAGTAGAGTACACATTAATATAATGTGTATCCAATATACTTCTGTCGACCTTGCCTACCTTCTCATCTACCAAGTATCTAGGGTAGTTCTGCTTCAGTGACCGTTCCCCTCATTATAGAAGCACTTAGTCTCGGGTTTGGGTTCAACCTTGGGTTTCTTCACTAGAGCAGCAACTGATTTTCCGTTTCATGAAGTGTCCCTTCTTTCCCTTGCCCTTCTTGAAACTAGTGGTTTTACTAACCATCAACAATTGATGCTCCTACTTGATTTCTACTTTCGTGGTGTCAAACATCGCGAATAGCTCAAGGATCATCATATCTATCCCTGATTTGTTATAGTTCATCACGAAGCTCTAGTAGCTTGGTGGCAGTGACTTTGGAGAACCATCACTATCTCATCTGGAAGATTAACTCCCACTCGATTCAAGCGATTGTAGTACTTAGACAATCTGAGCACATGCTCAACGGTTGAGCTTTTCTCCCTTAGTTTGCAGGGTTAAGAAACTTGTCAGAGGTCTCATACCTCTTGACGTGGGCACGAGCCTAAAATCCCAATTTCAGCTCTTGGAACATCTCATATGTTCCGCGACGTTTCAAAATGTCTTCGGTGCCTCAATTCTAAACCGTTCAACATTACGCACTTAACTATCACGTAGTCATCAAAACGGGTATGTCAGATGTTCGCAACATCCACAAACGACGCTCGAGGTTCAGCACACCGAGCGGTGCATTAAGGACATAAGCCTTCTGTGCAGCAATGAGGACAATCCTCAGTTTACGGATCCAGTCCGCATAATTGCTACTATCAACTTTCAACTAAATTTTCTCTAGGAACATATCTTAAACAGTAGAACTAAAGCGTAAGCTACGACATAATTTGCAAAGACCTTTTGACTATGTTCATGATAATTAAGTTCATCTAATTATTTAATGAACTCCCACTTAGATAGACATCCCTCTAGTCATCTAAGTGATACATGATCCGAGTCAACTAGGCCGTGTCCGATCATCACGTGAGACGGACTAGTCATCATCGGTGAACATCTCCATGTTGATCGTATCTACTATACGACTCATGTTCGACCTTTCGGTCTCTTGTGTTCCGAGGCCATGTCTGTACATGCTAGGCTCGTCAAGTCAACCTAAGTGTTTTGCTTGTGTTCCGAGGCCATGTCTGTACATGCTAGGCTCGTCAACACCCGTTGTATGCGAACGTTAGAATCTATCACACCCGATCATCACGTGGTGCTTCGAAACAACGAACCTTCGCAACGGTGCACAGTTAGGGGGAACACATCTCTTGAAATTTTAGTGAGGGATCATCTTATTTATGCTACCGTCGTTCTAAGCAAATATGATGTAAACATGACAAACATCACATGCAAATCATAAAGTGACATGATATGGCCAATATCATCTTGCACCTTTTGATCTCCATCTTCGAGGCGCGGCATGATCACCTTCGTCACCGGCATGACACCATGATCTCCATCATCGTGTCTTCATGAAGTTGTCTCGCCAACTATTACTTCTACTACTATGGCTAACGGTTAGCAATAAAGTAAAGTAATTACATGGCGTTTTTCATTGACACGCAGGTCATACAATAAATTAAGACAACTCCCATGGCTCCTGCCGGTTGTCATACTCATCGACATGCAAGTCGTGATTCCTATTACAAGAACATGATCAATCTCATACATCACATCCTTTTGGCCATATCACATCACATAGCATACCCTGCAAAAACAAGTTAGACGTCCTCTAATTGTTGTTGCATGTTTTACGTGGCTGCTATGGGTTTCTAGCAAGAACGTTTCTTACCTACGCAAAAGCCACAACGGTGATATGCCAATTGCTATTTACCCTTCATAAGGACCCTTTTCATCGAACCGATCCGACTAAAGTGGGAGAGACAGACACCCGCTAGCCACCTTATGCATCAAGTGCATGTCAGTCGGTGGAACCTGTCTCACGTAAGAGTACGTGTAAGGTCGGTCCGGGCCGCTTCATCCCACAATGCCGCCGAATCAAGATAAGACTAGTAACGGTAAGCAAATTGAACAAATCGTCGCCCACAACTACTTTGTGTTCTACTCGTGCATAGAATCTACGCATAAACCTGGCTCATGATGCCACTGTTGGGGAACGTAGCAGAAATTTAAAATTTTCTACGTATCACCAAGATCAATCTATGGAGTCATCTAGCAACGAGAGAGAGGAGAGTGCATCTACATACCCTTGTAGATCGCGCGCGGAAGCGTTCAAGAGAACGGGGTTGATGGAGTCGTACTCGTCGTGATCCAAATCACCGATGATCCTAGCGCCGAACGGACGGCACCTCCGCGTTCAACACACGTACGGAGCGGGGACGTCTCCTCCTTCTTGATCCAGCAAGGGGGGAGGAGAAGTTGATGGAGATCCAGCAGCATGATGGCGTGGTGGTGAAAGTAGCGGGATCCCGGCAGGGCTTCGCCAAGCGCAAGCGGGAAGGAAGACGTGTCACGGGAAGGAGGGAGGCACCAGGGCTTTGGGGTGCTGCTCCCATGCGCCTCCCCACTATATATAGGGGTGGAGGGGGCTGGTTTCTTGCCCTCCAAGTCCATTGGGGCGTTGGCAAAGGTGGGGGAAAGAAATCCCATCATTTCCCTTCCCCACCGATTGTTATCCCCCCTTTTTAGGGATCTTGATCTTATCCCTTCGGGATATGATCTTATTCCTTCTAAGGTGGGATCTTGGTGCGCCTTGACCAGGGGTGTGGGGTCTTGCCCCCACTATCCACGTTCATGTGGGTCCCCCATGCAGGTGGGCCCCACTTCGGAACCTTCTAGAACCTTCCCGGTACAATACCGAAAAATCCCGAACATTTTCCGGTGGCCAAAATAGGACTTCCCATATATAAATCTTTACCTCCGGACCATTCCGGAACTCCTCGTGACGTCCGGGATCTCATCCGGGACTCCGAACAACTTTTGGTTAACCGCATACTAATATCTCTACAACTCTAGCGTCACCGAACCTTAAGTGTGTAGACCCTACGGGTTCGGGAGACATGCAGACATGACCGAGACGACTCTCCGATCAATAACCAACAGCGGGATCTGGATACCCATGTTGGCTCCCACTTGTTCCACGATGATCTCATTGGATGAACCACGATGTCGAGGATTCAATCAATCCCGTATACAATTCCCTTTGTCAATCGGTACGTTACTTGCCCGAGATTCGATCGTCGGTATCCCAATACCTTGTTCAATCTCGTTACCGGCAAGTCACTTTACTCGTACCGTAACGCATGATCCCGTGGCTAACTCCTTAGTCACATTGAGCTCATTATGATGATGCATTACCGAGTGGGCCCAGAGATACCTCTCCGTCATACGGAGTGACAAATCCCAGTCTCGATTCGTGCCAACCCAACAGACACTTTCGGAGATACCTGTAGTGCACCTTTATAGCCACCCAGTTACGTTGTGATGTTTGGTACACCCAAAGCATTCCTACGGTATCCGGGAGTTGCACAATCTCATGGTCTAAGGAAATGATACTTGACATTAGAAAAGCTCTAGCAAACGAACTACACGATCTTGTGCTATGCTTAGGATTGGGTCTTGTCCATCACATCATTCTCCTAATGATGTGATCCCGTTATCAATGACATCCAATGTCCATGGTCAGGAAACCATAACCATCTATTGATCAACGAGCTAGTCAACTAGAGGCTTACTAGGGACATGTTGTGGTCTATGTATTCACACATGTATTATGGTTTCCAGTTAATACAATTATAGCATGAACAACAGACAATTATCATGAACAAGGAAATACAATAATAACCATTTTATTATTGCCTCTAGGGCATATTTCCAACAATAACACAGCTCAACGAGGATCTCAAATGCAGCAAACTGGACAACCTGAGCAGGGATAGAAGCGAAACCACTCCTAGAAGAACGAGTGTAAGATCCTGATGCCAAACTGCTGCGCAAGGTAACCACTGCGTGATATTCGTATACTGAGTCTGCTAGGCACTCCCGCTACACCCGATACTCTGGGTCGTCACCGTGAGGGTAGAGTCGACGCCATACACTTTGAAGAAGGTGCGGCGAAGTGTACGGTGGCAGCTCCAACTGGCACGCATACGGTACTGGAGCCATCTACACTCACAACCATTAGTCGGTTAGAAATAATAATAAATCAAGTGCATGCAATGCAGCAATCAGATGCAAACTCTACCGACACTCAATTTAATCTGGCTACCGTTCAACTAACGTGTCGGCGGTCTAGCGTGTCCTACAGTCAGCGCGGCTCTGATACCAAGCGTTGTGGCACCCCGGCTCAGAGCAACTGGTTTACCTTGCATTGCCAGCCCAGAGATTTAGTCTTCTGGCAACACACAACATCTTGGTACAGAAAACAACTGCTCTATTGATGCTAGCAGAAACATAAGTTCGATATGACATCACGTAGCGAGGCAAAGCGGCACACATGGTGCGGCTGAACAGTATGCACATTATTTAATGAACATGAAGGGGCCTTGATCACGACAACTACGCGGCAACGGAACGATGATGAAGTGGAACTCCATAGCACAGGGACACCAATGTGGACACAATCTAGACACGGGAAGCACTCCGATCCGATAAGACTTTCCTGAAATCTGGCATGACACGCTAGGTCAGTACATTTAATGTACTTGCAAGCTCACAACAAATATAAGCATAATGGCAAACAATACTATGACAATTAAGTAGGTTAAATGCAATGCTTCAACATACTACTCATGCAGTGAATCATACGTGTGCACCGAGTCCCTCAGACTCTCTTACCAAACAGGTTACCTCGTAACCAACATCATCAAACAGTGATCACTCTCGGATCACAAACGAAACCAACACTTTGGTTTCCACAACAACGACCATCTTCATGGTCTCAACAATCTCATCACATAACCAATTCCAACCATATAACTTTAGTGTCCAAGATTAACTTAATCATGTTGATCCATGGTGTGACCTACTTACGAGTTGTGTCCGTAACCGAGGACGCGGCTATCGATAGATTTAATAAACACTCTGCAGAGGTTAGTACACTGTACCCACACCACGAAACCCATGGTCTCGCACTCCCATTCGGGTGGACCAACAGCATTCCGACAGAACCCTCCCATTGCCATGACACTCTCTCGGCCACTCCCACCAACTCCCCACTTGGGCTAAGTCATGGGTGGTCCCGATGTCTACCTCGGTCCCCTACCTCATCTTCTCTTGTTCTAGCTCCCGCTGCTGCTCTTTCTCTTGCTTGTGCTTGCGCTGTTGCTCTACTCTTGGTCGCGCTGCTGTTGCACGAGCAGCAGCTCCGGCCCTCGCTCGAGTCCCTGCTGCTGCTACCCGAGATGCTGCCACATGACCACCTGCCCTGGCTCTCGCACGCGCTGCTGCTCAGGGTGCTGCTGCTGCAGGACCAGCTGCCGCGGCTGCTCTCTGGTAGTACGTTCCCTGCTGGAGCGGCTACCGATTTAGATCATTGCTCCTCTGCCACTAGTGCTCGAGTGGCCAAAACTATTAGTGCACTGCTTTTCTGCTACTAGTGCGTTCAGTTTCGACAGCAAAATCCAGTTTTGACAGTTAAATTCAGTTTCGGCAGTTAAGTTCAGAGATGAGCGGCTGATGTATTTTACACCTGGCACTTTTTGGCGATGTAATTTATTTACATCATCTATTGCAGATGCTATTAGAATACCACTTCAGGTTAATGTTGTCTCTCTTGTCCTGCTTCAGCCTCACCGTCGTACACCTCACTGGAGCTGCTCCAGCGACGAAACCCTCCATCACAGCGGAGCAGTACCCTTGACTCCACCTCCAGACGCCTAAGATCTTGTTCCCCTCCTCCGACAACCACATCAGCCCCAGCATCCTCAGCTACCAACCCAATGATGATGGGATTGACATGGCTTCACCATAGAGG
This sequence comes from Aegilops tauschii subsp. strangulata, assembly GCF_002575655.3. Taxonomy (NCBI): domain Eukaryota; kingdom Viridiplantae; phylum Streptophyta; class Magnoliopsida; order Poales; family Poaceae; genus Aegilops; species Aegilops tauschii. Next base: position 134,446,485 of record NC_053040.3, read on the forward strand.
TTGTACACTTGTTGCATTGTTTTTTTACTTTATAGGTTATATATATTGTCCACTTAGCATGCGTAGTAATGAGGAATACGATTAGTTTCTCCTATATGACAAGCAGTGGGTACTAGGCAAGTTAGCTATCCATGATGGACTCTCTCGAAAGCCATCATTATTTATTTCTGCGCGTTTGAGCTGTGCATGTGTAGATGGGCCTGGGAGTTTAGCTGGTAGGGTAGTGGCCTGGGTCCAAAGTATTATTTGTTCCTTTAGTGTCTCTTTCAAAGAAAAACTTTAGGAATTTTAATATCCACTTGGCCATCCTTTTTAAATTCTTATTCATGAAGAACAAGACTAAGTGATAGTAGCATAATAGCATTATAACTTTACATTTTCTTGTGGTTTGACGTAATTTCACCATGCTTCTTTGCATTCCTGTGAACCAAACACCCAAATTAACAGAAGTCCTGTATTTGCAAATGCTCTATTTTGCTCGTGCATTCCTATCCTATTCCTGTGTATTTCCTATCCCTGCGTTGTTAGAATCCTCCAATTCAAACGAGACCTTACATAATTACTTCTGTTACAGATAGGTTTCGAAGAAAACCTTGTGTGGTTTGCTTCGCTCCTGCCGCGCCGTCGTCCACCCAAGCTTAGCTGCTCCAACGACGGAAGGGTCCAGCACAGCAGGGATCAGCCCTCCAGACTGTCTTTCGCCACCTCAGATCTTCTTCCACGCCGCCGGCAGCCACCACAACTGCATTACCATGATCAACTGAGCAGATGACCTTGAGGACTACACGGGTCCACAAGAGAGGTCGCACCCTTTTGTGTCTACTTACGTTATGCATCGCTTAATATTACCTGCTACTTTATTGTCCTCTTCACCTGTTAGACTCCGAGTTAGCTCCAAACTAATGCTCAAACTTAAGTTTTTAAATGGTTGTGGGGTAGATATCGGCGCAGCAATGAATATTATCTGTTTACTACCTGTTTAATCTCGGGTGTCTACTATGACTTTCATGTTGGGTGGGAAACAAACAGTAAAGGTGCCATTATCTATATTTTTTAACGGCGGCTATTACCTGCCTGCTATCACTGGTTTTGGGTCTGTCCATAGGTTGCTACCATCACTCTGGATTTCTGCATGCACTCCTTACATAATCTCACTATGTTTTATTCCTATGCATGTCAGTTATTGTACACAATCGTACTGAACATGTAGAGCAAAAGAGACGAGCCTTGCGTGGCAATAAAATTTCATGCAGACGTCGCTCCATGGTGGGTGCAAAGGCAGCCCCCTCCCCCCGTTCCAGATTTAATCAAGAGGAAGATAACTATTCAGAGGGGGATTCAGAGGGAGCAGACCACTCCTATTTACCCCCTGAGGTCTTTGCTCTAACTTGCCATGCTGATGTTGGTCATATCATGCATATGGCAACTTGCATTGCTTACTTTATACATTAAAATGTCATCTGCTTAGTTTAGACATGTTTTGTGTGAATGCCATCTGTTTACTTTCTATATCATATATGTGAATTATGCAATACCATCTTGTTTAGCCCGGCATCATATATGTGAATTTTGCAATGCCATCCTGCTTAGCTAGTCATATTATAATAGCATGCCATCCTTTTTTTCATTACATAGTACATTTGTCAACAATGTAAGTCATTCAACTACTCTTCCTGTGCATCAGCCATTTGACACGGTGATGGAAAAATCTGGAGTGAAAACAAGGTCTTCATAGCAGACAATGCTATCTCACGAAGTGCATATCTTGCTGGTTACGGATTGCTCCTCAGAGGAGGATTCAGAGACAGATGACCAGTCCTATCCCCCCCCCCCCCCCCCCGAGGTGTATGCTCTTAACTTAGCATGGTTATCTTGCTCATATCGTGCATATGGTGTCTTGCCTTGCTATGTCATTTGCTTAGTTTAAACATTCTTTGTGTGAACGCCACCCGTTTAGTGTCTAATTACCATATATATGTGAATTATGCAATGCCATCTTGTTGCAAGGCATTATATATCTGAATTATGCAATGCTATCTTGTTGCAAGGCATTATATATCTGAATTATGCAATGCTATCTTGTTGCAAGGCATTATGTATGTGAATTATGCAGTGCCATGCTATTTAGCCAAGCATCATATATGTGAATTATATCATGCCATCCTTTTTTGTATCACATATTACAGTTGTAAACAATGTTCTTATATTCAACTACTCTTCTTGTGCATCAGCCATATGAATTGGTGATGGAAAATCTGGAGTGAAAACAAGGTCTTCACAGCAGACAATGCTACCTGCTGAAGCACATATCTTGCGGGTTACAGATAGCTCCTCAGAGGAGGATTCAGAGACAGATGACCAGTCCTATTTTCCCCCTGAGGTGTATGCTCAAACTTGGCAGGGTTATATTACTCATATCATGTGTATGTTGTCTTGCATTGCTTAGTTTTTACATCATATACAAAATATTGAATGCCATCTGCTTAGTTTAGACATCATATATGTGATTGCCATCTGCTTACTTGATTAGTACATAAATCATATACAGTATTTGAATTATATCATGCCATCATGTTTACATAGACAACATGTATCTGAATTATGCCATGCCATCCCATTTAATAAAGACATCATATTAGTTATATCATCTCATCCTATTTACATAGTCATCATATTTTGAATTTTGTCATTCTATCCGTGAATTATATCATGCCATCTGGTTTCCATAGACGGCATGTATATGAATTATAGGTCAACCACTTTAATAGACACATCATATAGTTATATCATGTCATCATGTTTACATAGTCATCATATTTTGAATTATGTCATTCTATCCTGTTTAGTTAGCCATCATATATGTGAAATTATGTCATGCTATCCTGTTTAGTTAGCCATCATATATTTGAAATTGTGTCATGCTATGCTCTTTGATTAGACAACATCAATGTGAATTATTACATGCCCTCTTTTATTCCCCACTATCCATTGCACTTGTCTATCATACAATGTCTGTACATTCAATTACTTTTCTTGCTTATCAGCCATTTGAATTGGAGGGGGTGATGGCAGTATCTAAGGGAGTAAAAACGCGGTCTTCAGAAAAGATAGTGCTACCTGGCGATGCAGATAGAACTACGGTTGTACTTGCCCAAGAACCAGCCCCACCACACATAACCTAGATCCTTGCAGATTGTACCCCTACCAAGTTCGACAGACAACCAGCTACACCTCTTCTAACCCCAACCCCCGCAGATAGTAACCCAGTTCCAGTTGACACAGCACCGTCTCCACCACAGAGCACCCAAACACGAGCAGTTAGTAAGGCAACTGTAGTGCCCAAAGCATGAGGACCACCACTCCGAACCCCAACTCAACGCTTAAAGCAGAAGAAGAACTGTTCTCAGGTCAGGTTCCGTAGCTATGGTTCATACTCCTTTGCTCTTGCATCACTGTATTTACTCATACCAACTAATTTCAAATTTGAAGGATGCAATTGAAACTCCAATGGTGTAACAGGTATGTTTTAAACCTGTTTCTTTAACTGGTTTGCTGTTGTAACTTGCTCTATGTTGATTTCAGTTTCAATTGAATAAACAATTATGTTCTCATGTCATGCTTTGTAGTTTCCCGCACTTATATTCTGTATATGCTGCTTTTTCTTAAACATGTATGATTTGAACTGTCCCTATCTTGATTTGACAACATACACTGGAATGATATAGACCATACAGTGACCATAGTACATAGATATATGTTTGTTTCATGTTGTTATCCTATCCACCTTACTGCTGAACTGGTTAACCAAAATGAGTTTCATACACAACATGGTAAACCTGTGATGAGTATGCTTGTTTCTTCTCTTTTAGAATGTGGACAAAATATTGGAGAAGAGTACCCCATTATGCAGTGGTAAAGGAAGTAATGTAGATAAGGTTCAAGATAGTGAGACATCCCTGTTGGTCTCCAAGAAAGCTGATAAAAACTATCTTGAAGACAGTGAGACAACCCCAAAGTCCTGTCTTGATGTAGTGTTCGAGTTACTGGCCACTACTACTGGCACAAGCTCTTCCAACTCTCTACCCGAATCAGTTCGGCTTCTTGAGTCTCAACTTCAAGTTGAAAGACATCGATCAGATGTGCTGTGACAGGAAGCCGAAGGACTAAGGAAGTCCCTGCAGAATTCAGATGCATACTTTCGGGTGCAACAGCAAGCGCTGGAGGATTTAAGCGCCAAACAAGAGAAAGTTAATAAGCTTGCTAAGCATCTTGCCAGCATGTTGGGTACCCAGGATATTGTTTCTTGAGCTCTTCTGAAGTGGTTTCAGTTCTGGACTTGTTTTGCTGCGGCGTTTATTTGCACTGGTCGCCAACTTTGACAACCAGTGTATGTGATATGCTGCTTTGTTCCCTATATTTGCACTGATGGCGAACTTTGATGCCCAATGGATGTAATATGTGTAATAGGCGTGATATCCTAGCGTAAGTTGCTTGCTTATTTATTTGCTTTTTGTCTTGTTTATTTATAGTCAGTGCAGTTCTTTTTCCGCGGTTTGCTAGTGGCCGTAATAACCTATTTTTTAAAACTAGGCCACAATAACCATTGGCTACATATCTACTGTAGTGACCATGGGACTTCTATGGGCCTTAAAAATAATGAGCCTTTTACGGGCCATAGAAACAATGGACCTTCTATGGGCCGTAGAATCAACGGGCCTTCTACGGGCCGTATGATCGATTGGCCAACATGGGCCAATAATGGACCGCATTATGGGCCCTAAATGGGCTAGAGTTGGAATCTTCCGTTCATGGGCCGACCATAAGGGGCCGTCGTTAACCGGACGTATTTGACGACGCTTAGAAAACGGCCCAACAGATTAACGGGCCACAAACGGGCCGACTTTAACCACAGACTGAATTTGGCCCACAACCGGAATAGGCCAGTAAGGGACCATCAGTAATCGAATGCTGCAAATCAGCCTAAGAATAAATGGGCCATGCGAAGGCCAAAAGATAACACGGGCTAGAAATGGCCCAATGGAATAATGGGTCGTTAATGGGTATAAAGCGATACAATGTTCATTGCGGGCCAGTTTCACCATGTTTCGTTAATGGGCCAAGAGTTGTAAAGGGCCTCTTATGGGCCGAAAGACGTCATGGGCCATACATGGGCCGGAAGTTACAACAGGCTGGAATCATATTGGACGGCTCAGATGACGCTACTGGGCCAGATTCGGATAGGCCATAACGGGCCATGAGTTAGCGGACTATAAATGGGCTCTATGCGAATAGGTCATTAACAAGCTTTCAATGGGCCGACCCGCCACCTTTTGACCTAAATGATCCACTGTTGGGATGATCCACGTGTCAACGTATCATAGGTGCATCCGTCCACTTGCTGGATGACATCTGTCCCAACGAGGAGTTGACACATGTTTCTTTCGGGCAATGAGAATTTTACACATGGAAAATCGCCATTGGTCGTTGCTGTTAACGGGTTATCGGATCCAAAATCGAACCCGATAGCTTAACGGCGACCCGTTACGGTGCATTCCATGTCGGTTACCCTTGACAAAAACACTTCCATGACGCGCCATTTATCGTCATGGAAGTGAACACTTCCGTGATGATAATTTTGGTATTGTCATGGAACACTTCTACGACAGCACAGATATGACTATCTTGATTCTGTCATAAAATCTTCATGGATGTACATGCATGACAGAAAACGTGACCTACTGTGAAAAACACGTATCATCACGGAAGTGTACCTTTTTGTAGTGCAAGTTGTCTTCGGGTCCAAAAAAATCTCCAAAAAGTTTTGCTGCGTTTGGACTCCGTTTGATAGGGATATTCTGTGAAGTAAAACAACAAGCAAAAAACAGCAACTGGCACTGGGCACTATCTCAATAGGTTAGTCCCAAAAATGATATAAAGTTGCTATAAAATGATTTTAAATCATCCAAGGATGATAATATAACAACATGGATCAATCAAAAATTATAGATATGTTGGAGACGTATCACGGTGCTAGGGGCGGTGTTGGAGGGGATGTTCTTCGCAACAATGAGGATGTTGCTTGATTGCTCTATGTCATTTGAGCATCTTTTGTCTTGTTTTATTGATTAAATTGATAACTCGTATGTTGCGCATGATTTTGGATGTGATGAACTAGTATGATGATCAATTAATGATGTATATATATATATGATGAACTACATATGCACTAGCGATGATGAACTTGTCAATATTTGGCCTATGATTGTATTTGCAGGACCATGAGCTCTCCGGCGCGGAACAAATCCCGCAAATGCGTCCCACAACAGGTTTATGAAAAAAATTCCGTCGAAGGGCTCTTGGTCTCATAAAAAAATTGCTGGAGCCCTCAAACGGAGTAAATTGCTCAAAACCACCACATTTGTGGCTAGGGTACTCCAAAACTACCATATTTACCAAAAGTAATGAAAGACCACCACTTCAGTGGCAAATGAATAACAAAACGCACTAAACAAGTTGTGACCCACGACTAACTGGAAAACTGACATATCGACCCCACCTGTCGGAACCACGTGGCCAGGGCTGACAGCCGTTACCACCGCTCGTTAAGTCTGCTGCCTCGCCCTCTTCACTTTTCCTCGCTCTCATTCTCCTCCCTTTCCTCTGTTGTGCCCAAAACAATGGCGTCCGCTCCAAACACCAGCGATGTGGAGGGTGGTGGCGACGATAGTTGTAGATCCTGCCGGGTTCGCGGGTGGAACTTTCTTGGCGTCGACTTCAGATCGTCTTCATCAGATGACGGTGGCCCGCCCTCGTCGTGCGTGTGCACAGGGCCTATTCGGGCACGGCGGCGGCGGCGCCCACTGCAACGGGTGGCTACAGATCCCGATTCATGGATGACGAAGGCGTCGAAGGCCAATCCGACAAGGAAGAGCCGCCATTTGCGTGCCGTGTGCAGAAGGCGCTTGCGCAGCTGGTGGTGCGGGCGCGGGCTGATTCACCAATCCTCCATACTAAAGTTGCGACAAGTATGACCTCTCTGTGATTATTGTCTTTGATTTACTTCATAGCGTATTAGGTCGATTTAGGGTTTCATTTAGCCTCACAATGTAGTTCTGATTATTGTTTGTCTGTCTATTAGGTCATTTTCCTTTTATTTGTAGAACGTAACTCATTCAGCCTTTTTAGTTCTACAAGCTGGAACTTAGTTCCTGTATTTGTTTTCGCCCTCTCATAAATATATGTTATATTTACATGTACTTTTAATTGGTATTGTAGGTTGAACTATGAGAAGTGGGACATTCACATTGAGTTTCAAGGAAGGAAATTTATCATGACTAAGATGTTTAGGAAATACATAAGATATTTCTATCTTATGTCTTTGCTGATTGAGAATGGCTACAGTTTTTCAGACTACATGTATTACATGAGTAGTGATGGCATAGGATTGGATGGTTTTGAACTTCTAGACAATCAGATTAAGGTGGATGGCATGCTGAGGCAATACCAGGACAACAAGAGAATAATATTGTTAGTTAATACGGGCAAGAGGCAGCAGACAATTATTGTCCATCCAGCAGCAGCAGCACCATCATCAGCACCAGTAGAGATATCTGATGAAGAATACAACATTGATCCTCCTATACTATTTGCAGCCAATGAAGAAGGTGTGGCACATAAGGAATTAGGTGATAATATTGGCTCAAGTTTGTCACGCACATATGAGTGCTTACTGCTGGGCACACAGCAAAGTGTAAACTATGAGCCCATCCAAACAATGCCACCTCTGCAGCTAGAAGCTTTTCATGAGTACTATAACTTTCAGAAAGAAGACAGTGGCAATTATTCAGACATGGAACTGGATTCAGAAAGTGCAGATAGTGGAGAGTATGTAGCTGGTATAGAAATTGCAGATGATAGCTCTTGTGAAGATAGAGCTGATTTGCAGTCAACTATAGCAGATATGAAGAAAGCAGTAGTGCACTGTGAGGGTGACACTGAACTAGAGGACATTTTTTATGTTCCAGACGATGAAGAGGAAAACCATACTGAACAAGCTACAAATCAAGATGAACAACAACATTTGAGTGAAAAGTGGTACCTGTTCGGAATATTGCAAAGAGAGTAGGACCAACATCAAGATCACACTCATTAGCAAATGATCCAATTGACCCTGACTGGTTTCCTTCAGATGATGAAGATGCAAATGTTGTTTTTTGGATTCAAAGGATGATGATGGCAATGAGTCTATGTCCTTCATTATTCCCTCATGAAGGAAAACAAGAGCAGAGAGGAAAAAGGAAAGAATTTGGTACGATGAAAGAAGACTCGATCTAGAGTAGCAATTCTGCTTGAAGCTCTCTTTCAAAGGTGTCTAGCTTCAACTTTACGAGTGCTCTTGTTAACTTTCATATCAAGGAGCCGAGATCTTTCAGATATCATAGGAACTGCAAGGACAGGGTTATTGCCTGGTGTGATCACATGGAAAATGGTTGTCCTTTTTTCATTGTTGCTTCTCAGATCAAGCATGAGAAAATGTTTTGTATTAAGAAGTTTAGAGCAGGACATACTTGTCCAACCAGTGACAATCATAGTAAAGTAAGTTCAAAGTGGCTAGGAAACAATTTCCTAGACACAATTAGATCAGACCCAAACACCACTGTGCCAGCATTGGTAGATAAGGCAAGGAGGAAATTTGGATTTGCAGTTCCCAAGATGATGGCATGGAGAGCTAAGAAGAAAGCAAAGGAAATTGTTTTAGGAGATCATAAGAAATAGTATCATAGGTTGTTTGATTACATTGAAATTGTTAACTTATGCAATCCAGGCTCTAGATGCATTGTGAAAACTGTAACTCCAAAAAGAACAAGTGAAAACCCACATCCAGGTCTAAGATTCCATGGTCTTTTCTTTTGTCTCAATGCACCTAGGGAGGGTTTTCTAGATGGATGTAGGCCTTTCATTGGTTTGGATGGTTGCTTCATTAAGCTCACAACTGGAGCACAAATCCTAGCAGCTACCGATAGGGATGCCAACAACAACATGATCCTATTGTCTTTGGAATTGTAGGAGTGGAGGACACACCAAATTGGAGCTGGTTTCTCACCCAATTGAAGTATGATCTAGGAGGCACATAAGAGGGCAAATTTGGCAAATACAACATCATGTTAGATAGGCAGAAGGTCAGTGATATGTTCTCTTTGCTGTTGTTTACTATAGTGCACATAAAAATTTCAAATGAGTACTGTGTTGCTTTGCTCTAGTAGAAAACTTACTGTGTTGCTTTGCTCTGGTAGAAAGCTACTGTGTTGCTTTGCTCTAGTAGAAAACTTACTGTGTTGCTTTGCTCTGGTAGTAACATTTAGGTTTACTGTATAAGCAGGGACTACTTAATGCTATCAATGTTGTATTTCCAAAATGCCCACAAAGATTTTGTTTAAGACACATTTATGCAAATTTCTAAAGAGTTGGATTTAGGGGTGAAGATCTCAAACAATGCATGGACAGTGCTAGTTATTCATACACAAAACATGGTTTTGATGTTGCCATGGCCAATTTGAAGAATGAGTATGAGGATGCTTGGAGGTGGTTATCTGGTATTCCAGTACACACATGGGCTAGGCATGAAATGGACAGAAACTGCAAAAAACAGACCTAGTGGTTAACAACATAAGTGAGGTTTTCAATAAATATATCCTAGACGTTAGAAACAAACCAATTGTGACAATGATAAATGGAATCAAAGACAAGTTCCTAGTCAGGTTTGATGGAAAGAGAGAAGGTGGAGAAAATGCCAGATGGGAAATAGCTCCCACTTATGCAGGGATACTGGAGCTCAGCAAGAGATATGCTAGAGATTGCAAAGCAATTAGGGTAGGTCCAAACTTGTGGCAAGTCAGCAGTTGCCCAAACACATATGATGTCAACCTTCTGGAGCACACTTGTGGATGCAGGAAGTGAGACATGTCAGGGTTGCCATGTAACCATTCTTGCAGTGCTATTTACAAAGCCAAGATGCAACTTGAGGATTTTGTCAGTCCATTCTTGAAGAAAGCAATGTACTTGGAGTCATACAAACCTATAATGTATCCAGTTACAGGAGAAGATGCTTGAGTCAAGACAGGGCAACCTGATATTGATCCTCCTATTTTCCACAAAGAGGACCAGGGTGGAAGAAAAGAAGAAAAAAAAGGAAGAAGGGCAAGTTTGAAGTGCCTAAACCAAAAGATTCTTCTAGGATGGCTACAATAAAATGAGGCAACTACAAGTTAATGGTGAAGGAAATATGCCCTAGAGGCAATAATAAAGTTGTTATTTTATATTTCCTTATTCATGATAAAGGTTTATTATTCATGCTAGAATTGTATTGATCGGAAACTTAAATACATGTGTGAATACATAAACAAATACTGTGTCCCTAGTAAGCCTCTACTAGACTAGCTCGTTGATCAAAGATGGTTAAGGTTGCATAACCATGGACATATGTTGTCATTTGATAATGGGATCGCATCATTAGGAGAATGATGTGATGGACAAGACCCACCCATTAGCTTAGCATATGATCATTCGGTTTATTGGTACTGCTTTCTTGAATGTCAAATACATGTTCCTTCGACCATGAATCATGCAACTCCCGAATACCGGAGGAATACCCTGTGTTCTATAAAACGTCACAACGTAACTGGGTGATTATAAAGATGCTCTACAGGTATCTCCGAAGGTGTTTGTTGAGTTGGCATGGATCGAGATTGGGATTTGTCACTCCGAGTATCGGAGAGGTGTCTCTGGGCCCTCTCGATAATACACATCATAATAAGCTTGCTAGCAAAATGACTAAGGAGTTAGTTACGAGATGATGTATTACGGAACGAGTAAAGAGACTTGCCAGTAATGAGATTGAACTAGGTACGAAGATACCGACGATCGAATCTCGGGCAAGTAACATACCAACAGACAAAGGGAATTCCGTATGTTGTCATAACGGTTCAACCAATAAAGATCTTCGTAGAATATGTAGGAACCAAATGGGCATTCAGGTTCCGATATTGGTTATTGACTGGAGAGGTGTCTCGGTCATGTCTACATAGTTATCGAACCCGTAGGGTCCGCACGCTTAACGTTCATTGACGATATAGTGTTATATGAGTTATATGATTTGGTGACCAAATGTTGTTCGGAGTTCCGGATGAGATCACGGACATGACGAGGAGCTCCGGAATGGTCCGGAGGTAAAGATTGATATATAGGATGATGATATTCAGACACCAGAAGAGTTTCGGAGTGCACCGAATAGTCATCGGATCGCCGGAAGGGGTTCCGGACACCCACGGGAGGTCTATGGGCCTAATGGGCCAAGGGGAGAGACACACCAGCCCACAAGAGGGCTGACGCGCCCCTCTCCGTGGCCTCTGGACCTAGGGAAAGGAAAGGGGGGGTTGGCCCCTCCTGCCTTTCCCTCCTCATGAGAGAAAGGAAAGGGGGGCGCCACCTCCCCCTGCCTTACTCCCGCACACACATATGGAAGGGGGGCGCGGCTTGGGGCAGGAGCCCAAGTGGGATTCGGCCCCACTTGGGCACCTCCTGGCTGCCTCCCCTCTCCCCCCACCTATATATATGTGGGAGGGGCGCCACACATAGCCTACGACAATCTCTTAGCCGTGTGCGGTGCCCCTCTCCACGGTTTCATCCCTCGGTTATATTTTTCTAGTGCTTAGGCGAAGCCCTGCGAAGATAGCATCACCACCACCATCACCATGCCGTCGTGCTGCCGGAACTCATCCACTACTTTGCCCGTCTTGCTGGATCAAGAAGGCGAGGACGTCACCGAGTTGAACGTGTGCTAAAAGCGGAGGTGCCATACGTTCGGTAGTTGATCGGTTGGATCGCGAAGAAGTTCGACTACATCAATCGCGTTACTAAACGCTTCCGCTTACGGTCTACGAGGGTACATAGACACACTCTCCCCCTCATTGCTATGCATCTCCATGGATAGATCTTGCATGTGCATAGAATTTTTTTGTTTTCCATGCAACGTTTCCCAACAGTGGCATTAGAGCCAGATCTATGCGTAGATGATATGCACGAGTAGAACACAAAGAGTTGTGGGTGGTGATAGTCATACTTCTTACCACCAATGTCTTATTTTGATTCGGCGCTATTGTAAGATGAAGCAGCCCGGGCCAACCTTAAATGTCCACGTAGTCTTGTTTTTCATAAAGGTGGCTGGCGGGTGTCTGTTTCTCCTACTTTAGTTGAATCAAATTTGACTACTTCTGGTCCTTGAAGAAGGTTAAAATAGCAAACTTGATAAATCACCGTTGTGGTTTTTGCCGTAGGTAAGAACGGTTCTTGCTAGAAGTGATGAGCCACAAGTATAGGGGATCAATTGTAGCTCTTTTCGATAAGTAAGAGTGTAGAACCCAACGAGGAGCAGAAGGAAATACCAAGTAGTTTTCAGTAAGGTAATGTCTGCAAGTGCTGAAACGGTAAGTAGAGAGTAGTTTGATAGCAAGATAATTTGTAACGAGCAAGTAACGATAGTAGCAATAAGTATGCAGCAAGGTAGCCCAATCCTTTTGAGGCGAAGGACAGGCCAAAACGGTCTCTTATGATAAGAAAAGTGTTCTTGAGGGTACACGGGAATTTCATTTAGTCACTTTCTCATGTTGGTTTAATTCGTGTTCGCTACTTTGATAATTTGATATGTGGGTGGACCGGTGCTTAGGTGTTGTTCTTACTTGAACAAACCTCCTACTTATGATTAACCCTCCCGCAAGCATCCGCAACTACGAGAAAAGTATTAAGAATAAATTCTAACCATAGTATTAAACTTTTGGGTCCAATCGGTCCTTACGAAATAGTGCATAAACTGGGGTTTAAGCTTCTGTCACTCTGGCAACCCACCATCTATTTACTACTCCACAATGCATTCCCTTAGGCCCAAATATGGTGAAGTGTCATGTAGTCGACGTTCACATGACACCACTAAGGGAATCACAACATACATACTATCAAAATATCGAACACATATCAAATTCACATGATTACTTGCAACATGATTTATCCCATGACCTCAAGAACAAAAGTAAATACTCCAAATAATAAACATGCTCATGATCAGAGGAGTATTAAATAGCATCATGGATCTGAACATATAATCTTCCACCAAATAAACCATATAGTAATCAACTACAAGATGTAATCAACACTACTAGTCACCCCCTAGCAACAATCTATAGTTCCGGTAACAAGATTGAATACAAGAGATGATCTAGGGTTTGAGATGAGATGGTGATGGTGAAGATGTTGATGGAGATTTCCCTCCCCAAGATGGGAGAGTTGTTGGTGATGATGATGGCGATGATTTCCCCCTCCGGGAGGGAAGTTCCCCCAGCAGAATCGCTCCATCGGAGGGCAAAAGTGCTCCTGCCCAAGTTCCGCCTCGAGATGGCGGCGCTCCGCCCCGAAAGTCTTCCCTTTATTTTTTCTAGGTCAAAATGACTTACCACTACAAAAAAAAGACACATCCGTGACATTTTGGGCTGAACGAATTTTTTTCTGTCATACTTATGACACTTCTATGATGATAATTGTGACAAAACCTGGTATCATCATAGATGTGGTGGGATCCTACTTCTATGACAAAAAATCATGACAGAAAATGGGCTTTTCATCCTGGGCGGGCCGGAGACGCAGCTGCATGACATTCTTTGGGCCGTCCATGACGGAAAAAACCGTGGTAGAAGCGAGGGCGAGGAAAATATCAGGGTGTTCCCGGTTATGGTGGGTGGTCGGGGCCGAGCGATGCACGGAGGTTTGCGCGTTTCTCTTATACACGCACGCGCGTGGGTGCGAGGCGTTGGGCTCTAACTGAACCCGAGCGAGGCGTTCTCCTACTGAACCCGAGCGATTGTACTACAGGTTACGCATTACTGAACTCGAGCGATCGATCGATGACTGTTAACTGAACTGATCGAGCGATTCCTTCGCTACTGCTGCTAACTGAAGCCGATCGATGCTGCCTCTAGATGAACAGTGAGCGATGTTGGAGGGGTTTGGATGAACAGTTCCCGATGGGGGTGGATGAACAGGACCCTGTGGTGTTGCCTCTGGATGAACAGGACCCCGATCGATCGAGCCGGTTGGGGCTGGATGAACAGGACCCCGTGGAGGGCTGGATGAACAGGACCACCTCATGGAGGGCTGGATGAACAGTAGACGGTGGACAGTTGGATGAACAGTAGCACATGGAGGGGTGGTTGAATAGGAGCCCGTGGAGAGGGCTGGTTGAACAGTAGCCGGTGGAGTAGCGCGCGGTGGAGGCTGGATGAACAGGAGCCCGTGGATGAACAGTCGCAGGTGGAGGCTGGAGGAGGTCGACGGTGGATGAACAGTAGCCCGTGGAGGCTGGAGGGGGTCGACGGTGGAGATGAAAAGTATCCCGTGGAGTCCCGTTTTGCGGTACGCCACACCCCTCCCGATGAACAGGACCCCTGTTTCGACCGTAGCGCTCCAACACAAGTCCGTTTCCTCCGTTTTGCGATACGCCACACCCCTCCCGATGACCAGGACCCCTGTTTCGACCGTAGGAGATCCGTTTCCTCCGTTTTGCGGTACGCCGGACCCCTCCCGATGAACAGGATCCCGTTTCGACCGTGGCCGGTCGAACACAAGGCCGTTTCCTCCGTTTAGCGGTACGCTAGGCCTCGTTTCCATCGGCTGTTCCGTCCAAGCCGGTTGGATCCCACGCATTCCGTTGCCTCCTGATGAACACGATGCATTCCATTACCTCCCCATGAACACGACGACGACGCAGTTTCTCATTTCCGACCCAGCAATGTACATGAGCCCTGGCCGTACGTATGCGCGAGTAGGCGTTCGAGACCCCGCCCGTATGTACGTATGTGGCCGTATTTTCTTTCTTGCACCCTGGCCGTTGTACGTAAGTGTACATGCTACGTGCGCGCCTCTACTACGACACGTGCGCGCCTCTACATCAACCAGTATGTACGTACACGTACGCGACCAGAATGACAACGCTACATACGCTTCGACCAGGTGGGTCCCGACTGTCAGGCACTTCCTTCCGTGCAAAGATGTAGCTAGTGGGTCCCAGCAGTCAGGGGGTGAATCTTTTTTTTCAGACGCACTTCCTTGCGTGCGAAGATGTAGCTGGTGGGTCCCAGCAGTCAGGGGGGAAACGTTTTTTTTGGTGAAATACGGTGGCCCATCCTATGGGTCCCTGCTGTCACATGGAGGAATAATTATTTTGCGCGTAATAAGGAGGCACTTCCTTGCGGCCGCCGTGGACCCAGCTGCCAGCCTCTCCACGTACAGTACTCTTCCGATGTAAGTCGTTCCTTGACCATGTTGACCATGCCGCGCCGAGAGCAACAGGGCGGTGGACGACGGCGAGGCCTAGGAAGGGGACGACACGGAGCCGGGGAAGACGCGGCAGTGGAAGCCCACGCGAAGAGGAGTATGAGGGTTCACTGGTTCGGCTGCGGTGTGAGGTTGCCGTCGCCGCAGAATAACATGGGGTGTGGGTAAGTGGAGGGATGGCTTGGCCGGCGGTGGGAGTAGTAGGGGGCGGTGAGGCCTCCGCGGCAGCACAGCCGGCCCCGGGAGGCAGGAGCAGGCGGCACGACCGGCACTGCTTTGGGCGGCTGGAGTAAGAAGACCAGAGGTTAAAGAAGCACTACGGCCGTTGGATGGACATCGTACGGTCACTGCAGCTAGAATCGTTTATATTGACTAAGTTGACAAAGCTCTTGGTACATGTCAACTTAGTAGGCCCACAGGTCAGCCTCCGAAACGGTGCGCCCCAGATGTCAGGGGGAGGAATCATTTTTTGGGCGGCCGAAGCTAGAATATCCGAGATTGAAGAAGAAGCACGACATCCGTTGGATAGACATCCAACGGCCACTGCTGCTAGAACCGTGTGTTGACTATAATAAGTTGACAAAGCCTTGCATACGCGTCAACTTCTTTTTTTTAGGGGACACGTCAACTTAGTACGCCCACAAGTGTGTGGCGGAGAACTTATAGCCCATTTGCGATTTGTAAGAATGTACATCCCATTTTTGAATTCTAATGGAATTTACTACAGGCCATTTACAGTTTGTTAAAGGTACAACCCATTTTCTAGCTAGGACAACGATTAATAATTTCAACCAACCGTTCAAGACAGAATTCAATAAAATTTCCCACATTTTGATGGGATCCGAAATATTTTTATCCCGAAATTTCTAGTCAGATTAAATATAAATTTGTATTACGTAAAAATCTAACAAAACATTGCGCGCGAACAATTAAAAATTAAGATTTTCAAAATCCATAAATAATATTTTATAAACTAATTTCGTGTTTGGTGCATTTTTTTATAGTTACTGCCCAGTTTTTATAATTACATCCCATTTATTATTATTTTTAAAGCCCATTTTCCTGTTAAGCCTAATGCATCCCTCCTAGGAAAGATTTGCCAACGGGGCGGAGAATAACAAGTTGACCTTGCCTGGGTATTCCTCAAAAAAAACGTATAGCTGGGCTAGCCATTTTCATCCTGAAAAAAATTAACATCTAGGCTGGATATCTGTCCTGGACTAGATGGGCAACAACCCGCCCAGTTAATACCCTGCTCTCCTCTGAACAACAACGAAAACATCGCCAAGAAAAACTCTACAGTGCTCACGCCTCAAAAACACAAATACTGCTCGAGCTGCTTGGTCCCAGCTGTCAGCCGCACCTTGTGCAATTCTCTTGTTTATATTGACTACATAGGTTGACAATGGTGTGGGACCGTGATGTCAGGAAACCAGGAGGAAGCAAAAAAAATAGTTGTACATAATAAGGAGGCAGTTGCGTACGTACGGCTATGGCCCTAGTGGGTCCCTACTGTCATCCAGTCAAAATAAAGTCATCTCCTGAATCCTCATGTTCATTGACCATGTTAACAATGCTCGGCACCACGGTGAGTGCAACAACTCGAAGGACGATGAAGAGGGCCTTGCAGGCCCTACGGATGGTCTGATACAGCGCCCACTGCTCATTCAGGAAGCTAGGATCATCGGACACCTATGAGCACCTTCGAGAGACTGAGACGGCATGAAACGGTAAGGCTGCGCTTGGGAGCTCTGGTTTATTTCACACCTGTATTAAGATACAAGTGTAATTTACTCGTCATCGGAAACAGCGCATAAAATACAAGCGTAATGAAACCGAGGGCCCGAGGTCTGTAAGTAAAACCGGCGGGTTACGCGTGTAATTTCAGAGACCAGTGTATATTTTACTAGTCGAAATCGACCAACCAAGCGCTTCGCCCGAGACCATCTGCTTTTATTTACAAGCGTCAGTTTTACAAGCGGTTTTGGTTGGAAAACAACGATCCAATCACGGCCTAAGATGATGATTTGGTCGGAAGATCATATGGTTTCACGTCTAACCTACCCAACTTGTCGTATAGGCTATGAATGAAACATAAGACGATGAACTTCTTAAGAACGGAAACAACAGAAGAGGATGATCTTCCTAACAAGCAAATCACTGGCATTAGATCGACATGCAAAACAATACGAAGCATTATTCTCAGGAGGCACGGTGAACAGCTCGGGATGCTGCATGCCACAACATTCCAAGCTCAACTTTGCAATCAAACACAAGGACTGGCATTACATAGACAATATTCAGAACAAACTCTTAAAATATCTTACATAAGTCAACATTCATGTGACTATGCATCTCAGCAGAGTAAGTATTTACTTCTGAACTGAAGATAGGAATAGGAAAAAACGATCGACGTTGCTCACAGCAAAGGGCGTCCCACTCAAAAATATCAAATGCATGTCCTCTGGCTAACATCAATGAGCACAAATTGACAAGGTTTTCCAATTCCAGTATATTAAACTAATGTCAACTTTGAAAAGCTTTTCCCATTCAAAATATGTAATGCCTATGATTGTGGAACGGGCAGGGTTTGTCATCAGTTTGTCATCTGATAGTCCGGTAGCTCAAGGTGGCGACGAATGATTAGAGAACAATTCGATGTATTGTGCATGATGAAGTATTATGGAGGACACAAACCATCTGAACATTTTGTGCAGTTCCACTAAAATCAAGCTGAGCATCCCTGTGGATTTTGTATTTATATGCTACCAGAAAACAAAGACACATCAGCACACACATGAATATTGGCCCCAGTGTCAACCCACCAATCGGTGGACTAACAAACTGAAAGTACAGTAAATAGATTACCATACCCAGATGTCCCATCATTGTTGCTTAGAGTGACATTGACAGACTTGGAGTCCTGTCCTGGCTTCTTGGTACTTGTTTGGGCACTACTTTGCCCAGTGTTCCTCCGAACCACAAGTAAAGCAGTCATCTCTCTTTTTGTCTTTCTTCTTACCCTTCTTAATGGCCGACGCTGGCAGCACCATTCAAACATATAGTCCGGTGGCTCAAGGTGACGACGAATGATTAGAGAACCATTTGATGTATTGTGCATGATGAAGTATTATGGAGGACACAAATCATCTGGACATTTTGTGCAGTTCCACTAAAATCAAGCTGAGCATCCCTGTGGATATCGTATTTATATGCTGCAAGAAAACAAAGACACAGCAGCACACACATGAATACTGGCCCCAGTGTCAACCCACCAATCGGTGGACTAACAAACTAAAAGTACGGTAAATAGATTACCGTACCCAGATGCCCCATCATTGTTGCTTAGAATGATATTGACATATTTGGAGTCCTGTCCTGGCTTCCTGTACTTGTTTGGGCACTTTTTGCCCAGTGCACTCCATGTGTTGTAGAGTTTCCTATGCTCACTGCAGACTAGTCATGTCACCAGCGTCTACTAATACTCTGTAAAGCTTCTCGATCATTCCTTGTGTAATGTAGCGCAAACAGTGACTGCTTCTTTCTGCAAAGTGGTAAGACCAACTGGACCCACTAATGCAGCAGTTTGCCTTAGACACATTGGCTCCTTTTGTGCAGTTCAACTAAAATCAAAGTCAGAATAAAACCGAGCTTTAATTTTGATATCCTTGTAAGCAACAATAGGTATAAGGGAAACAATTACTGAGAAATAACGGTTGATGACTTGTACTCCCAGAAGAAAAACATCTACTGATCTATTGTATCTTAATGGGAAACAAAGCAGGAGAGTAGCAATTCTAAATCAGTGTGTTTCATTCATATTAAGTGAGACATTATCTTAACAATGCCTTGTTCAACATGTATAAAGAACGACAAAGCAGAAAAGTATCATTCCTAAAACAATGCGATTGATTCATTTTAACAGAGACATTATCTTAACAATACCTTGGTTAAACATGTAGAAAGAACTACAAAGCAGGATCGTACCATTTGTAAAACACTGTAACTGATATATAATAACAGAGACATTATCTGAACAATACATTTCTTAAACATGTACTCCGGCCGATCCCTAACAGAAATGGTACTCCCGCCGATCTCGTGTTGCAGTTTTGAACTAAGATTCAGTAGTTAATTCTGAGGAAAGTAGGAACTGACCTTTCAAGACCAAGATTTGAAACAGCTCCTGAGGAAGATCTAAAAGAGATCTCAACACATATATGGAAATCCGGTCTCATTTTGTGCAGTTCCACCAAAATTAAGTGAAGCAAAATGTCACAATAGCAACAAGTTGAATAGATATCCCTGTTTTAACAGAGGCAAAAAAGGAATCAATTACTAGCCAATAAAGGAGGATGAAACATGCGGCCACAAAATGGTAATCCCGCCAATCCCTAACAAGTGTTGCAGTTTTGAAATAAGATTCAGTAGTTAATTTTGAGAGTGGCATTGCTTAATTTTACCAGCGGCATTAGATTAAAAAAAGCATAAACAGTTCCAGGGGAGAGTGGGCGCAACAACAACATGTGCTTCCATCTACTTATAAAGGGGGTGATGCAGAGTTTGTTGTAACAAAGCAACAAGCATAATGTCTGGGTTGGTCCCATTTTTGTTCACTACTTAATGGGAAAAGACACCAATACAATAGCTTCAATTCAACATTTATTTAAAATAGTACCAATACAAGTAGCACAGCATCGCAAAACACACTGCACGATCATGTGGATGAAGGCAAGTACCAACCTGTCATGACACACACAAGATCACGTACGAATCTGCCAACACGAATAGGAAATCCAATCTCGTTTTGTGCAGTTGCACTGAAATCAACTGAAGTCGCCGGTGTGACATTTAAGTTTGCTATAGCAACAAGTTGAATAGATATCCCTGATTTAACAGAGGCAAAAAAGGAAACAATCACGGCCAATAAAGGAGGATGAAACATGCGGCCACAAAAAGAAGCATCTACCTTATATTGATGGAAAACAAAGTATAGGACAGTAGCATTTCTAAAACGGTTGCATTGATTCATATTAACAGAGAAATTCTCTTAAAATAGTTCAGTAGTTAATTCTGAGAGTGGCATTGCTTAATTTTACCATCAGCATTAGATTAAGAAAAAGGATAAACAGTTCCAGGGGCAAGTGGGCGCAACAACACCATGTGCTTCCATCTACTTATAAAGGGGGTGATGCAGAGTTTGTTGTAACAAAGCAACAAGCATCGTGTCTGGGTTGGTACCATTTTTGTTCACTACTTAATGGGAAAAGAGAGCAATACAATAGCTTCAATTCAACATTTATTTAAAACAGTACCAATACAAGTAGCACATCATCTCAAAACACACTGCACGATCATGTGGATGGGACATGGGACATGCCAGCACCATGTGCGTCCACACGTATAAATGGGTGATGCAGAGTATGTAGCCAAGCAGCATATCTGCGTTGGTCCCATATTTGTTCTCTTTGAAACTTTTTCCTATGTGAGGGCAGCAAATCTAGTCCTACACAAACTACCCGACCCCCCAGTTTCTTTCCCTTTTCAACAAAGAGTTCGGTTCCTTACAGATTTGTGTACTGGGTTACCCCTTTTCCCTTGTCGACCAACAAAGCGGCTGGATAGCTAGTCTATACTACTTTCCCTCCCTCCTTTCCGCATTGAACCACGTCCTAGATTCGTGCTCCACCCCACCGCACCCTTCTTTCCTCTTTGAACCAAGACCTAGATTCGACTACAAAATCGAAAAAGATCTGCATGCAGCTAGACCAATGACGGTTTCAAAGAAACTTATACCTTAGGGTCGTCGGGATGTGGCAAGGCGTGTGGCGGGAGGTCGGATCTGCCCACACTACGTACGGCGGCAAGGAAGAAGGGGTCGGTGGCCCTCCCGCACAGGCGTTGGGTGAAAGAGAAAAGCGCAGCTGGCAGTGGATTGCCTCCCTCGCCGAAGGTGATAGAGTGAACGTTGCACCTCCTCCCCTTCCCGGTGCGACGGAATCCGGACTCCTCCTTCGCTAGCTGTGATGGGGGTGAGAGAGACAGAGGCCACAACGCAGTCTTGTTTAGATCTGGTGAAGAGGGTGAGAGACTATGAATATATCAAACCCTAGCAAAAGGAATGCTGAGCCTCCAGCATGTATATATATATATATATATATATATATATATATATATATATATATATATATATGTAGTGCGGCGAGAGTGTGGAGAGTGCAAACACTAGCGAACAAGCGCTAAGGCTCCAGCTTATATATACATATACTGTAGTACGGACTGAGCTTCGGTGCCTTAACTGCACCTGCTTTTGGCTGTATGACAGGTGGGCCAGCCACATTTTGGGCCCACCTATCATAAACCCAACGGTAGGTGCACTAAAGTCAATGAAGCTGCGTCCATATAGTATTCGTGTATACGACTAATATATAGTGGAGTGGTTTTCTTATTCTCTCCATAACAATCGTTTTAAATTGTGTAAGTACGAAACAAAACTCTTTATTTAACGTACTAGTGAAGAAAACTACTACTCCCTCTGTTCCTAAATATTTGTCTTTCTAGAGATTTCAACAAATGACTACATACGGAGCAAAATGAGTGAATCTACACTGTAAAAAATGTCTATATACATCCGTATGTGGTAGTCCATTTCAAACCACTTGAAAGACAAATATTTAGGAATGGAGGGAGTACTTCCGATGAACTAACGATCCACGCGTCCTGGTCGCACTTCCTGTCCTTCACGTGCGGTACACTACACTCCCTTAAGTGAACAACCACACATGCGCCGAATTATCGGAAATGTATGAGAGTGTGTACAAATAAAGAATTTTAATTTCAATTATCGGAAAGGTTTGAGAGTATGTACAGTTAGCCCTCTCTAATAATTATGGTTTGTTGTGTTCGGCCTAAACTTGGTCAAACTTTACAAAGTTTGACTTCAGTCAAATCTAATATGCGAAGTAAATAAAAATGGAGGGCTACTACGTCCATCCGGGTTTTTAGTCCACACCCATTTTTTAATCAAAGTTAATAGTTGGACAAATAAAATTACAGGGGAGCTGGAGACAAAGTTGTGGGAAGGCTTTGAAATCAATACAAAACTTATGCTCTTAGTACCAACGTCGATCCTTCTTCGAGGAAACATTTGGTTCATAGCCAATTGTGTGATAAAATTGCACCAACGTGAAAGACGACTGCGTCTCCAACCCAACCAAGGTGAACTGACGAAGGATATCATCTTTGTGGGTAACAAGCAAAGAGCACTGATGGAGGACACCTTGTTTTTCATTGAAAATCGATCAACTTCACCAGCCGACGCAACCATGTGGCGCAACCATGAGCATCGATAGGTCATCGTGGTGATGCATCATCCATTTGGCATCAAGTTGGGGTGAGGCACCTATGAAGTTCGACAAATCCTCACTGTGGTCTGTTTCTTCTCAGTAATGAAGCTCGAGGAAGGAAGAACCACGTGGCAGAGGACAGTGAGGCGGAACAACAATGGCCATCCAATTTTGTGCAGTTCCACTAAAATTGAGGAAGACATGCCCGGGTATGGAGATACGCATCGCTGTTTCCAAAAATATAAAAAAGGGATATAGTGTTGTTACTTTGTTTTACAAGATTAACAACGACATCTCAATTGTCAATAAGAATTATGAAAAGTACACCAACAAACAGAAGCATCATGATTATCTTGATGGAAACTAAACCAGGATACCCGAGAAAAAAAGCATTTCTTCATTTAACCAGTGATAGTATTAGATTAGCAGCAGCAATAGGAGCATATGGACAATGACCGCACAACCACCATGTACTTTTTGTCGAAACAACATGTATACCTCCACCGAGGCATAAATCAGGACAACTTTTCGAGTGGCATTTCCTCTATAATAGTAGGTGATGTTGGACCAGCTGACGAACCCTAGCTACTATACATGGGGAGCTGGGGAGTAGTCGCATAGAAGAAAACCCGCATACAGCGACCTGGGGAGCTGGACCAGTACAAGAAGTTATACCTCAGCTGGGCGAGATGTCGCTTAGGCGGGCGGGCGGGATCTTCCCACACGACGGTAGCGAACAAGGGTGTGGAGGACCTTCGTCCGTGCCGGCGCCGGCTCCGAGAGGACGGTGCGCATCGGCTTCCTCCATCGCCGATGGCGACAACGTCAATGCTGCACCTCCTCACCTCCCGCAGCGGACGGGATTCGGCCGGATCTGTCTCCACTGATGAGGAGAGAGATAGTGTGGACACTGTCATCTTGTTTTGATATGGAGAGGGTGAGAGAACGAGACGCGAGAAACTCTATCAAACATGAGGCTATAATGGAGTAAAACAATCTCTCCATAGCAGTGGTTTTAAATAGAATACGCGCGTTTCCGGAAAAAAGAAACGAAAACTGGCGGACAATTTTTTAACATACCAAAAAAGAAAACTCGATCAAAAACACGCCCCCGCTTCCAGGTCGCGAGAGTCGTCGCGCACACACACATAGACATAGGCATGCATATCCGTGTTTACGTAAAATTCCATTTCCATCTCCATCTCCAATCATATTTGTCCAACTGACACATTATTTACGTTGTTAATTATATACGCGGAAATATTAACGTACATCATCTCTTGTTTGCGGGCGTCCGGACAGCTGCCACGGCCGCTCCTGACCAACCCGAACCCTCTTCATCACCCACGCGTGCTTCCCACCCGAAACGGTCAGTGTCGCATTCATGCCCGGCCAGAGCGGACGCGACCTCTCACTGGCGCCGGCCGATAGAGCGTCTCCCGCACCGCTTCCTGGTGCACGCGACTGCTCCGCGTTCAAAGGTCGCAATAGCCGTCCGCACACATGCATGTAAAAAGTTCTTGGGAGTCTGTGCTATAGCTAGCTGTCCTCCCCCAACTCGTCAATCTCTTCCAGTAGTACTAGTACTCCATGGCGTGATCCATCGACAAGCTGGCGGGAAAGTTACCGTATACTCGGTTTGCGGTGAGTGGCATGCCGAGCCACCGTGTGGGGTCGAGCCGTGGAGGAGGGTGAGACACGAACGCAACAGACGTGATTTAAACGTTGGTTTTGCTCGATGGCGCGATCCAACGAAACGAAACGTTGGCTTCTCTCCGTTTCCATTTTTTCTCCGGAAAAACGGAAACTTTCCACTCCATTTTCATTCCTACTCCAAGGTTGCCCCATTACAACATTCCATCAAATACAAAGGAAAACTAACACACATGCTGATGCATCTCAATGATTTACAGATCATAGCCAATATTTACTTCACAACTAAAGACAAAAGTTGTGACACTACTGGAATCAGCTACTTTGCCGTCTGCCACGGCAGACGGCAAAGGCAAGGGTGGCGGACGGCAAAGGCCTTTGCCATCTTCCGCGGACGGCAAAAGGCTCCAGCAAAGAAGGCATCGGTAAAGAGCTTCTTTGCCGTCTGGTTTTTGAAGCGGACGGCAAAGGGGCCTTTGCCATCAGCGGCTGACAGCAAAGAAAGCCGACGGCAATAAATGCGCTGTTAGTCCGTTAGGCGGCTAACGGCAGCCTTTGCCATCCGCCGCTGACGGCAAAGAGCATCTGGCCTTTGCCGTCCGCCGAATGACGTCAGCTGGACGTCACTACGGGACAAGCCTTTGCCGTCTGCTGCTGTAGGCAAATGTGGGCATTCTTTGCCGTCTGCCACTGTAGGAAAAGCCTTTGCCGTCCGCCGCTGTAGGCAAACTGACCAAATGGGTCAGCTCCCAGGGAGCACAGGTGGCCGCCGCGTGGCTTCTTTGCCAGCCGCGGCAGACGGCAAAGGAGCCTTTGCCATCAGCGGCTGACGGCAAAGGTGCCTCTTTTCTGTTTTTTTAATTCAGCAATTTTCACAGCAAATATATGACATATATATATATTTCACGGGGCTATTTAACAACAAACATATGACATATCCAGCACATAAGTTTCATCGTGCATACATATATAGTTCCATCCATTCATACATAGCAAGTTGCACATACACATTGTTCCATCCATACATATTACAATGCAAAGTTTCATCAAGATAGCAAGTTCCATCATAGCAAGCTAGAAGAATACTAGAGGAGAATGAAAGAAAAAACAAGCACTCCATCATAACAAGCTAGCTTCCGTGAAGTGAATGAAATCTGCAAAATGGCAAATAAGAATGTTAGAAAAAGGTGACTAGAAGAAGAAGTATATGCCATTTATGAGCTAACTTAGGTGAAATGGATCATTTATGAGCTAACTTAGTTGAAATGGATCGTTTATGAGCTAACCTAGGTGAAATAGATCGTTTATGAGCTAACTTAGGTATAATGCATCATTTTAGAGCTAACCTAGGTAAGATGGGTCATTTTGGAGCTAACCTAGGTGAAATGGATCGTTTTTGAGCTAAGTTAGGTGAAATGGATCGTTTATGAGCTAACCTAGGTGAAATAGATCGCTCATGAGCTAACTTAGGTAAAATGCATCATTTTAGAGCTAACCTAGGTGTGATGGGTCATTTGGAGCTAAACTAGGTAAAATGGATCGTTTGTGAGCTAACCTAGGTGAAATGGATCGTTTATGAGCTAATCTAGGTAAAATGTGTCATTTTAGAGCTAACTTGGGTAAAATGCATCATTTTGGAGCTAACCTAGGTAAGATGGGTCATTTTGGAGCTAACCTAGGTAAAATGGGTCATTTTAGAGCTAACATAGGTAAAATGGATCATTTTGGAGCTAGTCTAGGTAAAATGGGTCATTTTAGAGATAACTTGGGTAAAATGGATCATTTATGAGCTAACTAAGGTATAATGGGTCATTTTAGAGCTAACTTAGGTAAAATGGATTGTTTATGAGCTAACTAAGCTAATTATGCCATTTTTGACATAAGTAAGCTAAGTACATGTCATTATTGAGCAAACCTAGTTAACTAAGCATATTAGAGCTAACTTAGGTCATTTTGGAGGAAACAAAGCTAAGTATAGATCATTTTAGAGCTAACTTAGGTAAAATGGATGGTTTTGGAGGTCAGTAAGCTTATTGAGTCATTTTGGAGGAAAAGAAGCTAACTCTAGGTCATTGTGGTAAGCATATTGGAGGAAATAAGGCTAAGTCTAGGTCTTTATGCATTTGTTAAGCAAAACACTAGAGAAACTTACCATGATCATGGAGATGTAGGAGCGGGCTGGCTCGTGCCGGTAGCTGGGGAAGGATCGTGCGATGCTTGTCTGGAGTTACGCTGCACCAAAGATCATTTCCAATGTCTCGTTAGCATGATGACACTCAAATGTTAAGACTAGCAAGTAATGTCCATTCAAATTAAACTCACCGTGGTCCCAGGAGCAATCACTGGCATCGGCGGAGCGGTCTGACCGGTCTTCTCGCACACAGACTGCACATTTGGTTTTGACGACTCAGTCATACTAGTTAGTAATGAGACAAACACTACATGAATGTTTTGGCTAATCTGCAGAAGAAACTTACCACAAGGAGCGTGTACATGGCCCTTGCCTGCATGTCATTCCATGCCCTCTCCTCCTCCAACATCGTTGTCGTCCTCTCCTCCAACTCCCGCTGCCTCTCCGCCGCCTCCGCCAGAAGTTTCTCCGTTCTATCTCTCTCACTCTGTATAGCAGTCAGCAACACCACTCCTCGTTACCATTTGTAATCATTGATGGAAGCACAGACAATGTAATGGAGAAAGATAGCTGAGTACGTATAACTAACCTTGATGGCGAGTTGGACTGGCCGTTCACGAGGCCTTATCTCAGGAGCGGAGCTCGACTGGCGCGCCTTGATCTCCGTGAGAGTGCTAGGACAACGGATAAGTCCATCTCCAATGGCTATGGAGCCATGGGACCTCGCGCCACCAGATATCATCACCAGCTCTGGATCAATGGGACCCTGGCTCGGGTTAAAGTCCTCCCGTTTCCTCGCCTTCCCCTCATCTCTATATTTCACGAGCTTGTCGTGGGAGGAGATGTTGGTGAAGTTGTTTGCATCATCGAGGTCAGATCGACTCTAGCCTTAGTATTATCCTTTGACTTCCCATCTATGCCGAACAATGTACCAAAAAGTGCCTCGGCGATATTCTTCTCGGTGTGCATCACGTCGATGTTGTGTGGTAAAAGGAGGTCTTTGAAGTAAGGCAGATCCCATAAGCATGTCTTGTGAGTCCAGGCGTGCTTAGAATTATACCCCTTGAAGTACCCTGGACGCTCTGGATCTGGCTCGAGAGCGTTTAACTAATCCAGGGTCTGTTGGCCTGTCAACGCAGGTGGTGCAGAGTTTTTGACAACTCTACCTCTGATGAAGTTCTTCTTGTCTTTCCTGAACTTATGGCGAGGATCCAGGAACTTTCTATGCATGTCGAAGCAAGAAAACTTGTGACCGGCCTGAAGCCAACGAAACTCAAGAGCTCCCTTGCATGTGGGGCACGGGAACCTTCCATGCACACACCAGCCAATGAATAGCGCATACGCCGGCAAGTCATGCATCGAGTACATGTACCAGACACGCATTATGAAGTTCCATTTGCTATAGGCATCGTATGTCTTGAACCCATTATCCCAGGCTTCTTGCAATTCGTCCTTAAGCGGCTGCATGTACACATTCATATTTTTCCCCAGATAGTTGGGCCCTGGAATTATCAACGTCAGGAAAATGTTCTTTCTTTGCATAATCTGTCCGGGGGGAGATTGAGTGGAAAGACAAATACGGGCCAACAACTGTATTGGGCTGCCGTCAGACCAAACACACTGAACCCATCCATGCTGATGCCGACTCGAGGATGCCTCGGATCTGCCGCTTTGTTAGCATGTAATTCATCAAACTTTTTCCACGCAACACCATCCGATGTGTGTACGATCATCAGATTCCCATCTGCATCTAGTTCGGTTCTTTTGCCCGTTTTGTGCCATGTCATCTGTCTGGCCGTCTCTTCGACCATGAAAAGACGTTGAAGTCTTGGTACGATTGGCATATACCAAAGAACACTAACGGGGATTTTGGTTTGTGTCTTCTCACCCATACTGTTGTCTACCACAACATACCTGGAAGACTTGCAAATGGGACAATAGTTCAAGTCCGCATAGTCAAGCCTAAATAAGACACATCCTTTCTCACAGGCATGTATCTTCTCATAGGGCATCTTCAGTACACGGAGGATTTTGTCCGACTGGTACAGGTTTGCATGCATTACATGGCCTTTGGGTAGAAAGCGTCCAAATACTGCCATCATTGTGTCATAGCATTCTCTGCCCAAGTTGAACTGAGCCTTCAGAGCCATTACTTGTGAGATGGCATCCAACTAACAAAGCTCAGTGTGCTCGTGGAGCGGACGTTTTGAAGACTCCAACATTTCATTGAAGGCCTTTGCAGATTCCTCCATCTCCTCATCCGAATCCCGAGCATCATCGAAGTCTTGCACCATGTTTTCCATCCCAGTACCATGCTCGTCAGTGCGACGACGATCCACCTCAGCTCGGTCACGTTGGGCAGACTCACCATGATATGTCCACACCGTATAATCGGGCGTAAAACCACTCTTCTGCAGGTGTTTGCCCATTTCAGCCTCTGTCCTCTTTTCCCAATTGCCGCACCGTGAACAGGGGCACCAGGTTTTCCTCTGGCCGTTTGCAAATGTGGCTTGCACAAACCCCTTGGTTTTTGTGAACCATTCAGCTCCATTTGTTCTGACCAGTGTGATCGGTGTACATCCACGCACGATCACTCATCTTGACTTTCAGAGCTACTGGACGCACAACAAATATATATATATATATATATATATATATAATTCACCATGTATATATTCATCAATTGATCTACTCTGTCAATTTTATTACGTCCATGCAACCTACACTCTAATAGGTAATGATAGGTCCTAATCCCACCCGAGTATGTGTAGATTGGGTTCATTTTCCCATGCTATGCTCTGGATCCAACGCAAAATTTCGGCAGCACCTCCCCGCTGTTCTCCTGATACATGTCTCTGCAATAAACAGAGAGGATGTGTACCCGGAGAACAACAGGGGAGGCACTGACGAAATTTATGCGTCGGATCCGGAGCAAAGCATATGGGAAAACGAACCCAATCTACACATACTCGGGCTGTCCATGGATAGCGTTGGACAATTTGAAAGAATCACGGTTATAAATATGCAAATGCATGCATATTTATAACTATAACGCTTTCGAACGGGAGACACATATTGGTTATGCATACTGATGATTCAAGACAGATATATAGCTAGCTATCAAGTTTCATCGGCACGAACACCGGAAAAGAGCAAATAATTAAGGGGGGAGGAGGACATGTCATTTGTGCTCACCCACGAACGAAGGGGCAGAGCTCGTCAAACGCACGGGGAGATCGTCGAACACCAAACCTCGCAGCGATGAAACAACTGCACATTTAAATCTACCCGATCAACACAATTATATATGATGTTTTTCATAACAAAATCAAAAAATATATGACCTAACTCATAATTCACAAATATATGACCCCGTCGGCCTCTGGAAGGCCAAAGAGCACCTTTTCGGGAGGTGTCGGGGGTCGGGGTGTCGTGTCGGTCTCGGGGTGCCGTGTCGGGGTCGGGGTGCTGTTTCGGGGTCGGGGTGTCGTGTCGGGGTCGATCGGGGTGTCGGGGTGTGGTGTCGGGGTCGGGGTCAGGGGGTCGGGGTGTCGGGGTGTGGTGTCGGGGTCAGGGGGTCAGGGGGTCGGGGTGCTGTTTCGGGGTCGGGTGTCGTGTCGGGGTCGGGGTGTCGGTGTGTGGTGTCGGGGTCGGGGTGTCGGGGTCAGGGGGTCGGGGTGTTGGGGTGTGGTGTCGGGGTCAGGGTGTCGAGGTCAGGGGGTCAGGGGGTCGGGGTGTCGTGTCGGGGTCGGGGTGTCGGGGTCAGGGGGTCAGGGTGTTTCCTTCTATCCTTCTTCTTCTTTCCTTTCTTCTTCTTCTTCTTCTTTCCTTCTCTTCCTCTTCCCCTTCTACATATTCTTCTTTTCCTCTTCTTCTTTTTTCATCTTTTTTCTACTTCTTTTAATAATATAACTAATTATCTAAAACCTAACACTAACACTAACACTAACACTAACACATATCTAGACCTAAATCTAACACTAGCACTAAATCTAACACTAACACTAACACATATCTATACCTAAATCTAACACAAACAATTAAACAGCAAAAAAAAAGAAAAAACAGAAAGAAAAAAATAACTCACCGGTGCTCGGGGGTGGCGGTGGTGACGGGGGCGGCGGGAGGCAGGGTGGCGGTGGCGACGGGAGTGGCAGGGCTCCGGGGCGGTGGAGCTCAGGGGGAGCCGGCAGGGAGGCGGGGCCGATGGGGCCGCGGTGGCGCCGGGGTGGTGGGCAGGTGGTGGGGGCGGCGGGGCGCCGGGGCAGTGGGACGGTCGGGCGGCGACGTGGTGGGGCGCCAGGGTGCCGGGGCGGCGGGATGGTGGGGCGACGGGGCGTCGGCGGGTGGGGGCGACGGGGCAGGCTGCGGCGGGTGGCGGATGCGGTGGCGGGGCGGCGGCGGGTGCTGGGGCGGCGACGGGCGGTGGGGGCGGCGCCGGGCGGCGGGGGGCGGCGGGGGGTCGATCTGGTCGTGGAGAGAAACAGAGAGGAAAGGGGGTGGGGGGCTCGGCCATTAGTTAGGTTAGTGAAGTTAGGTCTTTGCCGTCCGCCGTTCTTTGCCGTCCGCTATTTTTCTCTCTTTGCTGTCCGCTAGCGGACGGCAAAGAGGGGGTGCCGTTAAGTTTTATCTAATCAGCTCGTAAGTGGGGCCACCTATCTCTTTGCCGTCAGCCAGCTCACGGCAAAGAATCTTTGTCGTCAGCTAGCGGACAGCAAAGAACTGGCTGATGGCAAAATCCTTCTTTGCCATCAGCCAGTTCTTTGCCGTCCGTTTTTTTGTAAGTGGACGGCAAAGACCTTCTTTGTCGTCTGCTAGCAGACGGCAAAGAACTGGCAGACGGCAAATAAGCTAATTCCAGTAGTGTGAGAGCGTGTACGAAAGAAAAACTACTGATGGGGTCACTACGACTTAAACCCTAAACCCTAAACAGGATTTAATTTCCTGGCCAGGTAGAACCTGTCGAAGGAAAGACGGCTGGCGCCCTCGGATCATACGATGCTTTTGTGCAGTTCCACTAAAATCGAGCTGAGCATCCCTGATGGCAAAGATATTGAAGAAGTGTGATTGGAATAATAGTACTGGCACTAGTTCATGAGACATAAACTCATCACAAGTAGAAGCCGGTAGAAGTAGAGAAAGATCGACATGGAGATGGAGCTACGTGGGGAACTGCGGCAGTGGAGCAAGCCGGCTCCAAAAGGAAGATGGACTACCTGGGACGTCGGGCTATAGCTAGAAGGGCGGTTGGGACGCGGCATCGGCCCATACCACGATGACCCCCGATTGGGATGCACCGACTGTGGATTTTCTCCCTCGCCGATGTCGACCGCGTCTACGCAGAACATTGTTCCCTTCCCCCAGCTGCGGGATCAGGCCGGATATGTGACCAGCGGTGTGGCCACCGTCGTTCTATGCTTGTGAAGAGAACAACCCAAGCAAGCAGGCTTGTAGCTTAGGCTCCTGCTAGTGTATATATAGTGGTTTTCTTTTTCTCTCCATATCAACCATTTTATATTGCGTACGTGTCATTGAAGAGTGAAATGATGGTTGCTTCTTCCGACTAACTTACTGTGTGATTTGACTGCTCCTTTAGTGGCCCCTACACATACTCCCCCTACGTGTATGCAATAGTCACACGTCACATGGACGCAAAAACACGCGCGATGCCCTAATGCATGCATGTCCGAGCACACGACGGAACACACACGGTCACGCTCAAGTGCTCAACCTACACGTGCATGCACACACATACTCAGCCAGGGTGAGCTAGTGACCGTATAAACACCGGAAAATGTATATATTGAGCGCAATGAGCGTATTATGAAGTCCACTGATCGTTTTTTTACAAATATACAGTGACAGACAGTGTATTTATCTCGTTTGAAATTAAGCCATATTAACCGGAGAGGAGGCAGTATGGACTAGCATTACTTTCATGTGTCTCGTCAACTTGCCGAACGAGGAGAAGCTTGCAGGACGGGAGAAGCTTGCGTGCGGTGGCTCGCAGGACAAGGAGAAACTTTTGACTAATGCAAGCTCTCCCTCTCTCAGGCGGTGGACGTGCAACAGTTAATTCGGTGTCAGATTGCCAGAAGCATACACTATACTAGTACTATTATTGTTCGACTTCCCGAAGAGGCGAACAACCAAGCGCAAAGTTTACTAGTACTAGTACTACTACTATAGTCTATAGAGGTACGTACTATACTAGTACTAGGAACCGGATGGAGGAGCGTCTGCACTCTTATTATATTTTTAAAATGTGATAAAGCAATCTTCAACACATTTGGTTCTCTTTGAGGGTTCTCGCATGTGATAATGGAAGTTGATTGCATGGAACACTCGCCACAATTCTCGCTTAATTATGGCTCATATCCTGTTACAAATAGGAGCGCTCGGTAATATTTCCTCTTTTTTTGTTATTCGGCATGTAAACAGGTCAGCAAACCTTGCGGCGCATATTTGTGCGAACCGTGCTTGCTGCACTTTGAATGTGGCCGAGAGCTGGCTTGATGAAACACCTCGCTTCCTAGTTCTTTTTTTGCGGGGTACCTCGCTTCCTAGTGACCAGTGTCTTGGCTGATCGTCCTAAGAATGCTTATCTATGAATAAAGCTCTCTCATTTACCCGCAAAAAATATTAAGCCATATTAACCGGAAAGGAGGGAGTATGGACTAGCACTACTTTTTGGTGTGTCCCATCAACTCACAGAACAAGGAGAAGCTTGCAGGACAAGGTGAAGCTCGCTTACGCCTTTTGACTAATGCAACGTACCCTCGCCCAGGCGGTGGACATGCATCAGTTCATTCCGTGTCAGATTGCCAAAGGCATACACTATAGTACCGAACATGCGGAGTACCATCATTGTTCGACTTCACAAAGAGGCGAAGAGCCAAACGCAAGGTTTAGTAGTACGAGTAGTACTACTACTAGAACCGCATGGTGGAGCCTCTGTACTCTTTTTTTTAATCTCTGATAAAGTACACATTTATTCCGGAGAAGGGCGGAAAACGGCAGCCCAACATGTAATGATGATATCAATCAACCATGCTCGAATATATCTTGGCCTCCGTGCGAGCCCGTCTGTGTGTTCTCGCTCCTCGTCTCTCTCAAGGAACGGCGGGTTGGCCATTTCGCCGTCAATTGAGATCGGTTTGGTCACACTCCGGTCCCACATGTTAGTGATATGCCAAGAGGAGGTGCGTTGACTGACTGGCCATACGCGTACTTGGTTTTGCACCTTCATACTACTCCTCCCTCCGTCACAGTTTATAGGGCGTGCTTCATTATGATGCATTTCTCTCAATGCATTTCCACCACCAGAGAGACTTTAGACGCGTTTGGTTTAATGCTCAATTAATTAGGGCGTGGTAACCGCAATCAAGTCCACAATTTTCTCTCGATGTACTATGGAGTGGAGTAAGTGCATGCATGTGTGTACCCGGGGTGGAAGCACTGCATGCATGTGTGTACGCATTATTTCCTCTAGTAATAGACGTTGTGCTATAACTACAATGCTATTTTTCAGGCCGATCGCTAGTCGCTTGGTCCCAGAGATTTTTTCTTTTTCTAAAGCGCGCTCTATAAACAGTGACGGATGGAGCAGTATGAGCGGATTCAAAGAAGAGTGTATTGATGGTTGCCTCTTTCGAGCAACTTACAGTGGAAAAGGTGGGGCTTATGATTTGACTGCTCATTACTCACTATTAATGCGGCGCAACGACCGGGCCTGAGTCTCCCATGCGGTTGTGCACTACCCCCTCGGTTGTTAAATATACTCCGGAGTATTTGTCTTTCTAGAGATTTCAACGAGTGATTACTCAAATATTTGTATTTTTAGATATTCAAATGGACTACTACATACGGATGTATATAGACATATTTTAGAGTGTAGATTTACTCATTTTGCTCCGTATGTAGTCACTTGTTGAAATCTCTAGAAAGACAAATATTTAGGAACGGAGGGAGTACACATACGAAGCAAAATGAGTGAATCTACACTCTAAAATATGCCCATTTGAAATTTGTAAGAAGACAAATATTTAGGAACGAAGGAGTATAATTTTGTGCATGGCACATGGAGCCGGATGCCGAAGATTCTTCTGGCAATGCTATCAAGCTTCCAACATTTGTTTACATAATTGACGTACTATACAAATAATTTTCCAGCAACATGAAATTGTACAATGGTGTGAGATTTTAGCTTTTGTTTCGTGTGTCTTGTCATCGATGCTCTTTTGGAAACAATAAAAAACTAACTTCCTTGCTAATGCATCTCAATTATTAGCAGATCAGAGCTAATATTTACATCACAACTGAAGACAAAGTTGTGAGAAGGTGTTAAATTAAAATTGATCCATGCTTTCATTGCCAGCAACGTCCCCCCAGCTCTGTCTAAATCAACAAGGCATGTTGGTAAAAAAAATAGTTGTCTAGAGCATGCAACATCCCGATCATTTTATGAAGTTCCACTAAAATAGAGCTGAGCGTCCCTGTTCCAAAGATATTAAGTGTGATTACGATAATAGAGGACTGCTGATGAAACAATAAACACACAAATAGAAGCCGGTCACCTTTGCAGTCTCTCTTAAGACTAACTAGTTGGAGAAGATTAGGCTCGGAGTTGGATGAGGAGGATAGAGCAAAACCAATCTTCCTTTGTGCAGTCGCACTGAAATGTAGAGACGTTGCCCGTGTGACATTTTGGTAGAACTGCACAAAACACTCTTAAGAAAAAAGTGATTTGTGCAGTTCACCAAAAGTTCGCAATAGCAACGAGGTGAAATGGATAGCCCTGTTTGCAAAAAAAAAGAGATAGAAAGGAAACAATTACTGGCCAATAACAGTTGATGACACATGCGACGACAAAAAAGAAGCATATTCCTTGTCCTAAGGGAAGATAACAACACAGTTGTGTTTGTCTAAAACGGTGTGAGGATGAGATTACAATATGGAAAGTACGCCGGATGAGCTACGTTTTGGGCAAAGAACTATGGAAGATCCACATGCAGCGACGTGGGAAGACGGGCAGTGGAGCAAGGCTGGAGGGGATACCTGGAGATCGTCGGGATGTAACTAGGTGAGCGGCGGTGGGCGAAATCTACCCATACTACGACAGCGAGCAGGTGGCGTAGGCCCTACCGCGCCGGAGCTTGGTCAGAGAGAACATCGTGTACTGCAGATCGGGACGTGCTGCCTCGGCGCTGTCGAACGGAGAAATGATGCACGTCCTCCCTTTCCGCCGGCGGACGGGATGCGGCCGGATCAGTGACCAACTGTGAGAGAGAGAGAGGCCACCGCAGCCTTGTGTGAGATACTCTGAAGAGAGACAAACCAGGCAGGCAGGCTCCATTGTATATAGTGGAGCGGACTACCTTTTTCTCCATTAAAATCGTTTTATATTCTATGTACGTGCCATTGAGCGTTATAACTTTATTTAAAAATAACGCGCCAACGCATCAAGTCGAACTTTGTTTCATGCACGCGTGGTACACGACCTCCGTAGGTAAACAACTGCTACACGCATTCAAATTAGCACGTGGGCTGCCATTTCGTACAGAAATGAGCTCCACCGTGTACCCGCGCGGGTGTGGCTGGGCACGAAGCGTGAGTACGTGCACGGTGCACCTATTCTCTTCTTGTATACATACACCACCTATGTGGGGTTGTGTGAGAGAGATACAAACGTAGAGAGATATAGTGTGTGGGTTCGTGAGAGTTTTTGGGGGGGTCAATCAAAAAATGTAACATATGCATTGTGTGTGAAATAGAGTCCTGGATATATCATATATAGAGGGGGCGATCCACGAGAAAAGAGTGGAGGTATCATCGGC
This sequence comes from Aegilops tauschii subsp. strangulata, assembly GCF_002575655.3. Lineage (NCBI taxonomy): Eukaryota > Viridiplantae > Streptophyta > Magnoliopsida > Poales > Poaceae > Aegilops > Aegilops tauschii. Next base: position 134,482,829 of record NC_053040.3, read on the forward strand.
TTGAGGTGTCCATAGAATCGAAGAGAGGGATGATGTGTGTGTGTGCGCGCGCGCGATCGATAAAGAGTGCCATCGAATTTGTGTGTGCCCACGTCAAAGATATAGAGTGGCTGGCCTACTAGAACGTGAGAGGGGACAGGTGCAGTTTGTCTCTGTGGCATGGATACCTACCTACAGCTCTCGACTATCGGTGTGTGGTGGGGGGAGGGAGGTCTAATTAACTATAGAGGTACAATGGCTAGTGTATGTGTGGAGGAGGAGAGAGGCCTACCTCATGTATTAAGGGAGATCGGTCGGCATCCATGCATATGTGTAGGAGATGAATAAGGTTGGGAGAGAGACAGAGCTAGAGTGTTGGAGGGGGTGGTAGTGGAGTTGCTTCTAACAAATGGTGGGATAGGCTTGCTAGACAACCGGAGGGCACGCCTGCAATATCAATAAGAGAGGGGATGGCTGCCTGTCTGTGCACGTGCGTGTGAGAGACGGGTCAGGAGGCATGCACGAATGATGAGGGGGGACGATATGGCTGTGGTAAGCAGACATAACTACATAGGAAGATCAATCGTCCTTTGTCAGAGAAAGGAGAGACATAACTTGTGAGGTACGTCGATCGATGGGGGGGAATAGTTAAAGTCGACCTAGGTATATGTTGGGAGATCGATCGGTATACATGCATGTGTGTGTTAGAAGCAAATGAGGCACGGGGAGAAGGATAGAGAGAGAGGGATGCATCTAGGAGGTGGTGCGAGAGTCATACTATATCGAGGGGGAAGGAGTGTGCGAGTACGAGATCGATGAAAAGAGTGGTGGGAGTGAGGCATGGACGGTGATAAGAGAAGAGGGGAAGCTTGTGTTTGTGCTAGGCACACCTGGCTAAAGAGGCATATTGATCGATGTGTGCCATAAAGAAGGAGCTGGGGGGCCTACACACACCATGGGTGAACGACCTAAAGTGAAAAGACGAATTTGCACGATGGAGCTAGACAATGTTGAGGGAGGGTGAGAGGGATGCGGGCGTGTGCATGCACGAGAGAAAGTTAGCACTAGCTACAAAGATAAGAGGATTGTGTGGGTGTAAAAGACGAATAGAGATCATACTTCATTATAAAGAGTGAATTCGGATATTTGAAGAATTTATCATAGTATTTTAAACCGACGCATGTGTGAATATATATAACGGTGATACACATGGTGTGGTTATGAACATGTTATACTACATATAATATATTTTATCTCTACTCTTATAAAAACAGAGTTGTTGATGATGGTGTGCCTGCCATCCTGCAATATAGGCCGTCCGATTTATATCTGACGGATAGGAAGGAAACTATGGCAATTTTGAAAAAATATACCGACACCCCTCTCCATATTTGCAAATTAGGCCTCCCCTTGATCATGTTGATGTTCTATGGAACACATGGGCATCTTGCTAGTACTGCGTATAATATATAGAACATTGATCATAATTTGGGCTAATGTGTGGCTTTTGCAGCTCAGGTCTAAATACTTGTCATAATGTAGGGGGCGGGGCACTATACTATGTGTGATAAACACGGTGTACGTATGGAACATGGTTTAGATTATGAATATATAGTTAGTACATCAAATGTACTATTATTTGGAATCAACATCAAGTGTATTCAAAAAATAGAATTCGAGTTCATGTAGTACACATAGTTCATATCTATCTCTATAGTAATCATGTGGTGTGTTATTAAGGTAATACACGAATGATGGTTGAAGTTGTCAACAATCATGATTTTACATTCTTATTAAAATAGAGAAATGAATTCAAATTCAGTTCGAATTGCAGCAGTAGTATAGACATTTGGAATGCACTAAAATGTTGGTATGAGTAGGTTACATGCATTATACAGCAAGCGAAAAGATTTAATTGGACATAACATGGATTCATACTCCCTCCTTCCATCTATATAGGGTGTAATGCATTTTTTAAGACCGCCTTTGACTATTGACAAGATTAATAGTACATGACATGCACAATGTGAAAATTATATCATTGAAAGAACCATTCACAGACGAATTTAACGGTGTGCTTTGTGTAAGTTGCATGTCATATATTATTGCTCTAATATTTGGTCAAAGTTAGCATCAAAAAACGCATTAGGCCCTATATAGATGGAAGGAGGGAGTAGCTTTGAATAGCATTTTTATAGTAAAACGGGGCAAGACTCTCTCTTTGTGTGGTGTGAATAGTTTTATTTTTTTGTTTTCTTTTTGGTTGAGGGAAGTGTGAATTGATTTGGTACGTACAAGTACAATATTACACGTTAGGCTTGTCCCTAAAATTCAACCCGCGCCTTGTTATATCCCAAAAATTCAGATATCGTGCTCCCAAAATTGGCGCCTTGACAACCCGTGCCTTGCTATCCCGAAATTACAACGCGCGCGAAAACTCCCTCTAGCTGCCAAATCCCGACACGCGAAGTCCCCCTTCTAACCCTGATCCGAAAGGGCCACTAGTTTAAATCGGTGGGGGTACTTTTGTAACACACCCTACATTTGGGACAAGCGCATCCCTAAGTCATGGTTCACCACCTCCCATCGCCTCCTTTTTGCCATTCGAAATCCCAGGCCACCATAACCTCTCCGCTCCAGCCGTGAAACCCCACCCTCCTCCGTCCGCAAGCTCACCGCTGCCCAGCCGGAGCCTCTTCCCCAACGACATCATCCACCGCAACAGCTCGACGTCCCTTGTCCACCTCCCCGGATGAGGATCCGTCGTCCATCTCGTCGTCCTGCCGGTTCAGCCGCCCCGTCCTCCACCTCCAAGGAGTTGCTCCGACGATCGCCTCGTCTATCGCGGCTGCTCCATCCCCACAGCGCCGCCTTAACCTGCTCCACCGGAACCGCAGCATCCTCACCGACTCCTCGGACGAAGCCGAGGCCTACTCGGCGCCACCAAAGAGGTTGTACACTCATCGCATCGCACCTTCTCCTTAACTCGACCTCCCAGCGCCGACGGTGCTCCATCCCGCACCCTCATGGAGCGGCTACCTTGAAGCCGGCGCCGCGGGCGACATCTCCACGGCGGCTCTCCCCCAGTGTGAGGCCCCTTCGGCGGCAGCGTCCATACCAGCCGGATCTGCTGCTGCTCCGGCTCTCGCTCGGTCACGCTGCTGCTGCTGCTGCTCCGGCTCTCGCTCGATCGCTCGCTCGCCCAGCTGCTGCTGCTTCGTCTCTCGCTCACTCGCTCACGCTGCTGCTTCTCTCCCCCTCGCTCGTGCTGCTGCTCTGCTCCGATTTAGCTACACTTCAGTTGACTGAATCGACTTTTGGGTCAGTCAATTTTTAGGGGGTGGGGGGAGCTCGCCGGAGTTAAGGAAGAACCACCCGTAGCGGGGACGGGGGCTCGCCAGAGAGGTACCCCACTATCTATCTTAGGGTTCAGGTTGGGGGCGGGGGGTCTAGAGGGCTGGCCGGGGCGGCGGTGGACCGGCGGTGGGGAGTTGTTTCGGGGCGGCGAGGCGGCGCTGGGGCCGGCGGTTCGGCCGGTGGTGGCTGGCAGCTCAGGGAGCTGCAGGTTGAGGATGAACTGCAGGCCCTTCCTGAACTACATGTCAAGTGCCTCTCTGCTACCATTGTGTTCAGTTTCGACCGTAACATTCAGATTCCATAGTAAATTTTAGTTTCGACAGTTAAGTTCAGAGTCAACAGTTTTTACCTCATCTGTTGTAGTCAGGTGGTTTTTGGTGATGTAAATTTTACATCTATTTTACATCATCTATTGGAGATGCTATTAGAATCCCACTTGAGATTGACGATGTCTGTCTTGTGCTGCTTCAGCCTTGACATCTTACGGCTCACAGGAGCTGCTCCAACGACAGAACGATCCATCACAACAGAGCAGTGCCCTGGACGCCATCTACAGATTCCTCAGATCTTCCTCCACACCTTCGATAGCCACCTGTGCCTCAACTGCTTCAGTGACCAACCCAATGATGCTGAGGTCGACACGGCTACGGCAAAGAGGTTGTACACTTGTTGCATCACTTATTACTATACATTCATGTCGATCCATTAGGGCTATTTTGGTTCAACGGAAAAACATAGCAATAGGGAATTTTCCAATGGCACTCTACTATTCAATCATTCATGCATTTTGCTGAAAGGAATGAAGCAAAACATCCACCTGGACCTACTTTTCAAAATCCTATGCATGAAAACAAGACCAAGTGCATTAGTGGCAGAATAACATTCTAATTGTACACGCTTTCATATGGTTTCACTTTATTTTGGCCATGTTTCTTTGCATTCCTCTGCTCTTCCAATTCCTGTAAACCAAACACCCAAGTTGACAAAAATCCTGTGTTTACAAATGCTCTGTTTACCATGTGCATTCCTATCCTATTCTGAAGTTTTTCCTATCCCTGCGTTTTTAGAATCATGCAAGCCAAATGAGCCCTTATAGAATTACTTCAGTTACAGGTAGGTGTCGAAGGGAACTTTGTGTGGTTTGTCCTACTCCTGCCGCGACATCGTCCACCTCACCTGAGCTGCTCCATCGACAGAAACATCCACCAAACCAGACATCACGACTCCTGACCGTCTTTCGCCGCCTCAGATCTCCTTCCCTACCGCCGGCACCCACCGCAACGGCATCACCATAATCGACTTAGCAGATGGACCTGAGGAGTACACGGGTCCACAAGAGAGGTCGCACTCTTTTGTTTCTGCTTATGTTATGCATTGCTTAAAATTACCTGCTACTTTATCGTCTTGTTCACCTCTTGGACTCCAAGTCAGATCCAAATTAATGTTCAAACTTGAGTTCTAAATTAGTTGTGGGGCACATATCGAGGAAGCAATGAATAGTATCTCTGTCTAATATCTGGTTCACCTAGGGTATGCCTATGTTGTTCATCTTGGGTGGGAAACAAATAGTAAATCAATCATCGTCTGTCTTTTTATTAAATTAAAGCAATCATCAGCCTGCTATCATTATTTTTGGATCCATCCACTGGTTGTTACCATCACTCTAAATTTCTGCATGGTCTCCTTACATAATCTCACCATATTTTTTTGTATGCATGTCGGATATTGTACACAGTCATGTTGAACATGTAGAGAAAAAGAGAAGAGTTTTGCGCGGCAATATAATGTCATGCAGACATCGCTCCATGGTGGGTTCAATGGCAAACCCTCCCCACCCCTCTCCAGATTGTAATCCAGAGGAAGATATCTGTTCTGAGGCGGATTCAGATGCCGCTGACCACTCCTATTTACCCCCCAAGGTGTTTGCTCTACCTTGGCATGATGATTTTAGTCATATCATACATATGTTTCCTTGCAGTGCCTACTTTTGACATCATATATGTCATCTGCTTAGTTTAGACATGTTCTGTCGCCACTTGTTTAGTTTCTATATCATATATGGGAATTATGCAGTCTCATGTCTTTTAGCCAGCCATAATATATGTGAAATGTGCAATGCCATCCTGTTTAACCAGGCATCATATATTTGAATGATATCTTGCCCATCCTTTTCTTCATTACATTTCCATTTGTCAACAATGTTTGTACATTAAACTACTCTTCCTGTGAATCAGCCATTTGGGTGGGAGATTGAATAATCTGGAGTGAAAACAAGGCCTTCAGAGCAGACAGTGCTACCTATCGAAGCATATCTCTTGTTGGGTCCTGATAGCTCCTCAGAGATGGATTCAGAGACAGATGACCGGTCGTATTCCCCCACCGAGGTGTATGCTCTAACTTGGCACGGTTATACTGCTCATATCATGCATATGGTGTCTTGCATTGCATAGCTTAGACATCATATACACAATATTCAACACCTTGTTCTTAGTTCAGACATCATATCGAATGCCCTCTGTTTAGCATATAAATCATATATGTGAATTAAATGATGCGATCCTAATTACTTAGATAACATGTAGGTGAATTATGTCATGCGATCCTGTTTAGTTATTCATCATATCTTTCAATTATGTTATGCTATGCTATCCAGTTTAGATAGACATCATATATATGAAATTATGTCATGCTATCCGTTTTAGTTAAACAATATACATGTCATCTATTTCATGTCTTCTTTTTTCCACACTATCTATTGCATCTGTCTCTCATACAATGTCTGTACATTCAACTATGTTTCCTGTTTATCAGCCATTTGAATTGGAGCGGGTGATGCCAGTATCTAGCGGACTAAAAACACGGTCTTCAAATAAAACAATGCTACCTCTTGGTGGAGATAGCACCCCGGTTGTACATGCACGAGAACCAGCCCTACCACACATAACCCAAACTCTCGCAGATTGTACCCCTACTGCGATGGACTGGACAGAGAACCAGCTTCACCCAATCTAACCCCAACCCGAGCAGATAGTAACCTAGTTCCTGTTGACACAGCACCATCTCCACCATAGAGCTCCCAAACAAGAGCAGTTAGTAAGGCAGCTCCAGTGCCCAAAGGGCCAGTACTACCACGGCGAACCCCAACTCCACCAGTTAGTACGCCTATTCCTGTGGAGGAAGCACAACCAGCTAGCCGTAGTTTAGCATCTATCGCATTTGATGTTGTTAAATCATATGTGCATATCTTCCCATCTTGGAAATATTATACTGAAGATGAAGGAAAATGCCAGTTGCAGGTGTTTGTCCAGGAGTTATGTGTAAGTAATGTTATTCATGGCAATTACTTTGCTTTGTCCCATACATCCTACCTCCATGATGGTTATAATACAGCAAATTTTCCCATTTTCTCTATAGAGAAGGACCGATTTGGAAACTCTGGATGAGGTAACCTGTGCTAATACCTCTACTATCTTCAAGAATGCTTGGTGGCAGTATCGGAATTACCTGAAGAAAACGTACTTCACCGGCAAAGAAACTCATCAAATTCCCTTACGTTCTCCTGAGACACATTTACTGGACGATGGCTGGGAACGCCTTGTTCTGTACTGGTCCCGAACCAAGAATGTGGTAAGGTCTATGAGCTCATTTTCTATTTTTAAGTACTATATTCTCGCGTCTTACTGTACTCTGTTCATGTAGAACAAGTGCCTAAACCTAAAGAACAAATGTTCTAATTTAAGATTCCATTGCTATCATACTTCAAAAAAGCGCTAGGCGTTAATTGTGCGTTTTGCCACCGCCTTGCACTTTACTGACCAAAGCGCATGCTTATGCACAGTTATGCATAGATTAAGTGTAGTTATGCGCAATGCGTTTTGCCAACGCCTAGAGCCTAGGCGCGCTTAAGCGCTTGCTTAGGCGTGCCTTTTTTAACTATGATTGCTATCGTGCATACTGCTTTGCTCTTGTATCACTGTATTTACTCATACAAACTTATTTTTAAATTGAAGGATCCAATCGAAACTCCAATGGCACAGCAGGTATGTTCACGCATGTTTCTTTAACAGGCTTGCTCTTATCAGTAGCTCTGTTGATTTCAATTTCAATTGTGTATACAGTTGACTTCTCATATCATGCACATTACTAGCATCACAACGGAGCCAATAGTGTTGTTGTACATGTAGACCCGTGGTACCCATCTGAAATCTTGTTGTGCCATGTAGTTTCCCACGCTTTGTATTCTTTCACTACTGCTTTGTCTTGAACTGATATGATTTGAACCGTGTCTCTATTTTGATTTGGCAAGACAATGCAGTGACCATAGGACATAGATATATGTTTGTTTGATGCTTTTATTATGTACTAGTACTTGGCAATAGAAGACTTGGTAGTTTAATCCTGTCCACCTTACTAATGAACTGGTTCACCGAAATGAGTTTCATATACTAGTACATGCTAAACCTATTATGTGTCTTCTTGTTTCTTCTTTTAGAATGCTGGCAGAATATTGGGGAAGAGTGCCTTATTAAGCCATGGTAAAGGAAGTAATGCAGATAAGGTTCAGGATAGTGACACATCCTTGTTGGTCTCCAACAAAGCTGATAAAACGGCTAAGGAAGACTATCTCGAAGACAGTGAGACAACCCCAAAGTCCTGTCTTGGTTTAGTGTTCGAGTTACTGGCCACTACCGCTTGCACAAGCTATTCAAACTCACTGTCTGAATCAGTTCGGTTTCTTGAGTCTCAACTACAAGCTGAAAGACATCGATCAGTTGTGTTGCGACAAGAAGCGGAAGGAATGCGGAAGTCCCTGGAGCATTCAGATGCATACTTTTTGGTGCAACAACAAGCGTTGGCGGATTTTAGCGCCAAACAGGACAAAGCTAATAAGCTTGCTAAGCTTATTGCCAGCAAGGTGGATACCCAGGATAACGTTTCTTGAGCTCTTCTGAAGTTGTTTCAGTTATGCTCTTGTTTTGCTGCCGCGTTTATTTGCACTGGTGGCCAATTTTGACGGCCAGTGTATGTAATATGCTGCTTTGTTCCCTATATTTGCACTGGCGGCGAACTTTGATGCCCAGTGGATGTAATATGTGTAATAGCGGTAATAGGCTAGCGTTAATTGCTTGCTTATTTATTTCCTTATTGTCTTGTTATTAGTTGTTTGCTTGTAGTCACTGCAGTTCTTTTTTTGTGTTTTTCTAGTGGCCACAATAACCTATTTTCGGAAACTAGGCCAAAATAATCATGGCAACACACGGACTGTTGTAACCATGGGCCTCCAGCGGGCCGTATGATCCATGGGCCTTCTACGGTCCGTAGGATCCATGGGCCTTTGATGTCTACTACGCAACCTTCTTCTTGTAGACATTGTTGGGCCTCCAAGTGCAGAGGTTTGTAGGAGAGTAACAAATTTCCCTCAAGTGGATGACCTAAGGTTTATCAATCCGTGGGAGGCGTAGGATGAAGATGGTCTCTCTCAAACAACCCTGCAACCAAATAACAAAGAGTCTCTTGTGTCCCCAACACACCCAATACAATGGTAAATTGTATAGGTGCACTAGTTCGGCGAAGAGATGGTGATACAAGTGCAATATGGAAGGTAGATATAGGTTTTTGTAATCTGAAATTATAAAAACAGCAAGGTAACTAATGATAAAAGTGAGCGTAAACGGTATTGCAATGCTAGGAAACAAGGTCTGGGGTTCATACTTTCACTAGTGCAAGTTCTCTCAACAATAATAACATAATTGGATCATATAACTATCCCTCAACATGCAACAAAGAGTCACTCCAAAGTCACTAATAGCGGAGAACAAACGAAGAGATTATGGTAGGGTATGAAACCACCTCAAAGTTATTCTTTCCGATCAATCCATTGGGCTATTCCTATAAGTCACAAACATCCCTAGAGTTCGTAGTAAAATAACACCTTAAGACACACATCAACCAAAACCCTAATGTCACCTAGATACTCCAATGTCACCTCAAGTATCCGTGGGTATGATTATACGATATGCATCACACAATCTCAGATTCATCTATTCAACCAATACATAGAACCTCAAACAGTGCCCCAAAGTTTCTACCCGAGAGTCAAGACGAAAACGTGTGCCAACCCCTATGCATAGGTTCATGGGCGGAACCCGCAAGTTGATCACCAAAACATACATCAAGTGGATCACGTGACATCCCATTGTCACCATAGATAAGCACGGCAAGACATACATCAAGTGTTCTCAAATCCTTAAAGACTCAATCCGATAAGATTACTTCAAAGGGAAAACTCAATCCATTACAAGAGAGTAGTGGGGGAGAAACATCGTAAGATCCAACTATAATAGCAAAGCTCGCGATACATCAAGATCGTGCCAAATCAAGAACACGAGAGAGAGAGAGAGAGAGAGAGATCAAACACATAGCTACTGGTACATACCCTCAGCCCTGAGGGTGAACTACTCCCTCATCGTCATGGAGATCGCCGGGATGATGAAGATGGCCACCGGTGAGGGATCCCCCCCCCCTCCGGCAGGTGCCGGAACAGGGTCCCGATTGGTTTTTGGTGGCTACAGAGGCTTGCGGCGGCGGAACTCCTGATCTGTTCTGTTCTCTGGAGGTTTCAGTATTTATAGGATTTTTTGGCATAGGTCTCACGTCAGAGGGGTCTCCGGGTTGTCCATGAGGTAGGGGCCCACGCCTAGGGGGGTGGGCGCGCCCCCCACCCTCGTGGGCAGCTCGGGACTCTCCTGGCCCAACTCTTTTACTCCGGGGGCTTCTTTTGGTCCAGAAAAAATCATCAAATTTTGGCACGTCAATTGGACTCTGTTTGGTATTCCTTTTCTATAAAACTCAAAAACAAGGAAAAAACAGAAACTGGCTATGGGCTCTAGGTTAATAGGTTAGTCCCAAAAATCATATAAAATAGCATATAAATGCATATAAAACATCCTAGAAGGATAATATAATAGCATGAATACTTCATAAATTATAGATACGTTGGAGACGTATCAACATCCCCAAGCTTAATTCCTGCTCGTCCTTGAGTAGGTAAATTATAAAAGAAATAATTTATGAAGTGTGAATGCTAGCAGGTGCACAAGTTTGATCAATGATAATTTCAATCACCTTTTCTAGCATCATTATATGTCATAACAGTAGCTCAACTCATAAAACTTTTCATGATCAAGTAACAAGCTATTCACATGTTAAAGTATAGATCATAAACTTTCTTGAAAACTAACAAACCGTGTTATTAGTCATCAAACAATTACAATTCATCTTATTTTCAGGAAGAGTCTATGTCAGAGCTTTGATTCAACAAACTTCACATACTCAACTATCATTTAGTCTTCCATGATTGCTACCACTCAAAGCATATTTTTAGAACAAATAGTATTCATCGAACACAGAGAAAGATAGGGGCTTAATGTTTCGCCTCCGAACCTTTTACCTCAAGGGTAATGTCAACAATAATAATTCATGCTCGGATATGTTTGAATGGCCATATATGCTTAGATCTTTCCATCACATGATGCTTACCAACTAAAGAGTAGGTTGGAATGAGAAGGAATACTACTGACTCTTGCATAAAAGTAAAAGATAGGCCCTTCGCAGAGGGAAGCAGGGATTTGCAGAGGTGCCAGAGCTCGAAGCTAAAACAGAGATGAAAATAATTTTGAGAGGTATGCTTTCATTGTCAACATAACGACCAAGAGTTCCCAATATCTTCCATACTACATACAATATAGGCGGTTCCCACGCAGAAAGGTAAAGTTTTTACTCCCCCTCCACCAAAATTCACACTCCACGGCTTGTCTGAAACAACGGGTGTTGTCCAACTATCAACATTCCTGGGGGAGTTTGTTTAAATTATTTGCGATTTTGTTTTTGATCTTTTGATCATAGGACTGGGCATCCCAGTTACCAGCCATTTTCTCGTGAATGATGAGCGGAGTCCACTCATCGTGAGAATAACCCACCTAGCATGGAAGATACTGATAGCCCCTAGTCGCTACATGAGCGATTCGGGCATACAAAACATATTATTATTTGAAGGTTTAGAGTTTGGCACATGCAAATTTACTTGGAACGGCAGGTAAATACCGCATATAGGTAGATATGGTGGACACTCATGGAAGAAACTTGGTTCAAGGAATTTGGATGCACAAGCAGTATTCCCGCTTAGTACAGATATTTTTGCTAGCAAAGGATTCTAAATAGCAAGCACCACATGTTAGAGGATCCATAACAATATAACTTCTATACAAATATACCCAAGCATAACTCATTATGTTGTCTTCCTTGTCCAACTTCAAATAATTTGATCAAGTTTGAAAATAATTAATGGGGATCACAATCATAGAAGATGCCCAAGATAGTATATTTATATGTGAAATCTCTCTCCCTTCAATATTCTTTCATGAATTGTTCAAGTGACCAATACAATGTTTGCTAACCTTCAATAAATTTACCACCTCTACTTCTTATATGTGAAGGCATTACTCCCCATGGGAAAGGCATCTGAAACATATATAATTTCAGATTTATGACATTCAAATCATTCAACCATTTACTCATAGGATATAAGTGAAGCACACGAGTAAATGACAAACTACTCCAAAAAGATATAAGTGAAGATCAATGAGTAGTTAAATAATTATGTAGCTATGTGAAGACTCTCTCTCATTAAAGAATTTCAGATCTTGGTATTTTATTGAAAGAGCAAGCAAAACAAAAGAAAATAAAATGACACTCCAAGCAAAACACATATCATGTGGTGAATAAAAATATATCTCCAAGTAAAGTTACCGACGAACGAAGACGAAGGAGGGGATGCCATACGGGGCATCCCCAAGCTTAGGCTCTTGGTTGTCCTTGAATATTACCTTGGGGTGCCTTGGGCATCCCCAAGCTTAGGCTCTTGCCACTCCTTATTCCATAGTCCATCGAATCTTTACCCAAAACTTGAAAACTTCACAACACAAAACTTAACAGAAAACTCGTAAGCTCCGTTAGTATAAGAAAATAAATCACCACTTAGGTACTGTTGTGAACTCATTATAAATTCATATTGGTGTAATATCTACTGTATTCCAACTTCTCTATGGTTCATACCCTCCGATACTACTCATAGATTCATCAAAATAAGCAAACAACACATAGAAAACAGAATCTGTCAAAAACAGAACAGTCTGTAGTAATCTGCATCAAACGCAAACTTCTGGAACTCAGAAAAATCTACCAAAATAGTACGACCTAGATAATTTTTTATTGATTTACTTCAATTGGAATCAGTATTTTATCACGTTCTTGTGATTTTTAACAATTGTTTTCGTGAGCAGAAAGTTTCTGACTTTTTCAGCAAGATCAAATAACTATCATCCAAGAAGATCCTATAGGTCTTACTTGGCACAAACACTAATTAAAACCACATCTAACCAGAGGCTAGATGATTTATTTATTACTAAACAGGAATGAAAAGCAAGGAACAAAAATAAAATTGGGTTTCCTCCCAACAAGCGCTAACGTTTAACGCCCCTAGCTAGGCATGATGATTTCAATGATGCTCACATAAAAGATAAGAATCGAAACATAAAGAGAGCATCATGAAGAATATGACTAGCACATTTAAGTCTAACCCACTTCCTATGCATAGGGATTTTGCGAGCAAACAACTTATGTGAACAAGAATCAACTTGCATAGGAAGGTAAAACAAGCATAACTTCAAGATTTTCAACACATAGAGAGGAAACTTGATATTATTGCAACTCCTACAAGCATATATTCCTCCCTCATAATAATTTTCAGTAGCATCATGAACGAATTCAACAATATAACAGCACATAAAGCATTCTTTTCATGATCTACTTGCATAGAAATTTTACTACTCTCCACATAAGCAAAATTCTTCTCATTCGGAATAGTGGGAGCAAACTCAACAAAATAACTATCATGTGAAGCATAATCCAATTGAAAACTATAATCATGATGACAAGTTTCATGGTTATATGTATTCTTTATAGCATACGTGTCATCACAATAATCATCATAAATAGGAGGCATGCTTTCATCATAACAAATTTGCTCATCAAAACTTGGGGGACAAAAAATATCATCTTCATCAAACATAGCATCCCCAAGCTTGTGGCTTTGCATATCATTAGCATCATGGGTATTCAAAGAATTCATACTAACAACATTTCAATCATGCTCATCATTCAAAGATTTAGTGCCAAACATTTTAATGCATTCTTCCTCTAGCAATTGAGCACAATTATCGGAATCCTTATTTTCACGGAAGACATTAAAAAGATGAAGCATATGAGGCACCCTCAATTCCATTTTTTTAGTTTTCTTTTATAGACTAAACTAGTGATAAAACAAGAAACAAAAAGATTCGATTGCAAGATCTAAAGATATACCTTCAAGCACTCACCTCCCCGGCAACGGCGCCAGAAAACTGCTTGATGTCTACTACGCAACCTTCTTCTTGTAGACGTTGTTGGGCCTCCAAGTGCAGAGGTTTGTAGGACAGTAGAAAATTTCCCTCAAGTGGATGACCTAAGGTTTATCAATCCGCGTGAGGCGTAGGATGAAGATGGTCTCTCTCAAACAACCCTGCAACCAAATAACAAAGAGTCTCTTGTGTCCCCAACACACCCAATACAATGGTAAATTGTATAGGTGCACTAGTTTGGCGAAGAGATGGTGATACAAGTGCAATATGGATGGTAGATATAGGTTTTTGTAATCTGAAATTATAAAAACAGCAAGGTAACTAATGATAAAAGTGAGCGTAAACGGTATTGCAATGCTAGGAAACAAGGCCTGGGGTTCATACTTTCACTAGTGCAAGTTCTCTCAACAATAATAACATAATTGGATCATATAACTATCCCTCAACATGCAACAAAGAGTCACTCCAAAGTCACTAATAGCAGAGAACAAACGAAGAGATTATGGTAGGGTACGAAACCACCTCAAAGTTATTCTTTCCGATCAATCCATTGGGCTATTCCTATAAGTGTCACAAACAGCCCTAGAGTTCGTAGTCAAATAACACCTTAAGACACACATCAACCAAAAACCTAATGTCACCTAGATACTCCAATGTCACCTCAAGTATCCGTGGGTATGATTATACGATATGCATCACACAATCTCAGATTCATCTATTCAACCAACACATAGAACCTCAAAGAGTGCCCCAAAGTTTCTACCGGAGAGTCAGGACGAAAACGTGTGCCAACCCCAATGCATAGGTTCATGGGCGGAACCCGCAAGTTGATCACCAAAACATACATCAAGTGGATCACGTGATATCCCATTGTCACCACAGATAAGCATGGCAAGACATACATCAAGTTTTCTCAAATCCTTAAAGACTCAATCCGATAAGATTACATCAAAGGGAAAACTCAATCCATTACAAGAGAGTAGAGGGGGAGAAACATCATAAGATCCAACTATAATAGCAAAACTCGTGATACATCAAGATCGTGCCAAATCAAGAACACGAGAGAGAGAGAGATCAAACACATAGCTACTGGTACATACCCTCAGCCCCGAGGGTGAACTACTCCCTCCTCGTCATGGAGATCGCCGGGATGATGAAGATGGCCACCGGTGAGGGATCCCCCCTCCAGCAGGGTGCCGGAACAGGGTCCCGATTGGTTTTTGGTGGCTACAGAGGCTTGCGGCGGCGGAACTCCCGATCTATTCTATTCTCTGGAGGTTTCAGTATTTATAGGATTTTTTGGCGTAGGTATCACGTCAGGGGGGTCTCCGGGTTGTCCATGAGGTAGGGGCCCACGCCCAGGGGGGTGGGCACGCCCCCCACCCTCGTGGGCAGCCCAGGACTCTCCTGGCCCAACTCTTTTACTCCGGGGGCTTCTTTTGGTCCAGAAAAAATCATCAAAAATTGGCACGTCAATTGGACTCTGTTTGGTATTCCTTTTCTATAAAACTCAAAAACAAGGAAAAAACAGAAACTGGCACTGGGCTCTAGGTTAATAGGTTAGTCCCAAAAATCATATAAAATAGCATAAAATGCATATAAAACATCCTAGAAGGATAATATAATAGCATGAATACTTCATAAATTATAGATACGTTGGAGACGTATCAGCCTTCTACGGGCCGTACGATCCATGGGCCTTCTATGGGGCATATCATCATTTCGCCAATCACGGGCCATACTATTCATGGACAATAACGGGCCGTTAATAGGCTATATTTGATAACTATGAAAACAGCCCAACGGGTTTTTTTTTTTGACATGAAAACGGCCCAACGTATTAACGGGCCGACTGTAACCACGGGCTGAATTTGGCTCACAAGCAGAAAATGACAGTAACAGGCCGTAAGTAACCGAATGCTGGAAATGAGCCCAAGAATAAATGGGACCTGAGACGGCTGAAAGATAACATGGGCTGGAAATGGCCCAACGGAATAATGGGTCGTTAATGGGTATGAAGTGATACACTGTATACGGACCAGTTTCACCATGTGTCGTTAATGGGTATAAAGTGATACACTGTTCATTACGGGCCAGTTTTACCACGGGCCGTTAATGGGCCGAGAGTTACTAAGGGCCTCATATGGGCCGAAAGACGTCATGGGACATACATGGGCCGGAAGTTAAAACGGGCTGGAATTATATTGGACGGCCCAGATGACGCTACTGGGCCTAATTCGGATAGGCCGTAAACGGGCCCTCGGTTAGTGGGCTATAAATGGGCTATATGCGAACATGCCGTCCTTTTCACAGGAATGGGCCTCTGTTGGGCCGTGCCACGTGTGGACGTATCATAGGCGCTTTGGGTCCAATGAGTGGATAACATCTGTCCGAACGGTGAGCCGACACGTGTTTCCTCCAGCCAATGATGATTTTACACGTGGAAAATCCCCATTGGTCGGGGCTGTTAAGGGGTTACCGGATCCAAAACTGGACCCGATAGCTTAACGGTGTTCCATTACGGTGGATTCCACGTGTCGGTCAGCCTTGACGAAAGCACTTCTGTGACGCACGATTTATCGTCATGGAAATGGACACTTCCCTGATGATAATTTTGGTAATGTCATGGAACACTTCTATGACAGCACATGTATGACTATTGATGTCTACTATGCAACCTTCTTCTTGTAGACGTTGTTGGGCCTCCAAGTGCAGAGGTTTGTAGGACAGTAGCAAATTTCCCTCAAGTGGATGACCTAAGGTTTATCAATCCGTGAGAGGCGTAGGTTGAAGATGGTCTCTCTCAAACAACCCTGCAACCAAATAACAAAGAGTCTCTTTTGTCCCCAACACACCCAATACAATGGTAAATTGTATAGGTGCACTAGTTCGGCAAAGAGATGGTGATACAAGCGCAATATGGATGATAGATACGGGTATTTGTAATCTGAAAATATAAAACAGCAAGGTAACAAGTAATAAAAGTGAGCGTGAACGGTATTGCAATGCTAGGAAACAAGGCCTAGGGTTCATACTTTCACTAGTGCAAGTTATCTCAACAATAATAACATAATTGGATCATATAACTATCCCTCAACATGCAACAAAGAGTTACTCCAAAGTCACTAATAGCGGAGAACAAACGAAGAGATTATGGTAGGGTACGAAACCACCTCAAAGTTATCCTTTCTGATCGATCTATTCAAGAGTCCGTAGTAAAATAACACGAAGCTATTCTTTCCGTTCAATCTATCATAGAGTTCGTACTAGAATAACACCTTAAGATACAAATCAACCAAAACCCTAATGTCACCTAGATACTCCAATGTCACCTCAAGTATCCGTGGGTATGATTATACGATATGCATCACACAATCTCAGATTCATCTATTCAACCAACACAAAGTACTTCAAAGAGTGCCCCAAAGTTTCTACCGGAGAGTCAAGACGAAAACGTGTGCCAACCCCTATGCATAAGTTCACGAGGGTACGGAACCCGCAAGTTCATCACCAAGACACACATCAAGGAGATCACGTGAATATCCCATTGTCACCACAGATAAGCACATGCAAGACATACATCAAGTGTTCTCAAATCCTTAAAGACTCAATCCGATAAGATAACTTCAAAGGGAAAACTCAATCCATTACAATAGAGTAGAGGGGGAGAAACATCATAAGATCCAACTATAATAGCAAAGCTCGCGATACATCAAGATCGTACCACCTCAAGAACACGAGAGAGAGATCAAACACATAGCTACTGGTACATACCCTCAGCCCCGAGGGTGAACTACTCCCTCCTCATCATGGAGAGCGCCGGGATGATGAAGATGGCCACCGGTGAGGGATTCCCCCTCCGGCAGGGTGCCGGAACAGGGTCCCGATTGGTTTTTGGTGGCTACAGAGGCTTGCGGCGGCGGAACTCCCGATCTATTATGCTCCCCGATGTTTTTAGGGTATATGGATATATATATAGGCGAAAGAAGTCGGTCAGGGGAGCCACGAGGGGCCCACGAGGGTGGTGGCGCGCCCAGGTGGGTAGGGCACGCCTCCCTGCCTCGTGGCCACCTTGAAGCTTCCCTGACGTCTACTCCAAGTCTCCTGGATTGCTTCCGTTCCAAAAATAACTCTCCCGAAGGTTTCATTCCGTTTGGACTCCGTTTGATATTCCTTTTCTTCGAAACACTGAAATAGGCAAGAAAATATCAATTTGGGCTGGGCCTCCGGTTAATACGTTAGTCCCAAAAATAATATAAAGTGTATAAATAAGCCCATTAAACATCCAAAACAGAATATATAATAGCATGGAACAATAGAAAATTATAGATACGTTGGAGACGTATCAGCATCCCCAAGCTTAATTCCTGCTCGTCCTCGAGTAGGTAAATGATAAAAACAGAATTTTTGATGTGGAATGCTACCTAACATATTTATCAATGTAATCTTCTTTATTGTCGCATGAATATTCAGATCCATAAGATTCAAGACAAAAGTTTAATATTGACATGAAAACAATAATACTTCAAGCATACTAACAAAACAATCATGTCTTCTCAAAATAACATGGCCAAAGCAAGCTATCCCTACAAAATCATATAGTCTGGCTATGCTCTATCTTCATCACACAAAATATTTAAATCATGCACAACCCCGATGACAAGCCAAGCAATTGTTTCATACTTTTGATGTTCGCAAACTTTTTCAATCTTCACGCAATACATGAGCGTGAGCCATGGACATAGCACTATAGGTGGAATAGAATGGTGGTTGTGGAGAAGACAAAAAAGGAGAAGATAGTCTCACATCAACTAGGCGTATCAACGGGCTATGGAGATGCCCATCAATAGATATCAATGTGAGTGAGTAGGGATTGCCATGCAACGGATGCACTAGAGCTATAAGTGTATGGAAGCTCAACAAAAGAAACTAAGTGGGTGTGCATCCAACTCGCTTGCTCACGAAGACCTAGGGCATTTTGAGGAAGCCCATCATTGGAATATACAAGCCAAGTTCTATAATGTAAAATTCCCACTAGTATATGAAAGTGACAACATAGGAGACTCTCTATCATGAAGATCATGGTGCTACTTTGAAGCACAAGTGTGGTAAAAGGATAGTAGCATTGTCCCTTCTCTCTTTTTCTCCCATTTTTTATTTTTTTATTTGGGCCTTTTCTCTTTTTTTATGGCCTTTTTTTATTTTTTTTATTTTTTTCGTCCGGAGTCTCATCCCGACTTGTGGGGGAATCATAGTCTCCATCATCCTTTCCTCACATGGGACAATGCTCTAATAATGATGATCATCACACTTTTATTTACTTACAACTCAAGGATTACAACTCAATACTTAGAACAAGATATGACTCTATATGAATGCCTCCGGCGGTGTACCGGGATGTGCAATGACTCATGAGTGACATGTATGGAAGAATTATGAACGGTGGCTTTGCCACAAATATGATGTCAACTACATGATCATGCAAAGCAATATGACAATGATGGAGTGTGTCATAATAAACGGAACGGTGGTAAGTTGCATGGCAATATATCTCGGAATGGCTATGGAAATGCCATAATAGGTAGGTATGGTGGCTGTTTTTAGGAAGGTATATGGTGGGTGTATGATACCGGCGAAAGGTGCGCGGTATTAGAGAGGCTAGCAATGGTGGAAGGGTGAGAGTGCGTATAATCCATGGACTCAACATTAGTCATAAAGAACTCACATACTTATTGCAAAAATCTATTAGTTATCGAAACAAAGTACTACGCGCATGCTCCTAGGGGGATAGATTGGTCGGAAAAGACCATCGCTCGTCCCCGACCGCCACTCATAAGGAAGACAATAAAAAAATAAATCATGCTCCGACTTCATCACATAACGGTTCACCATACGTGCATGCTACGGGAATCACAAACTTTAACACAAGTATCTCTCAAATTCACAACTACTCAACTAGCATGACTCTAATATCACCATCTTCATATCTCAAAACAATCATAAGGAATCAAACATCTCATAGTATTTAATGCACTTTATATGAAAGTTTTTATTATATCCCTCTTGGATGCCCATCATATTAGGACTAAATTTATAACCAAAGCAAATTACCATGCTGTTCTAAAGACTCTCAAAATAATATAAGTGAAGCATGAGAGTTCATATATTTCTTCAGAATAAATCTATCGTCGTGCTCTAAAATATAAGTGAAGCACTAGAGCAAATGACAAACTACTCCGAAAGATATAAGTGAAGATCAGTGAGTAGTCGAATAATCATGCAACTATGTGAAGACTCTCTAACATTTAAGAATTTCAGATCTTGGTATTTTATTCAAACAGCAAGCAAAACAAAAGAAAATAAAATGATGCTCCAAGCAAAACACATATCATGTGGTGAATAAATATATAGCTCCAAGTAAAGTTACCGATGAACGAAGACGAAAGAGGGGATGCCTTCCAGGGCATCCCCAAGCTTAGGCTCTTGGTCATCCTTGAATATTACCTTGGGGTGCCTTGGGCATCCCCAAGCTAAGGCTCTTGCCACTCCTTATTCCATAGTCCATCGAATCTTTACCCAAAACTTGAAAACTTCACAACACAAAACTCAATAGAAAACTCGTAAGCTCCGTTAGTATAAGAAAATAAATCACCACTTAGGTACTGTTGTGAACTCATTCTAAATTCATATTGATGTAATATCTACTGTATTCCAACTTCTCTATGGTTCATACCCTCCGATACTACTCATAGATTCATCAAAATAAGCAAACAACACAATGAAAACAGAATCTGTCAAAAACAGAACAGTCTGTAGTAATCTATATCACTCGAATACTTCTGTAACTCCGAAAATTCTGAAATAAATTGGTGGACCTGAGGAATTTGTCATTAATCATCTTCAAAAATAATCAACTAAATAGCACTCTCCAGTAAAAAGTTGTAGCTAATCTCGTGAGTGCTGAAGTTTCTGTTTTTTACAGCATGATCATAAAGACTTCACCCAAGTCTTCCCAAAGGTTCTACTTGGCAAAAACACTAATTAAAACATAAAGCCACATCTAACCAGAGGCTAGATGAATTATTTATTACTAAACAGGAACAAAAAGCAAGGAAAAAATTAAGATTGGGTTGCCTCCCAACAAGCGCTAAAGTTTAACGCCCCTAGCTAGGCATGATGATTTCAATGATGCTCACATAAAAGATAAGAATTGAAACATAAAGAGAGCATCATGAAGAATATAACTAGAACATTTAAGTCTAACCCACTTCCTATGCATAGGGATTTTGTGAGCAAACAACTTATGGGAACAATAATCAACTAGCATAGGAAGGCAAAACAAGCATAACTTTAAAACTTTAAGCACATAGAGAGGAAACTTGATATTATTGCAACTCCTACAAGCATATGTTCCTCCCTCATAATAATTTTCAGTAGCATCATGAATGAATTCAAAAATATAACTATCACATAAAGCATTCTTTTCATGATATATAAGCATAGAAAATTTATTACTCTCCACATAAGCAAAATTCTTCTCATTCGGAATAGTAGGAGTATCATAAGAAACCCGAATACTATAAATTGTTTCCACATTGAAAGAATAATGTTCAGAAAAAGGGTACTCATAATCATGACAAGTTTTATAAATATAATCATCACTAATTTTTATAGCATAAGTATCATCACAATAATCATCATAAGCAGCAACTTTGTTCTCATCATAATCAATTGAAACCTCTTCTGAAATAGTGGATTCATAACTAAATAAAGTCATGACCTCTCCAAATCCACTTTCATAAATATTATAAGATTCAACACCCTCCAAAATAGTGGGGTCATTACTTCCTAAAGTTGACACTCTTTCAAACCCACTTTCATCAATATAACCATCATAAATAGGAGGCATGCTATCATCATAATAAATTTGCTCATCAAAACTTGGGAGGCTAAAATATCATCTTCATTAAAAATAGCATCCCCAAGCTTGGGACAAACATTAATTGCAGCAAATATATTTTCAAACATGTCATTCTCATCAAACATAGCATCCCCAAGCTTGGGCCTTTTCATATCATAAGCATAATCACTCTCATCATTAACAGTATGGATAGCACCAATAGTATAGCAATTATAATCATCACAATGAGTAATAGGAGCAACATCATTTGGGAGGGATACCTTTCTACCTTTGCTCCTCCGTCTTTTCTTTTTCTTCTTCACATCATGTGTGGGTTTAACCCCCTTTTTTGAGCTCCTTATTAATAAGATTGGTTGGATAGAAGGCTCCTCCTCGTTACCTGATTCATCATAAGAAATAATAGGAGGATATTGGGAAGCCTCTTCCCTTTCATTAGTATTCTCTTCATCCTCTATTTCTTTTCTTTTCTTTATGTAATTGGCAATATAAGGATTTTCAATGCAATTCACCGCACAATACATAAAAATTTCTTCTAGATCAATATCGAGGAATTTCTCAAGGTTGTATTCTGGAATATGCTTAGTTGTATGTTTCATTTCTTCATAACCAAAAGCAAACTAAGTTCATTGTGATGTGCAAGGGAAATCAAATCATCACAATTTTTGGACACAATACGATCATGAAACAATTTGCATTGGAGATTTAAATGACCATGTTCATTGCAAAGTTCACAAGTATGGTGGAGAAATTTTAATTTTTCAGCACAAACATCTAGCCTCTCTTGCAACCATTTAGTTTCCAAATACTTATGCCTCTTGCAAAATCTATTTTCCCTAATTGGTGTGTACTTGCAAACTCTATGCACTCCACAAAAGTTGACATGCTTATAAGAGACATTTTCATCATGACTAGTGCAATCATCATTAGTACTATGGATATTCAAGGAGTTCATACTAACAACATTGCAATCATGCTCATCATTCAAAGATTTAGTGCCAAACATTTTAATGCATTCTTCTTCTAACACTTTGGCACAATTTTCCTTTCCATCATACTCACGAAAGATATTAAAAAGATGAAGCGTATGAGGCAAACTCAATTCCATTTTTTTGTAGTTTTCATTTATAGACTAAACTAGTGATAAAACAAGAAACTAAAAGATTCGATTGCAAGATCTAAAGATATAACTTCAAGCACTCACCTCCCCGGCAACGGCGCCAGAAAAGAGTTTGATGTCTACTACGCAACCTTCTTCTTGTAAACGTTGTTGGGCCTCCAAGTGCAGAGGTTTGTAGGACAGTAGCAAATTTCCCTCAAGTGGATGACCTAAGGTTTATCAATCCATGAGAGTCGTAGGTTGAAAATGGTCTCTCTCAAACAACCCTGCAACCAAATAACAAAGAGTCTCTTGTGTCCCCAACACACCCAATACAATGGTAAATTGTATAGGTGCACTAGTTCGGCGAAGAGATGGTGATACAAGTGCAATATGGATGATAGTTATGGGTATTTGTAATCTGAAAATATAAAAACAGCAAGGTAACAAGTAATAAAAGTGAGCGTGAACGGTATTGCAATGCTAGGAAACAAGGCCTATGGTTCATACTTTCACTAGTGCAAGTTCTCTCAACAATAATAACATAAATGGATCATATAACTATCCCTCAACATGCAACAAAGGGTCACTCCAAAGTCACTAATAGCGGAGAACAAACGAAGAGATTATGGTAGGGTACGAAACCACCTCAAAGTTATCCTTTCTGATCGATCTATTCAAGAGTCCGTAGTAAAATAACACGAAGCTATTCTTTCCGTTCGATCTATCATAGAGTTCGTACTAGAATAACACCTTAAGATACAAATCAACCAAAACCCTATTGTCACCTTGATACTCCAATGTCACCTCAAGTATCCGTGGGTATGATTATACGATATGCATCACACCATCTTAGATTCATCTATTCAACCAACACAAAGCACTTCAAAGAGTGCCCCAAAGTTTATACCGGAGATTCAAGACGAAAACATGTGCCAACCCCTATGCATAAGTTCACGAGGTTACGAAACCCGCAAGTTGATCACCAAGACATACATCAAGGAGATCACGTGAATATCCCATTGTCACCACAGATAAGCACATGCAAGACATACATCAAGTATTCTCAAATCCTTAAAGACTCAATCCGATAAGATAACTTCAAAGGGAAAGCTCAATCCATTACAAGAGAGTAGAGGGGGAGAAACATCATAAGATCCAACTATAATAGCACAGCTCGCGATACATCAAGATCGTACCACCTCAAGAACACGAGAGAGAGAGAGATCAAACACATAGCTACTGGTACATACCCTCAGCCCCGAGGGCGAACTACTCCCTCCTCATCACGGAGAGCGCCGGGATGATGAAGATGGCCACCGGTGAGGTATTCCCCTTCCGGCAGGGTGCCGGAACAGGGTCCGATTGGTTTTTGGTGGCTATAGAGGCTTGCGGCGGCGGAACTCCCAATCTATTGTGCTCCCTGATGTTTTTAAGGGTATATGGATATATATAGGCGAAAGAAGTCGGTCAGGGGAGCCATGAGGGGCCCACGAGGGTGGGGGCGTGCTCAGGGGGTTAGGGCGCACCTCCCTGCCTCGTGGCCACCTCAAAGCTTCCCTGACGTCTACTCCAAGTCTCCTGGATTGCTTCCGTTCCAAAAATAACTCTCCAGAAGGTTTCATTCCGTTTGGACTCCGTTTGATATTCCTTTTCTTGGAAACACTGAAATAGGCAAGAAAACAGCAATTTGGGCTGGGCCTCCGGTTAATAGGTTAGTCCCAAAAATAATATAAAACTGTATAAATAAGCCCATTAAACATCCAAAACAGAATATATAATAGCATGGAACAATCAAAAATTATAGATACGTTGGAGATGAATCAACTATCTTGATTCTGTCATAAATTTGTCATGGATGTACATGCATGATAGAAAACGTGACCTACTGTGACAAACACGTATCATCACGGAAGTGTATTTTTTTGTATTGTATATACCAGAAGATGGGCACCGGAGGTGGGCCGAGGAGGCCACAACCCACCAGGGCGCGCCTGGGGGGGGCTGGCGCGCCCAGGTGGGTTATGCCCACCTGGTGGCCCCCCTCTGGTGTTTATTGGATCCAATATTTCTTAAATAATCCATAAAAAATCTCCGTGAATTTTCAGCTCATTTGGAGTTGTGCAGAATAGGTGGCCTGACGTAGCTTTTTTAGGTCCAGATTTCCAGCTGCTGAAATTCTCCCTCTTGGTGTGTACCTTGCAAATTATGAGAGAAAAGGCATTAGAATTACTCCAAAAAGCATTATGATGGATAAAAACATTATAAATAACAGTAAGAAAACATGATGCAAAATGGACGTATCAACTCCCCCAAGCTTAGACCTCGCTTGTCCTCAAGCGAAAACCGAAATCAAAAAACATGTCCACATGCTTTGAGAAAGAGGTGTCAATAAAAACAAAATGCGGACATAGAAGCATCATGTTGATTATTATAATAGCAACAAGTTTAAACATAATACTTTTATCATAGAACTTTTATCATACACTTCCCATGAATAAGTAACAGTTCATCACATAATTGAAGTATAAAGCAAAAACTCTATTAGAAACCAACAAACTATGTTCTCAGTCAACTTTGCAACTACAATTCATCATCTTTTCAGGAAGGGTCACGTGTCAGAGCCTTTAGGCAAGTCCACATACTCAACCATCATATAGTCTTCTATGATTGCGAACACCCACTGAGTACACATGAGCAAAACGTTTCAACCGGACACATAGAAAGATAGGGGCTTATAGTTTCGCCTCCCAACATACTCACCTCAAGGGCGATGTCAACAATAATAACTCGTGCTATCTATATTCAACTGGACATATGTGCCTAGATCTTTCCTCACCACATGATGCTTGCCAAAAGAGAAAATAAAAAGGAATAGAAGGAAAACTTTGACTCTTTGCAAAAAAGTAAATACATAAAAGTAAAAGATAGGCCCTTCGCAGAGGGAAGCAGAGGTTTTCATGCGCTTATTTGTTTGTATGCTCAATCTCTTAGTGCAAAAGAACATCATGTTACATTGCCCCTTAAGATGACAACCTTTATTATGCAGTCTATCGCTTTTATTCTTTGTCATCCAAGTTCGTGCAACACTCAATTTTCTCTTACACTAAACAATCTCACACATTTAGAAGCAATTTTTATTGCCTTTTTGTGCCGATGACAACTTACTTGAGGGATCTTGCTCAATCCCTAAGTAGGTATGGTGGACACTTGAAAAAGATTTGGGTTTAAGGGTTTTTGGATGCACGAGTAGTATCTCTACTTAGTGCGGAATTTTTGGCTAGCAAATATAGGGGGCAAGCACCACATGTTAAAGGATCCATGACAATATGACTTCTATGTGAATATAAACAAACATAAACCATTACGTTGTCTTCCTTGTCCAACGTCAACAATTTGGCATATAATATTTTGATGAGGGCTCACAATCACAAAATATTTCTAGGATGGTATATTTATATGTGAATCTTCCCTTCCCTTATTAATTCTTGCATGAGTTGCATCATTGACTAATGTTATGTTTGTTAATCTCTAATGAAATTTTCTTACTTATACTTTTCCTTATGTGGTGCTATCACCTACCATAGGATTAGTATATGATCTTATTGATTTATTTCCTTTCTTTTATTTGCTTCCTTTCTCTTTTTTCTTTTCTTTATTTGCAACATGGAAGTAAAGGAAGTAAAAACTCAAACTAAACTTTATTATATAACTTGCACACGATTACAATGATAGATCACTAAGCAAACTCTCAAAGAAGAAAAGGATCGAACTAAACATCATTTTATCTAAAGCAAAAAGATCGAACTAAGGTAAGTAAAAGCAGAAAGGTAGTGGGATGATACGATACCGGGGCACCTCCCCCAAGCTTGGCGGAAGCCAAGGGGAGTGCCCATACCCGATACTTAGTTCTCCTTTGGTGGTGAAGAAGATGGTGGTGGTGATGAAGAAAGTAATGGAGGAGGTGAGAAGATAGGGGATTTGCCCTTTGCCTCCTTCAACTTCTGACTGAGAGTAAAATTCTCCATCATCAACTCACAATTATCTATCTCAAGTTTTATTATCTTCTTGCATAACGCCTCCATGCTTTCGTTTTTGAACCGACGAGGGATCGATTCATTTTCATCTTCTTCAGAAGTCCAACTATAGTGCTTCTCATCCCCATAGGACTTTGGGTTTGCGATGAGATCAGCAACATAGCTCTCTCCCTCAGAGTCTTGGGATGACATATTTTCAGATCTGCACAAAAAACAGCAAGAAAAGAGAACAAAGGATTTTACCGCGATACGGTGGTTAACAGGTTCGAGAATTGTATATAGATTTTTATCCTGGAGGACAAGTATACAGGAGAAAAACGGAGTACGGGAGGTGTCCCAGGTGGGCACAACCCACCTGGGTGCATCAGGCATGCCTGGTGCGCCCTGGTGTCTTGTGCCCACCAGGGGACGCTTCCTGGAAGTTTCTTTATTTCCAAAATTCTAAAATATTCCAAAACTGACAAAAAATATTTTTGCGGATTTTTCGGAGTCCGTTTACTTACCGTATCATGTACCTCCTTATTTTGACGATTCTGGAGTGTTCCGGAAGGACTCTTTTATGCGCTCTTCCGGTGTCAAAGTTTGGATAATATTGCTTTCAACATTAATAGGCGTACCTGAGATATAATGCTTTATTCGTTGCCCATTGACAACCTTCGGGTTAGTACCTTCGGAAGTATTTATTTTGATGGCTCCAGACCGGTAAACCTCCTTGATGACATATGGGCCTTCCCATTTTGAGAGGAGTTTCCCTGAAAAAAATCTGAAATGAGAGTTGCACAAAAGAACATATTCTCCGACTTTAAACTCATGCTTTTGGATTCTTTTGTCATGCCATATTTTAACCTTTTCTTTGAATAATTTTGCATTTTCATAAGCTTGGGTTCTCCATTCATCTAACGAGCTTATATCAAATAACCTCTTTTCACCAGCAAGTTTGAAATCATAGTTGAGTTCTTTAACTGCCCAATATGATTTATGTTCTAACTCAAGAGGCAAATGAAATGATTTTCCATAAACCATTTTATAAGGAGACATACCCATAGGATTTTTATATGCTGTTCTATAAGCCCAAAGTGCATCATCCAATTTCTTAGACCAATTCTTCCTAGAGCTATTAACAGTATTTTGCAAAATCAATTTTATTTCTCTGTTACTAAGTTCAACTTGACCACTAGACTGAGGATGATAGGGTGATGCAATTCTATGGTTAACATCATACTTAGCAAGCATCTTACGGAAAGCACCATGAATAAAGTGTGAACCACCATTAGCCATTAAATATCTAGGGACTCCAAACCTTAGGAAAATAACTTCCTTAAGCATTTTAATAGAGGTGTTGTGATCGGCACTACTGGTTGGAATAGCTTCTAACCATTTAGTAACATAATCAACAGCAACCAAAATATGTGTATACCCATTAGAGGAAGGAAAAGGTCCCATGTAATCAAATCCCCAAACATCAAATGGTTCAACAGCAAGTGAATAATTCATAGGCATTTCTTGACGCTTACCGATATTACCTATTCTTTGGCATTCATCACAAGATGAGACATACTTACGAGCATCCTTGATGAGAGTAGGCCAATAAAATCCAGACTGCAGTACCTTGTGAGCAGTTCTATCTCCAGCATGATGCCCTCCATAAGGTTCAGAGTGACATTTCCGTGGGATTGTCCCTGTTCATGCTCAGGTACACAAAGTCTAATAATACCATCTACTCCTTCTTTATACAGATGTGGGTCATCCCAAAAGTAATGTCTTAAATCATAGAAGAATTTTTTTCTTTTGTTGGTAAGTAAAGCTAGGTGGTAAATATTTAGCAACAATGTAATTAGCATAGTCATCATACCAAGGAGTACTATTAGCAACATTTATTGCAGCCAACTGCTCATCACGAAAACTATCATCAATAGGTAGTGGGTCATCAAGCACATTTTCAAGCCTAGACAAGTTATCAGCTACGGGGTTCTCAGCTCCTTTTCTATCAATAATATGCAAATCAAATTCTTGTAACAAGAGAACCCAACGAATAAGTCTAGGTTTAGCATCTTTCTTTTCCATAAGATATTTAATAGCAGCATGGTCTGTGTGAACAGTTACTTTATAATCAAGAATATAAGGTCTAAACTTATCACAAGCAAACACCACTGCTAAGAATTCTTTTTCAGTTGTAGCATAATTTCTTTGAGCATTGTCTAGAGTTTTACTAGCATAATGAATAACATTCAATTTCTTATCAACTCTTTGTCCTAGAACAGCACCAACAGCATAATCACTAGCATCACACATAATTTCAAAAGGCAAGTTCCAATCAGGTGGTTGAACAATAGGTGCAGAGATTAAAGATTTCTTGAGTGTTTCAGAGGCTTCAAGACAATCATCATCAAAAACAAAAGGAATATCCTTTTGCAAAAGATTAGTAAGAGGCCTAGAAATTTTAGATAAGTCTTTGATAAATCTCCTATAGAAACCAGCATGACCTAGGAAACTACGGATACCTTTGATGCCCTTAGGACATGGCATTTTCTCAATTGCATCAACCTTAGCTTGGTCCACTTCAATACCTCTTTCAGAAATTTTATGACCCAAGACAATGCCTTCATTAACCATAAAGTGGCACTTCTCCCAATTCAAGACAATATTTGTTTGTTCACACCTCTGCAAAACTCACTCAAGATTGCTTAAACAATCATCAAAAGACTTCCCATAAACAGAAAAGTCATCCATGAAAACCTCAACAATATTTTCACAAAAGTCAGAGAATATAGCCATCATACATCTTTGAAAGGTAGCAGGTGCATTACATAAACCAAAAGGCATACGTCTATAAGCGTAGGTTCCAAAAGGACAAGTAAAAGTGGTCTTTTCTTGATCAGGTTGAGATACAAGTATTTGTGAAAAGCCAGAATATCCATCAAGGAAGCAAAAGTGTGTGTGCTTAGATAATCTTTCAAGGATTTGATCAATGAAAGGCAAAGGGTAATGATCTTTTCTAGTAGCGTTATTTAATTTTCTGAAATCAATTACCATTCTATAGCCTGTAACAATTCTTTGTGGAATAAGTTCATTCTTATGATTAGGAACAACAGTTATACCTCCTTTCTTAGGGACACAATGAACAGGACTTACCCATCTACTATCAGCTATAGGATAGATTATACCTGCTTCCAGAAGTTTTAATATTTCCATTCTTACCACCTCTTTCATCTTCGGATTTAACTGACATTGGTGATCAACAACGGGTTTAGCATCAGGTTCCATATTAATTTTTTTTGTGCTGACATAGAGTGGGACTAATGCCCTTTAAATCATCATGAGTATATCCAATAGCATCTCGGTGCTTCCTTAGAACTTTCAATAATCTTTCTTCTTCATGTTCTGAAAGGTTAGCACTGATAATAACATGATATATCTTCTTTTCATCAAGATAAGCATATTTCAAAGTGTTTGGCAATTGTTTTAATTCAAACACAGGATCACCTTTAGGTGGAGGAGGACCTCTAAGAGTTTCAATAGGAAAATTGTGTTTAAGCAGAGGACGTTGTTCAAAGAAAATTTTATCTATTTCATTTCTTTCATGCATATAAAAATCATTTTCATGCTCTAGCAAGTATTGTTCTAAAGGATCAGTAGGTGGCACAGCAATAGAAGCAAGACCAATTAATTCATCCTTACTAGGCAATTCTTTTTCATGATGATTTCTACTAAACTTGGAAAAATTAAACTCATGAGACTCATCACCAAAGCTAACACCAACATTTTGTTTCTTGCAATCTATGTTATCATTAATTGTGTTCAAGAAAGGTCTACCAAAGATAATGGGACAAAAGTTATCTTGTGGGGAACCAAGAACAAGAAAATCAGTGGGGTATTTTATTTTCCCACACAAGACTTCAACATCTCTAATAATCCCACAAGGTGATATGGTGTCTCTATTAGCAAGTTTAATAGTAACATCTATGTCTTCTATCTCTGCAGGTGCTATGTCTTTCTTAATTTCTTGATATAAAGTGTAAGGGATGGCACTCACACTAGCACCCATGTCACATAAACCATGATAACAGTGATCTCCTATTTTAACTGAAATGACAGGCATGCCAACAACTGGTCTATGTTTATCCCTTTTATCAGGTTTAGCAATTCTAGCAGCTTCTTCACAGAAGTAAATAACATGCCTATCTATATCTTCTTCCAAGAGATCTTTAACCATAGCAACATTAGGTTCTACTCTAATTTGTTCATCTGGTTTAGGTGTTCTAACATAGCTTTTGTTAACCACAGTTGAAAGCTTAGCATGTTCCTTTATCCTAACAGGAAAAGGTGTTTCTCAATATAAGCAGTAGGAACAACTGGATCAACATTATAGAGTATAGTTTCTTCTTTAACTGGTACCGGTTTTTTAATTTCTTCTTTAATAGGTGGGTGATATTTAAACCACTTCTCTTTAGGGAGTTCAATATGAGTAGCAAAAGATTCACAAAAGGAGGCTACTATCTCAGAGTCAAGTCCATATTTAGTGCTAAACTTTTGAAAAGCATAGGTATCCATAAAAGATTTAACACAATCATACTTAAGCTTTATACCTGACTCTTTACCTTCCTCGAGTTCCCAATCTTCAGAGTTGCGTTCAATTCTTTCCAAAAGATCCCACCGGAATTCAGTAGTTTTCTTCATAAAAGAACCAGCACAAGAAGTATCTAGCATGGTTTGATCATTACGAGAAAGCCGAGCATAAAAGTTCTGAATAATAATTTCTCTTGAGAGCTCATGATTGGGGCATGAATATAACATTGACTTAAGCCTCCCCCAAGCTAGAGCGATACTTTCTCCTTCACGAGGCCAAAAATTATATATATAATTCCGCTCACGATGAACTAGATGCATAGGATAATTTTTTTGGTGGAACTCCAATTTTAAGCGATTCCAATTCCATGATCCAATATCATCGCATAGCTTATACCATGCCAATGCTATTCCCTTCAAAGATAAAGGGAAAACCTTTTTCATCACCTCACACTGGTATAACGACGTGCTAAACAAATAGTTTTTAACCCCTTTCCGCGACGGCATTTGGAACCGTCGCCAAGTGAGTGTGGGCGATAGGGGGTCCTTCCCACACAACCCAGAAATCTTCGAGGATAGGCCCTCCTGGGACCTAGGTTGGGGCCGTGTGTGATCGGGCGAGGCTAGGGGTGGGCACTTTAACCAAAGACCGAATTACCGAACCGTAAAAACCGAGACCGAAGCCGAATGAACCGAAACCGGAAAATTTGGTACTAAATTCGGTCAGTAACTCTGTAAAACTGAAATTACATCGGCTGATTTGGTTTTAACCATCGAATACCCGAAGTATCGAAGTAACCGAGAAAAAATAGTAACAGGCCAACTCCATGCATTAGGCCCATATCCCACTCTCGTACATGCGTCCATGCCCTTCAGCTTCAACGTGCCCTGCCACTAAAAACGGGCTACCCTCACCGCACCTTATCCACATCTAAGATGCCGCAAGATCTGAGCCGCCAGCCGGCCGATGCTCCGCCGCTCCTATTGATCTCGCTGGCTGGCGCCGGGCTGCCAGCGCCGCAACATCTCTTCCATCCTCCTCATACTTCTCTCCAACAGTGACCGCACCTCCCAAGTCCCAACTCAAATTCCACAAGCGCTCCTACAGGCTAACTGAACCTGTCTGCCGAGCTGGTCCTACAGGCTACAGCTGCATCTCCTCTCCTGTTCCTTGTCATACATGTATTTTTTGATTATTTTTTTGGTTCATTCCATTGACGACCACTGCTTGTGTTCTTCCCTATGGTGTTTGACTTTTTCTTTGGTCTCTTCGGTCTGAAAGCGACGACCGGACCGAAGTATCGGTCCACCGAATTCTCGGTTAGCAGAATTTTACAAGACCGATCGGTCATCAATTTTGCAAAACCAAATTTTTTATTAAACCGAAGAACCAAACCGATCGGTTCGGGTTAACCGAATGCCCAGGCCTAGGCGAGGCATCGAAATCCAATCATTTCCGTAGGTATGTACATCCCACACGGTAATCCAAAAAAAACATTTCCGTAGGCATGTACATCCCACACGGTGAATCCCAGAAAATCATTTCCGTAGGTATGTATATCCCACACGGTGAATCCCAGAAAATCATTTCCATACGTATGTACATCCCACACGGTGAATCCTAGAAAAACATTTCCGTAGGTATGTATATCACACACATTTCTTTGCGTGGAAACGTTTGTGCAAGGTGGCCTGACGCAAACAGTTCGCTGCCGGAAGCCATGTGTGATTGTTAGTTGATCGAACACGCCTACTTTCTAGCAACCGTGCGGGTTGTTTGAGTTCATCGCCCACGATGCTGTCTGAGTAACCGTCTGCAATAGAAAACCCCAATAAGTAGGGTAATTAGCCTATCATTGATAATCCATGTACTAATCAAACTGATATTTCCTATGAAACCTGCCAGATATTTCATATCCGTATAAAAGCAACCAGGATTTCATAATCGAATTACATCAGATAGCTTCGGCACTCAGTTACGCCATTACACAACAGCACCAAGTTTCACATGTAGCATCAAAAACC
Organism: Aegilops tauschii subsp. strangulata; assembly: GCF_002575655.3. NCBI lineage: Eukaryota > Viridiplantae > Streptophyta > Magnoliopsida > Poales > Poaceae > Aegilops > Aegilops tauschii. The sequence goes on from NC_053040.3 coordinate 134,516,267, forward strand.
TTTGGAAAGTAGCATCATACACGGTAAATAGACAGATGAATCTCATCTGGGAAACTGCAGAAGCGGAAGGCAAATATTGAGCCTTCAGTGATGTTAAATGTCCTTGCAACTTTAGGCCAGTGGCTATGGATAATTGCCCGCCCAACCTTCGTCCTCTTCAGCAAGACTTCAATATTGTATCGTGGGTGTTGAATGAATACCTTCCTCGCCTCTTGACCATGCAGGTGGTTTGAGAGGTAATCATCGGTGAACTGCTTTGAAAAGTACTGAAAACAAAGCAATGCATAAATCGCTGTTGTAAATTTAGAAATGGCGCAAGGGGTAAAAACAAGGTAAAAGAGTTGGTACCATCCTATAGTTGACTAATGTCTTCTTCATTGTGCAAACAAAGATCTTGCTGTTATTCGTCGCAAGTTTCTTCATCCTAACAATCTTTCTGAGTTTCCTGACTTGACTGATATTCATGGACATCTCATTTCCCCATATGCAAAATGGGTCGAACAGTGGGTCTAAGCCTCTGACAGCAGCACCTACATGTGCAAGACAAAATTGTAAGAAACCTAAATATTAGAATGATTCCTACAACTGCACAATAATGTGCTATTAGCCAAATGACCGTGCTTGAACAAACCTCGATGCTAAACCGCAGTGTCTCCCATTGTTTCCCTGCAACACACATAAGGAAGATCTTGATCAGGTTAACTGAGAGTTGCCATACTATCAGTAGAATATGTATTGAGTACAGCCAAATTTGATTGGTGTCACATGCATAACAATACAAAATTGTACCCACAGCAAATGAAAATCAAATTGCTGAACTGAACTAAACAGTTAAATGGATAGCAGACCAAATGAACCAAAATAGTTAACTGAGCATGACATTGCAGAATAGAAACATGTACTAGAAGATAAGACAGTTAACAAAACAAAGAATGCTTGAGAACAGTACTATGAAATGTAGCAATTGTTGGACCAAAGTGTTAACTGAACATTACATTTTAGAGGACCAAACTGTTAACTGAACATCAGATTGCATATTAACATTACAGAGGACAAATTAGTAGAAGGCACTGGCGGTGGCCTCGAGAAAACATCACGAACTGTATTTTAAAGTAGACAACCGCGTGGCGGTGTCGCCGGTAGCCTCGAAGATGAAGGTGCTCCTCCAAGATCTGGCGGTCGACACGCATGGCAGCCATAGCGACCTCGTTTGCGTGTGCGGCCGCATGCTACTGAGCTCCATGTTATACTGCTTGCAAAATGGCTGTGGACGGCGCTTAATTGGAGGAGGGGGCAGTGATTTCGATGGAAGGTGTCGCTCTGTCGGTCGGGGCATGCGGGACGGGAAAGTAGGAGGATGGTGTGGGTGGGGTGTGGATTACCTGACCATATCGACGAGGCCGCGCAGCAAGAAGAAGGGTCGGCGGCGAGGAGGTCGCGCAGCAAGAAGAAGGGTCGCCGGCGAGGAGGCAGCGCTGCAAGAAGAAGGGTCGCCGGTGAGGAGGCGGCGCTGCAAGAAGAAGGGTAGCCGGCGAGGAGGTGGCGCTGCAAGAAGAAGGGTCGCCGGTGAGGAGGCTAAGCTGCCAGTAAGCAGCAGTGAAGGTTTGAACTTGGAAAGCAAGGAGGAACAGTGGAAATGTGGCTTTTGGTAGGAGGGAGGGGGCGGGGAGATAGATATTTCTGCGGTGGCAAAAAAATTCGCTCGATGCCGCGAGAAACTGGCGCGCAAGTGTGGTTCAAGCGGGGGTGGTGAACTGTAGACGACGAAGCTTCCTGCGTAAGCCAGACAATACGGTGCGCCAAGATATTTTATATCGCATCCCACACGATTCTTTCTAGTAAACTGTTTGTGGTATACCTGATTTTTTCATTATGTTTTGAAAGACAAAATGGTGTTACGGAGGGAGAGGATGATGTTTGAATTGCTAGAACATTTACGTACAATGAACATGCAACTAGTACATGAGTGTTGTGTTTAAATTTGGAATTATTCCGGGTTTGTTTGGCATTTTTATGCATTAATTGAGTTTCTGGGCATTTAATGTGCATAATTCAAATTTGAACTACAAGCACATGCTCCAATGAACCAAAGTTTGTTGAAAATCACATGTGTGTCTTTGGGTGAATTTATAGGTCCCATGCAAGAAATGGGAATGAAATTCAAACATCTAGGCGTCGTGGCTCGGCCAGAATGATTGAGAAACTTGGTTTCTTAATTCCTGTAAATCCAAAACACGGCTGAAAGTCATGAAACTTGGCATGGTGTCATGACATGGCACCAGCATGCTGCAGTAAATTTTTTGGCCGAATTGGGACAAGCTTTGGTGTAAGCTTCTTGCAAACCGAAGCTTCCCTCAAGAAGGCTCTTGGTTCCGAGAGGGAATGTGTCACCTCCGTGTGCGAAACGACATACGTACACTGCCTTCTCCCGCCTTAATTTTTGTACACTGGCAGATTAGACCAAATAGAAGTATGGTGCTAAATTTTGGAATTATTCTGGGTTCGTTTGGCCTTTTTTATACATTAGTTGAGTTTCTGGGCATTTAATGTGCATAATTCAAATTTGAACTACAAGCACATGCTCCAGTGCACCAAAGTTGGTTGAAAAATCACATGTGTGTCCTTGGGTGAATTTATAGGTCCCATGCAAGAAATGGGAATGAAATTCAAACATCTGGGCGTCGTGGCTTGGCCGGAAGGATTGAGAAACTTGGTTTTTTAATTCCTGTAAATCCAAAACACGCCTGAAAATTATGAAACTTGGCATGGTGTCATGACATGGCACCAACATACTGCGGTAATTTTTTGGCCGAATTGGGACAAGCTTTGGTGTAAGCTTCATGCAAACCGGAGCTTCCGTCAAGAAGGCTCTTGGTTCCGAGAGGGAACGTGTCACCTCCGTATGCGAAACGACATACGTACACTACCTTCTCCCGCCTTAATTTTTTTTACACAGGCAGATTAGACCAAATAGAAGTATCATGCTAAATTTTGGAATTATTCTGGGTTCGTTTGGCCTTTTTATACATTAATGGAGTTTCTGCGCATTTAATGTGCATAATTCAAATTTGAACTACAAGCACAGGCTCCAGTGCACCAAAGTTGTTTGAAAAATCACATGTGTGTCCTTGGGTGAATTTCTAGGTCTCGTGCAAGAGATGGGAGTGAAATTCAAACATCTGGGCGTCGTGGCTCGGCCGGAAAGATTGAGAAACTTGGTTTTTTAATTCCTGTAAATCCAAAACACGCTTAAAAATCATGAAACTTGGCATGGTGTCATGACATGGCACCAACATGCTGCGGTATTTTTTTTGGCCGAATTGGGACAAGCTTTGGTGTAAGCTTCTTGCAAATCGGAGCTTCCCTCAAGAAGGCTCGTGGTTCCGAGAGGGAACGTGTCACCTCCGTGTGCGAAACGAGATACGTATACTGCCTTCTCCCGCCTTAATTTTTTTTACACAGACATATTAGACCAAATAGAAGTATCGTGCTAAATTTTGGAATTATACTGAGTTCGTTTGGCCTTTTTTATACATTAATTGAGTTTCTGCGCATTTAATGTGCATAATTCAAATTTGAACAAAGCACATGCTCAAGTGCACCAAAGTGGTTGAAAAATCACATGTGTGTCCTTGGGTGAATTTATAGGTCCCATGCAAGAAATGAGAATGAAATTCAAACATCTAGGCGTCGTGGCTCGGCCGGAAAGATTGAGAAACTTGGTTTTTTAATTCCTGTAAATCCAAAACACGCCTGAAAATCATGAAACTTGGCATGGTGTCATGACATGGCACCAACATCCTGCGGTAATTTTTTTGGCCGAACTGGGACAAGCTTTGGTGTAAGCTTCTTGCAAACCGGAGCTTCCCTCAAGAAGGCTCGTGGTTCCGATAGGGAACGTGTCACCTCCGTGTGCGGAACGACATACGTACACTGCCTTCTCCCGCCTTAATTTTTTTACACTTGCAGATTAGACCAAATAGAAGTATCGTGCTAAATTTTGGAATTATTCCGTGTTCGTTTGGCCTTTTTTATACATTAATTGAGATTTTGTGCATTTAATGTGCATAATTCAAATTTGAACTGCAAGCACAGGCTCCAGTGCACCAAAGTTGTTTGAAAATTTACATGTGTGTCCTTGGGTGAATTTCTAGGTCCTGTGCAAGAGATGGGAATGAAATTCAAACATCTGGGCGTCGTGGCTCGGCCGGAAAGATTGAGAAACTTGGTTTTTTAATTCCTGTAAATCCAAAACACGCCTGAAAATCATGAAACTTGGCATGGTGTCATGACATGGCACCAACATGCTGTGGTAATTTTTTTGGCCCAATTGGGACAAGCTTTGGTGTAAGCTTCTTGCAAACCGGAGCTTCCCTCAAGAAGGCTCGTGGTTCCGATAGGGAACGTGTCACCTCCGTGTGCGAAACGACATACGTACACTGCCTTCTCCCGCCTAAATTTTTTTACACTGGCAGATTAGACCAAATAGAAGTATCGTGCTAAATTTTGGAATTATTCCGGGTTCGTTTGGCCTTTTTTATACATTAATTGAGATTTTGTGCATTTAATGTGCATAATTCAAATTTGAACTGCAAGCACAGGCTCCAGTGCACCAAAGTTGTTTGAAAAATCACATGTGTGTCCTTGGGTGAATTTCTAGGTCATGTGCAAGAGATGGGAATGAAATTCAAACTTCTGGGCGTCGTGGCTCGGCCGGAAAGATTGAGAAACTTGGTTTTTTAATTCCTGTAAATCCAAAACACGCCTGGAAATTATGAAACTTGGCATGGTGTCATGACATGGCACCAACATGTTGTGGTAATTTTTCTGTCCGATTTGTGAAGGCGCACACATTAACAATCAAATGATTCATTTTGGAACAAGTGCTGTCACGTTACAAATTGGAAACACAAGTATTATTAAAACCGCGGGTGTTCTACTTACCAATTACGTGTCGCCACACGTCCCTTTTTTTATTGGCTAGGAGGTGCCGTGCGGGGTAGCTACTTGAGTACGGGAGGCGTGCGATCAGACCCCTGCGCGTGCTCATCGAGAGGAGAGCCCTTTGACCACTACCCGCCGCACACCTCCCTCCCAACGTCTCCATTAATGGCGCCCGAGCACCTGTTCTACGGCGTGGCTATATATCTCACTCGACTGAGATTTAAGAGAGAAAAATGAAAATCTGAAAAGAAAGTTTTGCACGGATCTTGACGTAAGATCCGACGGACCTATATAGCATCGACTGCAACTTATAGTAAGCATGATGAATATAGGGACGATGACAGTGGATAATAATTGTCTTACATATTTAGGAACATAATTAAAAAAAGCCACATGCGGCAACGCCCGATATACACAAGGGCAAAAGAAGAAGGAAGACAACGATCTGGCTCGCTCATCTCTACTTTCTTGATGCGTTGCTGCAGGCCTCGGGAACTAGTCTCCGCGGCGAATGGCGATGAGCTCTTTCTTGTCCTCAAGATGCTGCTTGAGAGCATCCACGGATTCCTCCACCAGCCTTCTGCACTCAATGCGCAGCATGGCATTCTCGTCCATAAGTTTCTCGACGATGACGCCGGTCCTCTTCAACAAGGCAGTGGTCTGCTCCTGCTGCTCCGCACTTCCGACGATCTTCGCCCTCAGCAGGTCGTGCTCGGCCCAAAGCTTCGCATTGCTCTCATTTAGTTGCCGGATGACGCCAGTAGACTGTTCAAACGAGGCTTTCAGGTCATCCTGCAACCTCGCCCAGCTGGAGATCTGATCCATCTGCCTAAGGACGAGGGCACGCATGCGCCTGTAAGAGTCCTCGCCTACCCGCGAGAAATTTTCCCAGGCCGCCGCGGCGCGGGAGGACATCTCTGCTGCAATCGCGGCGCGGCGGGCATCTCTTCTGCTTCTGCGGCGCGGCCGAACCAGTCTGCTGCATCGACGGCGCGGCGGGACCTCCGTGCTGCTTCAGCGGCGCGGCAGGACCTCTCTGCTGCTACGGCTGCGCGGCGGGACATGCTGGCTGCTTTCGCAGCGAGGCGGGACATCTCTCGTGCTTCCACTTCCAGGCTCGCCTCTCCCTGGTGGCAATCTCTCGACCCAGAACTCACGTTGGCCATGGCAGACGCAAGGGAATGATGATGAATGACTTGTTTGTTTTTGTGGATGAGGAATTGAGGAGGAATGTGCAATCATCTTGGAGTAGTAGTATTTATAACCGAGTAGTAATATGCTCCTAAGTGGGAAACCATTTAGGTTTTGATCAGTGTGAACAGGTTTGCAATTTGGAATATGACGGGACGCGGCCTCCCTGTTCTTCTAAAAAAAATTATGACGGGACGCATGCTCAAAATTTACTGACGGTTATAAGTGTGGCACTATTCCCGGAAGGCGTAACGTGGGCACATACGCCTTCTCGGTCGCGTATGTGGCGTTTGCACCATAGGGTGCACCGCAATAGGCAATGTCAGCACACGTCTTGTTCCAACAACTGTGCGCGCTCATTATTACCATCGTGCATGCTTCTTTTAATTAGAATGTGTGTGCCCGTCTAGCGCACACACGTTGATCTATCTAACTGTTTCAGTATGTTGTGGCTAATTGCAAACAGTTCATCCATGTGAAGTGTATGCCATCAATCGCATACACTATGATCTGGCTGACCCGTTTCTGTTCTGTTGCCTAATCGCAAACAGTTAATCCTTCTGAAGCGTATGCCCTCAATCACACACACCTTGATCTGGCTGACCGTTTCTTTTGTGTTGCCTAATCACAAACAGTTCATCCGAGTGAACCGTATGCTCTATATCGCACACGCCTTCATTAGGCTGCCAGTTTCTTTTGTTCCGCCTCATCACAAACAGTTCATTGGAATGAACCGTATGCCCTGGATCGCACACGCAACTAAAATCTGAACCATGTTTGATGGCTCCGCCATCGCAAACGTTTTGCACCTTTTTTGACGGTTCTTTTACACCACCGTTTGCGATTATTGCATCGCACACAGTTTCGTCGAAGGGTCTCTAATCGTAGTGTCGCGTTAGCAGCATCCTGAAGTAGTGTCATCTCTGGGTAAACCTGCAAGCTTAAACAATCCACAAATCTGTTCTACATATATCAAGTGCATATCAGGATGTTCTGTTCCATCTCCTGCATAAGGATTAGCTAGCAGTTGTTTTATCATACCCGAAGGAATTTTGTATTCAATATTTTCAGTAGGTGCAGTAGGTTGAGGGGTGACTAATTGTGGTTCTGGATGAGGTGAAGATACAATGAACAAACCTCTCAAAGGATTGTTTTCCATAGTAACAAGTGACAATAAATTTCTGCACACTATATAAATGTTTCCTTACCAAAGGCGCTTCACTCCACGGCAACGGCGCCAGAAAATAGCCTTGATGACCCACAAGTATAGGGGATCAATTGTAGCTCTTTTCGATAAGTAAGAGTGTCGAACCCAACGAGGAGCAGAAGGAAATGACAAGTAGTTTTCAGTAAGGTAATGTCTGCAAGTGCTGAAACGGTAAGTAGCGAGTAGTTTGATAGCAAGATAATTTGTAACGAGCAAGTAACGATAGTAGCAATAAGTATGCAGCAAGGTAGCCCAATCCTTTTGAGGCAAAGGACAGGCCAAAACGGTCTCTTATGATAAGCAGAGCGTTTTTTAGGGTACACGGGAATTTCATCTAGTCACTTTCATCATGTTGGTTTAATTCATGTTCGCTACTTTGATAATTTGATATGTGGGTGGACCGGTGCTTAGGTTTTGTTCCTACTTGAACAAACCACCTACTTATGATTAACCCTCCTGCAAGCATCCGCAATTACGAGAAAAACATTAAGAATAAATTCTAACCATAGCATTAAACTTTTGGGTCCAATCGGTCCCTTACGGAATAGTGCATAAACTGGGGTTTAAGCTTCTGTCACTCTCGCAACCCACCATATATTTACTACTCCACAATGCATTCCCTTAGGCCCAAATATGGTGAAGTGTCATGTAGTCTACATTCACATGACACCGCTAAGGGAATCACAACATACATACTATCAAAATATCAAACACATATCAAATACACATGATTACTTGCAACATGATTTATCCTATGACCTCAAGAACAAAATTAACTACTCACAAATAATAAACATGCTCATGATCAGAGGAGTATTAAATAGCATCATGGATCTGAACATATAATCTTCCACCAAATAAACCATATAGTAATCAACTACAAGATGTAATCAACACTACTAGTCACCCCCTAGCAACAATCTATAGTTCCGGTAACAAGATTGAATACAAGAGATGAACTAGGGTTTGAGATGAGATGGTGCTGGTGAAGATGTTGATGGAGATTGCCCTCCCCAAGATGGGAGAGTTGTTGGTGATGATGATGACGATGATTTCCCCCTCCGGGAGGGAAGTTCCCCCGGCAGAATCGCTCCACCGGAGGGCAAAAGTGCTCCTGCCCAAGTTCCGCCTCGAGACGGCGGTGCTCCGCCCCGAAAGTCTTCTCTTTATTTTTTCTAGGTCAAAATGACTTATATACCAGAAGATGGGCACCAGAGGTGGGCTGAGGAGGCCACAACCCACCAGGGCGCGCCTGGGGGTGAGGCTGGCGCGCCCAGGTGGGTTTGTGCTGACCTGGTGGCCCCCCTCTGGTGTTTATTGGCTCCAATATTTCTTAAGTAATCCATAAAAAATCTCCGTGAGGTTTCAGCTCATTTGGAGTTGTGCAGAATAGGTGGCCTGACGTAGCTTTTTCATGTCCAGATTTCCAGCTGCCGGAATTCCCCCTCTTGGTGTGTACCATGCAAATTATGAGAGAAAAGGCATTAGAATTACTCCAAAAAGCATTATTATGGATAAAAACATTATAAATAACAGTAAGAAAACATGATGCAAAATGGACGTATCAAGAAGCCCGTAGCAGCCACATAAAACTTGCAACAACAAAGTAGAGGACGTCTAACTTGTTTTTGCAGGGCATGTTGTGATGTGATATGGTCAAGACGTGATGTGATATACGTTGTTATATGAGATGATCATGTTTTTGTAATATTGACAACCAGCAGGAGGCTTAGGGTTGTCTCTTAATTATTATATGAAATGCAAGAGACATGTAATTGCTTTACTTTATCGCTATGCATTAGCAATAGTTGTAGAAGCAATGGTTGGCGAGACAACCCCGACGCAATGATGGAGATCAAGGTGTCGAGCCGGTCACAATGGAGATCATGATGATGCTTTGGAGATGGAGATCAAAAGCACAAGATGATGATGGCCATATCATGTCACATATTTTGATTGCATGTGATGTTTATCCTTTATGCATCTTATTTTTCTTAGAACGGCGGTAGCATTATAAGATGATCCCTTCACTAAATTTCAAGATAAAAGTGTTCTCCCCGATTATGCACCGTTGCTAAATTTCGTCATTTCGAAGCACCTCGTGATGATCGGGTGTGATAGACTCTACGTCCGCATACAACGGGTGTAAGCCAGTTTTACACAAGCAGAATACTTGGGATAAACTTGACGAGCCTAGCATGTATAGACATGGTCTCAGAACAATGGAGACCGAAAGGTCGAACGTGAGTCATATAGTAGATATGATCAACATAGAGATGTTCACCATTGATGACTACCCCATCTCGCGTGATGATCGGGCATGGGTTAGTTGATTTGGATCATGTATCACTTAGATAACTTGAGGGGTGTTTATTTAAGTGGGAGTTCATTACTAATTTGATTAATTGAACTTAATTTATCATGAACTTAGTCTTAATAGTTTTGCATATCTATGTTGTAGATAGATGGCCCATGCTACCGTTCCCCTGAATTTTAATGCGTTCCTAGAGAAAGCTAAGTTGAAAGATGATGGTAGCAACTACATGGACTAGGTTCGTAACTTGAGGATTATCCTCATTGCTGCACAGAAGAATTATGTCCTTGATGCACCGCTAGGTGATAGACCTGCTGCAGGAGCTACTGCAGATCTTATGAATGTCTGGCAAGCTCGATCTGATGACTACTCAATAGCTCAGTGTGCCATGCTTTACGGCTTAGAACTGGAACTTCAAAGACGTTTTGAATGTCATGGAGCATATGAGATGTTCCAAGAGTTGAAGTTAATATTTCAAGCAAATGCCCAGGTTGAGAGATATGAAGTCTCCAACAAGTTCTATAGCTGCAAGATGGAGGAGAATAGTTCTATCAGTGAACACATACTAAAAATGTCTGGGTATCATAACACTTGACTCAGCTGGGAGTTGTATCTTCCAGTTGATAGTGTTATTGACAGAGTTCTTCAATCACTGCCACCAAGCTACAAAGGCTTCGTGATGAACTATAATATGCAAGGGATGAATAAAACGATTCCTGAGCTCTTCGCAATGCTTAAGGCCGCGGAGGTAGAAATCAAGAAGGAGCATCAAGTGTTGATGGTTAACAAGACCACTAGTTTCAAGAAAAAGCACTACAAAAAAATACACTTCCGTGATGATACGTGTTTGTCACAGTAGGTCATGTTTTTTGTCATGCATGTACATCCATGACGATTTTATGACACAATCAAGATAGGCATACCTGCGCTATCCATGACGATAAATAGCGCGTCATGGAAGTGCTTTCGTCAAGGGTACCCGACACGTGGCATCCACCGTAATGGGTCGCCGTTAAGCTATCGGGTTCCGGTTTGGATCCGATAACCCGTTAACAGCCCGGACCAATGGGGATTTTCCACGTGTAAAATTCTGATTCGCCGGAGTATCCACGTGTCAGCTCAGCGTTGGGACATATGTCATCCATCCAATGGAGAAGACGTGCCTATGATACTTTGACACGTGGCACGGCCCAACAGTAGCCCATTTAAGATAAAAAAGGTCGGCCCAGCCAAGGGCCCACAAGATTTTGTCATACTCCACTGGGCCGGCCCGTTAATAGCCTTCCATGGTTTGGGCCAAATTACGGCTCACATAAGATCCGGCCCATTGTGATGTCTATCACATTTCGGGCCAAATGACAACCCACATCAGATCCAGCCCGTTAACAGTCCACCATGTTTGGGCCAAATGATGGCCCATGTCGGATCTGGCCCGTTAACAGCCTGACATATTTTGGGCCAAATTACGGCCCATATTTGATCTGGCCCGTTGAAAGGCACGGTGCTTTCGGCCCCATTGGGGGCCATTTTAACTACAGCCTATTAAAGGCCCATGTAATAGTTCAGCTCGATATTACTTTCGGCCTGTTAATGGCCATTGATAGATATGGGCCGTTGTCGGCCCGGTTTCACTTTTGGTCATTTAATGGTCAGTGTTGCATGTGGGCCTATTTCTGGGCCAAAATGACTTTCAGCCTCTTAAAGGCCCGTAGTCTTCGTGGATACATTTTAGCCCAACCTGACTATTGGCGCATTAAAGGCCTGTGAGATAACTGGGCCTAATGATGGCCCACTTTGCAACCGGCCTGCTTACGACCCATAATGTTATTGGGTTAGTTGTGGGCCGGCGCATATTTTGGCATGTTAACGACCCATTTTGTGGCTGGGCCAATCATGGGCCTCTGACACTGTTCAGGCCCATTCTACTTTTCAGACTGTTTAAAGCCCATATCCATTTTCTAGCCCAATTTAGGAAACTGGTTTACTCGGTCTGTTAAAGGCCCAAAACTAATAGTTGGTGAGTTTACATCTAGGCCTGCTATTAGCTGGACACGATTGCAGGCCCACTTTTCGGCCCATTCACAACGATTGGCGGGCCGGCCAGTTTTAGTACCGTAATTTAAATAACATGAACATAATATGCATTGTTCATAGTTATGACATAGCAGGATATGACATTGTCATGGAGTTGGTAGTTTGACAACACCACTGGATTACAGATCAACAACACAAGCATACATGAAGTGCTAAGGAAGATCACTTGCTACGTTTAGTTTAACTTACATGGTATGAATAAGGAAGTAGGTTGTACAACTAAAAACTGAAACAGAGAAGGAGAAATTTATGTTTGTGAACTTCTTCATAATAAACTTTAAACATGCAATTTGATGCCAGCGACAAAAATAAACAGCAATTGTAGTCATTGCTATCCAAGTATACACAAAAAGTTTGAAGGCTCGAGAAGGACAAACTTACGTTAGTAATGAAGACCGGCTCTACAAAGCCCTTTTCCATGTTGATGGGGTGGGGGGAATTCAAGAAGTTTACCACAGAGTATTCTTCATATGCATTGCCTTTATTCTACATTTTGTTAAGAGTAAATATAGAAGTGATAATATAGGAACAAATGGAGATTTTTTAAGCAAAGATGTAGAGTGATTCTACATAATCAACTAGCTATAAATGTAGGTACAGCATACATCCAAAAGGTACTGACAAGAGTAATGCAGAGCTAAACATCTTCAGTGGCATTGGTTTTATTCAACATTTTGGTAAGAGTAAACATAAATTTGATGTGTAGAAAATGGATACCAAGGGAAAATAAGCTGCAAAGTGATGGTACATGAACAACTAGCTGACAGTGTAAGTAAAGCGATAAATGACAACAGATACTTACAAGAGCAATGTAGAGATAAACTTCTTCATAAGCATTGGGTTTATTCTACATTAATGTAAGCATTAATATAGATCTGATAATTAGGAGAGAACAGTGGATATGCAGGTTAGCATGCACACTGATGTCACATAATCAACTAGGTATGGATATAAGTACAGCGATACAAGACAACAGGTACTAACAAGAGCAAAGCAGCGAGCAGCATAGTTGCGATATCCTAGGTTTGGTGGCGCTGCTTCTATCGCCAATATAAGTGGGGTGATGTCTGATTTCTGCGGTACCACCACCTTTTTCAAGGACTTTGCTACTACTTCTTCAGATTCTACAATCACTCTCTTCCTTTTGGATGTCTGATACACAAGAACACCATTTGAATGGAAAGACATGGTATGATGACAAATGGAATGCGTATTGATAATGGATGGGCATGGCAACTTCACATATATGATGAGTAAACTAAGCAGATGGCGGTGCAAAGAAGCAGAAGAAACGCAAGACAGCTTACGCAAGTTACGTGCAACCAATAATACCTTGCCAAATTAGAGTAGGCACCTTGTAGGGTGAATAGGATAGGCCATCTACCTTTGACTCCTTGAGCTTAGAATAGTCATTAGGATCATATTCTAAACACGAATCTGTAGTGTGTGGGCTTCATTCATCCAGAATGGAACTCGATGCCTTGATGTCATGTTTGTTAATCATTGCACTGTTCCGCGATACTCTTCTGATGTGCGCATTCTCAGATTCATTGCGATTTTGTTCAATATCTGAGAAGCATGACAACATAAATAGTAGCGAGATTATCTTTGTAATGCAGAGGATATTCTAATATAATAGGGGCTCCTTGTAAACCCTTGTGCGCTATCACTGGATTTGGATGAGAGAGACCTTGTGTGTTGTAATTTGGTGTGTAAAATAATATAATCTGGCACAACTACAAAAAAACAGGTTCCCTATTGGGAGCTCCAGAATTAAGGATAGTTGGCAGATGATAGGTTCATACTTTACTGTATTGAAAGTTTATTGTGAAACCATGACAACGAGAGTGCACAGAGAAATAGTATTCCAACATGTCTCTATATGTGGCGCACATGCCACTAGTACAGCGAGCTCCTAAACAAACGGTTTTTAACCCCTTTCCGCGACGGCCTTTGGAACCGTCGCCAAGTGAGTGTGGGCTATAGGGGGGGTCCTTCCCACACGACCCAAAAACCGTTGGGGATATGCCTTCCTGGCACACACGCTCGGCAAAATGAGGTCGTGTGCGACCGGCGAGCACTCAAATACAGAAATACATACAGTAGTGCTAAAAAAACAATTATACAGGCGAAATCATTTCCGGTCACAAGTACATCCCACACAGTCAGTCCCCGCTAAACGTTTCCGTTCGTATGTACATCCCACACAGTCGCTCCAAGAAAAACGTTTTCGTTCACAGGTACATCACACACAATTTTTCCCGTTAAATCGTTTGTGATAGCATTGCCATTGCACACGATATTAACAATTTTATCATTTGCGTTATTGAATGCATCACACACGGTGCGTAGAAGAAACTGTGTGGCAAAGGTTGTCCATCACACACGGTTTTTATGTGGTAAACGTTTGCGCCAGGTGGCCTAACGCAAACGGTTTTCAATAGGATGTCGTGTGTGATTGTTCATTAATCTAACACGGTTTACTCCTAGAAACTGTGTGTGTTATTGAATGCATCGCACGGTGTTTTCTCAATAACCGTTTGCAATAGAAAAACCCAATTAGCAGGCTAATTATCAGATTATTCATAATCCATTTATTAATCTAATTGACATTTCATATTAAGCACACAATATGTTTCATTTTCATAATTGAAATACATCAGAGTACAACATCATATAGCTTCAACACTCAGCTACCCCATTACACAACTATACCAGGACCAAGTTCCACATGCAACATCTATAACCTTTTGAAATTAGCATCATAGACGGTACATAGACAGATGTATCTCATCTGGAAAACTGCTGAAGCAGAAGGCGAATATAGAGCCTTCATTGATGTTGAAGGTCTTTGTAACTTTAGGCCAGTGCCTGTGGATGATTGACCGTCCATCCTTTGTCCTCTTCAAGAACACTTCAATATTGAACCGTGGGTGTTGTATGAATAACTTCCTCGCCTCCTGACCATACAGGTGGTTTGAGAGGTAATCATCAGCGAACTGCTTTGGAAAGGCCTGAAAACAAGGATGTGCATAAATATCTTCTCTATATTGGAAATGGGGCAAAGGAATAAAAAGGCAAGGTATAATAGTTAGTACCATCCTGTAGTGAACTGATGTCTTCTTCATTGTGCAGACAAAGATCTTGTTGTTTTTTGTTGCTAATTTCTTTATCCTAACAATATTTCTGAGTTTCTTGACTTGACTGATATTCATGGACAACTCATTTCCCCATATGAAAAAGGGTCGAATAGTGGGTCAAAACCTCTGACAGCAGGACCTACATGTGCAAGACCAAATTGTTAAAAACCTAAATATTAGAATGGTTCCTGCAATTGCACAATAATGTGCTATTAGACAACGGACCATGCATGTGCTAACCTCGATTGTAAACCTCAGTGCTTCCCATTGTTTCCCTGCAACACATATAAGGTATTTAGTCATCAGGTTAAGTAAGGGTTCGCATGCTATCAGTAAAATATGTTGATGAAAAATAAGCACATTGCAAATTCATCAGATTAATTCAAGCCACATGGAAAACCCATTTATCCAAACCAAGAATGATTAAGAACTAGGAAATATAGCACTTGTATATGTTTCTCATGTATTAAGTGCAGCCAAATTCGATTTATTCCTCACATACACAACAATAAAAAATTCTACCCACGACAATTGGACATCGCAGTGTAGAATTGAACCAAGCAGTTAGCTAAACTGTTGGGGATCGTAGCAGAATTTTAAAATTTCCTACGCATCACCAAGATCCATATATGGAGTATACTAGCAACGAGGGGAAAGGAGTGCATCTACATACCCTTGTAGATCGCGAGCGGAAGCGTTCCAATGAACGGGGTTGATGGAGTCGCACTCGCCGTGATCCAAATCACCGATGACCGAGTGTCGAACGGACGGCACCTCCGCGTTCAACACACGTACGGAGCAGCGACGTCTCCTCCTTCTTGATCCAGCAAGGGGGAAGGAGAGGTTGATGGAGATCCAGCAGCACGACGGCGTGGTGGTGGATGTAGCGGGATCCCGGCAGGGCTTCGCCAAGCACTAGCGGGAGGGAGAGGTGTTGCAGGGGAAGAGGGAGGCGCCAGGGGCTGTGGTGTTGCTGCCCTCCCTCCCCCCCCCACTATTTATAGGACCCCTGGGGGGCGCCGGCCCTGGGAGATGGGATCTCCAAGGGGGGCGGCGGCCAAGGGGGAAAGGGGCGCCCCCAAGTCAAGTGGGGCGCCCCCCACCCCGAGGGTTTCCAACCCTAGGCGCAGGGGGAGGCCCAAGGGGGGCGCCCCAGCCCACTAAGGGCTGGTTCCCTTCCCCTTTCAGCCCATGGGGCCCTCCGGGATAGGTGGCCCCACCCGGTGGACCCCCGGGACCCTTCCGGTGGTCCCGGTACAATACCGATAACCCTCGAAACTTTCCCGATGGCCGAAACTGGACTTCCTATATATAATTCTTCACCTCCGGACCATTCCGGAACTCCTCGTGACGTCCGGGATCTCATCCGGGACTCCGAACAACTTTCGGGTTTCCGCATACTCATATCTCTACAACCCTAACGTCACCGAACCTTAAGTGTGTAGACCCTACGGGTTCGGGAGACATGCAGACATGACCGAGACGCCTCTCCGGTCAATAACCAACAGCGGGATCTGGATACCCATGTTGGCTCCCACATGTTCCACGATGATCTCATCGGATGAACCACGATGTTGAGGATTCAATCAATCCCGTATGCATTTCCCTTTGTCAATCGGTATGTTACCTGCCAGAGATTCGATCGTCGGTATCCCAATACCTTGTTCAATCTCGTTACTGGCAAGTCTCTTTACTCGTACCGTAATGCATGATCCCGTGACTAACTCCTTAGTCACATTGAGCTCATTATGATGATGCATTACCGAGTGGGCCCAGAGATACCTCTCCGTCATACGGAGTGACAAATCCCAGTCTCGATCCGTGCCAACCCAACAGACACTTTCGGAGATACCCGTAGTGTACCTTTATAGTCACCCAGTTACGTTGTGACGTTTGGCACACCCAAAGCACTCCTACGGTATCCGGGAGTTGCACGATCTCATGGTCTAAGGAAAAGATACTTGACATTGGAAAAGCTCTAGCAAACGAACAACACGATCTTTGAGCTATGCTTAGGATTGGGTCTTGTCCATCACATCATTCTCCTAATGATGTGATCCCGTTATCAATGACATCCAATGTCCATAGCCAGGAAACCATGACTATCTGTTGATCAACGAGCTAGTCAACTAGAGGCTTACTAGGGACACGTTGTGGTCTATGTATTCACACATGTATTACGATTTCCGGATAACACAATTATAGCATGAACAATAGACAATTATCATGAACAAAGAAATATAATAATAACCATTTATTATTGCCTCTAGGGCATATCTCCAACATAAACACCACAACAAATGAACCAAACATTAACTGAGCACCACATTGCACAATATAACATACTCCTAATAGAAGATCCGACAGTTAACCAAACCAAGCATGCTTAACAACTTGGAAATGTAGCAATTGTATTTGTTTCTCATGTATTTAGTACAGCCAAATTTGATCTATTTCTCACATGGTATACAATAACATAATGCAGGCACAACAATTGAACATCGCATTGCATAATTGAACCAAGCAGTTAACTAAACACCATAACAAATGAACCAAATGTTAACTGAGTACCACATTGCACAATATAACATACTCGTAATAGAAGATCAGACAGTTATCCAAACCAAGCATGCTTAACAACTTGGAAATATTGCACCCTGAAGGATTGAACATCACATTTGCAGAATTGAACCAAGCAGTTAACTGAACACCACATTGCACGACATATAGAACATATACACTATAGAATAAGATTGCATGGTAAAAGTAGATAGCACAATTCACTAGAATTTGTTAAGGAAAGGCAGTAGCTAGCAAACGATGGCCTCAAGAAAACGCCACGAACTGTCGTTTAAAGCAGCCAACCGCGTCGCGGCGTCGGTGCGCGAGGCGTCAACGGTGGCCTCGACGGCGAGGTGCTCCTCCAAGATCTGGGGGTCGGCACGAATGGCAGCCATCGCGACCACATCCGCGCATGCGGCCGCGATTTCCTTCTCCGCTGCCAAATGCTCCTTGAGATCCTGGCTATACTGCGTGCACCATGGCTTAGGCCGGCGCTTATTTGGTGGAGGGGTCGGTGATTTGGGTGGAAGGTGTCGCGCTCGCACCGGCGGTCAGGGCATGTGGGATGTGGAAGGAGGCGGAGGATGGGGGTCGGGTGTGGATTACGTGCCTGGATAGGAGAGGCCGAGTAGCGTGAAGGAGGGTCGTCGGTGAGGAGGCGGCGCTGCAAGCAAGGAGTGAAGGTTTCAACTTGGAAATGAAGGCGGAAAGGGGGGAAATGTGGATTTTGGTAAGGGGGAGGGGGCGGGGAGGTAGATATTTCCGCGGAAGCCAAAAATTTGGAATCGCTTCAGCCAAAAAACTGGCGCGCAAAGTGTCATCAGACACGATTCCTTATTCAGAACCGTGTACGATATGTGAACATCACAAACGATTCAGATAGCTTAACCCGTGTGTGATGAGTTTGAACGTCAAAAATTTTGTTTCAAATTTCCATGGTTACGGTGGTCATCCACGTAATTGCATAATTTGAG
Source organism: Aegilops tauschii subsp. strangulata (assembly GCF_002575655.3). NCBI lineage: Eukaryota > Viridiplantae > Streptophyta > Magnoliopsida > Poales > Poaceae > Aegilops > Aegilops tauschii. The sequence goes on from NC_053040.3 coordinate 134,534,693, forward strand.
TACACAAAGGAGACTACAGCACACCCACACTTCTTAATCGAGCAAGTTCAGCAATTAAACAGAGCTAGCTGACCTAAAAATTACTCTAAATAATTAAAGACCAGCGCTCTTAACATTACTCTAAGCAATTAAACAGAACTACTACGGCTGTTGCTCGTCGATCTCCGCCGCCGCCTCCATGTCCAACTCACGCCCAACGGTCTCCTGGGGAAGGGGCTCCATGGCATCAATCGCACCATTCTCGGCAAGCATCTCGCCATCCGCGTCCGCCATATCTTTGGAATAGGCCGCCACAAGCAGGGCGTGGGCGGCCGCGATCTGGGCTTTGGCGGGCTCCGTCGTGGCAAGGTATGCCGCGCAGGAACGGATGGCTGCTCGAACTCTCTCGGCGATTGCCACCTCTTCGGCTGTGGGTTGCCAACTGTTGTCGGAGAAGCTTCCTTCGATTTGGGCGGTGAGCGCCACGAGCTGGGTGTGGACAGCCTCGACATGGTGGTGGGAGGACTCCATCAGGGCTAAGGCCGCCGCTACGGAACGGACAGCTGCTGTGCCGCTCTCGCCAGTTGCTATCCCCGAGGCAGATGCTGCTGCCGCCACCTGAGAAGCAATAGGCGCCGTTTGGGCTGCCTTGGCCGCCCGGACGTAGATTGCGGTCGCCCTCACGAAGCTTGCTAGCACGTGCCTGGTGGCTGCGGCCGCGCTCTCGCCGGAGTGGGCCGCCGAAGTTGCCCTCACGACGCGGGTCCACGTCCCCATCTTTCACTGGCGACGATTGAACAGTGAAATGATATTTGGGGAGTGAACTAGTGTGCTTGACACGCTAGTTGTGGACTGTAGCCGACGCACCTTCTCGCGTAAGCCATAGGCATACTATACGCCGACGGTGCTCCAAGATATTTTGTGTTGCATCTCACACGGTTGGTGATAATAAACTGTGTGCGATCTACTTGATTTTTCGTCTTGATTTGAATTACGTAATGGGGTCACAGCTACAAAGGATGGTGTTTGAATTACTAGAACTTTTATCTGCAGTGAACATGCTACAGTTTGGACGTTTTTATACATTAACTTGGTTTTGTAGGCATTTCAGGTGTGTTGTCAAAAAAATTATCTGCAGTGAACATGCTAGAACGTAATAGGTGTGTTGTCAAAAAAATTAGAATTATTCAGGGTTCATTTGGACGTTTTTATACATTAACTTGGTTTTGTAGGCATTTCAGGTGCATAATTCAAATTTGAACTACATGCACATGCTCCAGTGCATATAAATTGGTTGAAAAATCAAATCTGTGTCCTTGGTTGCATGCTTAGGTCCCATGCAAGAAATGGGAATGAATGTCAAACACCCAGCCACCGTCACTCGGCCGCAAACATTGAGATACTTGGTTTTTAAATTCTAGTAAATCCAAAACTCGTCTGAAATTCATGAAACTTGGCATGCTATCATGGAGCGGCATCAACATGTCGTGGTAAATTTTGTGTCCCATTTGGGGCAGGTTTGGGTATAAGCTTCTCACAAACCAGAGCTTCTCACAACAAGTGTGATGCTTTCGGTAGGGAATGTGCCACCTTTGGGGACGAAACGATATCCGTTGCCTCTGATTGCTTTCAAAAAAATCGAGTGTCAACATAGAACAAAGGAGTGTTGTGTTAAATTTTGGAATTTTTCGGGGTTCGTTTGGACATTTTTATACATTAACTGGGTTTCCCAGGCATTTTATGCGCATAATTCAAATTTGAACTACATGCACATTCTCCAGTGCATACAAACTGGTTGAAAAAACAAACATGTGTCCTTGGTTGCATGCTTAGGTCCCATGCAAGAAATGGGAATGAATTTCAAACACCTTGCCACCGTCACTCGGGCGCAAACATTGAGATACATGTCTTTTAAATTCTAGTAAATCCAAAACTCGTCTGAAATTCATGAAACTTGGCATGCTATCATGGAGCGGCATCAACATGTCGTGGTAAAAATTTTGTCACATTTGGGGCAGGTTTGGGTATAAGCTTCTCACAAACCAGAGCTTCTCACAACAAGTGTGATGGTTTCGGTAGGGAACATGCCACCTTTGGGGACGAAACAATATCCGTTGCCTCTAATTGCTTTCAAAAAAATTTGAGTGTCAACATAGAACAACAGGAGTGTTGTGTTCAATTTTGGATTTTTTCGTGGTTCGTTTGGACATTTTTATACATTAACCGGGTTTCCTAGGCATTTTATGCGCATAATTCAAATTTGAACTACATGCACATTCTCCAGTGCATATAAACTAGTTGAAAAGTCAAATATGTGTCCTTGGTTGCATGCTTAGGTCCCATGCAAGAAATGGGAATGAATTTCAAACACCTTGCCACCGTCACTCGGCCGCAAACATTGAGATACCTGGTTTTTAAATTCTACTAAATCGAAAACTCGTCTGAAATTCATGAAACTTGGCATGCTATCATGGAGTGGCATCAACATGCCGTGGAAAAAAATTTGTCCCATTTGGGGCAGGTTTGGGTATAAGCTTCTCACAAACCAGAGCTTCTCACAACAAGCGTGATGGTTTCGGTAGGGAACGTGCCACCTTTGGGGACGAAACGATATCCGTTGCCTCTGATTGCTTTCAAAAAAATTCGAGTGTCAACATAGAACAACAGGAGTGTTGTGTTTTTGGAATTTTTCGCGATTCGTTTGGACATTTTTATACATTAACTGGGTTTCCTAGGCATTTTATGCGCACAATTCAAATTTAAAGTACATGCACACTCTCCAATGCATATAAACTGGTTGAAAAATCAAATATGTGTCCTTGGTTGCATGCTTAGGTCCCATGCAAGAAATGGGAATGAATTTCAAACACCTTGCCACCGTCACTCGTCCGCAAACATTGCGATACCTGGTTTTAAAATTCTAGTAAATCCAAAACTCGTCTGAAATTCATGAAACTTGGCATGCTATCATGGAGTGGCATCAACATGCCGTGGTAAATTTTTTGTCCCATTTGGGGCAGGTTTGGGTATAAGCTTCTCACAACAAGCGTGATGGTTTTGGTAGGGAACATGCTACCTTTGGGGACGAAACGATATCCGTTGCCTCTTATTGCTTTCAAAAAATTTCGAGTGTCAACATAGAACAACAGGAGTGTTGTGTTCAATTTTGGAATTTTTCGGGGTTCGTTTGGACATCTTTATACATTAACTAGCTTTTCCAGGCATTTTATGTGCATAATTCAAATTTGAACCACATGCACATTCTCCATTGCATATAAACCGGTTAAAAATCAAATATGTGTCCTTGGTTGCATGCTTAGGTCCCATGCAAGAAATGGGAATGAATTTCAAACACCAGGGCACTGTTGATGGCCGGCAAAACGTTGAGATACTTTGTTTTTAAATTCTAGTAAATCCAAAACTCGTCTGAAATTCATGAAACTTGGCATGCTATCATGGAATAGCACCCGACGTGTTGTGGTATTTTTCGTGTCCATTTTGAGAGAAGGCGCACTCGAATAACAGCCAACAAAGGCATTTTGAAACAAATAGCTGCCACTGTAACATCTCAAACGTTTTGTATAATTTAAATTGTGTGCATTCTGTTAACCATTCACGTGACGCCACGCCTCACTCTTTTAATGGCTAGGAGGTGTCGTGCGGACAGGTGCTTGAGTGCTTGACTAAACGGAAGGCGTGTGAGCTGTACTCCAATGCGGAGGCTCAACGGGAAGCGTGCGAGTGTACGCCGCGCAGGCTCATCGGGAAGCGAGCCCTTTGACTTCCATGGCCACCCGCCTTGCTCGCATCCTCTCCATTAATAACGCCCAAGCCGCAGTTTAATTCGGTTTTTAAATATAAAACACTCATCGCAAACGTTTTAGTTAGAACACCCGTATGCAAACCGACAGCTTCCCCAAGAAGCTAAGGGAAAATGTGCCGAGAAGGATTTGTGCAGCTCTTGATCGCAAACGTTTTAGATAGAACACACGTTTGCAAAGTGAGAGCAGTGCAAGATTTTTGCATCCCTTCAACGCAAACGGTTGTTTTGGATGACCCATGTGAAACCACGTACAAACAATTTGGTAAGATTTGCATCTGTCATATTGGTTATGTTGCCATTTATCAAACTGGAAAGATTTACATTTGTTGATCTAGTAACGTTGCCATTTGTCAATCCTTGTAACACTGCGATTTGTCAAAATATGCAGCTAGAAATCACTAGCACAATCTAATTTTTGCAACTAAAATTCAGTAATTAAGCATAGATTTCATTCATAGATTAAGCAGTCGTTCTTAGTTTTTACAAACAGTTCAACTCGACAGCTGAACCGACCAAACTTTTCCCCAATTGTTGCCAACCACGTACTGATCAACTATATATACTAGCTAATTTTAAGTACGTTGTACAGTCCGACCACACATCTATAGTCAGATGAACTGAACAAAATAGCCCCTGAATACTACTACTACCACGGAGGGGCTTTGTGCTACTTCCGGCAGCCTCTCCTCTGCCGAGCGCGCTCAGTGAGAGGCAAAGGAGGAGGATGAGCCTACCGACGAGCCGGAGAAATGCAATACGGTGCCTGCCGCTTTTGCACGTTCAGCGACGCTCGCCAGCTCGAACGCCCACTGTCGCTCCAGACGATCCCTCTCGAAGCGGCCGGACTGCTCGTAGATCTCCTGATTCCTCGCCTCTGCGTCGGCGTGTGCTGCGGCCACGGCTGCGGTAAGGCTCTTTGCGTGCTCGACGAGGCGCTCCTCCTCCTCCCGCAGGAACTCGATGTAGCGCGCAAGGTCGCTGACGCACGTGCGGGCCTCCACCTCCGCCTCCCTCCTTCGGGCGGCAGTGGCGGAGCGGGTGATGACCTCGATGGTCGATGGTGGGCTGGCAGCCACGGCGGCCGACGATGGGGTGGTGGCCACGACCACCGCCTCCCGCCTTCGGGCCGCGGTGGCGGAGGGGGTGATGGCCACGATGGCCGGCATTGGGGTGGAGGCCACGACGGCCACCTCCCGCCTTCGGGCCGCGGCGGCGGTGCGGGAGATGGCCCTGGCGGCCGGCAACAACTGGCGACGGGCAGTGGCGGCGGAGCATGTGGTGGGTGTTCCTCGCACACCCAACAGGGACGCCGTGCGCACTACACTACGCCGGGGACTGCGCCGCCGCCGCGGTGCAGCCTCCCAGCTGGAGCTGTCCTCTGATGACAGCGGAGTGGCTGAGCAACGACGACGGACCGGTGCCATTGGCGATTGTCGGAGAAGCAGACGAGATAAGCTACAGGGAGGGAGGGGAAATGCGACGCAAGACTCGCCGGCCATGAGGGTTTTTATAGCAGGCCGGTAAGCATTGGGATTTTGGGGAATTTCACCAAGTTGGGCGGGAAGCTTGTGCGGGAACCTGCGAGGTTGTGCGGGAACGGGCTCACCAACGATTAATTGGCGCCACCATTTGGCCAAAAGAACGCCCAAGCGCGCTGCGCAAGCTTGCGCTGTAAGCCGTCTGCGGCAGCGGGGTGACAAGACGTGCGAGAGGAGGACGAAAGGACACGTACACATACGGTTAATACAAAAAAACGTTTGCGATTTAATTACCTCCTATACCCCCGTCCTGGTTTATGAACTGCATGTCGTATATCGCACACACCTTCATCTGGCGGACTGTTTCTTTTGTGTTGCCTAATCACAAACAGCTCATCCGAGTGAACCGTATGCTGTATATCGCACACACCTCCATCTGGCTGCCCGTTTCTTTTGTCCCCCCTCATCACAAACAGTTAATTGAATTGAACTGTATGCCCTGCATCGCACACGCAACTAAAATACGAACCGTGTTTGATGGCTCCGCCATCGCAAAAGTTTTGCACCTTTTTTGACGGGTTTTTTACACCACCGTTTGCGATTATGGCATCGCACAGAGTTTCGTCGAAGGGTCTCTGATCGTAGTGTCGCGTTAGCAGCATCCTGCAGTGGTGCATTTTAAAACTCACGTAGTAACATTAGCTGAACAATTAAATGTAAGCTTTGGAAATATGAGTGGCATGTAGTTTCGCTTGAAGGATGGAGTGCTGCTATTACAACACAAAGCCACTACATAGATTGAAGTGTCGATAAAAGGGGGACACCATAAGCATCATAAATAAATCGGGGAAGTGGAACTGGCTCGAAAATATGGGGTTGTATTACCGCTACTAATCAAAAGCCTATCGATCACCGTACATGCCAGCTCTGTTCGCCTGAAGGCGCACTACTGTTACTATCAGTCTAGTCTCTCAAAGGCCGCACAGCTCCCAACATTTCCTAGATATTATGGCAGACCAACTCGAATTGCTGAAAGCAGCTTGCAGAAGCGGCCAAATAGACCTGTCGACTGCAGATGTCCCTGCTTGCCTTCTTGACGAGGAATATACTATACTTATTAAAGAAGAATAGAATAGGAACATGTTAAAGAATACAAGAGGAAGCATATTATGGAGATTCAGCTTCTTTCTATACAATGTTGGTTGCCCACCCATGACGAATCAGAGCATCCAAAGAAATGCAATTCCATGATGTCTCTCCTATGTTGCCACAGGCATTTGGAAACTAAAGTGGGAGCATTAGCTGACCAATTAAATGTATGTCCGTTAATAATATGAATATCATGTCACATTCGTATTGGAACAACTAAGCTTTGGAATTATGATTGGTGTGTTATTTAGCTTTTAAGGGTGGACTGCTGCTAGTAGGACACAAAGCACCTATGCAGATCATAGTGTAGATATAATTGGAGAACCCTAAGCATCAGGAGTAAAACCTGGAGAGTGGAACTTGCTGAAAAATATGTGCTAGTATTGCCGGTACGGCTAGAAAGGCTTTGGATACCAGCTCTCTACAACTGAAGGCGCAATACTGTTACGATTAGTCTAACTCTCAAAGGCGACACATACGACCGAATACGAAGAGTTGAAAGCGTCCATGACAAGCGACACGAAGACCAACACGAAGATTTGAAAGCGTCCATGACAAGCGACTGAATAGACCTGTACAGTGCAAATGTCCTTGCTCCTCTTCACTACAAGGAGCATACTGTACTACTATTATACTCCCTCTATTCCTAAATACAAGTCTTTGTAGAGATTCCACTACACTCATTTTGCTCCGTATGTAGTCCATGGTGGAATCTCTACCAAGACTTATATTTAGGAACGGAGAGAGTACTTATGAAAGAAGAACAGAAGAGGAGCAAGCTAAAGAAGAGCAAGCAGATTTTGGATAATAAAATGTTGGTTGCCCACACATGATGAACTAGAGCGCATAAAGAATGCAACTCCCTGCTGTCCCTCGATATGTGGCGCATGTACTTTTCGAAAGTAAAGTAGGAACATTAGCTGGCCAATTAAACATTCTCTGTTTTAGTACATGTCAGCATCATATCATATTCGTATTTGAGCAACTAAGTTTGGAATTATGAGTGGCATGTTGTTTAGCTTGATGGGCTGAGGAGCACTGCTTGCACGTACGTCTCGAAGCACCTACGATGATGGTACTGAATATATGGGAATGTCTACATGCAAGTCTCCTGACTTTTGTCATTTGGGTATGTCGACCATTTCAGGCGGTTGGATGAAGATCCTACATCTCCTAACCCTTCTTCTTCCTCGCCTCTTATTCTTCCCCTAAAGACCACCGCATGGGCCGCCGGCCAAACCACCGGCCCCCGCCCTCCCCTGAACCACGCACCACCTCCGGTCTTCCGCCGCCCCGGCCATCCCTCTAGCTAACCCCACCCCCCCACCCACGTCGAGTTTTGCCTCCGGCGAGGCCCCATCATAGCCCGACGACATCACCCCGCAACCATTGTCCCCACCCGAAACCCTAAGATAGATAATGGGGTAGCCCTCCGGTGAGCCCCTTCCTCCCCTCCGGCGAACTCCCAAAAATGGACTGACCCCAATTTGAAATTCAGTCAACTGTCATTTAAGCTAATGTGGAATATAAAAGGGGAAAACCATAAGCATTGCGAGTATAGTGGTGAGCGTGCCATGGCGGATCTGAAGGTGCAAACCGGACAAAGGTAACTTCGCAACCAATGTTTGGTTTCAACTAACAAGTAAGATTCTAAGTGATGGACAATAAATCACAGTAAAGCAGTGACGATCTATTTTCTTGCGGAGATAAATAACTTGAGCAGATACGAAAGAGTACCGCCTCTGGTGTGGTTCCGTGTAAGCATCTGTTGAGGCGTCGAGGGTGCTGCGGTAGCGATGGCTGTTGGTGGCGTGGAAGCAGATCTAGGAGGGCAGATGGTGGCGGCGAGGGAAATATCCCGGTGCGGTGGACGAGATAGTCGTACGAGCGGCCTCGGCAAGGTGGACGATGGCACAGATGAAGCGAGAGGACGCGATGCAAGGATCCTGGTCTGAAGCCGTGGATGAGATAGGTTGATCTCTTGTAATGGACGACAGCATCGGGGTATCAACTACGGCATGGTGGAGGAGGACAGCGGTGGATGGGGTGGCGGACGGAGGAGACTGCGGTGGAGAGGCTGTTTTGGGGTCCACGGAGTACGAATGGGGAAATGAAGGGAGATAGGTAGGGGGAACCATGTCTTCAGGGCGCGCTTGTCTCAAATGTGAGGAAATTTACAAACTTAGCCTCCGTCTAAAATTTCCTACATCACAACAATATTAGTCGGTTGGGGATAGGACGGTAATCTCGCATACACCGAATAGGAGTATTTGCCGACGAAGATTTCGGCTGAGAAGAGTTTGTTTTGGCGCCCACCGTGTATGAATCGGGGAGGTGAGAGGCGATTTCGGCCGACGAGAAACTGTGTTTTGGCGCCCACCATGTATGAATCCGGGGAGGTGAGAGGCAGAGGTGGTTATGTCACGTTTGAGTGAAATTACAAGCCTACCCCTATCGAATCCTATAGAAATCGAGCCGATAGGCTTTGCGTGTTGGGATAGGCAGTAATTTCCATCTCATAGATTTTGGTTTCGGGCGGTTACTGTGAGTTTCCCTGCTTCGTTCAATTTTTTACAGAAAAAGAGTGCATGTTTAACGTGCCAACTCAATTCAAATCCATTTTGTATTGATTTTTTCGGCATGGTTTTGTATTCGAATACAAATCTATATACATCATTTTTTTGAATATAACTTCAAAAGCACAACAAAGAATTCTACTCCTTTATGTACAAAATATGATTTACAAATGCAATGATCTCAAAATCATAAGGTTGAATTCAAATTTTTAAACCAAATTATGTTTAACTTTGAATTCAAAATTTTGAAACCAAATTATGTTCATTTCAAATGTATGGATCGGCAATATCAATATATTAAATAACATACGCGCGTGCAAATTCAAATTAGTATGCATGTTTGATAGATCAATTTTGGTTCGAGTATGAGTTACATGTACCATCATCTGGAATTCAAATTTTTGAATCCCTTTTATGTTGACATCTTCTATATACACAACTAAATATTTGAATCTTGTTTCACGCCCATCTCTCTCTAGGTCTCTCTCGTGTGCTCCTTCATGTAGCTATCACTCTCCTTTCTCCATCTCACCCGCACGCTCGCTACATGCTTCTCCCTTTTTTGCAAACACGGTCTCTCGCTGTCTCCCTGAAGAAGTGTCACACTCTCTCTATCTTCATAGATTACACGGTTTTCATTATCTCTCGCGTCTCTATCGTTCTCTGGTATCACTATAGCTACCTAAGCTTTCTTTTTCACCGCCACACATGCACTCTCACTCGTCTTTCACCCTTTCTCTCCAGGGTTCTCTCACGCACCCTATATCTTTCTATATACGACTCCTACCACTAGAATTACCTTCCCCGCACACACACCATTTGTTGGGGTCTCCTTTCCGTCTTCATCTCCGTTCCAAAACTAACATTATCCATTTGTTTACCGACCAGACAAACTCTCCCCCTCTCTCTCTCCCTCTCTCCCTCTCACACACACAACTCTCGCTTTGGATCCCCCCTATTGACTACTCTCTCTCTCTCACACACACACACACACACACACACACACAACTCTCGCTTTCGTACCCCCGACTCGTATCTCTCTCACAAACATTGATCGACTAGCCTCTTGATAGGTTTATCCATCTACCGCACATTTTCGCTCCTTGTATCTATGTAGATATTTCGTCCCTTCTTGAGACTCGCCCTCTCGATCATGCACACGCACACTATCGCCTCATTTCTTTCCCTAATAATAAACCACGCATTGCTTTTGGCCGTACATCGTCGGTATTTTTTCAGAAAAGTCCCTATGTTTTCTGATATTCAACTCACGGTCCTATTTTAAGTGGTTAATCAGGAAAATGCTTCGTTTTTACACAAAACTCCCTATCGTTTGGAGTATTCAACCCGCGATCCGAGCAGATTTGTAAAGGAAAAAAACACGGCAAAAAACAGACACGGGCGCTCGAGGAAGGTGGAACCTTCACCGAATCATAGTTAGGTGGCACCCATTCCGCAGTGGGCCGACGTCACCGATCAAAAATCTAGAAAACAGCAAGTATTCATCCACGTTTTCTTACGAAAAGCCCCTTTAATTTTGAATATAATTCTACTTACTTTTTTCCAATCTGCTCCTCTCCCCCTCGCCCACGAACTCCTCGCCGCCGCCGCCACCCGCGCCGGCCGCTTCCGGCGACCTCTGATGCCGCGCAGCACGCCCCCGAGCTCCCCATGGTCCGCGCCTCCCTCCCCTTCGGCCAGATTCTCCGCTCCCGTCCTCTACCGCCCGCTCGCAACCCCACCCCCGTGGCTAGGGTTTCAGGCAGGGCTTCGCCGGCGCGTCTCCGGCGGCCCCAGGTTCGTCCCTCCTTCTTGGCCTCCTCGCCTCCGTCTTCCTCCCAGAACTTGGAGCAGCCCGCCTCAGTGTTGCCCGTCGCACTTCTCACGTCCCTATGATTGATCTCGATCCGCCTCCTCCTCTCGATGCTGCGTAGGGGATAGGTCGCTTCTGCGGTGGGGCATGTGAGCTGGGAGCTAGTGAGGCATACGCCCTTGGCGACGAGGAGTTCTTGCTCTAGGGAGAGAGCAGAGGGCATGCTGGACACTGTTGTTGGTGAGACAGGTTAGGATGAGAGAGAGCAGAGAGAGAGATGATGATTGCTGCACATTTAGATAGAAGGATTGATGGAACTGCTACTGGCCGCTGCTGCTAGAAAGAGAGAGAGAACAGAGATGAGAGACAGGGTCCAACGACTACTGATTTGCTCTTGTGGATAAAAAAAAGAGACCGGTGAACAAGAGAGAGAGAGCAGAGAGATAGAGAAGGCTTCACATTTACATAGATGCTGATGTATGATGTATGATGCTACTGATTGATGCACATTTAGATAGAGAACAGAGATGTAGCTTGCTACTGAAAGTTTTTGTTATTGCTACAGTCCCATCAATCAATGTATATAAACCTGACAATAAATACTACCCAATTCATATCCAGATGATTTGCATCTGTCATCAAGGAAAAAAGACATCACTGAACCCTTTGTATTCTAATTGAAAAGTTAAATAATCTTGTGTGTTCTAACTCTGCGATAATCTGCAGTTATTTGGCTCATCGTCGTGTCGCAAGTTTCTGACGTCGCTGTACACCGTGGACTTTGCCGGAAATCCGTCTGCACGTACTCCACCGTCTGCCGGAACTTCGTCTGACCTGAGGTACATACTACAGTGTAATCAATTTTCATCTGTCATCAACTACTACATAAGCTCTGAACAAGTCAATGCCTAAAACACCCCCCTGTCCTCATTGCAAGATGGTCCTGAGGAAAAACAATAATTAGAAGTAGCGATCAAATGTGATAAATCTAGCTAAATTTGTATATAGGAGGAACATCTATTGTATGACAGAAAAATATAAGAAAAGGTAAACTAATATCATGGTGATGGCAGAGAGGTAATTATTTAATTGACTATTTTGGAAGTAGCAATAAAAGGTGATAAAGCTAGCTAAATTTTTATCTAGGAAGAACAGCTGTTGTATGACAAAGTTTTCATATCAGTGCTACATGGTTCCACTCTAAATCTCTGTACTTAATTGGCTGAAGGTTTGCATTAGTGGTTCAGACCAATGCTATATGGTTCCACTCTAAATCTCTGTAGTCAATTGGCTTAAGGTATACATAATTGGTTGGCTCTGAAAATATATATAGTAAGTCTTCACATTGTAACAGCTTGAAGAGGTTCACAAAAAAATGGTACAGGAGTTGCAACAGTCTTGATCAAGTATTTTGCATTTCTTTACAGAGGGAGTACTTATTAGTTCTGTATGTTCTTTAGTATATGCTCTGGGAGTCTGAACAATTCAGTGACTAGAAGGGTCACGACATTGCTTTTCCATGTCCTTCAGTTTTTTCAGTTGAGTTGGCTACCTGAATTTCCACTATGTTAATTCATTCTTGTGCAATTTCTCACTGGTGTTCATGTACTTAGCCTGCAACCTTTATTAGCAGTGCCTAACATTTGGTCAGTTAGGTAGTTTGACTCTTAGACACTGAACTTTGTAATATCTTTTTACTACAGTTTTAAATAGTAGTAGTTCCTCTGACATTGCATGGTAGTGGTGCTGCAAAGAATTCCACTGTTTGGGGGAAGTTCAGGGGAGCTTCTGCTCTGTCCTTGGGAGGAAGAGTGTGCTTGTTAAAGCTGCGAGTCATTGGTGCTCTGCACTTAGATGGAAAATGTGGCAATACTGTGTTGAAGTTTGTTATATCAATCCGAGGAGATAAAAGATGTGGCACTCCTGTGCTGAATTTCGTTATGGCCACATGATGAGGAGATAAAAATGTGGAACTAAGTGTAAGCAGGTTCTTGCAGTTGTCTTACTGCATTTCCATGTAATCCAATTTGCGATATCTGATTGTCCAAACAAACACAATTTAAACATATATCAAATGGAACAAAAGTAGCAATCTCAGAGTGTCTGTTAATGCGTTGGACACCTCTTATTGCTAAGCATCTGCGGGAAACTTTGCTAATTGGACGGCACATTTGTTACACAAAGGAAGGTCTCTGATAGCCTATTGCTTGGTTCTATATACTGGCACTTTGCTTGCAATTTCTGTTTAGATACCCCATAACTTATCTGCTCCGTATCTATTCATTTTTTCAGAAAAGAATAACTGTTATGATCTAAAACTTTAGCAACTTACTTCCGATGATCTGGAATAAAAATAATAAGCATTTCTGTTTGAGAAACCTACTTGATATGTTTCACTAATTTCTGCTGTAGTAAAATTGTCTAATTAGTTACAGATTCTTCATTTAGACAAAATTATGTAACACATGAACTGAAAACTACTTTAATTGGAGGTCCATAGATTTATTTCTGACTTACCAAAAACCATATCAGATTTCATTGTTGTATGATTCATAATCTTGAAGATGTGTACCTTATTTTACTCCATTGGTTCTCGCCCTCTAATAGGATGACCCTTTAATTATTTGTTGATGTAGATTTTTTTTCATAGCAACGCACGAGTAATTTACTAGAGCGAGCGGCGTCGTGGTGATCTCGCTGGCAAGCGACGGGAGGAGGACGGCGAGCTGAGCCGAAGGAGGGCGAGGCGTCCACAAGCAGGAGGCTCCCCGGTGAATCGGGGAGACAGCGCGAGGCATCTCCGACGGCGTGGGCCGGGCCGCCGGGCGCCGTGCTTCCTCAGATTCGCGTTTCAGCCGTGCATCCAGTTTGTCGCTTCCCTCGATGTCAACGGCTCTATGATCAGCTGTGTTCTCTTCCTCCATGTACTAAGCCACGACGAGGTGTAAGTGCACTCTCTATTTTGCTCTAGGTTACTGCATATCATTGCTGCCTTCCACATGTTTGATGAAATGCCCAACCACATTGCTCACACAAAATTCGATGGAAAAAGGAAGCAACATGGCTTATTAGGACCATTAGGCAAACTGAGAGTTGCTTACAAATCTCTTGCATATATGATGCTAAAGGAATTTCTTCCCACTTTGAACATTCAGCATTGCAGTCCATTCCTCTCATAAAACTGTTAGTGAGTTTTCTCAAAATCCATGCTTGCTTTTTTTTTTTTTTACCTTGGTAGTGTCTTCTAATTTTTGTACTGGTCAATTTTAATAGCTCTCATACTTTCATTGTAAATTATAATAAGAGGTTGTATAGAAATGAATGGACAGTACAATTAATAGCTCTCATATAGATAATTTTTGTATACTTATACAATGAATGAACATTACAATTACTTTTATAGTGATGTTGGTTGCATAGAAATTCTAGCTTTCTGTGTTATTTCTTACGCTGATTTGCTTATTCTTTGCTATAATTGTGTGTGGTTTCCTAGGGTGGAGAGGCGAACCTCAAATGCGCAACATCAGATCTTGCTCGCTGAGCTGCTATTCCTGGTATACAACCCTTAAACACAAGCATGTCTTTATTTATTTGTTTATCTTGCTTTGCTTCAATGGAAGAAATAAAAATAAGAAACAATTTTTGTGGTGGATCTCTTGGAAAATTTGGAACAGTATTTGATCTGGGGACAACAACTATGAAAACAATTGATCTTGGATTTGAGTTTCTTTTAATCTTTAAATGATGTACGGGGCCAACAAATTCAGTTATTTGGTTTTGTAAGTTTGATATTTCTGAAACTTGTTAGGATTTAGGGTGCATATCAGGATATGTGCATCACGCTCAATGGTGAGACGAGAACCTGATCTGGTCACATATTTCTTTTGTTTCTCTGCCATGTTCAAATATAGAAAACATGTAGCTTAGTCGATACTAAATGTTTGGCACCAGAGTTTTTCCGCAGTAATCAGATTTTTTTTAGTGAAGGCCTTCCTATCTTACTGCATGTATCACTTAATATTAACACTTCAACATTACTCGTGACTTGTGATGACACAGTGTGTTCATTGTCCGATGTGCTGCAGGACCATTGAATAGTACTCAGAGCATACACCTATTCGTGCCTCATTATGCTGTACTTGGATGAAGTTTCCCAGAATAGTTGGTAGTTTACATTGACATGGCAGGCAGGGATGTGGAATGACAAAAGATGATATTTTGGAAGAGCTGGTTCTGGAGCTGATGTACACCTACTTTGAGTACTTCCAATATTGTTTTCTACTTCCAAAGTTGTTTGGGTGGTAAATTATTTTTCAAGTTTGCAACCATATATTTATTAATTTTCTACCCGTTGCACAGCACATGCCTTTTGGCTTGGCCTTCGCCCTCCACCCACGCCAGCTGCGGTGGACGCCTAGCTCCTACAGCTCTGCAGTGAGGCATGCAGAGAGTGACGACAACTTCTGAAGCCATGGCTAGCCTGTGATTACCAGAGTGGCGATGAGTGTGATTTGGATACCTGTTTTGTTTGCTCCTTCTGTTTTGATTTGAGTTGATGGGGATGAGATGTGACCCTGCTGCTGGGCGTCGCAAATGCCACGGCTCCATGTATGCCCCAGCTTTGGTGATGCACGGGCGAGGCTACTCTATCTGGTGTAGTCGCCCTCCTTCCGAGAAATCAAGTTCTTTTGTTCAGATTTTAGATCTCTTGAGTTTCAGCTTAGTTCAAGGATAGAAAAGCATGCTCCTTATGGATTCAATGAGGAAAACCATCAGCCACTTTTTCAGAATTGGATGGTGTGGTGCACCTTCATCTTGCTATCCAACTTCTTAGCTTATTTGCTTTAACTTTAGTACAGTTATATAGCAGGATAAGGATCCAATCCTGTGATGCCACTCCATTTCCATCGTCAAAAGTTGCGCATGAGTTGATTCAGACTTTCAGAGTTCAGAGAACACCTAGCAGAGTTAATCAGCCTGAAGGTATATCAGATCCTAAGGAAAGAGGACCCGGTTCAGATTTGTCACTACTATGTGCTGTTGGATAGCCATGGTATGTGTTAGTTTTAATTTACCACAGAAGTTCGATTCTTGGGAGATAGGACAGGTGCATACATTACTTTTCTTATGAATCTGTTCTCTTTTTGTGCACTATCTATCTATGAAAATTTTCAAAGAAATTGACGGCGGCGGTGTGGCGAATGACGAAGCATCTAAAATGGACGGAAGAGAGGTGGTAAGGCGCGGGTGGGAGACATACATATTTGAGGAAATACGATTCATAAGGTTTCATATTAACAAAAATTGATAGTCTTTGTAAAGTAATCCGAACATTTTGTTGATTCCGGGACAGCTTTATTCTCCAATATGAATCTGTAAGAAAAGATATGGCATACATTTGTGTAAATTGATAATGTAAGCACATCTCGAAACTCTATTATTTTTTCAAGATTGATTTACTTGTTTGTGCTAACTTCCATTATCTCAAAACAGGGCATGTGTGCTATTCCTGAAAAAAGAAGCTTCCCTGTTGGCTGGCATCCCCTATGCTACACAGGAGTATGTAGGAAAAGAAATGGCATCTCATAATTCTTTGAATGTAGACCAGTAGGTTCAATTACAAATTGTTGGCTGTAAATGACTTTCAGTTTCTAGCTTTCATAAAATTTAGACATGTACTACTCTTTAACAGTATGATGTGGTTGATGGTGGTCCTATGTGCTGGTTCAAATTATCATGTTGGATAATATTGCTTTTACTAGCAGTTGCAGTGTTCTTACTATTTTATTTCCACAAATATCATCATGTTTTGCTATTGATGTAATGCTATATTTCTTGACTGAAATCAAACCCTTCAGTTGCTGCCGTGGTGCTCTTATATTCCTTCACAGGAAGCAAACCTTGTTCATGGCTAACTTATAGAATAGCATTTAAAAAAAAAAACTTATAGAATAGCAGATACAGAGTTCAGAAACCATCAAACTTAGGAACACTCTGACCATGTGTTTGCTTCTGTTGAAGACCCAATATATGATTAGGTGCTGTAACTGCTGATGTTGAGCTATATGGACTCTATGATTAGAACCGCCATTGACAAACATACGGGTCAATAGAATTCAGAAAGTTACAGTTTATTTGCTCCGAAACTACTCTGTGGACGATAGTTTATGCTGCAGATCATTGCATGCCCCTAATCAAACGGTCTGCTGCAGTTTAATTATATACATGGATGGCACGATCTCACTGTTGTCCAAAAATCGTCTTATTGGTGTCGTGTTCAATAATGAATTCAGTTTCAATGTAAATCATTAATTGGACTCCCATGATTGCAGTGGTGTATTGTTCGGCAAAAAGTAGTATTGTCGCCTTTTAATATATATTGCTTGGGCGAAACAATTGGTTGTTACTTTTAATAAAAGTTAACGTCAAGTAATTTGTTTGGACCAAGCCCAAATAGCCAAAAAAAGAATAAACTATTCCCAACCAAACAACCACATGTAAAAGTCAACAAAAATGCTCTAAAAACCCGTCAAAAAATGCTCTAAAAAATAGATGTAATTTTTTTAACACAGTAAAAATAGCCCAAATGTTCACACTATTTTTGTTTCAAACAATTATATTCACATTTAAAAAATTTAAAAATTCCCAAAAAATGTTCCATTTTTACTAAAACAAAGTCCATTTAGAAACATAAAACAAAAAACATTAACAAAGTCCATTTAGAAACGTAAAACACAAAAAACATTGTTTTCATAAAAGACTTCTATTAAAAAAATGTACTTTTTCCGTAAAAAATGTTCTTTTTTAGAGAAATGTTATTTTCATAAATATGTTAAATATTCTTAAAAAGAGTTCCAATTTTGTGAAAACGTTAACTTTTATTAAAAATAAGGATTTTCCATGTTTGACCTCATTATAGACGTTTATTAAAATCTGATATAAAAAATAATGCACAATGGCATATGTGTCTTTTTTATCGCCCGGTGCAAAGCACGGGCATTTGTACTAGTTATGGTAATACCTCTCGCACTTCGTGTCTTTGTCACACACACATTCTTTCCTCCTCCTCTCTCCCTCTTTCTCTCACACACATGGGCTTTTTGCAACAATCTCCCACTTCTAGAATCTTGAAACCTACCACATTCCTCCCTTGTCTCATCAAAACATCCAAAGGAATATATTTTGAGTGAAACATAAGATATTTTTAGTGATATATGTATATCAAAATATATTTTCTGTACTTCTACTTATCTACTTATATATATATATATATATATATATATATATATATATATATATATATATATATCTACTCTTATAAAAAACCGAGTTGGTGATGATGGTGTGCCTGCCATCTTACAATATAGACCGTCCGATCTATACTTGACAGATAGAAAGCAAACATAAGGATACCCGCACGTCTCTCGTTCATCCTTATCTCCCACAACTTCATTGTTGAGTAGTTAAAAAAGGAAACTCTGGAACAATCTGGCATGGTGGCCGCTGCCGGCATCGACCATCCCCGTGCCTCCGCTAAGTCTGACCACAAATCACCACCGCGCCCACTCCTCCTCACCTTATCTCTCATCTTTCTCGAGATACTATCATTTTTTCGATGAAATTCTCGAGATACCATTTTTCAATGAAATTCTCGAGATATCATTAGTTTTTACACATGGGATTACTCCTGCATGGGTCAATCACAACAGGTGTTTTGTAAAAAAATGCATCTTGATGTTCCATGCAATGCACGGGCATCTTGCTAGTACTCTTATAAAAAACCGAGTTGGTGATGATGGTGTGCCTGCCATCCTGCAATATAGACCGTCCGATCTATATCTGACGGATAGAAAGCAAACTATGGAAATTATGCAAAAAGATACCTGCACCCCTCTCCACATCTGCAGATAAGGCATTCCCCCGTTCATCTTTGTCTCCCACAAGATAAAAAAACTCGTATAAATGCATCTTGGTGTTCTGTGCAACGCATGGGCCTCTTGCTAGTAGTATGAAGAGAAGAGGCACACACACACAATCTGTCTTTTGCTGTCTCGCACACATGAGAGTTACGTGAGGCGCAGTAAACAAATAAACCCATAGGTGCACGATTGTTGCACGCGCGGGTACCGGGTACATGGTGGAGCGCACCTTTGTAGGAATAGTCAGCTCGCGTGATAATTTTCTCCATAGGAGTTGATGGTCGGGGACCACAGGTGAACGACCTGGAGGCGATGGCTCGACAGTCGCCAGTGATCGAGTTGCCACGTTTAAATATCATTTTTTAAAGGGGTAAGAGTTCCGATTTTCAATGGCGCGTTATACTATTTTTTAGAACGATTGGTATAAAGCGAAAATGGAATTCACCACTACTACTACCTCCGCCCTGGTTTACTAGTCTGCATCGTATTTTGGGTCAAAGTTTGTCCACGAATTTTACTTGTAAAATGTTAATGCAAAATGAGATTTTCTTATCTCTTATCTCTTGCTCTTATAAAAAGCAGAGTTGGTGATGATGGTGTGACTGCCATCCTGTAATATAGGCCGTCCAATCTATATCTGACGGATAGGAAGGAAACTATGACAATTTACCCGAACTCCTCTCCACATTTCTAGATAAGGCCTTCCCTCGTTCATCCTTTTCTCCCACAAGATAAACTACTCATACAAATGCATCTTGATGTTCCGTGCAACGCACGGGCATCTTGCTAGTACCCAAACAAAAAAGGACTGGAGGGAGTGATTGCTCTCACACGGACGCGACCTCTCATGGCGCAGGCATTGAACCGGCACGCCGGCCAAGAGGGCCCCACTCGCTGCACGCCAGGCTGAACATGGCTCCTTGCCGCATTCAACCGGCTTCAGACTACCGCACCTACCTCCATGGAATCCATGCATGTGTCGGGCTGCCGGTAACAAGTCCTTCCACGAGCCGGCCAGTTGGCTCCTCTCGTTCGCCCGCTATTTAAACGAGGCCAGACGCTTGGCAAGAACGCACCACACCGCCGCTCCCCGTATCCTCCTTGCACCATTTTTTCCAAATCCTCCATAGCATCCGGTGAGCAGGAAGACGAGTTCTCCGGCATAAAAGCCGGCTGGGTGCCCGACGAGCTAGGCAACTCGCTGCCCCACCTCCCTCCGCGCCCCAGGCTGTCAGTACCATGGGTGACGTTGCAGGTGGGCAAGCGGAGGAGCAAGACGCCGCTCCAAGCTGGCCCCTAGTGCATCAACTCGACGCTCCAAGTCTGCTCGCACAGGAGTGACCAGTTGCTGCACGTCGGCACACGGGGGACCACGGCGTCCAATGCACCATGGTTGGCTACGCCATCCGACGCAAACGTTGGCGGAACCGTGGCATGCTGGCGGAGGTGGCCAACACGTCTGCGGCCACCGCCAACACCGAGGAATAGTAGACCACAAGAGTCGCCGCCGCTCTCGCCGCCGCTCCGAACCCACGAATGCTACGACCACTGCGTCGCCGGCATAGACACCCGGTGTGTTGCCTGGTTTGGCTCAAAACATCGTGGACCCCAGCTGCGGCCAGCATTAGAAATTATACCTGCTTCTAGAAGTTATTCGCGTTTAGTAAAAAAAATGACCAAAATATAATTAATTATGTATGGGTTTGACTTGTTGTGCTCACACTTGTAGTAGGAACTAGAGATTTTTCTTTATTTATAACTCTCCTCACTTTTTTTGGCTTTGAAGTGAATCATGGTTGTGGACATTATCTATGAATATGCAGATATCTGGGAACATGAGTTTGATGTGGAAGTTGAACTTGGAATGTTGGGCTTGCGTGTGAACTATACCATGTCCAATGGTTCGTCTGTTATTGTTCGGAAAGTAATGGTTGTTATTACATGACCCGAAAAAATTTATTTTGTGCCACATCAGTAGATGCACGGACATCACAACAGGCATGCTGACTGGATAAACATTTGAACCTAGTTATTATGACTGGAAATTTGTATTGACAACAGTTTTAGATAGCAGGAGACGCCTAGCATGCTCTGCCTCTGCTAGCTTCTTTCTGGCTTCTTCCATCTCTTCTTTGGCTTGGGTGAAGAGAGCATCTGATTGCTCTTTTCACTTCTTCAGGAACTCAGCTACATTCTCAAGGGATGCTGCATGCTTTCTTTTAGCCTTTACTAGAGAAACGAGGACACGAACACTTGACGACTCCACCTGGCTTGTGAGTAATCCAGCATCATCTGGGAATTTGCACCTTGTGTCTAATCCGACATCATGAGGGAAATGGCACCTTGTGTGTAATCCATCCTCATTTTGGAAACATGATCCACTGGTACGCGTTGATAACCCACAAGTATAGGGGATCAATTGTAGCCTCTTTCGATAAGTAAGAGTGTCGAACCCAACGAGGAGCTAAATGTAGAACAAATATTCCCTCAAGTTTTATCGACCACCGATACAACTCTACGCACGCTTAACGTTCGCTTTACCTAGAACAAGTATGAAACTAGAAATACTTTGTAGGTGTTTTTGGATAGGTTTGCAAGATAATAAAGAGCGCGTAAAAAAAAACTAGGGGTTGTTTAGATAAAGAAATAACTAAGTTAGTTTTAGTAGAGAGCTTGTTGTCACACAAGAAAGTTATTTGTCCCTAGGCAACCGATAACTAGACCGGTAATCATTATTGCAATTTTATTTGAGGGAGGCATAAGCTAACATACTTTCTCTTCTTGGATCATATGCACTTATGATTGAACTCTAGCAAGCATCCGCAACTACTAAAGATCATTAAGGTAAAACCCAACCATAGCATTAAAGTATCAAGCCCTCTTTATTCCCACACACCATGACCCACTTATCCGTGTTTGTGTTTCAGTCACTCACGCAACGCAGACAATAAGCAAACCATGAACATATTGCAAACCCTACAACGGGGATCCGTCACGCTTGCGCGACACGGAGAGCACCATAGGACAACACCAATAATAAAACATGCAACTCAAACCAATCACGATCATCAATTAACCCATAGGACAAAACGGATCTACTCAAACATCATAGGATAGCCATACATCATTGGGAAATAATATATAGAGTTGAGCACCATGTTTAATTAGAGATTACAACGGGTAAAAGAGGGGTTACACCGCTGCATAGAGGGGGGAAGAGTTGGTGATGACGGCGGTGAAGTTGTTGGTGTAGATTGCAGTGATGATGATGGCCCCGGCGGCACTCCGGTGCCACCGGAAGCGAGGGGGAGAGAGCCCCCCCTCCTTCTTCTTCTTCCTTAACCTTCTCCCTAGATGGGAGAAGGGTTTCCCCTCTGGTCCTTGGTCTCCATGGCACAGGAGGGGCGAGAGCCCCTCCGAGATTGGATCTGTCTCTCTCTGTTTCTACGTTCCCTGATTCTGCCCTTTCACCATTTCTTTTATAACCGGAGATCCGTAACTCCGATTGGGCTGAAATTTGGACACAATTTTTATCCGGATTTTGGTTTTCTTGCAGTGAAAGAAGGGCAACAACCGCCTTACGGGGTGTCCACGAGGGTCAAGGGCGCGCCCCCTGCCTCGTGGCCCCCTCGGGCATCGTCTCGCATTGATTCCACTTCCCAAAATTCACATATATTACAAAAAACTCTCCGTCAGTTTTTATCCCATTTGGACTCCGTTTCATATGGATTTTCTGCGAAACAAAAAACATGCAACAAACAGGAACTAGCACTGGGCACTGGATCAATATGTTAGTCCCAAAAATAGTATAAAAAGTTGCCAAAAGTATATGAAAGTTGTATAATATTAGCGGACGCGGCTTTTTTGCTCCTAGGTGCATATGCACCCATTGTCGAAAACACACATTTTGAAAAGTTGAAAAAAATCGGAACAAAAATCCTGCGTGTATATCCGGACATTTTATGTCCTTTCACAAGGTTTCGGTGAAAAACGACATTTTTTGTGGCTTGTGTAAAAAAGATAAAGAAATGCCTCGTGAATAGTTAGAATGAAGCATCAGAAATTGTCTTTTTTACACAAGCCACAAAAAACGTCGTTTTTCACCGAAACCTTGTGAACGGACATAAAATGTCCGGATATACACGCGGGATTTTTGTTCCGAATTTTTCAACTTTTCGAAATGTGTATTTCGACAATGGGTGCATATGCACGTAGGAGCAAAAGGGAATATTCGAATATTAGCATGGAACAATAAAAAATTATAGATACGACGGAGACGTATTAGCATCCCCAAGCTTAATTCCTGCTCGTCCTCGAGTAGGCAAATGATAAAAAAAGATAATTTTTGATGTGGAATGCTACCTAGCATAATCTTGATCATCTAATCTAATCATGGCATGAATATTAAGACACGAGTGATTCAAAGCAATAGTCTATCTTTTGACATTAAGACAACAATACTTCAAGCATACTAATAAAGCAAGCATGTCTTTTCAAAATAACATGGCCAAAGAAAGTTATCCCTACAAAATCATATGGTCTGGCTATGCTCCATCTTCACCACACCAAATATTCAAATCATGCACAACCCCGATGACAAGCCAAGCAATTGTTTCATACTTTTGATGTTCTCAAACCTTTTCAACTTTCACGCAATACATGAGCGTGAGCCATGGACATAGCACTATAGGTGGAATAGAATATGATGGTGGAGGTTGTGTGGAGAAGACAAAAAAGGAGAAAGTCTCACATTGACGCGGCTAATCAACGGGCTATGGAGATGCCCATCAATTGATGTCAATGTGAGGAGTAGGGATTGCCATGCAACAGATGCACTAGAGCTATAAGTGTATGAAAGCTCAAACTGAAACTAAGTGGGTGTGCATCCAACTTGCTTGCTCATGAAGACCTAGGGCATTTGAGGAAGCCCATCGTTGGAATATACAAGCCAAGTTCTATAATGAAAATTCCCACTAGTATATGAAAGTGATAACTCAAGAGACTCTCTATATGAAGAACATGGTGCTACTTTGAAGCACAAGTGTGGTAAAAGGATAGTAACATTGTCCCTTCTCTCTTTTCTCTCATTTTTTTATTTTTTCTCCTTTTTTCTCTTTTTTAGGCTTCTTTGGCCTCTCCTTTTTTGGGGGGCTTCTTTGGCCACCTTTATTTTGATAACCTCACATGGGACAATGTTCTAATAATGATGATCATCACACTTTTATTTACTTACAACTCAATATTACAACTCGATACTAGAACAAAGATATGACTCTATATGAATGCCTCCGGCAGTGTACCAGGATGTGCAATGATCTAGCGTAGCAATGACATCAAAAAATGGACAAGCCATGAAAACATCATGCTAGCTATCTTACGATCATGCAAAGCAATATGACAATAAATGCTCAAGTCATGTATATGATGATGATGGAAGTTGCATGACAATATATCTCGGGATGGCTATGGAAATGCCATGATAGGTAGGTATGGTGGCTGTTTTGAGGAAGATATAAGGAGGCTTATGTGTGACAGAGCGTATCATATCACGGGATTTGGATGCACCGGCGAAGTTTGCACCAACTCTCGAGGTGAGAGAGGGCAATGCATGGTATCGAAGAGGATAGCAATGATGGAAGGGTGAGAGTGCGTATAATCCATGAACTCAACATTAGTCATAAAGAACTCACATACTTATTGAAAAAATCTATTAGTCATTGAAACAAAGTACTACGCGCATGCCCCTAGGGGGATAGATTGGTAGGAAAAGACCATCGCTCGTCCCCGACCGCCACTCATAAGGAAGACAATCAATAAATACCTCATGCTCCAACTTCGTTACATAACGGTTCACCATACGTGCATGCTACGGGAATCACAAACTTCAACACAAGTATTTCTACAATCCACAACTACCCACTAGCATGACTCTAATATCACCATCTTTATATCGCAAAACTATTGCAAGGAATCAAACATATCATATTCAGTGATCTACAAGTTTTATGTAGGATTTTATGACTAACCATGTGAATGACCAATTCCTGTCATCTCTCTAAATAGATATAAGTGAAGAAAGAGAGTTCAATTATTTCTACAAAAGATATGCCCACGCTCTAACAAATATAAGTGAAGCAAAAGAGCATTCTACAAATGGCGGTTTTCTATGTGAAGAGAAACAGGCAATCCAAACTTCAAATGATATAAGCGAAGCACATGAAGCATTCTATAAAGCCGTACTCAAAGGATATAAGTGAAGTTCAAAGAGCATTCTATAAATCAACCAAGGACTATCTCATACCAGCATGGTTCATAAAAGAAAAGTGAAAAATAAATGCAAAAGACTCTCCAAGATTTGCACATATCGCATGAACGAAACGAATCCGAAAACATACCGATACTTGTTGAAGAAAGATGGGATGCCTTCCGGGGCATCCCCAAGCTTAGACGCTTGAGTCTCCTTGAATATTTACTTGGGGTGCCTTGGGCATCCCCAAGCTTGAGATCTTGCCTCTCCTCCTTCTCGTCACATCAAGACATCCTCGATCTTCGAACACTTCATCCACACAAAACTCAACAGAAAGTTCGGTAAGATCCGTTAGTATAATAAAGCAAATCACTACTCTAAGTACTGTTGCAAACCAATTCATATTTTTTTTTGCATTATATCTACTGTATAACTTTTCCATGGCTTAATCCACTGATAGGAATCGATAGTTTCATCAAAACAAGCAAACTATGCATCAAAAACAGAATCTGTCTTAAACAGGACAGTCTGTAGTAATCTGAACATTCACCATACTTCTGGTACTCCAAAAATTCTGAAATAATTAGGACAAATAAACAATTTGTATAGAAAGACAGTGCAAAAAGTTTCAGAACCGTTTGACGTTCCAGTAAAAAAATGTAAAATCGCGCACTACAGCCAAAGTTTCTGTCCTGCACCGCACAAACCAACAAGTAATCTAAAACATCCTAAAGGCAAACCTTGGCACATTATTTCTATTTTTAAACTTTATAAAAGCACATAAATGAAATAAATGACTCTCTAAAACTTCCGGGTTGTCTCCCTGGCAGCGCTTTCTTTAAAGCCATTAAGCTAGGCATATAGTGCTCAAGTAATGGATCCACCCGGATCCCAAGGTATATCAAAGCCAATTTTAATTAACAATGATTTGTAATTTAGTAGTGAGCAAAAAGTAACATATATCATGTAATTACGAAGTCTAACTCTCTTCCTATGAATCGGCATGTCATAAAAGAACAATTCACGCACACAAAGTAAAGGCCAATGCATAGTATAAACAGTTTCTTGCAATTTTATCATGTGGGAAACATAGAGAGGTGGAGATATAGTTCCTCTTTCATAATAAATAATAATTGCAAGTAGGAGCAGCAAGCACATGCATATTATATTCATCAAAATCATCATGTGCAACGGTAAAAGGCAACCCATCAATATAATCCTTAATAAGGGCAAACTTCTCCAATATAGTGTAGTCGGGAGAATTCAAAAAGATAATAGGACTATCATGCGTGGGTGCAATAGCAACAATTTCATGTTTAACATAAGGAACTATAGCAAGTTAATCTCCATAAGCATAATTCATATTGGCATCTTGGCCACAAGCATAGCAAGCATCATCAAAAAGGGATATTTCAAAAGAATCAACGGGATCATAACAATCATCATAGCATTCATCCTTCGGTAAGCACGAAGGGAAATTAAACAATGTATGAGTTGAAGAGTTACTCTCATTAGAAGGTGGGCACGGGTGATCAATCCACTCTTCCTCCTTTTGTTCTTCGCTCTCCTCCTCATCTTTTTCATCCAATGAGCTCACAATGTCATTAATTTCTTCTTCCATAGACTCCTGCAAAATATTAGTCTCTTCTTGGACATCGGAGACTCTCTCAATAAAATCATCAATATCAGAATTGAATTCATAATTCTCATAGCAATATTTAAGTATAGCAAAAAATTTAGGTCTATAAACTGAATCATCAAAATCTTCAAACTCTTTAAACAAAGATTCAATGTCATAAGCACCCATAAAAGCAACGAACTCTTCTATTTGTTCCACATCATAGTAATCATATATACCATTAGCATAAGAAGCTAAGGTTTCATTATCATTAAATTCACATGAAAAGGGAAGGTGTGGAACCTTCATCCTAGAGCAACAAGTATAATCATATCTCAAGCATAGTTGCCGAGCATACCAATGCAACATATAAATTTGATCCCATAATAGTTTCCCTTTTTGAGTCAAGCGATAATTCCTAAAGTATTCACGTTGATCCAACGTGTCTCCCATAACATAATTGAATGGGGTTTTCTCAGGATTATCAAAGTAGTACATAATATCTTTCACATAATGAGCATCGAGGGTTTTAGGAGGTTCCCCATCTCCGTGAGTAGCAAGTACACCTAATTTTTTTTGGTATTTCGTGTTCCATATCCATAACTAAAGATAGAGAACAACTTAGAATAGCAAATAAAAATTACTTAGTGATAAAGCAAACAAGCACACACGAGAATATTCACCCCACGCTATTGCTCCCCGGCAACGGCGCCAGAAAAAGGTCTTGATAACCCACAAGTATAGGGGATAAATTGTAGCCTCTTTCGATAAGTAAGAGTGTCGAACCCAACGAGGAGCTAAAGGTAGAACAAATATTCCCTCAAGTTCTATCGACCACCGATACAACTCTACGCACGCTTAACGTTCGCTTTACCTAGAACAAGTAAGAAACTAGAAATACTTTGTAGGTGTTTTTGGATAGGTTTGCAAGATAATAAAGAACGCGTAAATAAAAACTAGGGGTTGTTTAGATAAAGAAATAACTAAGTTAGTTTTAGTAGAGAGCTTGTTGTCACACAAGAAAGTTATTTGTCCCTAGGCAACCGATAACTAGACCGGTAATCATTATTGCAATTTTATTTGAGGGAGAGGCATAAGCTAACATACTTTCTCTTCTTGGATCATATGCACTTATGATTGGAACTCTAGCAAGCATCCGCAACTACTAAAGATCATTAAGGTAAAACCCAACCATAGCATTAAAGTATCAAGCCCTCTTTATTCCCACACACCATGACCCACTTATCCGTGTTTGTGTTTCAGTCACTCACGCAACGCAGACAATAAGCAAACCATGAACATATTGCAAACCCTACAGCGGGGATCCCTCACGCTTGCGCGACACGGAGAGCACCATAGGACAGCACCAATAATAAAACATGCAACTCAAACCAATCACGATCATCAATTAACCCATAGGACAAAACGGATCTACTCAAACACCATAGGATAGCCATACATCATTGGGAAATAATATATAGCGTTGAGCACCATGTTTAATTAGAGATTACAGCGGGTAAAAGAGGGTTTACACCGCTGCATAGAGGGGGGAAGAGTTGGTGATGACGGCAGTGAAGTTGTTGGTGTAGATTGCGGTGACGATGATGGCCCCGGCGGCACTCCGGTGCCACCGGAAGCGAGGGGGAGAGAGCCCCCCTCCTTCTTCTTCTTCCTTGACCTTCTCCCTAGATGGAAGAAGGGTTTCCCCTCTAGTCCTTGGTCTCCATGGCACGGGAGGGGCGAGAGCCCCTCCGAGATTGGATCTGTCTCTCTGTCTCTCTCCGTTTCTATGTTCCCTGATTCTACCCTTTCACCGTTTCTTTTATAACCGGAGATCCGTAACTCCGATTGTGCTGAAATTTGGACACGATTTTTATCTGGATATTGGCTTTCTTGCGGCGAAAGAAGGGCAACAACTGCCTTACGGGGTGTCTAGGAGGGTCAAGGGCGCGCCTGCCCCTCTGGGGCGCGCCCCCCAGCCTCGTGGCCCCCTCGGGCATCGTCTCGCGTTGATTCCACTTCCCAAAATTCACATATATTCCAAAAAAAATCTCCGTCAGTTTTTATCCCGTTTGGACTCCGTTTGATATGGATTTTCTGCGAAACAAAAAACATGCAACAAACAAGAACTGACACTGGGCACTAGATCAATATGTTAGTCCCAAAAATAGTATAAAAAGTTGCCAAAAGTATATGAAAGTTGTATAATATTGGCATGGAACAATAAAAAATTATAGATACGACGGAGACGTATCACGCGTCGGTCCTAAACAAATGGTTTTTAACCCCTTTTCGCGACGGCATTTGGAATCGTCGCCAAGTGAGTGTGGGCGATAGGGGGGTCCTTCCCACATGACTCAGAAACCGTCGGGGATAGGGCGCCTCTAGTACTCCTACTCGTTTCTGCTCGCATTGCCATTGCAGTCGGTATTATGTGGTGCTACATTTACGATGCGCGGCCCATCGCAAACGGTTCACTATTATAGAACGTGTATGATGCGCGGCCCATCACAAACGTTTCACCATTACGAAGATTAGCTAATCGTCGTACGAGTGTCGGACAGGATTACGAAACGTCGGACCGTCGTAACATCGTCGTACACGACAACTATCGCACACGCTATTCTGTGGTGCAATGATTACGATGCATACTTCATCAGAAACAGTTCATGGTTGCGAATCGTGTACGATAAGGCAACTAACACAAACGTTTAGTTTGCCCACACCATTTGTGATATTGTTTGACATCGCACATGCTTTGCAAACGGCAACTGTGTGCATGCTTGCACACGTTTCCTCTCTGTGAACCGTCTCGAATTATGGTGCATATCGCAAACGTTTGTGTTTTACCAACCGTATGTGCCGTAACAACCTGGAGAGTGTAATTTCACCGTAATTTAATTGCTGTTTTTCCTAATTGTACCGGATTTTGGTTTGAATTTGAATGTATGCCACAGCTTTATTCATATCCATCAGTTTCAAACAACCAATGCATTATTCGATTCATAGGTACATATGTTCAAGAACTACATAAGAACCAAATAAAGAATGATGAACCACAGTTGTATACTTGTACTATTAAAGACGGTAAAGAAAGAGGCGAAATATATTATGGTTGCTGAACAAGGTGAAGCGGAATGCCCATATTGTGCCCTCCTCCATGCAGAAGGCACGCACGACTCTAGTCCAACCCCTTGTGATGGCCGACTGCCCATCCTTCACGGTCCTCATGAAAACATTTAGATACTCATCGTGTTCTGGTAGAAATACTTTAACCTTTGCATGCCCACCAATCATGTAGTTTGAGAGGTAATCTTGAGTAAACTGCTTTGGCAACCACTGCAAAGGAAAAAAATTCAGACATTGTCATCTAACACAACTCATTATGGGTAGTAAAAAGAAGGCTGCAGAGTTCTTACTTACCATCCTGCAGTTCGCTGTTGCCTTGGATAAAGTGTAAACAAATAGTTTAATTGCCATCTTTGGACCCATTTTACTAACAATCTTTATCAGCTTCCTCACTTGATGCTGGTTCATCGATATCTCATTGCCCCATACGCAGAAAGGGTTGAAACATGGATCTTTACCAATGACATATGTACCTAAAAGCACCAAGTTAATATTAGAAGCTAAACAGCAATTGCACAATGATGTAGTACAACACTCTTTTATACTATGTCTATATACATCCGTATGTGGTAGTCCATTTGAAATCTCTAAAAGACAAATATTTAGGAACGGAGGGAGTATCTTATAACATCCAATATACTCACATATTAGATGAATTAACATCTTATATTATGGGCCGGAAGGAGTTTAGTTCATTCTTACAAATTATCGGCTGATTAACTGCTGTTGTATCCATGGGTTACAATTAGTTTGAGCTAGTTCGGGCTCAAATAGCCCTAAAGTATATCTAAATATGAGGGCTAGTTTGAGCTAATTGCATCTATAACCCACCCAAAAAAACTATCCAACCCAAGAGGTGCTAATTGGAGCTAGTTCTCCTAGTGCACTTATTGTCAATCTAACCCTGCCATCCAAACAACTCTTTGGATGGAGTTAGTTCAGGGTTAGTAATGAGCTAGAAACTAACTCTAACCTCTAGCTAAGTTGAGTATCCAAACAAGGCTGTGTTGTTGCTGTTGTTGCTGCTGCTCTTCTACGTATATCTAGACATCATTAGAACATTAATGTAACACTCTTCCTTGTTGCTATGTAGCCTAGGATTGCATATTTAGACATTAAGTATAGTGTATGTTGCTATGTAGCCTCAGATATATTACATATGGCCCTAGTTAACCTAACGAAAAATGGGTTGCAGATATATTCAGTTAAAAGTCTGATTCACTGATTAGTCCCTTATCAGCCGCCGGCCTATATGGTACCAACTACCGATATCCTGAACATTGAGCAGATATAAGCCATGGGATGAAAATAACCTCAATGGAACAGCAGTCGTTCCCAAAATTGTCCTGTGTAGGTACATCGAGAAGCATGTTAAGCACAACAGGCTAAACATCAACCCAAATTATACATGGCAGACAAAATAATCTCCAAAAGATAGCTTCAGTGTGCAGGTTTAAGCACACTAGTAAAGCAAGCAACAGGCCTAACATTTAACAACAAGCAAACATAGTCATTCAAACTGGTATTGTGCCGGTCTAAGTACACTGGTTATGGTTAAAAAAATGGAAAGGCGTGTTAACTACAAGATGCATCAACCAAATGTAGTCATTCATAGTGGTATTGTTGAAACTCGTATTGATGAAATTGAACTGCACAGTTCATACTTGCACATATAGAACATCACATTGTGAATAACTGGAATAAACAAGGTATACTACGAACAACCAAAGATAGCATTTGAAACTGAACATATGCTAACTACAAACAACCGAGCAATCAAAAAACTTTAAAAGAGGCATATGCTAGCTATAACAGGCTTAACAACAAGCAAATATATGCATTCCTATCGGTATGTTTAAAACTGGATTGATGAAATGTACTGCACAGTAAATAATTGCACATATAGAGCATCACATTGTGAACAACTGAAATAAACAAGGCATACTGCAAACAACCAGATATAGCAATTAAAACTGGACATATTCTCACTACACTACAAAAGGGACTCGACAAAACAAATCATGGGTTTCCCCCTGTGAAGAGGCACGGCAAAACAAATCATGGGTTTCCTCACTTGTCATAGATGGGCTCGTTCCCGTGGGAAGAGCACGGACCCTGGATGCGCTCCATGTTGTCGCAGATGGGCTCCTTCCCCTTGGAAGAGCACGGCTGTAGGGTGCCCTCCCTGATGTCACAGACGGGCGCTTTCCCCTTGGAAGAGCAGATGGGCTCTTTCCCCTTGGAAGAGCCGGAGAGGGTGCCCTCCTCGTGGTTGCCGTCGATGAGGTCTGACTTGGAAGTTGTGGATCCCAAGCCAGCGTCGCAGAATGTGTCCTTCAAAAATGACAAAAGGGGCTCGATGGCGATGTAGAATGGCAAATTCTTGACAGCGAGCCAGAGGAGATAAGCGGCGGGGCCATGGATGAGATCGACGGCGGTTGAACCCGAGGGGTTGGGGGTGGGCCACTTAACCTGTGACACAGCCCGCCTCAGGCCGTCGCTGTCGATGACCTCGATGTCGTAGCCGGTGGCCGAGACATGCCCGCATACTCTAGCCCGCTGCTTGAGTGCCTGCCGCCAGTAATGGTCGTCAGCTTCCTCGGCGACGTCGGGCGAAGAGACCGCTATACACCTCTTTTGGGCCAGTCGCTCCACGGGAAGCGTAGCCGGGCTTAGACTGTGACACTCTGGAGTGGGGGATGGGGATGGGCATGGGGATCTATGGGAAAGGGGGCGTTTGGTAGGCGTCATCTAAGAATCTCAAGGCGGCCTGGGTATGGAGATCGGTGGGTAAGCTGCAAGGGCAAACCGGCAGATGTTGACAATGGAGGCCTTGCGGCGGCGGCGGCAGCGGGGACCTTGCTAGGGTTTCGAGCGTGGGAGGGGGTGTGTGTGCGCGCGCACACCTGAGGAGGTTTTGGTGTGTGTGTGTGTGTGTGTGTGTGTGGAGGGGGCGCGGGGTGTTTGAGGAAATGACGCGGGTACTGAAAATTTTACTACGCGGGAGTCAAATGCGGGAGTGAAATGCCAGGCTATTGAAAATTTTGATGATAGTGCATCGCACACGGTCCGGAGATAACAACCGTGTGTTATGAAAGAGAAAAACCCTCGAGGCGGGCAGAAATTTTCTAGGGATGCGGGCGGTATTGGGAACAAGAAACATCGCACACGGTCTGGAGATAACAACCATGTGTTATGAAACAGAAAAACCCTCGAGGCGGGTAGATATTTTCTAGGGATGCAGGCGGGATTGGGAACAAGAAACATTGCACACGGTCCGGAGATAACAACCGTGTGTTATGAAACAGAAAAACCCACGAGGCGGGCAGATATTTTTGAGAGGGGGAGCCTCGTGGAGCCCAATGTACTGTGCGGATGTGTACATGACAGGTGCACCGGCGTGGCACACGGTTAGTTTGAGTGAACCGTGTCTGTTGCGTCATTCGACTTGTCTAATGTTCATGAATGTGGCGAAAAATGATGCGGGAGAGGGTGAGAACACGAACACCCTTGCATGTGGACCAAATTTATGTATCAAAAGGGTGGTTTGATTTTCAAATACCAAATGCAACTTCGATGTGGCACCTCTCTCGCAAAGCGCACGGTATTGCTTGCCCCCACCCCCCTCGTGTCGGCACGAAGGGAATCCTAAGCTATGAATGCATGCCCCCTCCCCCCAACCGAGGTTCACCTAGCAAAGTGCGAAGTAGCTACCAGCCCCCTCCTCCCTCATGTCGGCACGAAGGGAATCCTAAGCTATGAATGCATGCCCCCCAACCGAGGTTCATTCACCTAGCAAAGTGCGAAGTAGCTAGCAGCCCCCCTCCCTCATGTCGGCACGAAGGGAATCCTAAGCTATGAATGCATGCCCCCCAACCAAGGTTCACCCTAGCAAAGTGCGAAGTAGCTAGCAGCCCCCTCCCTCGTGTTAGCACGAAGGGAATCCTAAGCTATGAATGCATGCCCCCCCAACCGAGGTTCACCTTAGCAAAGTGCGAAGTAGCTAGCCGCCCCCTCCCTCGTGTCGGCACGAAGGGAACTAAGCTATGAATGCATGCCCCAACCGAGGTTCACCTAGCATAGCGCGAAGTAGCTAGCAGCCCCCCTCCCTCGTGTCGGCACGAAGGGATTCCTAAGCTATGAATGCATGCCCCCCCAACCGAGGTTCACCTAGCAAAGTGCGAAGTAGCTAGCAGCCCCCTCCCTCGTGTCGGCATGAAGGGAATCCTAAGCTATGAATGCATGCCCTCCCCCCCCCCCCCAACCGAGGTTCACCCTAGCAAAGTGCGAAGTAGCTAGCAGCCACCCCTCCCTCGTGTCGGCATGAAGGGAATCCCAAGCTATGAATGCATGCCCCCCAACCGAGGTTCACCTAGCAAAGTGCGAAGTAGCTAGCAGCCCCCCTTGTGTCGGCACGAAGGGAATCCTAAGCTATGAATGCATGCCCCCTCCTCACCAACCGAGGTTCACCTAGCAAAGTGCGAAGTAGCTAGCAGCCCCCCCCCCTCGTGTCACCACGAAGGGAATCCTAAGCTATGAATGCATGCCCCCCTCAACCAAGGTTCACCTAGCAAACTGCGAAGTAGCACCCCCCCACACACTTTCAGTCGGCGGGCCAGAGAGGCATATATCTCACCAAGATGGATCATAAAACGGACCAAGAATAATCCACCTTCGTCGTACAACCTCTCTCTTGTTGTTGGTAAAAGTGATGGCCGTCCATGCGACCCCGGAGATGGGCTAGCTCACCAATAATCATGCAAGTAGCTAGTTCCTGAAGACAACCACTGCATGCGTGTGGCCCAAACATATGTATGGAGAGGTGTGTTTTTGAGTAACAAAGGAACAACTTTGATGTGGCACCGTGATTTCGAACTAGAAATCCCCACACTGAGTGAGGGTTAGGTTGACGATGCATATGTATGTTACACCACACTTCAAGCCAACGACGGGGATTCATGCATGCATGCGCGCATATTATATGCGCTCAAACTTAATTAGGTCTGAATCTCACCATGACCTATACTACGATAACACGAACCGAATGAAGAATTCGACATGGTAAACTATCTTGTTGTTGGTCAAGGTGGTCATGGATGTCCACGCGGGCCCACGAATATATAGGCTCGTCGCCGATAACCATGCGAGGGAGTGTATCGTTCGAAGGCAACCACTACATGCATATGTATGGAGGTGATGCGTGCATGCATGTTTGAATACACAACATTGATGTGGCACATGTGTCAAAAATCATACACTAGCTCCCCACACAGAGCGAGATCGGTTCATGATGTGTCGTTGTACTAGCCACTTCGACTCGATGGGAGGGATTCATGTGTACACATGCATGTGTGTGTGCTCAAACTGTATCATGCATGTCATCCCAGAGCAAAAATAATAATCCCCTCCTAAGTAAAATTAACCTCTCTTGTTGTCAGGCAAAAAGTAGTGATGGACCAAGCGAGCCCACAGATGGAAAGCATGGATATCACGGATAACCGCTTAAGTGGGTGCGAGAGGACAACCACCACCGCTTTGCATGTGGGCCAAACATATATATGTTGAATACCCAAAATGCACAACTTTGATGTGCCACATGCCGCAAAAACTATAAACCATGCACCCACACAGAGTGAGGTTCATATCAAGCGTACTACATATGATGGTCCCCTTCCCCCCTCTTCACCGCATACTATATGTTCCTGCCGTAATATATGTACAACCCAAAAGAATCCTCATCGATGGTGAAATTAATTAACCTCTCCTAATATAGGTCAAAGTGATGCATGCATGCATCGATGATGGCCTCGTGGGCCCACAGATGGAAGCGTCACACATGAGTGTCCTAGCTAGGATATGCATGTGGCCTAAAAAGGTGTTGTGTGATGCTTGAATAACCAATTTCACAATTTTGATGTGGCACGTGCCTCGGTAACCAAACAGTCCCGACACTGAGTGAGGTGTACTTGTTCACGGACGCGTACGTATAGTATATAAGCTAGTCCCCTCCCACCTCTTCGACGTGTACTATATACCACCATAACACAAACAAAAAAGATTTAGCCTTGCTGGTCAAATTAACCTCACTGCTGGCTGTTCGTCAAAGTGATCAACGACGACCTCGCGGGCCCATAGAAAGCGTCACACGCGAGTATCGAGTGTCTTGTAGGACAACCATCGACTGCATGTGGCCAAAACATTTATTTATGAAAGGATTGTGTAATGTTTTAAATAACGATTTCACGACTCTGATGTGGCACCGGCCTACCTAACAAAACGGCCAACCCACACGGTGGCTCACAACTCGTAGTGTACTGCGAGCCACCCGCCACCCCCAGACGCACACACCCACACACACATCGCGAATCCACCGCAACTACGATGCATGTTAAATTAATTATCCCGCGGTGAACGTACATGTTACCAAAGGAGGGACTTTTTAATTCAAAAAAATCATAGAGATCATTAAGACGTTTTAGTACATTGATTGATTGATTTTCTACGGGTATAATGTGCAAAAATCAAATTTGAGCTACATGCACACGTGACAGTGAACCTAAATGGATTGCAAAAACACATGTGTCTCACTGGGTGCATGTTTACGCCCAGTGCAACAAATTTCAAACATTGAGAATCTTGATTTTTAAATCCTAGTACATCCAAAACTTATTTGAAGTTCATGAAATTTATCATGTTGTCATATGGACACCAATACAAAGTGGCATTGTACTTTTTTTGTCAAATTTGAGACCAGTTTTGATGTAATCTTTATCTAATTACAGACGGGAGATTATTAATAATTGGGAACCAATATCCCAAACGGATTATTTATTCGAACCGTGAGCGTTAGACCAACAATGGATACGTGCCACGCTTCGGTTAAGCAATAAAGCGACAACATTAATCATCCAAATAGAAAAAACAATATATCTGCCACCGCGCGACCCGTGTGGCGTGCGAGCACGCGTGAGTTGACGGGATGCATGCGAGCAGTCCGCCGCGCAGGCAGACGGGGAGGCGTGCGTGCAGGTGTGTGAATTGACGGAGGCGTGCTCGCTGCGCAGTGTCATCAGGAGGCGTGTGAGTAGCTGTGTGAAACTTTGGTAGGCATGCCAGCAGTCCGGTGCGTAGGCTCACCGGGTGGCGAGCCATTGGTTTGACCGCCGCCCGCCTCTCTCCCACAACTCCCACTACTCCATATTAATGGTGCGCCCGAGCGGCCACACCCCCATCCTCGCTACGCACATAGAATCCTCTCTCTCCGCTTGCATCCTCGACGCCGCTCTCAGTCCTCAAAGCCGTCAGTGTATGAGGATGCCGCCGAAGCGCCCCATCGGAGGGAGTGGCGACGCTGGGGCTGCTAAAGCACCGGAGCACGGCGTGGAGATGGAGACAGAGGTTGCCGTCACCGCCGACGAGTTATCGCTGCACCCTGATGTCGTCGACGGCGTCGAGCTTCCATAGCCGGAGGCGGAGTTCCACACCGACTCCGACGACCACTCCGGCGACGATTCCGACGACCACTCCAGCGACGACTCCGACGACCACTCCGGCGTAGACTCCGATAACGACGGACAGCTGGTTAGTCATCTATACCCATTTATGTGTCAAATAGATCATAGGGTTTCTCTGGTTACTCCTGCCTCCCCCTTTTTGGAATAGAAATCCTATGGTTATGTTCTCCCAATCCATGAAATCTGAGTAAGTTTCGTTAGATCCGTGTAGCGTATTGATTGTTTGAATGGTACAGGTGATAAGTGATTAGTTGTTTCATCTGTGCAAATGATTTCTGCTAGTAATCTGACTAGGATTAGTGTTCGTGCTAATAATTCCTAGCCAGGGTTTGACAATTGATTTTGAGTGACCTACATATGTTTGTGCCATTATTTTCTTCAAGATTGGTCTGTACATAGACGAGTGTGCTTAAAAATCAAACCATAATCTCTGGATATGTATAAATAAAGAGCCATAAATTCCTAATCGTACTTCACGGCATGTAATCATTGATTTGATGCCAAATTTGTTTTACTATTTGTATAGGTGATGTCTGACGATGTGGACAGCGATGATGAAGATAGCCAGAGGAGGTACAAGAGGCAAATCCTGAGGGAGCTTTATGCGGGAATGCATAACCTGCCTAGTAGGACCTGGAACGGTGGCTATGGATGCCCATTTTGCAACCAGAAGCTTCATGACGCGTATCTAAGTTTTCTGGCACATGCAAGAGGACGGGCCGTTGGCTCCTTCAAGCAGAAGTATTCTCGCAGGGTGGCGCACGACGCGTACGTCGAGTACCTGGAGAAGCTTCAGGATCGTGCCGGCCGCATGTGAGATGAGATGTGGGATGGATCGAACTATGTACGCTTGAGTATGCTTAATGACGGTTGAACTACATACTTATGGTTGAACTATGCTTATGTACGTGTACGCTTATTATCTATGTCTGAGTATGTTAAATATTTCGCCAAATTTTGGTAAAAATTACAACGGGGGACCAATAAACCAGGACAGAGGTAGTACGTCAATCACACACGGTTCCCAAAATTGGAACCGTGTGCAATGACTTTCATTTTGCCTGTTGCGTCAATCACACACGGTTCGCTCTAGCAAACCGTCGCCCCCAAAATTCTTTGTGGGACAGAAAACCCTCACCACCCAATTCAAAAAAGAAAACCCTCACCATCGCCACGTCACAAAAACCCTCACCCCGCCCGCCACCCCCTCGGCCCCTCCGGTACGTTCACTACTAGGGAAAACCTTATACACAGCATCTTAGCAGTAGCGCTGGACAAAATCATGCGCTACTGCTACTTAGTAGCAGCGCGCGTAAATAAACCGCGCTGCTGCTATAACTTTAGCAGTAGCGCGTACGAGCAAAAAGCGCTGCTGCTATGTTTGAACTAGGCGCACATGTCTAGCCCAACTTAGCAGTAGCGTGTATCCTCGCACAACGCTACTGCTATTCTCCTTAGCTGTAGCACTTTTCTCGCACACGCGCTACTACTAACCCTACCTTATCCTCCCCACGCGGCCGACCCTCTCTCACTCACTCTCCCTCTCAGTCACTCTCGCCCGCGCCGATACCCGTCGTCCGCCGCCGCCGCCGCCGTCGTCCGTCCTCCACCGAGGTACTCCCTCCTCCCTCCTCCTCCCATCGCGCCCTCCTCCCTCCGCCTCCGTCCGCCCCCTCCTCCATCCTCCTCCGGCCGCCCCCTCCTCCCTCCTCCGCCGGCAGCCCTCCTTCCATCGCCCCTCCCTCCTCCTCCTCCGTCCGGCCCCTTCCCCCTCCTCCGGCCGCCCCTCCTCCCTCCTCCCTCCTCCGCCGGCAGCCCTCCTCCCGCCGCCCCTCCCTCCTCCTCCTCCGGCCGGCCCCTCCCCCTCCTCCTCCAGACACCCCCTCCCCCTCCTCTCTCCTCCCTCCCTCCCTTGTCTCTGTTCTTGCAAATTGTAGGTAATTTAAATGTAGATTTTAGAATGTAGACATTGTAGAATGTAGGTTTTTTAATAGAATATTTTTTTGACTATTTTAGGTGTTTTGAATAAAATAGAAGTAAGAAAATTTAGGGTAGAACTAGGGTAGTAGAATCTTTAGCAAGTGTTTAATAGAAATAGTTTATTTAGGAAGTGTTTAAAATAATTAGTAAGTAAATTAATAAACTAGTTGAACTAGTTTAGTTTTAGTTGAACTAGTTTAGTAAGTAAATTAATAAACTAGTTGAATTAATAGAACTAATGTATTTTTAGTAAGGAAATTAATATAACTAGTTGAACTACTTTATTTTTATAAAGAACTAGTTTTTTTTCTATTTATAGTAAGTTTATATTTAGTAAGAACTAGTTGAATTAATAGAACTAGTTGAACATGTGATATTTGTTGTTACTTTTTTATTTTAAGCAATTATTCGGGATGTATTAGTGATAACTTATGGGGTTTTTGCTTTTGCAGAAATCAAGGAGTCCCTCCTCCCTCCTCCACCGACCCCCTCCGACCTCAAGGTGAGACCAGCCAAATCTCCATGTCAATATGAGTCCTATAAGATATATATGATGTAGATAAAAACATGTATATCCTGTGTTGCTCAAATAGGATATGTGGTTGCCCAAGTGGCCGGTCATGTTCAGGTTACACCTCCGAGTGGCCTATGTTTTTCCGGAGTGTTGATTAATTTCCGTTCCAGCAAATTTCAGGCGCTCGATATGTCCTTTTTTAGCAAAGGTCATGCCGGATTTTTCCGTGAATTCTGGCATGACTTGTGCTAGAATATGTAGGAAATATCGAGTGGCCTGGATTTTCTCGAAAGATAATGATCTAATTTAGGTTTTTAGTACATATATTTAATTGGGAAGCACTTTGAATTATGAACGTAGGAAATGTCATACTCGGATGACGAAAGTCTCCCGGGGGAGTGCAGCTGGTGCCACGACGATTGAGGTCTGTGCCACAGGTGCCCTCACCTAGACGATGATCGACGCTTCAACATTAAGCTCGAGGAGACCTTCGACGTTGAAATGGCACGCAACGACGACAAGTGTTTTTTTTCGTAATTAAGCATGACTTCAACTATGTCAACGTCTAATTTTCATATTTTACAATTCGACTAGCTTATCCCATGCCATGCAAGACGCTATGTCTTGGAGAGGATGGGTTTTGAAGACCATGAAAATTTTGAAACAAAGAAAATACACCTAAGGACCCATCAGGATATGGATTTTAAAGTAAATCTGTACAATTTTCAGAGCGTAACCCATTTTGGTTGCCAAAATTGGGAAGCACTTTGCAAAATGTATGGTTTTTATGAGGGTATGATTGTCACCACGGATCTTGGTGATCCTGATATCGAGCAAAACAATATGGACATTTCGGTCCTTGTTGATACGCTTCCGATTCTACCGCTATGTGAGTTTCTCAAACATAGTTATTAACAAATTTATATTGTTTATTTCAAAATACTTGACAGCTTATTTCCATTGACATCTTATTTTCATTCTTCAAAGAATGTGCGGAAGATGGTAGACAATACCCACTACACCGATGGCTCCGAATTAACTTATAAGGAGAAAAATCATCTGATCGCATTTTGTACTTTCTTTGAGAATTACAATACCTATTATCGAACTCCTCCAAATTATGGTGAATACGTGCCACTAGTGCACGTGTTGAACCACGATAACTTCTATGGAGATACCCTGGTAAGATTTTTTACTATTACGACATTCGTGCATCTTTTGCATACTTCTAAAACTAGTACATCATTGCTAACTACGAAGTTATTACTATTTTTTCAACAGAAAATCCCGATGGATTGTGTGCCTCATCTAATGTATTACAATGGTTGCCTTGAAGTTCTGAACATACAGCCAGGTCATCCTACGGATCTCACCTGTGCATATCAGATTTCTGAAACCGGTGAACACATGCTAATCAAAGAGTGGAAAAAATGTTTGGACATTCGTAAGGAGGTTCTTGGAAGCAACATTAAGCGAAAGGCAAGAATTGGAGACAGGATAATCTGCATTCTCCATAATGGAGAGCCAGGGGCTATCTTGTTTTTTGCTATTTTACCTTAGAGAATATAGTAGGTCCTAAGAGAATGTAGTAGGTCCTATGAGGTACAATATGTTTATTATGTGGTACAATGTGTTAGAGTTGATGATGAGGAGTAGTTGTGATTATGACTAGTGACCAACTTGCTATGTGATGTCTCATCGATGAAAACGATGATCATGACGAGGTGTTATATGACAATGATGTATTATGATGATAAGTTGTTAATGATATGATGATGATATTTATTATATCATTGCGTGAAAGAACCGCGGATTAGTTTCAAGTGGATGTCCATCCACTTGAAACTAGTACACGGTTCTTTCACCCAATGATGTAATAACTCATTATGATGTAAAAACAATCTCTAAATTGCTGCTGTATGAAAACTTCTATAGAGGTGTATGAATACAACATGAAATAAAAAAGAAATAAAATACGGAATAATAGTAGTAGCGCGGGCTGGGAGAAGTGCTACTAGTAATTACCAGTAGCGCAGCATTGAGAAAGCGCTACTACTAAGTCGGTGTAGCAGTAGCGTTGGTTAACCAACGCTACTGCTAACCTTTAGCTGTAGCGCTGTACCAGTAGCGCTCCTGCCCGCGCTACTGATAGTCCTAAAACCCGCGCTGCTGCTAGGCTTTTCCCTAGTAGTGGTTCCTCATTCACACATGCACAAGCTCCTCGGCGTCTATGCCATGGCACCGCCTATCGCGGCGGCAAACACTTAGCTCGACGCCTGCCACCGCCGCCAGACTGCCGGCAAAGCCCACAACATTTCGCCACTTTCGCTTGCCGCCGCCTATCGCCACCAACTTTCTCGACGCTGCTCGCGGTCGACCCAGCTCCGCTCGGTTGGGGAATCTGCCGTACTGAGGGTTATTTCTCATGGACGACAAGGTAACTAATTTAACGAGATATTATCTCATCTCTTATCCCAGTTCATCTGCCTCCTTTAATCACCCAGCAGAAATCGCCGTGAATTCATTTTTATTCGAGCTGATTTGAGGGTTTTCTTTCATTCATAGAATGTACAGTGCGCCGAAACTTCAAGACTTTGCGACCGCCGCTAGAGATTCCATCTCACCGTACCAGATAACTTGAAGCCGCGCGCGGTATGTTCAATCTCACCCTAAATCGGTTGGCATGGCCTACTTTCCTGAACATATTCTAAATATTGCTACATTTGGATAAAAGGTGCCACATGCACCATATACGTCAAAGGGGATTTTCCCCTCTTCTTTCTATATTAGGCCAATTAATGATGTATTGTTCTTTCGGTTACTCTCATTTTTCCATGACATCATGTTTACCCTATCTGTTTAATTATAGATTTTTGTCCTTCCATTTCAACTGTTGTACAGTTCTTTCAATTTGGGCCCATATTTGCATGTTACCATATTTTCTTTAACAATCCTACCATTTTCTACAGAACATCCCTCGCTATGCAACAGATTATGTAGTGCACAATTTTTCCCTTTACATAGATCAAGGCTCCATGGATGTCATACTGCACACAAACCA
Organism: Aegilops tauschii subsp. strangulata; assembly: GCF_002575655.3. Taxonomy (NCBI): domain Eukaryota; kingdom Viridiplantae; phylum Streptophyta; class Magnoliopsida; order Poales; family Poaceae; genus Aegilops; species Aegilops tauschii. The sequence continues at coordinate 134,577,493 of NC_053040.3, forward strand.
TGGATTTACAATCGTTGCTACTGTAAGACTTGATGAAAGTGGTGACTCCTATTTTGGCACTGGCTTTTGGAATGAAATTGCAAAGTTTTATGTACTGAAAGCTGGCACTAAAATTGCACTGCACATAGAAGGGCCTGGTCATGAGATATATGCTAACTTCCCCGACGAAATCATCCGTCCAGACTTTGTTCAAAGTAAGTTTTCTTTTCAACTATCTACATATGTTGACTTACCCAGCGATGTCAAATGAATTGTGTAGTATTTAAGCAACCAATTGTTATTCCCTTTTCTTACTATATTCCTACCTAATAACTTCTAGTTACCAATACACTTTTCTATTGCCCTGTTTTAACTAAATATTCCATGTACTCCCATTTCTATCAGAAAGCGCTGCTGACAAGAAGACTCCGGAGGTGGAGAACGGGGCTTCCAACAAGCGGAGGCGGGGCGAGCTAGAACCGCAAGCGACTCCAGCAGGCCTAGACTTAATCAGCAGCCTCCCCTATGATATGTTGACAGTCGTCATCTCCCTCCTCCCAATCAAATATGGGGCGCGGACAACCCTCCTTTCCCGGCGGTGGCGCCCCCTATGGAACTCCAGCCCTCTCGACCTCATCGGCACCCACGAGCTCTACCATGGCTATTGCAAAAGCTTGGATGCGTTCTCCAAGATCCTCGGCAGTCACCTTGGCCCAACCAAAGGCCTTAGAATGGCAAGTTCCGTTCCAACGGCAAGGACCGAGCCAAGCTTGACGACTGGTTCCGGTCCCCCACCCAAGATCAGCTCGAGAAGCTCACTTTTGATGATGGGCATACGCGGTCGCTGCCAACGTCCGCACTCTGCCTCGCGCCCACGCTGCGCGTCGCCAAGTTAAGGAACTGCCATTTACCGCCCCTTAATGATGCACCCGCTCTTATTCTACCACGACTGAAGCACCTCGAGCTCGTCGCCGTCTGCCTCTCAAAGGGTGACATGGAGCGCCTGCTCCATGGCTGTACTACACTCGAGTACCTTTGTCTTCAGGCGATCAATGGGTTGAGTACCTTACACATCACCTCCATGACTCTCCGGACTATTTATGTGTGTTGCTGGTGCGGCAGGAAGACATCACAAGATGTGTACCACGATATGGTCATCCAGGACACACCTGCACTTGAGAGATTACTTGTAGTTGATCAAGAAGGTCCAACAAGAATCAATGTCATTTCTGCGCCGAAATTGAAAGTGGTGGGCTACTCGTCTGACAAATACTCCGAACTTGTTATTGGATCCACACCCGTTCAGGTACAATAGCGGCCTTCTACCTCTCCTTCTACAAATTAACATTATTTCTAATTTTGAAGATGTTTGTTCGTCTGTCATTCAGAAAATGATTCCCACAAGTTTGACCCCGAAACTATGCATAGTGAAGTCTTGGCACTAGAATCTATCGGGCCCGACCTGGAGCAAGTTGTCAGTTTCCTGAGATGCTTTCCGTGCCTGGAGAAGCTATATATCGAGGTGATGTTCCTTTCCTCTTAAATGTTAACCATAAGGGAGTTCAATTTGTGACACCTTTTTCCAAGTTTACAATGACAATGTACTACGATTTCTGAAGGTTCTTTTGGAGGATTTCAGTACATACATGTCCCCCCCATATTGGTTGCTTGATCCATATGGTTACAGTCAATAAGCATTTCTCCTTTGGATTCATCTGTACTAGTTTTCTTAGGGAACTTTTCATCCACTCCAACCTCTTGTGAAGAAGGCTACATTTTTCTAGAATGTAATCAATTGCCCATGTTAATCATGTCAGATCGAAGATTGCATGTTAGTGCATTTTACAAATCCTACAAACCAAATAGCTAGGCCTATAGTAATGTTCAAAACTGCATGTAGGCACTAACACATTTTCTTCTTTTGTAGATAAGATTAGGCCCAGTAGTGGATAATGCGATACAATATAACAATCACGTCGAATGCCTAGATCTGCATCTCTCAGAAATTACTTTGAACTCCTACCAAGGGACCTTACCGGAGATTATATTCGCCAGGTTCTTTGTTCTCAGAGAAAGGGTGCTGAAGGAAATGAGGTTTGCCCTACATTTATTTCGCAAAAATGAATGGTTTGTTGATCAGCGCCGGCGCCTGCGGCAGAATGGAGTAGGCTCCAAAAATGCTGAATTTCATTTTGGAACTTCAGATGATAGAGTAATCGGAAGTCATCGTATCAACCCCATACATGACTTCTCAGTGGCTGGCCCCTTTGCAAAAAATGTGAGGTTTCGAAGCCAGACTTAGAAGCGGTGATATTAGTTTGAACCTCTCTGATATCCATGTTCAGCGGATCAGCGTGAGCATTTGCAGCTGATGAGCTGAATTTCATTTCTAATATCAGTTTGAACCTTGTAATCTTCGAATTTGAGCCATATAACTCTGGAATTTGAACCTTGTAACATTTCGAGCTTTTGTGGTACAATCGTTGAAATGGCATCGTATGAGACTCGTATATTGCTAGCACTATTTTGACCTTAATATGCAATGGTCTTAGATTTTATTAACCATTCTCGAATTAGTTTACCTTGTCAATCTCACAGCACATGATCTGTAAAGCTAACTCGACTGCGATCTTCGACATTATTGCACACAGTTGGTTTCTTCCATCATGTGCACTGTAGAGCGCAGAATTAATTATCGCACTTGAGTGTCCATCATCACCCTTCTGTGTAACTATGACCTCATCACCCAAGGGTAAACTTATGACCGAAGTCATTCCACACACTTTGTTTTTACAAAGCTTTTTGCCAATAAGCGCCCACGATTTGTCCCTCTTCTAGTCGACGCGTGGCCAAATTAGCCAGGCGGGAAGCTTGCGCAGTAAACAGTGTGGTAGCGCGAGAACAGGCTCACCGACGATACATTTGGTGCCTCTTCGAGCCCACGCGTGCGGTGCGGTGTTGTCAAGCGTGCACTGGAATCCTCTGCTATGAACGTCGTGACAAGACATGACGATTACAGGCCGGCCCCCATTTATTACATCGGCCATTTAACCTACCCTTGTGTCTCTTCAACCTTTCGATCGCGCCCCACCATTGCAAGAAGCACACCCACCACGAGAAATTCTTAGAGGGTATCCCGCGCGGCTCCAATGGCGCTCCAAGCGGCTGCCGATGATGAGCAGCAGTTCACCATGCGTGCCGTGGTGGACACCCACAGAAGGTTCATGGACCTCCCGGTGGTGTACACCAACGACCCGGTCTGAGTGGAGCACTCCATCCACATGATGGAGCTGTTGCTTGCCGAGGAGAAGTACAAGGTGGTCGGGTTCGACCTCGAGTACACCCGCGCTCGTGTTGGGTCTCGTCCCAGCGTCGCCGTCGCCCAGATGTGCGTGCGCCACCACGTCCTCGTCTACCACTACTGCCTGGCCACAAGGCCTTACGAGTGTTTCGCCAGGTTTTTCAACAGCCCCCACTACATGTTCGCTATGGTGGACATCACCAACAATGTAAAGGCGCTCGAGAATTCGGGCATCGCCTGCCAGAATCTTGTCGACATCCAGGGCCAATACAAGATCTGGGGTAGCAAGGAGCATGCGAAGGACTCACTGGTTCACCTCGCCGAGGCCATCATCGACCCCTACTACAGAGACATGAAGGATTCGTGCAACAAGTACAAGCGTGCCTGGCACTCGTCCTGGATGGAGAAACTCGACAAAGCTCACATTGTGTACGCGGCCAAGGAGGCGTAGACGAGCTACGACATGTACAAGCAGATCGTTGACATGAGGAAGTGCCTCCTTCCCCAAAACGGCCAGGGATCCAGCCGGAAGCAGAGCAATGGCAAGCGTCATCGCAACAATAAGTAGATGATTAGATCCTCGTTTCCCCTACTTTAGTATGCATGTAATTGCTTTCTTTGGTGTGTGGAAATGTTATGTGTGTAGTCACTTGTGTAATTGTATGCTTAATTTGGTTATGCAATGCTGTCTTTTTAAGTATATATGTTGATGCTCTGTAGACAGAGCGTAGATGTTGTGCGGACAAAGAAAATCACATCGCACACGGACTAAACAATGGAACCCGTCGGTGATGTTTTCATCAATCACTCACAATTGTATACCATCAATCGTTTGCTCACAACACACACGGCTTGTTAGCAGTAATCGTCTGTGTTGTTATCGGTCTTCGCACACGTTTCCGATTATAGACCTGTGTGCCTCGCATCACACACATCGTGTTCATTTGAACCGTTTCTGTTCTCATGTCTCAACGCAAACAGTTCATCCGAGTGAACCGCATGCCGTATATCGCACACACCTTTGATCTGGCTGACCGTTTCTTTTGTGTTGCCTAATCACAAACAGTTCATCCGAGTGAACCGTATGCTGTACGTCGCACACACTTTCATCTGGCTGCCCGTTTCTTTTGTTCCTCCTCATCGCAAACGGTTAATTGAGCTGAACCGTATGCCCTGCATCACACACGCAACTAAAATCTGAACCGTGTTTGATGCATCCTCCATCGCAAACGTTTTGCACCTTTTTGACGGTTTTTTACACCACCGTTTGCGATTATGGCATCGCACACAGTTTCGTCGAAGGGTCTCTGATCGTAGTGTCGCGTTAGCAACATCCTGCAGTAGTGATCTCGAGGTTGACCATACTTCCCTCCTCGCTGGAACTGCTTCCTAACATGAAGAAGTTACTTCTTTTTAGATCAATAGTCAGAGCTCGCCAGATCCATTAAGTAGAAGCTCAATAAACAGGACTAGGATAGGTGAATTCAAAAGGAGAAATATAAAAATAGACTGCAAGGTGAGAACACCCACTTCCTACATCAAGCTAAAAAGGAATGCATTAGGACGATTAAGACTATGCTTATTACATATCAAGCAGAGCCAGCTTCATATACATCGAAGGACACGAGGCTAAGAGAAATATAAAAACCAGCAGAGGGGTGCACTAAGCCAAGGGTTGCTGCAGCAAAACAACCGGCAACCAGATGATCTCCAGGGTGTCTGTAGGCGCATTTGACTGACTAGCTTCAACACCAAATTACAAAAGATTCATCCTAAGGCATGGTGGGTCCACTGAGGTAATTGAGATCCTACAAATGATTGAGAGCCTAATCAAGTGTACAGGAAATTGTTTGTCTCGCCCATTATTGTTTAATAATCTACCACACTACTGGATTGCATGGCAAGAACCCTAGCCAAGTAGACAACATGGTTTGACGCTGTTTTGGGCTCGGGGACCTGGCTTGGTTCTGTGTTCACTACTGCTTTTTTAAAGGAGGGTAGACCCCTGGCCTCTGCATCTGGACGATGCATGCGGCCATCTTATTAATTATTCACAAAGGCCATACAAAGTAATACATCAGTCAGCCTGAAGCCACCATCTAGGCAACACCTGTTGGTACACCTATCCCATTGATGAAGGTGTGCCGAATGTCCGGGCCTAATACCGGACATCGCACCAAACCCTAACATCTAAAGCCGGATGCCCCATACCAGCCACACACCATGTCAAAGTTTAAAAAATGATAAAAAGAGGGGGTTGTCGGATTCAGGGCTCCGCAGACCCAAGAAGGTTCGAACTCTGGGGCGTGTGTGAAGAACTCAACTCCTAGAGCTCACCAACTCATTGCCCTACAGCCTAGCCTCGTCAGATCCGTGTGAACGGCGAAGAAGATGAACACGACAGTTTAGCCAGGTTCGGGCCACCTTGCGGTGTAATACCCTACTCCTGTTTTGTGGTGGATTGGCCTCACGAGGAGGTTTGTGGATGAACTAGTATAGTGGTTGAGCTGCCTCGCGAGGGCTCGAGGGTGAGAATGAGTTGACCTTTGTCCGTCCTTCTTCACGGTGGTTGCTAACCTATATTTATAGCGGCCTCGGTCCTCTTCCCCTGAGTCGTAGGCGGGAAGGGATCCCACAGTGGCCAATTTGAAAGGGGACAAGTAGTACATCTTCTCCTGACGAAAGGTGGTCTTCGCCTGCAAAGCTTCTGGTCGTGACGCAGCGGTGGGCTCGGCGATGACATCCGTCCTGCCACGCCCGTGGTCTTGGTCTTGTTGCACCGGAATGGAAACCTTTGGCAGATTCCTCAGGAACCCACGCCTGTCCTTGCCTCCTTAGCACCAAAGAGGAAACTGCCTCATCTGCGCACGGTGGCGCCCGTCTGGCCTTGGTCTTCACGGCTGCCGTTACCGTAACCTCATGAGGCTGGGTACCTGCATAGAAATCTCTGCTCCTCGGGAGGCAACCCGGGAAGGCCGCTCCTCTAGAGGACTTGGTGTCGTCCGCCTCACGAGGCCTGGGGGCCCTCGCGAGGGTCTTGTCTTGGCGGCGTATCGGGCCACTGAGGGAGCCACGCCATGGGCCGCAGGCAGGCAAGTCTGGGTACCCTGGTTCCCAGAACACCGACAGGGGCTCCCTTTGATTTCATTAACGAAACCATCAAGGACACACAAAACATCCACCACTGCTAGTCAGATTCTCAATGTCAAAGTAATTGAAAGGTTGTTACTACTTACCAAAGCTCGTTTTACAGGTTCGGTGCAGTTCCTCTTTAACTTGCGACGTTCCCTGAAGATGTCCCCAACATCTAGTATTTGGTCTTCAGTGCTCCTCTGCATGTTCGCATTCATAGTTTTTAAATCTCAACAAGGCAAGAAAAATAAAGTAATACTCACGCATCTTGTGGGCAACATTAAAGCACTCATGTGCCATGTTAGCACGAGTGATTTTTAATATCCTACTATGTGGCTCTTCAACTTTGCTAGAACTACGTTGTGGTTTCATTTTGAGTGAATAGAATAGGGGGATCACCTCCCTGCTATTCTAATAAACTTTCCATCATTTGTGACACTACAAGTTACAGATGAAGAACCTACACAAGCGCAGCGCAATACAGGAGCGACGCACAATTACAAGATGATATTTTGTTTGACAGTGCAAGCTATAACCATTTACTTTTACCTAGCAGCCAGGAAATTTGAAGGGTAGGTATGAACATAATTGTAACTGCACATGTACTGCTAAGAGAATTAATATACACATTACCACTCGAGGAGGAGTACGATGGTCGCGGCGTCGTCTGTGCATCATGGTCGGCAACGGGAGTCAGTTCATTGTCGATGACGGTGGTGCTCCTGTGCTTGGGGTCGGCTTCTAGAAAGCAGATCCGAGACCGTGGAAGACGGCGCCGGGGAAGCGGCTCCGTGTACGACGGCGACGGCGGACCGGCTCCAGTGCGGCGTACGACGTCGCCGATGAGGCAGATGCGCTGCAGTGGATGAGTGTGCCGATGAAGAAGGGGAGGGGCACGAAGGTGCTGAGGGTGCTGTGGAGAAGTCTATTTTGCGGTGGGGATAGAAAATGGGGAGTAATGAGGAGTACTCTGGGTGCCGGGTGGGGTTGGATGGGTCCGGCGGACGTGAAGTTACCAAAACCGCCCCCGACCAACCAGGATCTGTCGGCCTATTCAACCAAGGGTATGATGGTAACTTTGCATTGGTCGAATCTGGGTCAAGGGAGATATCGATGGAAGCGGGAGATTTTGCCGCCGACCTGAAAATTTGTAACACTCTACTACTCCCTACTCCCCGTCTGGCGTGTTGGGTGATTGGGTTGAGCAGCTATGAGTACTGTACTCCTTCCAGTTTTATTTACTCTGAATATTAGGTTTGACTGAAGCCAGACTTCCTACAGTTTGACCAAGTTTACAGAAAAAATATAAACATTTACCATAACAAATATGTATGATGTGAAAGTACATTCAATAATGAATCTAATGGTATTGATTTTTTTATTGTATATGTTAATATTTTTGTTTATAAACTTTGTCAGAGTTTACAAAACTTGACTTTGACCAATGCTAATACGCGGACTTAAATAAAAATGAAGGGAGTACACATCTGTTTTCTTAGTTTGTCGTGGCATTAATTATTTGTTGTAATTGTGAAATAAATATAGTAAGCTACTGACTTCGAATGTAATGATTTATACAATTCAATATTTAAAATCGTTGTTGAATTCCAAGATGAATACCAGGTCTATAGTACTTCACAATATGCTCATACTCACATAATCCAACTCAAATGAAAATCTAAATGCATTTCATAGTTATTAATTTGTCGGATGCAACAAAATCAACCATAACTCTACATGATCCAGTCTAAAGCAATTTTTAGAACACACCCCAGTGCGTTAACTAAATGTAGAGAGTTCGTGAAGATGGAGCAATGGCGGGAGAGAGATGTGTGCGCTCAACACACAAGATATGCACCTAGTGGAAGAAAGAGATAGAAGACGGGAAAGATTGTATATACGTGGGCGAGAGATTAGGAGAGAAACCGAGAGAGAGATATATATGACAACATTATTATGATCATGGTATTAATTAGAATAAGTATTATGATCACAGCGCCCCTATATAGGGAGCGATTGGTTGTTCCAGAACCAGGGCGAAAGAAAAAAAAATACCACCCAACCCCCGTCGCCCTCCCGCATCCATGCCTTCTTCCCCGGTGCCCGCGCGCCATGCCCGATCCAACCTGCGCCCCCCTCCCCCGCCTCCCCTAGCTTCTTCCCGGCGCCGTCCCGAACACCGGCCGAAGCAGCCGTCGCCGCTCTCCCCAAATCGCGCCGCCACCGCCGTCACCGGATCGCGCCGCCACCGCCGTCGCCCTCCCCAGATCGCCCCGCAACCGCCGCCACACTCCATGGTCACACCGCCACCGCCGCTCGCTCCCCAAATTGCGCCGCCACTGCCACCTCGTGCCTCATCCTTTATACTGCGCCCCTGCTCCTCGACCACCGACGGCGACGCACATCCATCCTCCTCTGCCCCCGCGACCTTCCTCCTCTGGCCCCGCGACCTTCCTCCTCTCCCGCCGCCGGCGTGAGAGCTTCCCACGTGGGAGCGCCGCTCCAAATCTGCGTCGGAGTCATGGCGTCCTCCGCCGCCCGGTCGTGCCGCCCTTGCAATCAGCTGAGGCTACTGCCTTGTCTTCACGCATAGATGCAAGCTAGCCATGGGTCGCCATCCTTGGAGCCTGACCTGCACAGGCATCTCTTGCCGACCTTCAATGGCGCCTGTCATCGACCTTCCGTCGACATCTCTGATTGCAGCCGCGCATGGCACTCTGTGGCTTCCCTGACCATGGGTCAACCGCCCGCTCATCTCCTACCTTCCGGATGTGCGTAAGGAGCACGAGCACGCGAGCGCCTGCCGCCAGCAAACTGCATCGCTTCCTGTCGGCCGAAGTGCCTCGCATGTGGAGAAGAGATTGAACTTACGTACCTACTAGAAAAGAGAGAGAAAACTGGTCTGTGTGTCATTTCCCCTGGACGGTGTAAGAACAGAAAAAATACTACCTTTTTGAGGCGTGGTCCTGCTTGCCGATGCTGAGGGTGCTCGGCTGGAAACAAGAAGATCCATCTAGCCTGGTAAGTTTGGCCAGTGAGCCTATGCAGTCCGACGGCACATGCGTGCTTCTGTCCAGTTCGCGTCCACAGGGAGTGTGGTGTTGGCGTGCACAAGACAACCACATGTGGTGAGAGGAGAATCCAAGTTAGAAGCACAAAACACTACCTTCACACTTGCACGCAAGAGAGACACACTGTTTTGACAATTGCTGTTTACAAAGAAAGAAGTTGACAATTTTTTTCCAGCAGTTGCCGTTTTTTAGATGATGTCCAGGCCGCAAAAAATGCAAGAGACTCTACAAGTAATTGTTTTAAACTTGTGAATCTTGATAGTACGTTACTGTTTTGAATGTTGAATGTTTTAAATAAATTTTTAGCAACAGTTGGATAGTTCTTGTAAAAAGTTGTGTGTATTTATTTCTAACAATTCGTTGTGTTTATTAGAAAGACAGAAGTTAAACATGAGAAACTTGCACAGTTCATTGTATATAAAAAAGGAATAATCAACAAGAAAGTTCATCATAAAAAGATCAAAATTTTCACACTGCAAAAAAAAAGAACTTCTCATAGTACAAAATGAGTGTTTGTTTCTCTTTTTCAAAATAGGAATAAGTAAAATGTTGAAGCTATTTTTCTTTATGTCTCGAAGAAAATAAAAAGTAAGAACAAATGTCTCTCTCGGTGTTATGTGTTACACACCTTTCCAACTCAAAACAGAATTGTTTCATGTGGTAGGAAAAGTACAGAAAAAATTCAAGCAGAAACAATGATTGATACTTGTAAGTTTGGAAGAAGAAAAAAAGTTTCAACAAACAAAAATCATGAGGATTGCAAAAAAACTTTGAGTTAGCATGGTGAAAATTGAGAAGTTCCGGAGATGAAACCTTTGGGACTTCAAAAAATAAGTTTAACTTTTTAAGAAAACTCATGTAATTTATGAAAGAAACTCATAATTCATTTTGGAGGTTTAAAAAACTATGATTTTGTAAAACTCAGGTTATCTCGTTAATAGAGAATAAAACCAAGAAGTTCAATTTGAAAAAGTGGAGCTGTTTGATATTTATTTAGAAAAACAAAATTTTCTTGTTACTAAAGAATAAAACCAATAAGTTCAATTCGAAACAATGAAGAAGTTCGATGTTTCTAACAAAACTCCAATTTTCACATTTCTAAAAATACATAAAAGAAGGTCAAATTAAAAAATGGAGTGGCTCGATGTCTATCAAAAATTTGGATTTTTTTTCATTACTAAAAGAAATAAAACCAGGAAGTCCAAATTAAAAAGATGAAGAAGTTTGATGATTATAGAAAACTCAGATTTTCCTCGTTATTAAAGAATGGAAAACAACAAGTTCAAAAATTAAATAACAAGAAGTTCAACTTTTAAAAATAGAGCGCTTCAAAATTTCATAAAAAAGATTAAGAAATAAAACCAGGAAGTCCAAACTAAAAAGATGGAGAAGTTCGATGATTATAGAAAACTCAGATTTTCCTCGTTATTAAATAATGGAAACAAGAAGTTCAAAATAGAGCGCTTCAAAATTTCATAAAAAAGATTAAGAAATTCAGATTAACATTCATAAAAAACTCAGATATTTTCACATAACCGAGAGAAGTTCAGCTTGATAACTGCCAGAAGTTCACGTGCTACACGGTGTGCATTTTGTATTAAAAAGAATTAAAAAAGCAAACACTAAAAGTTTGTTGATATAAGTTCAAGTCCTCCGCCGGAGAAAGTTAAAAATATATTGTGAGAGAGGTTTATACAAAAGAAATACCATTTGTGTAACACTTGACGAATGGATGAGAAAATTACAAATGAAAAATACGTCACAGAAGTTCAACGTGAAAACAGCAGGAAGTTCACCTACTACACTGAATGAATATCAGATGAATTGTTTTTAAAATCGTCGCGAGTATGAAAAAATGATCAACACGGTAAAGTTGCGTGCTTACAATAGCTTTCCATCGGTATATCACTTCCTCAATTTCGGTGAGTGGATGGAGAGCTACGAGCAGTGGATGGAGATCTACGAGCCAAAAAAAGCACGTGAAAACAGAGTGAAGTTCAAGTAGACATGCCGAGAAGTTCAGGTTCTTCACGTGGTGCATTTTCGAAGAATCTGTCTCGCGATAAAGGCAGAACGAATGATCTCGCCATTTTCGAAATTACTTTAAAACGGCTAGGAATCACAGAAAACCATCAACATGAAAAAGTTTCGCATTTTCCTTAGCTTTTCAACGGTATATTATTTGCCCCATTCCGATAAAGTTTGTAGAAATTACGGTGAAAATACGTTTTTAGCCATTTTCAAAATTGACTTAAAACTGTAAGGAATTGGGAGAAACAATATATACCAAAAAGTTTCGCATTTCCTCAAGCTTTCCAACGCCATATCGTTTGCTGCATTCGGACATACGCTTAAAAAAATAGATGGAAAATACGAACTCGGTGGAACTTGTACCGTTTTCTAAATTACTCTTAAACCGTGCAAAATTAGAAAAAAAACTTTCTACATGAAAAAGTAGTGCATTTTCATAAGCTTTCCAACTCCATATCGTTTGCCTCAATTGGATTAGCCGTTTAGAAATGACATTGAAAATACGAACTCGGCTGTTCGGTTTGCAAAATTTTACGATTTTCCAAATTACTCTTTAACCGTAGGTAATTAGAGAAAACTTTCAACATGTGGAAGGAGCAGTTTTGCAGCAGCTTTCCAATGGCATATTATTTGCCTCATTCCGATAAACGGTTTAGAAATGCGATCAAAAACACGATTCACGTTTTTTGTATGAAGAAAAAACGGTTTTCAAAACTGCTCTTAAACCGCTTAAAATTTGCCAAAAATTTAATTTGGATCATGATACTGGTGTTCATAGCTTTCCAATGGTATATCGCAAGCCCCATTTGGGCAATGTTGGCGGAAGTTCAACCTAGCACTGGGAGAAGTTCAGGTCGAACAACTCAGGCAGTAAAATTGCAAAAAACGCAATTTCATCACGACCCGAGAGCAAAATCCGCCAACGAGCGAGATTCCTATTTAAAACCGGTATTTAGTTGCTAAAAAATGTTTCTAGATTACACTAACATCATATAGAACACGACTAACCGGAATAATTCGCGGGGGAAGCAACGGTTGCGAAGATAGCCCGAAGGTCGGGTTCGTACAGAGGGAAGTTCAAGCGCGTTACTCAGGCAGTACAGGTTGTGATCAGAATAGTGTTTATGTATGTATGTATATATATATATATATATATATATATATATATATATATATATATATATATATATATATATATATATATATATATATATATATATCGATGGACACGCATCTCACTCCTTATATTAGATGTCTCCATCTTTCTCACAGACCTAACTTCTTCCTCCGTATAAATGTGGAAGGAGAAGAGACAAATTGTTTGATGACAGAGCTCAAAAGAACGTCGACTAGAGGGGAATCTTGTGGGCCGAGGGATTGATAATTTTGTGCGGGAGGGAGGGAGAGGGAGAGAGAGAGGGGGAAGGATTTACTCAACCGTCGTCACATCATCCTGCTTCCAAATGGCCCTGCAGTCTCTAGTGCGGCCTGGTCGTCGTCTTCGTTCTTCCTGATGCCCTCCTTGAAGATCAAGGTGGTGTGCATGTGGGGGTGCAGATAAGCACAAGCGGAAGTGGTCGCTATATAACCTTGGATGGGGATGGATAGTGTGCTCGGGGGGGGGGGGGGGGCTGTGTGTGTGTCAAATATTGAGCGAAATCAAACCTATGGAGAGAATGTGTGTGCATAGTGAGCATGCTAGAGAGGCTAATGGTGCAAGACAAATACATTGTGTGCGTTAATGTTTAAGAAATATAGAGAGTTCGTGTGTGGGATACAAAGAGAGGACTATGGGGAGTGTGTTTGCGAGGCAAAGAGACATAGCGAGAGATAAATGTGTGTGCTTGGTACATGGTGTGTATGTGACGGAGAGGTACATGCATGTCAAATAGGGTTTTCACGAAGTGATCGTGTGTGCGAGATAGAGAGCGATGTAGGGGACTTGAGGCAGGCAGGGGCTGGGTGAGGGTGTCAAAATGTGTGCGTTGATGCATGTGTTACATGCGATTGTGCGAGGGACGGTCGAATCGAGAGAGATGGTTGTTGGGTTACGGATGCTCCTCTCTCTAACACACGCACACACAAAAAACACAAAATAGAAGACCGTTCTCTCATGTATACACAACATCTCGGCATATCTCTATGCCTCACTCATACATGATCATTTGCACATTCACACATCTCTATGACTATCACATGCACACCGTCTCCACATTGCCCTTCCGGCACAACACACATATAGACACATACACACGTTCTCTCTCCGTTACACAGACATAATCTCTATTAAATTTTTTTGTAGGGGGCACCAAAAACGTCCGAATCCAAAATAATCACGAACTGAAGCTAAATACAAATATATGGAAATATTGTAGCATGAAGAACTTTTCCAGGAAAAAAGTAGAGTAATATTCGAGGATTGTTTTCACACACAAAAAAGGTTCGGTCGATGTCCTTCCAGCACGACACGTGACACACCTTTCGATCGACCACATGGTCGCGGTGCATGCGCTTGCACAGGATTCTGTATCGATTCTGTGCTAACTAATGTGGTGTATAAGCGCGGCCGTGATGCAAACGCTTGCACAGGATTACGGGTACTAGTACGGTGTTCTTTTAAGTTTGACCAACCCTATAACCAAGCTCCCATAAGCGCACTCATCAATATACCGTCGCCGCCGTTGCGCATGCGTACAGTTGCTGCAGTATTGTATGGTGCAGTACCATCGCTGCTATGTGGGACCCGGGCCCACATGTCATCCGCACCACAACACCGTACGGTACTGCAGAGGATCTCAACCCCTCACCCGCTCACGTCGTCTGCAGTCCCTCCTCGTGATGACGTTGCGCTGCCAAGCACGCGAGCAGGTCGAGCCGCGTCTATGCCTGTAGTGTACAAAGATGAGGAGGACGAGCGCGTGCTCCAGCATGCCGGCGAGGAGGAGCTAGCATGTCATTGTCATCTCCACCAGCGCAGAGGAGGCTCACATGGTGGTTGTCGCGGCGGAATCCGTTCGCGCCCACGCCGAGCCCGCAAACCAGGTGCGGACATGGAATCTACCTTCGAGACCTTCAATGCCACATGGATCATGCAATTTGAAGGAACAATTTGGGTCAGTCGACTCTTGTGAACTGTTGGATGCAACATAGACGGCCAGAAGGGCTTCTTCATCCTCCGAAAATGATGCACCGTTCATCTTCTCTCTCAACCTTCGAGCCGCCAGGCCGCCACAGGCCTAACCGCCTGCCGCCTCTGCCCAGCCCTCCCCTGAACCGCCTGCCACCGCCATGCTCCACCCCACCCCCAGCATCCGTTTAACCCCGGGCATGATCCATTTTTCCCGGCAAACTGCATTCCACACCCAACACTAATAAGATATCATGGCCACCCTGCCACCCTGATATATATACTGTGGTAGCTTCTCTGTCGTCTTCTTCCTTCGCTCTAGCGAACTTCTTCTTTCACAAATCGACTGACCCAAATTATACTACTCGTACGTATTAAGTACAGTAGGAACGCGAAGAAATGAGTAGTAGTACCAACCAGAAGAAGAACGGTAGTAAGACATACTAGTACGTACTAAAGAGTTCAAACAACCAGAAAGAACATACTAACATAGTTCTGTTGGGGGCTCAGCACAACACACCCCTGAAATAAAACTAAGCAACTAGTACGCTTGACACTGCAGTAGAATCAGCATGAGCAACGACAATGCCACCTTACTCGGAGTCCTCGTCCTCATCCCTCTTCCTTTTCCTCTTCACCGACACTTCTTTGCTTGAATCGGACACTGGGCTCTGCTTCTTCATCCAACCCTTGTAGATATTTAAACAAGGGATAATTGGTTTTATACCCTTAGTTGTGTTCCCCTCGTCAAGATTGCCCCTAGTTTCTGAAAACGCGTGGTCTTGCCCAACCCACTTCAGCGTGTTGTCTTTTGCCCTTTGACCATTTGACCATCACTTTGAAAACTTCATAACTAATTCATACTAAATCAGAAAAATGCAAATAAGATGTCAAAATATTCCGAAAAACATCACCTGTATGTCAATGTCACTTGCATTCATGACAAAAGTGTTGTTAAGTGCCCATTTTAGTTTTAGCTCTTATCATACCACCATGAATAGTAAAATCTAAACAAATTCAAAAAATTGAAAAAAAAAAGTTGGTGGAAAAGAATGACAAATGTTTTAAGTGCTTGTCAAGTTTCATGAGGGAATGACATTCGTGGAAGTCATGGCAAAAAAGACAATCAACACTCGAAAATAGATTGTTTTCTTTGCCACGACTTCCACGAATGTCATTCCCTGATGAAACTTGGCAAGCACTTAAAACATTTTTCATTCTTTGCCACCAAATTTTTTTGGAATTTTTTTAGATTTTACTATTCATGGTTGTATGATAAGAGCTAAAACTCAGATGGGCACTTACCCACACTTTTGTCATGAATGCAAGTGACATTGACATACAAGTGATGTTTTTCAAACATTTTGGTACCTTATTTGCATTTTTCTGGTTTAGTATGAATTAGTTATGAAGATTTCAAAGTGACGGTCAAACGGTAAAAGGGCAAAAGCACAAGACGCCAAAGTGGGTTGGGCAAGGCCACGTGTTTTCAGAAACTAGGGGTAATCCTGATGAGGGGGACACAACTAAGGGTATAAAACCAATTATCCCTTTAAACAAAGGTAGGCATCCGTTGCTGCATACACGATGTGATCTTCATCTAGTGTCTTCAACTCCCATGCATGATTAAACTTGGGGTGAGGTTTCTTCAGTTCATCGTACGAAAGGTCAATCATGGCTGCTGCCAGGGTCAACATTGAAGGCTGAGAGGAGGACACCAGGCTTACCTTCTGGAAATCAAAGGGCTGGCCTACAACGAGGCCTATCCGACCCAGGACATTCATGTCGTTCGTAAAGTCTATAGTAACAAATTTCACTCTTTTGTCCTTGAGGAAGACCTCAAAATCCTGGCACCTAACGCCGGCATGGCATATGTGGTAGACCAAGCACACGTTATGTACGCAAACCTGGATCACGGCGGGCTTCTTCATCTCTTCCTCCTTTAGAAGCTTCTCCTTTTCCAAGACTAAGGTGTACTCAACATCTAGCCCAGCGACCCACTCATCCATTGAACTTTCGAACATGTGTAGGAAGCGACCAAGGCATGCTTCCACCATCGCGGATGTACGGGTGTAGATGACGATGAACTCATCGTCGATGATGGTTCTAACCTTGTACTCACCGCTGATCATGGATATTTGGGAGGTCATGGATTTTGGAGGCATGTTAGGAGAAGTGGAACTGGTGTAATGTGAAAGGACGGGACGACTGGGAGCGAACTGTTGTAAGGTAGAAGACGGGGACGAGTAGGGCGTGCGAACAGTGTAGGGTGGTGGCTTGCCCGGTGGATAAATGGCTGCATGCCCCTAAAGAGTTCTCGAGTACTATGCGGGACCCACTAGATGTCATGTCTACTAGACCTACATTGTAGGCCTGACGGTATAGCTTCTTCGTGTTCGCATGCCATGCCGACGCGTCATGTAGTTTCACTTAATTCCGTCAACTCGCGCCTCCCGCGACCTTCGCCTCCCTCGCGCGGTCGCGCCCTTTGAGACTTCGGACGGCTATAAATGAGCAATTTTTTTGCCTACTCCGGATGCATGGTACTCCCTCTGGTCCTTTTTACTCCGGTAAGATTTGTGTCAAGTCAAAGTTTGCAAAGTTCGACCAAATTTATATTAAAAATATCAATATCTACAGTACCAAATATATATTTTATGAAACTACATTTCATAATGAGTATAAAAATATTGATTAACATTGTGAATGTTGATACGTTTTTCAATAAGTTTGGCCAAAGTAGAGGTACATTGACTTCAGACAAAACTTATATGCACAATGCAGACTAGGTCCTCCGTCCAGGTGCGTACCATGTCCAATATAGTCATCACAACAAGGTTAGCTATAAGAGTACTACTACTTCCCTTCTAGTTTAAAGGGCTCGATTCAAATTTTTCATCTACTCTTACCAAGATAGAGGCGGTGGAATAGTTTTTGTAGTCCGCAAAAGTACTCAATTAATGCTCTTGTTCTTCACAAAAAATGTGTTTACCAATGCATTATCGCATTGCATGCATGCATGAACATTAAATGACAAAGAATTTTTACATGCACTAGTCAATATTCTCTTTAGGCTACTCATAGTGGAAAGTATCATATACTAGTATCATGTGCATGATACTAGTGTATGATACTAGTACCTTTATAGTGCCATGCATGACACAAGGTAGCATAGCATTTAACATGATACAGTATCTACCTATGTTACTCTAACCCCCCCTCTTCTTTAATTCTTTGCCACATCAGCATGTTTGCTATTCCCGAGTGCATGATACTAGCTAAGATACCACCACTATGAACAGCCTTAATCATCGCATGCAATAACTTAGTGCACCTTGAAATCTGAACATGTGTGGGGCGTGTATGTTTTTAATGACTTGAGACTATACCTAGCCTGGCACGCAACGGTCGGTTCATTGCATGTAAGATGACTTATTATGCACCGTTCCCCGTACCTGCAAGAAGCCCGTTCGTCTCCAAATCTTTTCCTCTCCATGTGTGAGAACAATATGCCTGCTTGACTCTCCTTCTCCCTCCGGCAGTCCCACCACTCCACCCCGTGTGAAAACAATCTGCATGGATGACTCTCCTCCCCTCGCGCTCGTCCAATCTGTTGTGACCAACAATATTTCCACCCCTTCCCTCCCCCGTAATTTACTCCAACAAAAATATGCCCACCTAGTTGTTACATTAATCACGCAACATATCTTACTCCCTCCTTCCATGTATATAGGGCCTAATGTGTTTTTCAAGGCTAACTTTGACCACATGTTAGAGCAATACTCCCTCCATTCCTAAATATAGGGTGTATAGTTTTTGGCACGGAAACTAAAGAACGCACATGGAAGGAAAATTTCACAAGTTGGCCGAGATTTCACCTAACTAATTGACATGAGAAAATAGAGGAGCTTGCTTGATATAAGGAAATGTAAAAAAATCCCTAAAAAAATTATCCAAACAAGTGGTGCAACGCAATACACCTTATATTTTGGGTTTTTTCTCAAAAAACTATACACCTTATATCAAGGAACAGAGGGAGTAATATATGACATGCAAGTTACACAAAGCACACCATCAAATTCATACATGGAAGGACGTTTTAATGATATAGTTTTCACATTATACATCTCATATATTATTAATCTTATCAATAGTCAAGGGCAACCTCGAAATATGTATTAGGCCCTATATATATGGAAAGAGGGAGTATGTAGGTGTGCCATTGCTCGCTATAAATACTGCGCCTCCCACGTCATTCGGAAGAACGCTCAAGTTCATCACTATCTCCTCCCCCTCCCTCTCACGTCGACCACCATGGCATCGCCCCTCCCAAGCCCTAGGAGCCCCTTGCTGCCCTGCATAGAGGGTCACGCGTCGTCGTTCCATTCTCGCCGCCACTAGTCGAGGAGGACACATCGGCGTTCTATTCCTTGCTGCTACTAGTGGAGGCTGACGCGTTGATAATCCCCAAGTGCAAGGAATCATCGTAGCAATTTTCAAAGGTGGAAGTGATAAGTATGGAGTGTTGAACCCACAAGGAGCTAAAGGTAAGATCAATATTCTCTCAAGCCCTATCTGCCACTGATACGACTCTACGTACACCGAACGTTTGCTTCCAACTAGCAACGAGAAATACAACTACGTTGTGGGTATGAAGTGGATAACTTTGTATGATATCGTAGAGCTAAAATATAAAAGTAGGTGCTGTTATCATAAAGTTAGAATATATTACTAAATATTATAAATAGCGAGTGTGGAATAATGGTGGATCGGTGTGCAGAATTGTCCTAGGCAATTGTTAACAAGACCGGTAATCACTATTGCAGTTTCATATGAGGGAGAGGCATAAGCTAACATACTTTCTCTACTTGGATCATATGCACTTATGATTGTAACTCTAGCAAGCATCCGCAACTACTAAAGATCATTAAGGTAAAACCCAACCATAGCATTAAAGCATCAAGTCCTCTTTATTCCCATACGCAACAACCCCCTTACTCGGGTTTGTGTTTCAGTCACTCACCAACCCACTATAAGCGAATCATGAACGTATTGCAACACCCTACAGCGGGAACCCCTCACGCTTGCGCGACACGGAGGGCACCATAGGACAGCATCAAATTAAAACATACAACTCATACCAATCTAGATCATCAATCAACCCAAAGAGAAAAGATATCTACTCAAAACATCATAGGATGGCAACACATCATTGGATCATAATATGTGGCATAAAGCACCATGTTCAAGTAGGGATTACAGCGGGGTGCGGGAGAGTGGACCGCGTAAACTAGATGAGGATGGTGATGATGATGGTGATGTTGATGAAGACGATCACCGCGGCGATGATTCCCCTCCCGATGGCACTCCGGCGCCACCAAGAGAGAGGAGGAGAGGTTCTCCCCCTTGCGCTTCCTCCTCCATGGCCTCCCCCCTAGACGGGGAAAGGTTCTCCCTCTGGTCCTTGGCCTTCATGGCGATGATGGCCTCTCCGGGATACTCCTCCATGGCCACCGGTGATGATGGCCCCCTCTGGGCAGGGTGCCGGAGAGGGCGTAGATTGATTTCTCGTGGCTACAGAGGCTTGCGGCAGCGGAACTCCCGATCTAGGTTTCTTTCTGGAAGTTTGGGTATATATGTGAGGTGTTGGTGTTGATTTCACGTTAGGGGGGTTTCCGGGCTGTCCACGAGGCAGGGGGCGCGCCCCCCACCCTCGTGGGAAGCCCGAGACTCTTCTGGCCTACTTCCGGTACTCCGTGGGCTTCTTCTAGTCCAAAAATGATCTACGTCAAGTTGCACGTCAATTGGACTCCGTTTGGTTTTCCTTTTCTACGATGCTCTAAAACAAGGAGAAAACAGAAACTGGCACTGGGCTCTAGGTTAATAGGTTAGTCCCAAAAATCATATAAAAGTGTATAATAAAGCCCATTAAACATCCAAGATAGCTAATATAATAGCATGAATACTTCATAAATTATAGATGCGTTGGAGACGTATCACGCGTCAGTGTTCCGCTCCTCGCCGCGACACGTTGAGGTGGACGCGTCGGTGTTCCGCTCCTCGGCGCGACGCGTCGAGGTGGGCGCGTCGGTGTTCCTAGTCTCGCCGGCACATGCATCGGAGGACGCGTCGGCTCCCCGCTATGAGGAGAACGTCGCCCCACCCGCCGAGCCACCCAGCCTTGAGAAGCTTTGGAAAGAAATGAAGGTCGCCTTGTGGGAGGCTTTGCCTCCGGCAGAGCGTGCCAAAATAGAGGCTGAGAAGAAGGCTGAGGAAGAGAAGCACACCGCGAGGCATGCTGCCTGGCTGGCCTATGTCGCGTCTGAGAGAGACAGGCAATTGGCTCTTTGGCAGGAGGCTCGTGCGAGGGCCGTGAGGGTGGCGGTGGACGCCCGTGCCAAAGCCCTGAGTGCAGTCGGCCCCAAGCGCCTCATCTACGCTTGGCGGTATGTGGACCGGGTGCACGCTTCCAGTGAGGAGGAGTACCTGTTGGCGCCGGATCACCAGACCGGTGAGAGCGCGCTTGCCCGCCGGCAAGCCGCCAATCAGCACCTCGTGAGTAGCGTGAGTAAGAGGCGTTATATCGCCACGCTGGGAAACGGCCGCGCACCAGGACACTCGTGGCGCGCCACAAGCGCTCCTACGAGCGTCGTGGCTTTTATTAGGAATAATTTAGTGTCGTAAGGCGATCTCATTAGTTTTGGGACAGAAATGATAAATCCCGGACGTTCGGGAATTATTAGCGTCCTTAATTAAGTATGTAAAAGGAAAAGTTTGGAAACCTTTTGTATCTGTATGCATTTGTAAGTATATGTGCATATTGCACAAACTTAACTACTAGTAGTATACATCGCAGTACACGTCTCTCTCTATATATGCTTGCAGACTGTACTACTACTTGTATGTATACACACGTGCAAATGCATGTTTTAACATTACGATGCGGTTTTCGTAAAAGTAGAAAAACAACACTAGTCAAGCTTGTGAAACCATTCAATGCAAAGAAATGCAAAAATGCTCGTTTGATTGTTTACTTTAGCTTCCTTGTCTCTGTGGTTTTTTCTCTACCGTACTTTGTATGGAGTATCTCACTGGTCGGGAAGGCATGCAAATTCCCAAACCACTTCGTACACCCTGTACCGAATTTTGTGCCTAAGAAGTTGTGTCGTGCAATTGGAATTCCAATTTTGACAATAGATTTAACTAAAATAATAATAATGCATGTCACCAAAAATTGTATCATTGGATTCGTATTTGAACATAGTTTCCAATGGTATTATTTTTGGTTACATGCATTAACATTTTATTAGTTAAATCAAAGGTCGAAACTTAGCACAAAATGGAAAGAGGACCAACAAACCAGGACGGAGGTAGTACTACTACTAGTACTAGGAGTAGTAGCTAGGGGTCGAGTGTGCGAGATGAAATGGACAAAGTAAATGCAGAGAGATTTAATGCAAAAAAGACAGGAGGGATGTGATGGTTGCTTGTCCGTTCATTTTACCAGGCCACTTATTACTGGGAGTGGTGGGGTTTTGTGATATGACGGCTTTACTGCCGCGCCACGAGCGGGGTGAGACTCCCGTGCAGCGCCGCCCTCTACACTAGTACTAGTACCTCCATCGTGGTTTATTAGTCCCCCATGTAATTTGAATGAAGATTTAACTGACAAAATGTTAGTGCATGTCACCAAAAACTATATCATTGGGTTCATATTTGAACATGGCTTTCAATGATATAACTTTTGGTGACATGCATGAGCATTTTGTTAGTTAAATTTATGGTCGTAATATAGTGCCCGTGCGTTGCACGGAACAGTGAAATGCATTGATTGGGGAGTTGTTTATTTTGACAAAGTATGTGGGGGTCATCTCATGTGTAACAAATATCGATAGGTTTCTTCGGATATTATTTCTTATCTAGAGCTCACAAGCATTCAGGTGAATAGTAAATGTAGGCTAAATAGATAAAGAAGTATCTTTTGCAAACAAAAGCATTCAACTGTTCAACATGCATCCAATTTTTTTGAAGAAATAACACTTATTGTGCTTTGCAAGAAATGATCTTTAAGAATTATTTTTTGAGTATCGATTTTGTTTATTTTTTCTATACCACCATGAACGTAAATTAGGCTAACTTGGAAGGGGCGGAGGAGATGTAAGAAATGGTTCATCATAAGTCTTTCACCATTACTGTAGTAAAAATTCACAATTAATCTCATAAATGGCAAGCGAGAACTCTAATGGAGCAAAAGCATACATGGAAGATTCTAGACTAAACCATAAATGGATACACTTTTATTCAAGCGCGATACTCTAATAGAGAAAGATCATGCGTGGAAGGTTCTATACTATATAAATAAGAATTGTCCACATGCTTAGACAACGGCTTACATTGAGCGAAGAGTAATGATGAACAGTTAACTTGGTAATGCATTTGCCCAGGTGAACCTCCTTGGAGTCCCCGTGCATCATCTTGGGGTGAAAATGATACAAGACCTCTTCCATGTCCACATTGTCGGGAACGGAGCAGCTTGCCACAGTCCCATTCAGCATGACGGAGGCACCGTGGTCGCCCTCGTACACCGGAGGGGCAACAACAGTGAGCACGCGCCAATACAGCGGCCTCGTGTGAGCGTCAACGGCGTTGCCCCTGACGCACACTACGGAGATGGGGCGGTGGCCTGCGCAGGTCTTGTCGGTGCCCACGGCCAAGAGGAAGACGCTTTCGTCCTCCTCCATGATTAGCAGGCGGTGGTGATCCTCCAGCGACTCCGGCACGACGAACGGGTAGCATGTCTCGTACTTGATGTTCACCGCGGGCCAGTAGTGATTGCTGGACGGTGCCGTGTGGTGATGCACGAGGCTCGTCGACGAGCCCTCAAACGGCAGCGTGGACTCTTAGTAGTAGCAGGGCACGTGTGCGCATCTAGAACTATGCTCCGCCAGTGAGTGATGGTCGATGTACCTCTCGCAGTCGAAACTCTTGTAGACGCAGGGCACCTTGCAGGCATCGACTAGGCCGTCCATGAAACGGGAGTGACTGTAGGGGACGTTGCGCCCGCAGGATGGAGCACATGAGTAGCACACGAAGCGGTAGATGGTGTACTTACTAGTACTCCCTTCATTTCTTTTACTATCTCTACTCTCTACTACTACTCTCTACTCTTATAAAAAAACCGAGTTGGTGATTATGGTGTGCCTGCCATCTTGTAATAGGCACCGTCTGATCTATCTCTGATGGATAGAAAGCAAACTATGGCAATTTTGCAAAAGGATACCCGCACCTCCCTCGTTCATCCTTATCTCCCACAACTTCATTGTTGAGTAAGCCTCTGGAACAATCTGGCATGGTGGCCGCTACCGGCGTCGTCCATCCCCATGCCTCGAGTCCAACCATCAACCACCACCGCGCCCCACTCCTCCTCACCTTATCTCTCATCTTTCTCGAGATATCATTTTTTCAATGAAATTCTCGAGATACCATTTTTTCGATGAAATTCTTGAGATATCATTAGTTTTTACACATGGGATTACTCCTGCATGGGTCAATCACAACAGTTGTTTTGTAAAAAAATGCATCTTGATGTTCCGTGCAATGCACTGGCATCTTGCAAGTTTGCATATAATTCCAAACACCACGGAGACACGTCCTTTGACCATTTTACAACTATGTTAGTATCATTGTTAGTGGTCAGCCGGTGCAAGTTCTAGCCCCGGGTGTTTTAACCTTTTCTTAGTAATGATATCTGGAGATTGTTTGCCACGAGCCCAATCCTAGCGAATCCCACATAACCATTAGATTTCCATCCGACGGTGGCCTGTTTTTAAGCCATAGTATTTCACAAAACCGCCACTCTTACACACGTATTGTAATTGCGTTGTGGGCATTTGCAACTGCCATGTCTCCCAGCGAACGTTTGCTGGGGATTGGAGTTAGCACCGATGGTGGTTCGTAGTCGTTCCATGCTCGGGCATTGAAGTTTGTAACTATTTTACAATATACTACTCCTCCGGTGCTAGTAGTAGAGCAGAGTCCTACTCCACCATACTACTTGGGCATAGAAGTAGGTACTGTAATTTATTGTACTAGTATTGTGATCACTCAAGCAAGTTGTTTGGCATCGATATGACCCTATGCTGCTGGGATGTGTCTCGTGAGTCAAGCGGCGTGCTACTGCTACATTGTCATCATCACCTGCCCACTTCCCACAGCACATATTCGCTTCTCCATCCTCGTCCGCACATAATCGTCCAATCTTCCATCCCCGCTAGGCGCCTCCCCCCTCTTCCAAAACCCAAACACTAACAATGGCAGAACCGAGCAGCGTCCGCTGAAAGAGTGGCTGCAATTCGCTCCCCACAGAGGTAATCAAGCTCATTGTTTCACGTGTAGACAACCTCAGTACCATGCCGCTCGCCGCGTGCTTGTCGGGGTTGTACCGTTTACTCAAAGCCCTCAGGCCAGAGCTTTTCAAGCCAGCTCCCTGCTTGCTGATGCCGCCTGATCTTCATAAACGGCATGTCACGCAGCATAACGATCGTAGGGTGGCGAGCATTAACCCCCTCGACTGCGATCCGATCCCTGTCACCCTCAACTACGTTAACGGTATGTACCGGGTCGGCATGAACACATCTTGGATGGAGCTCATCGACGGTCGCGGCAGCTGGATGCTCGTGGAGGTCTACACCCGGCGATTGACCCCCCTTCCTTCGATTAACACTGCACTACTTTGGCACTGCGGCCCAGAATACTCAGAATCTTACAGTAGCCAACATGGTACCAAGTTTGATTTGCTCAAGGTTGTAATCTGCCAAGTGCCCACAAGATCTACGAATTATAAAGACTTGAGGCTAATTGCGTTCTTCAACCGCGGTCTCGCCTATCTGACAGGCTACTGGGGTAAGTGGATAAATCTGCACGTCCATCGCAGGATCATACATACTCCATGGCTCTCTGATGCCATTGAACACAAGGGCTTGATTTACACTGTGGACTCCTTCTATGGCTGGACGTATTGCTGGCCTACTCCAGTCATCGCTACAACTGGCTGTTACAGCAGTATGTTACTTTCCTATGATATCATGATGGCTTGCTTATATTACTGTCAACATTTACTGAAAAAATATTCATGCTCCATAACATGTTGTTCTTAAGATTGACTACAGTACAAGCCCTTTTTATTTGACTCCAACTTGATATGATGTTGTAGGCCACTTGGTGTCCCTACCCTTCCTAATCCCAGAACCTTTCAAAGAA
This sequence comes from Aegilops tauschii subsp. strangulata, assembly GCF_002575655.3. Lineage (NCBI taxonomy): Eukaryota > Viridiplantae > Streptophyta > Magnoliopsida > Poales > Poaceae > Aegilops > Aegilops tauschii. Next base: position 134,603,393 of record NC_053040.3, read on the forward strand.
AAGCGGCATGGCAGTTGCAGGTGGTTCCTGGCTCGATCAGACGATGACGAATGATTGATGATTGTTCGCATGTACCGGGCGTGTTGTTTTGCGGAATACAATCACAGTCACTGCAAGGTGTTTGAGCAGGATCCCAGCTTCTCTGGGCCTTCAGAAATTTTTGACTGGAGGCTGGTAAGTAGCCTTGGTACACGCTCTCTATTTCTCGGACTGAATTATGCAATTAACCAGGAGATAACCGACGACAAGGATCATGATGGCAGCGCAGTTTCATTCATCAGGCAAAACTGTGTGTACATCGCGTACCATGCGTCTCTCCATGCACCATACCCTGATATGTGTCGCCACGCTCTGCGGCCCAAAGTAGGAGATAGGGTCGCAAGTATCAGACTTCGACCTGCTGGCTGGAGTTTCCCCCGTCAGGCACCCATCTGGTTCAAGCCGTCAGCCAATCTCCACAGCTTAATAAATAGTAATGTCTAACTGAGCTAGTTAGTTTAATGTGTACACTTGGTGTAGCAGGATCTTTATTTAGTTTGATGCATGCACTTGTTCTTTTTTGGTAGCACTTTTGTAATGTTGGCTGTTGTTTGGTTTGGAAGAGAGAGCTGCGTCTTTACTCTTCTGGCCTGCTTACTGCTTCTGTTGCACTCCCAGCCCTGGTTGATGCTGCTGCTGTTTTCAATGTACAATTAGTAGTACATTTTGTATGTTGGTTGAATAAATGTGTTGTTAGAACGACAAACACAATGTTTTGGAAGTCGTTGCACGGTCCGATCCTTTAGTGCCCCGTACGTAGCGCATACTATTTTTGGTACGGAACACATTTTCCACTTGTCGATCACATGCAACCCAGTGATGAAGGCCCAATAGAGGAGCCCATAATTAACTGGAAGGGAGGCTCTCACATGAATCCGGCCCAGTTACTTGCTCATGGTCCCCTAAACATAAATAAAAAAAAGCTAAATGCTCATGCACCAATTCTTTAAATTTATGATTTGAAAAGTCAAATTTTAATAGGAGGATATTATTTCCTATGAGAGTGTCGTTACATCCAGTCGATATTATTCTTAGACAAAGATAGCGACCAGTCTTTTTTTCCCACCATTTTCTTCCTGCAACCAGCGGACCCATGCAGATCGTAGTCAACGTCGTACATAGTTCAGGTCAATTATTATTTTTCAATAAGAATGCCCAACACATAGCGACACCACTTTATCCCAGGGCTTCTAAATGTGCTCGGCTTCACACCTCAAGAAGAAAATTGTCTAAAAAAACCTCAAGAAGAAAAAGGTGCTTCGCAGCATTTTACAATAAGTTTTAGCCATATAAAATTAATTCTTATAATCCAGCATAATGAGTTTTTGGTTCTGACCGGTCCAGCCGCCAAAACCAAACCTGCACCGGCGGGAGCGCCTGTTCTCGCCTTCTACGGCTGGTTGCGCTGTCGCGCACGCATCGCCGCCCTGTCATACCCTGAAATGTTGGCTAGGCCATCCCTTTACTCCCCCCGACATCCTATTCTTCTCCGGCAACGGCAGCCTACCCCGCACCAGAACCAGTGAACCCTCTTACTACCCTCCGCCTACGGCCATACTGCTACATGTTCCCCGGCTCCTGTTCATTCCTGTCCGAGGCCTCGCCGTCGTCCTCCGCCTTGGTGCGCTCCCAGCAGCGCCGCCGTCCGGCCCTGTCAACATAGTGAATCAGGAGAGGACTGTAGTTGTGAGTATGACGGTACGGATCTGATACGTCTCCAACGTATCTATAATTTTTTATTGTTCCATGCTATTATATTATCAATCTTGGATGTTTTATATGCATTTATATGCTATTTTATATTATTTTTGGGACTAACCTATTAACCTAGAGCCCAGTGCCAGTTTCTGTTTTTTTCCTTGTTTTTGAGTTTCGCAGAAAAGGAATATCAAACAGAGTCCAAACGAGCTGAAAAATTACGCTGAATTTTTATGGACCAGAAGAAGCCTCAGAAACAAAAGAGTTGGGCCAGAAGAGCAACGGGGCCTCCACAAGGGTGGAGGGAGCCCCTACCCCCCTAGGGGCGCCCTCCGGTCTTGTGGGCTCCTCGTGGACCCCCTGACTTGTTCTCGATGCCAAAAATTCCTATAATTATAGAAACCCCCACAAATAAACCTAGATCGGGAGTTCCACCGCCGCAAGCCTCTGTAGCCACGAAAAACCAATCGGGAGCCCGTTCCGGCACCCTGCCAAAGGGGGAATCCATCACCAGTGGCCATCTTCATCATCCCATCGCTCTCCATGACGAGGAGGGAGTAGTTCACCCTCGGGGCTGAGGGTATGTACCAGTAGCTATGTGTTTGATCTCTCTCTCTCTCTCATGTTCTTGATTTGGCACGATCTTGATGTATCGCGAGCTTTGCTATTATAATTGGATCTTATGATGTTTCTCCCCCTCTACCTTCTTGTAATGGATTGAGTTTTCCCTTTGAAATTATCTTATTGGATTGAGTCTTTAAGGATTTGAGAACACTTGATGTATGTCTTGCATGTGCTTATCTGGGGTGACAATGGGATATTCACCTGATCTACTTGATGTATGTTTTGGTGATCAACTTGAGGGTTCTGTGACCTTGTGAACTATGCATAGGGGTTGGCACACTTTTTTGTCTTGACTCTCCGGTAGAAACTTTGGGGCACTCTTTGAAGTTCTTTGTGTTGGTTTGAATAGATGAATCTGAGATTGTGTGATGCATATCGTATAATCAAACCCACGAATACTTGTGGTGACATTGGAGTATCTAGGTGATATTAGGGTTTTGGTTGATGTGTATCTTAAGGTGTTATTTTAGTACGAACTCTAGGGCTGTTTGTGACACTTATAGGAATAGCCCAACAGATCGATCAGAAAGAATAACTTCGAGGTGGTTTCGTACCCTACAATAATCTCTTCATTTATTCTCTGCTATTAGTGACTTTGGAGTGACTGTTTGTTGCATGTTGAGGGATTTTCCTATGATCTAATTATGTTATCATTGTCGAGAGAACTTGCACTAGTGAAAGTACGAACCCTAGGCCTTGTTTATAAGCATTGCAATTCCATTTTTGCTCACTTTCGTTACTAGTTACCTTGTTGTTTTATATTTTCGGATCACAAAAACCTATATCTACCATCCATATTACACTTGTATCACCATCTCTTCGCCGAACTAGTGCACCTATATAATTTACCATTGTATTGGGTGTGTTGGGGACACAAGAGACTCTTTGTTATTTGGTTGCAGCGTTGCTTGAGAGAGACCATCTTCATCCTACGCCTCCTACGGATTGAAAAACCTTAGGTCATCCACTTGAGGGAAATTTTCTACTGTTCTACAAAACTCTGCACTTGGAGGCCCAACAACGTCTACAAGAAGAAGGTTGCGTAGTAGACATCAAGACCCAATAGGTCCACTCTCGAACACAAGAAAGCGCATCTTTACTACTCAGATGCACCCCTCGATTTTTTACTCTAATCCACCCTACTGATATCTGGGACCCACATCGTTGTCAACATATAGTCAATTAATGACATAATTGCACAACATCTTTTTTTGATGATTTGTTCAGAGGTGTAGGCTATAAACTAGGTTGCGCGGTCTTTGTGGCCCGTCTAACAACATGACCAGTCCAACAGTTTTTTCTTTGGGAAAATAGGTAGCCCAATATTTCTTTTTGAAGAATACCCAAGCTAGGTCTATTTGTTTTATCCAACTTACTGGGCTCAAAATCTTTTAAGACGAGGAGGGATGCATTCCGGCCTGGCCAGAGAGTATGGGCAGTAAATCTTAAAAGTAATATGAAAGGGGTTGCAAATTCCAAATAATATATAGCAAATGGGCAATTAGTTTTTTTTTGTTCTTCGCTGATATTTTATATTTCATTGGATTTTAGCATAACATAGTATTACTTTATTTTAAATTTGTTTTAGTATGGATACTAATTTTTGGATTAAATATATTTTGTTCCCCAGCAAAAACAAGCGAATTTTTAAAAATTTGCATATTTTTTAGTTCAAATTTTTAACCTTGGTACTGACCAGAAAATGGGCAGCAATTCTAAAAATGGAAAATCGGCTGCAATAAATTCCATATGAATTAGCAAATGGGATCTAAATTATAAAAATAATAGCAAATGGGTTGTACACGCCACAGATTTTGAGGCTGGCTTGTTTACGCAAGGCTTTGTTAACTTATAGTCAACACACAATTCTAGCAGCAGTGACTGTTGGATGTCCATCCAACGGCCGACGTGCTTCTTCAATCTCTGATCTTCCTGCTCCAGCCGCCTAAACCAGTGTCGGTGGACTGCCTGCTCCCTCCTCTTGTGGCCGGTTGTGATGTCGCGCAGGCTTCACTGGCCCACCCTACTCCTTCCGCTGGCCTGGCCATCCCTCTACCCACCCGAACCTCTTGTTATTCTCCGGTGACGGCAGCCTCATGCCGCAGCCGAACCAGTCAACCGTCATACTCCCCTCAGCGTGGGCATCCACTACGATGTCTTTGCCGGCTCCGGGTCATTCCATTCCAAGGCCTCACTGTCATCCACCGCGTTGGTGCTCTAGGCGCGGCGTGCTCAACATGGTCAACATTCAAAAAACGATAGCCATCAGAATAGGGATGTACGTGGAGAGGCTTACAGTAGGGACCCCCATGGTCCATGGCCGACCGCAAGCAAATGCCTCCTTATTACACGGAAAAAATAATTCCCCCCACTGACATTTGGGGCGCACCGGTTCGGAGGTTGACCTGTGGGCCTACTAAGTTGACGCGTACGCGGGGCTTTTTCAACTTAGTCAACAAACAATTCTAGCAGCAGTGACCATTTTATTTTAATCCAACGGTCCTGCTGCTTCTTCAATCTCTGATCTTCTTGCACTAGCTGCACAAACCAGGGCCGGCGGGACTGCCTTCTCCTGCCTCAAGTGGCCGGCTGTGCTGCTGTGCAGGCCTCACCGCCCCACCCTGCTCCCACCACTGGCCAGGCCTTCCCTCTACTCACCCACACCACCTGTTATTCTCCGGCGACGGCAGCCTCAAACCGTAACAGAACTAGTCAACCCTCGTACTCCCCTCCGCATGGGCATCCACTGCTGCGTATTCCCCGGCTCCGGGTTGTTCCCTTCCTAGGTCGCGCCGTCGTCCACCACCTTGGTGCTCTCGGACGGTACGGCGTCGTCAACACGGTCAACGAACGACAGCCATCAGAAGAGGACTGTATGTGGAGAGGCTGACAGTTGGGTCCATGGCCGCACGCAAGGAAGTGCCTCCATATTACGTGCAAAATAAAGATTCCTCCACCTGACAGCTCGGACCCACCGGAAGGGCCTCTGTATTTCACGAAAAAATGTTCCCCCCTGACAGCTAGGACCCACCGGCTTTATCTCCGCATGGAAGGAAGTGCCTTCTTACCCCCTGACAGCTAAGACCCACCAGGTTGAAGCGAAGGTAGCATTATCTGTCTGGCCGCTACCTTGTACGTACATAGCGGTCGATCGGTCTCTCTGGAGCGACGTACCAAGGCCGAGTAAGGAGCGGCACGTGTTGAAGTAGAGGCGCCGACGTAGCATGTCACACAGTCCCGCCTATATCGTGTTCATCGGGAAGGGTCTGGCGTACCGCAAAATGGAGGAAACGGACTTATGTTCGGGTGCCTATGGTCGAAACGGGGTCCTGTTGATCGGGACGGGTGTGGCGTACCACAAAACAGAGGAAAAGGACTTGTGTTGGAGCGCCTACGGTCAAAACGGTGTCCTGTTCATCGGGAGGGGTGTGGCGTACCGCAAAACGGGACTCCACGGGCTACTATTCATCCACCATCGACTTCCTCCAGCCTCCACCTGCTACTGTTCATCCACCGTCGACTTCCTCCAGCCTCCACGGGTTACTGTTCATCCACAGGGTCCTGTTCATGCAACCTCCACCGGCTACTGTTCAACCAGCCCTCCACGGGGTCCTGTTCATCCAGCAGCAACGGCCTACTACTACCATGGGGTCATGTTCATCCAACCCCCAACAACGGTCACTGTTCATCAAGAGGAAGCAAGTTTGATCGGCTTCAGTTAGCAGCAGTAGCAAATGAATCGCTCGGGTTCAGTTAATAGCCAAGGGATCAATTGCTCGGGTTCAGTAAAGTAGCTAGTGCAATCGCTCGGGTTCAGTAAGCGAACGCCTTGCTCAGGTTCAGTTAGAGCCCAACGCCTCACACACACGTGCATACATGTACGGGAGAAACACGCAAACCTCCGTGCATAGCTTGGCCCCGACAACCCACCGTAACTGGGAACTCCCCGATATTTTCCTCGCCCTTGCTTCTACCACGATTTTTCTGTCATGGACGGCCCAAAGAATGTCATGCAGGTGCTTCCCCGGCCCGCCCAGGACGAAAAGCCCATTTTCTGTCATGATTTTTTGTCATAGAAGTAGGAGCCCACCACATCTATGATGATACGTGCTTTTGTCACAATTATCGTCACAGAAGTGTCATAAGCATGACAGGAAAATAATTCGTTCGGCCCAAAATGTCACGGATGTGTCTTTTTTTGTAGTGAAGGGCAAGGGAAAGAAAGGGAACTTCAAGAAGAACAGCAAGCAAGTAACCGCTCCCATGAAGAAGCCTAAAGCTGGACCTAAGCCTAAAACTGAGTGCTTCTACTGCAAAGGGAGTGGTCACTGGAAGCGGAACCGCCCCAAGTATTTGGCGGATAAGAAGGATGGCAAAGTGAACAAAGGTATATTTGATATACATGTTATTGATGTGTTCCTTACTAATGCTCGTAGTAGCGCCTGGGTATTTGATACTGGTTCGGTTGCTCATATTTTTAAAGGGAAACAGGAGATGCGGAATAAGCGAAGATTGGCTAAGGACGAGGTGACGATGCACGTCGGAAATGGTTCCAAGGTCGATGTGATCGCCGTCGGCATGCTACCTCTACATCTGGATCTGGATCTTGTTTTAGACCTCAATAATTGTTATTTGGCGCCAGCATTGAGCATGAACATTATATCTGGATCTTGTTTATTGCGAGACGGTTATTCATTTAAGTAGAGAATAAAGGTTGTTCTATTTATATGAGTAATATCTTTTATGGTGATGCACCCTTGATGAATGGTCTATTCTTGTTGAATCTCGATCGTAGTGATACACGTGCCCTGCACTGGCGAGCCGATGCAGTGGAAAAAAATCAGGGACCTGGACTCCAGAGCACGTAGTTGCTCCGATGCCTAGTTCCTTTGTGCCATAAATATTTAGTATTTCACTGCTTGGTTGCTCGGATGTGTGGACCAAAGTTGGCTGCACAAACTGCTGAAGCGGTGCCAAATAATTTTCTAATGGCACCGCTGATGAGATGGCAACATTTTTAGATACTAGGTACAAATTGTGACACTGTCTTAGGACGCGTTTGGTTGAAGTGTGGTATGAATGGGTTGGGACCGTGACAGTGTCTGAATCACATCTAACAAATGATTTGTAACAACGAAAGTGGGGCTAACCTTCTCTACACATGCCAGAAACTTCCTCCTACTGTCCACAGATTCAACCGCAACTAGCTTCACACATGGAGATTGGTGGTGACAACGAGCAGACAGATCTTCAGCCACCCTGCTCCATTCGTTGCAACTGATGGCCCTAGGGAGCTACAAGAGGAAGAAATGACTCAATCGACCGCCGGGTTAAAATCCTTCATTCCAAGTCATAGCCCGAGGGAGAGAAGAGAGGCATACCCGGGTGGTGAAGGAGTCATCGTCGGAGGAGGAACCGCTGGAGAGGTCATTGAAGAAGACCATGGCGACCCCGGCGGTAGGATGCGAGACGGCGAGAGCGAGGAATCAAGTGAGGAAGCGGCTATAGCTTAGGAAGGAAGGAGGAAACATGGGAAATGTGATTTGTGGTCGGGGAGAAAAGGGGGTGGGATGGGGGCGAGGGTAGGTATTTCGGCGGTAGGCCAAAAATTTCGAAATGTGGAGGGAAACTTTGCGCGTGGTACCGCCGGACACCATTCACTTTGAACGATTGTGTGCATCGCAAACGATTCTTCTGCTTACGCGCATGGGATGAGTTTGATAATTCAAATTTTGGTGAAATTTCCCTGGGTACTGTCCTCACCCACGTCATTGCATAATTTAACATCGCTTGCTAATTTGGGCACACAAAAGAGCATACAGCACATAGACCACACTTACTGAATCGAGCAATTTTTAGTATTTAAACAGAGCCAATTGACCTAAGCATTGCTCCAACAAAAGACCAGCATTAAAAAAGCCTAAGTATGCATAATTTTAATAAAGCCGCCGCCGCGCCGGCCTATGCATCGCCGGTGTGAGATGAGACGTCGATGACTTGTCCTGGCGACATGCCGCCATTGGTGGACTCCGCGTCCCCCCTGCAGAAGTCGGCCGCATCCTCGTCCTCGTCCTTGGCGCCGCCCTCAAGGTTGTAGTACTCGTAGTAGTGGCTGAGCCAGAGCTCGCGTTGGTACTCCACCACCGATTCCTCGACGGACAGACTCTTCTCTACCTCAACCTCGGCCACGCGCAACTCCTCCTCCCGGCGCTCCTCGATCTCCACCGCCTCCTGCATCTCCAGCTCCCGCTCGGCGATCTCATGAGGAAGCAGGTGCTCCATGGCCACCACCGCCTTTTTGGATGTGGGTTGCATGCTGGACTCCGAGGTGGCTTGGAATATCTTGGCGTGTGCGTCCTCGATCTTGGCATGGATGGCCTCGACCCAGGCCAGGGCGGCATCGGCGGCACGGCAGCTCGAGCGCTCTCGGCATGTGCAGCCGCCATCGCAGCAGCAGCTGCAGCCATCTCGGCTGCTGTAGCTGCCCTGACGCTGCTACAGACACCCTCTTGGCAGATGCGGCCGTGCTCAATGCGGATGCAGCGGCACTCTCGGCGTAGGCGGCCACGCTCGGGGAGGACGCGGCCACCGTACGGGCCTTCACGATGCATTTCCACGGCGTCATCTTTGCAAGATGGGATTGCGGGAATGGGGATCGGGATTCGTGGATTCAGGCGTTGCCGGCATTGGAGTAGATGAGCCGGCGAAGCTTAAGGAGGTAGACTTAAATAGACCCATGAATTTTCATCGCAAACGGTTCCTACAAAAAATTGTGTGTGATGTTGTTGATATTTTTTATTAGCTGTGAAAGACGAATTTGGAGTAAAGTGGCAACAAATGGTGTTTTAAATGTACGCGAAAATTTGTAGTAGTAATACAACTATCATGTAAAATTTCAAGGGTCATTTGACCTTTAAGACATTTAAGTGATTTTCTAGCCATTTAATGACCGTAATTCAAATTTGAACTACATGTACATGCAACAGCTAACCATAACGGTTTGAAAAGTCATATTTTGTGTACTTGTGTGTGAGTTAATTCCATGTGCAGTAAATTGGAAGGAATTTTCGAACATATTGGTCCCACGGCTATGACACAATTAAGCATGGAGTGCCATGGCATTTAAATTCCAAAAAAATAAAAATAAAGATCAGAAACACATGAAACCTTGCTTGATGTAATGTCATGCCACCAAGATGATGTGGTAAAAAAATTGGCATGTTTGACGAAAGTTTGGACACACACCCCTCACAAACCGAAGCAACTCACTATAAGGCTCGTGCTTCTGAGAGGGAACAATGCATGTTTGATGACGAACGGGCGATAGCTTCCTCTTATGGCCTTCAAAAAAATTCTAAAGTTAATGTACACTAATACAACTGTCGTGTCAAAATTTGGAAAATTTCAAGGGTCATTTGACCTTTTTAAGACATTTGAGTGATTTTCTAGCCATTTAATGACCGTAATCCAAATTTGAACTACATCTACATGCAACGGCTAACCATAACGATTTGAAATCATATTTGTGTACTTGTGTGCGAGTTAATTCCGTGTGCAGTAAATTGGAAGGAATTTTCAAACATATTGGCCTCACGCCCTGGACACATGCATGGAGTGCCATGGCATTTAAATTCCAAAAAATATAAAAAAATCAGAAACACATGAAACCTTGCTTGATGTAATGTCATGCCACCAAGATGATGTGGTAAAAAAATGGCATCTTTGACAAAAGTTTGGACACACCCCTCACAAACCGGAGCAACTCACTAGAAGGTTTGTGGTTCCGAGAGGGAACAATGCATGTTTGATGACAAACGGGAGATAGCTTCCTCTTACGGCCTTCAATTTTTTTCTACATTTAACGTGTACTAATACAACTATCATGTGAAAAATTGGAAAATTCTAGGGGTCATTTGTACTTTTAAAGATATTTAAGTGACTTTCTAGCCATTTAATGACCGTAATTCAAATTTGAACTACATCTACATGCAACGGTTAACCATAACGGTTTGAAAAATCATATTTGTGTACTTGCGTGCGAGTTAATTCCATGTGCAGTAAATTGGAAGGAATTTTCTAACATATTGGTCACACGCCCTGGACACATGCATGGAGTGCCATGGCATTTAAATTCCAAAAAATTAAAAAAATATCAGAAACACATGAAACCTTGCTTGATGTAATGTTATGCCACCAAGATGATGTGGTAAAAAATTTGGCATATTTGACGAAAGTTTGGACACACACCCCTCAAAAACCGGAGCAACTCACTAGAAGGCTCGTGGTTCCGAGAGGGAACAATGCATGTTTGATGACGAACGGGAGATAACTTCCTCTTACAGCCTTGAAATTTTTTCTACATCTAACATGCACTGATACCACTTTCATGTGAAAATTTGGAAAATTCTAGGAGTCATTTGACCTTTTAAAGACATTCAAGTGATTTTCTAGCCATTTAATGACCGCAATTCAAATTTGAACTACATCTACATGCAACAGCTAACCATAACAGTTTGAAAAATCATATTGATGTACTTGTGTGCGAGTTAATTCCATGTGCAGTAAATTAGAAGGAATTTTCAAACATATTGGTGTCACGACATGGACACATGCATGGAGTGCCATGGCATTTTAGTTCCAATAAATTAAACAATGATCAGAAAAATATGAACCCTTGCTTGATGTAATGTCATGCCACCAAGATGATGTGGTAAAAAATTGGCCTGGTTGACGAAAGTTTGGACACACACCACTCACAAACCATAGCAACTCACTAGAAGGCTCGTGGTTCTGAGAGGGAACAATGTATGTTTGATGACGAACATGAGATAGCTTCCTCTTATGGCCTTCAACTTTTTTCTACATTTAACGTGCACTAATACAACTGTCATGTGAAAAATTTGGAACATTCTAGTGGTCATTTGACCTTTTAAAAACATTTAAGTGATTTTCTAGCCATTTAATGACCATAATTCAAATTTGAACTACATCTACATGCAACGGCTAACCATAACAGTTTGAAAATCATATTTTTGTGTACTTGTGTGCGAGTTACTTCCATATGCAATAAATTGGAAGGAATTTTCAAACATATTGGTGTCACGTTCTGGACACACATGCATGGAGCGCCATGCCATTCAAATTCCAAAAAATAAAAAAATTATTAGAAACACATAAAACCTTGCTTGACATAATGTCATGCCACCAAGATGATGTGGTAAAATAATTGGCCTGTTTAACGAAAGTTTGGACACACACACCACTCACAAACCAGAACAACTCACTAGAAGGCTCGTGGTTTCGAGAGGGAACAATGCATGTTTGATGACGAATGGGCGATAGCTTCCTCTTATGGGCTTCAAAAGATTTCTACAGTTAACGTGCACTAATAAAACTGTCATGTCAAAATTTGGAAAATTTCAGGGGTCATTTGACCTTTTTAAGACATTTAAGTGATTTTCTAGCCATTTAATGACCGTAATCCAAATTTGAACTACATCTACATGCAGCGGCTAACCATAACAGTTTGAAAAAATATATTTGTGTACTTGTGTGCGAGTTAATTCCATGTGCAGTAAATTGGAACGAATTTTCAAACATATTGGTGTCATAGATTGGACACATGCATGGAGTGCCATGGCATTTAAATTCCAAAAAATTAAAAAATCATCAGACAATGTAAATATCTGGTGTTCAAAAAAGAAAATGTAAAGATCTGGCAACACAACCGGCCCCCACACGATTGCCACTCTATTTCGCGCCTCGAGGTTTGGAAGGTAAGTGGCACGGGTTATTAATCAGACACAGTTCTGTATTGGAAAACATCAGCTATTATGTTCACACACGGCTTTTGCTGCGGGAATCGTGTGGAATTCAAACTACAATACTCGTAAATTCCGGCGACCGGCGTGTGTATTGTTCCCGTCGATCTGGATTCCGGCCGCCAATAAATACCACCTTGCTCACGTCATCCCGCCTACATTCTCATCTACATCATCCCCTCGCTCGCCCTCTCTCTCTCTCTCTCTCTCTCAAATCTCGGCCATGGCGCCGCCGATCTGCCCACGTGCCAACGAGGAAGCGCCACCCCCTGAGGATGCTCAGTCAAAGAGCAGCGACGAGGAGGACCCCTACGCGCCGCCGGACGAGGTTGCGTCGGACCCCCCAACTTTGGAGTGGTTTTGGGGCCATTTCAATCTTTGTCTCTGGAAGTCGCTGTCACCGGCTGAGCAAGCTAGCCAAGTGTCCTTCAAGAAGGAGATGGCGGAGGACGAAGCCAGGTACCAGGCGGCCTGTGAAGCCCGTGATGCCGCATGGAAAAAGGAGGCGGTGGAGCTTTGGGGGCGGGCGCATTGTCGTGCGAAGGAGGTGTACAAAGACAGGTACTTCACGAGGAAGGTCAAAGGCGCTAGGCGCCTCATCGCTGCATGGAGGTGGGCCGATAAGCTCCTGTTGGAAATATGCCCTAGAGGCAATAATAAATGGTTATTATTATATTTCTTTGTTCATGGTAATTGGCTATTGTTCATGCTATAATTGTATTGTCCGGAAATCGTAATACATGTGTGAATACATAGACTACAACGTGTCCCTAGTAAGCCTCTAGTTGACTAGCTCGTTGATCAACAGATAGTCATGGTTTCCTGAATATGGACATTGGATGTCATTGATAACGGGATCACATCATTGGGAGAATGATGTGATGGACAAGACCCAATCCTAAGCATAGCATAAAAGATCGTGTAGTTTCGTTTGCTAGAGCTTTTCCAATGTCAAGTATCTTTTCCTTAGACCATGAGATCGTGCAACTCCCGGATACCATAGGAGTGCTTTGGGTGTGCCAAACGTCACAACATAACTGGGTGACTATAAAGGTGCACTACGGGTATCTCCGAAAGTGTCTGTTGGGTTGGCACAGATCGAGACTGGGATTTGTCACTCCGTGTGACGGAGAGGTATCTCTGGGCCCACTCGGTAATGCATCATCATAATGAGCTCTATGTGACTAAGGAGTTAGTCACGGGATCATGCATTGCGGTACGAGTAAAGAGACTTGCCGGTAACGAGATTGAACAAGGTATTGGGATACCGACGATCGAATCTCGGGCAAGTAACATACCGATTGACAAAGGGAATTGCATACGGGATTGATTGAATCCTCAACACCGTGGTTCATCCGATGAGATCATCGTGGAACATGTGGGAGCCAACATGGGTATCCAGATCCCGCTATTGGTTATTGACCGGAGAGGCGTCTCGGTCATGTGTGCATGTCTCCCGAACCCGTAGGGTCTACACACTTAAGGTTCGGTGACGCTAGGGTTGTAGAGATATGTGTATGCGGAAACCCGAAAGTTGTTCAGAGTCCCGGATGAGATCCCGGATGTCACGAGAGGTTCCGGAATGGTCCGGAGGTGAAGAATTATATATAGGAAGTCAAGTTTCGGCCACCGGGAAAGTTTCGGGGGTTACTGGTATTGTACCGGGACCACCGGAAGGGTCCCGGGGGTCCACCGGGTGGGGCCACCTATCCCGGAGGGCCCCATGGGCTGAAGTGGGAAGGGAACCAGCCCCTAGTGGGCTGGGCGCCCCCCATGGGCCTCCCCCATCCGCCTAGGGTTGGGAACCCTAGGGTGGGGGGTTTCCCACTTGCCTTGGGGGGCAAGGCACCCCCTTCCCCCCCTTTGGCCGCCGCCCCCCACCCTAGATGGGATCTGGCCGGCGCCCCCCTCCCAGGGGGCCTATATAAAGGGGGCGAGGGAGGGCAGCAATAGACAGCCTTGGGCGCCTCCCTCCTCCCCTGCTACACCTCTCCGTCTCGCAGAAGCTCGGCGAAGCCCTGCCGAGACCCGCTACATCCACCACCACGCCGTCGTGCTGCTGGATCTCCATCAACCTCTCCTTCCCCCTTGCTGGATCAAGAAGGAGGAGACGTCGCTGCACCGTACGTGTGTTGAACGCGGAGGTGCCGTCCGTTCGGCACTCGGTCATCGGTGATTTGGATCACGGCGAGTACGACTCCGTCATCCACGTTCATTGGAACGCTTCCGCTCGCAATCTACAAGGGTATGTAGATGCACTCCTTTCCCCTCGTTGCTAGTATACTCCATAGATGCATCTTGGTGAGCGTAGGAAAATTTTAAAATTATGCTACGATTCCCAACAGTGGCATCATGAGCCAGGCCTATGCGTAGTTACTATGCACGAGTAGAACACAAAGCAGTTGTGGGCGTTGAGTTTGCCAATTCTTCTTGCCGCTACTAGTCTTTTCTTGTTTCGGCGGTATTGTAGGATGAAGCGGCCCGGACCGACCTTACACGTACGCTTACGTGGGACAGGTTCCACCGATTGACATGCACTAGTTGCATAAGGTGGCTAGCGGGTGTCTGTCTCTCCTACTTTAGTCGGAACGGATTCGATGAAAAGGGTCCTTATGAAGGGTAAATAGAAATTGGCAAATCACGTTGTGGTCATACGTAGGTAAGAAACGTTCTTTCTAGAAACCTACAAACCACGTAAAAACTTGCAACAACAATTAGAGGACGTCTAACTTGTTTTTGCAGCAAGTGCAATGTGATGTGATATGGCCAGAAGATGTGATGAATGATATATGTGATGTATGAGATTGATCATATTCTTGTAATAGGAATCACGACTTGCATGTCGATGAGTATGACAACCGGCAGGAGCCATAGGAGTTGTCTTTATTATTTTGTATGACCTGCGTGTCATTGAATAACGCCATGTAATTTACTTTACTTTGTTGCTAAACGCGTTAGCCATAGAAGTAGAAGTAATCGTTGGCGTGACGACTTCATGAAGACACAATGATGGAGATCATGATGATGGAGATCATGGTGTCATGCCGGTGACGAAGATGATCATGGTGCCCCGAAGATGGAGATCAAAGGAGCATAATGATATTGGCCATATCATGTCACTATTTGATTACATGTGATGTTTGTCATGTTTTTGCATCTTATTTGCTAAGAAGGACGGTAGTAAGTAAGATGATCCCTTATAATAATTTCAAGAAAGTGTTCACCCTAACTGTGCACCGTTGCGAAGGTTCGTTGTTTCGAAGCACCACGTGATGATCGGGTGTGATAGATTCTAACGTTCGTATACAACGGGTGTTGACGAGCCTAGCATGTACAGACATGGCCTCGGAACACACGCAATACACTTAGGTTGACTTGACGAGCCTAGCATGTACAGACATGGCCTCGGAACACGGAGGACCGAAAGGTCGAGCATGAGTCGTATAGAAGATACGATCAACATAGAGATGTTCACCGATCTTGACTAGTCCGTCTCACGTGATGATCGGACACGGCCTAGTTAAACTCGGATCATGTTTCACTTAGATGACTAGAGGGATGTCTATCTGAGTGGGAGTTCATTGAGTAATTTGATTAGATGAACTTAATTATCATGAACTTAGTCTAAAATCTTTACACTATGTCTTGTAGATCAAATGGCCAACGTTGTCCTCAATTTCAACGCGTTCCTAGAGAAAACCAAGCTGAAAGATGATGGCAGCAACTATACGGACTGGGTCCGGAACCTGAGGCTCATCCTAATAGTAGCCAAGAAAGATTATGTCTTAGAAGCACCGCTGGGTGATGCACCAATCCCACAAAACCAAGACGTTATGAACGCTTGGCAATCACATGCTGATGATTCCTCCCTCGTTCAGTGCGGCATGCTTTACAGCTTAGAACCGGGTCTCCAAAAGCGTTTTGAGAAACATGGAGCATATGAGATGTTCGAGGAGCTGAAACTGGTTTTTCAAGCTCATGCCCGGGTCGAGAGATATGAAGTCTCCGACAAGTTCTTCAGCTGTAAGATGGAGGAGAATAGTTCTGTCAGTGAGCACATACTCAGAATGTCTGGGTTGCACAACCGCTTGTCTCAGCTGGGAGTTAATCTCCCGGATGACGCGGTCATTGACAGAATCCTCCAGTCGCTTCCACCAAGCTACAAGAGCTTTGTGATGAACTACAATATGCAGGGGATGGAAAAGACCATTCCTGAGGTATATTCAATGCTGAAATTAGCGGAAGGGGAGATCAGAAAAGAACATCAAGTGTTGATGGTGAATAAAACCACTAAGTTCAAGAAGGGCAAGGGTAAGAAGAACTTCAAGAAGGACGGCAAGGGAGTTGCCGCGCCCGGTAAACCAGTTACTGGGAAGAAGTCAAAGAATGGACCCAAGCCCGAGACTGAGTGCTTTTATTGCAAGGGAAGTGGTCACTGGAAGCGGAACTGCCCCAAATACTTAGCGGACAAGAAGAAGGCCGGCAACACCAAAGGTATATGTGATATACATGTAATTGATGTGTACCTTACCAGTACTCGTAGTAGCTCCTGGGTATTTGATACCGGTGCGGTTGCTCATATTTGTAACTCAAAACAGGAACTACGGAATAAATGGAGACTGGCGAAGGACGAGGTGACGATGCGCGTCGGGAATGGTTCCAAGGTCGATGTGATCGCCGTCGGCACGCTACCTCTGCATCTCCCTACGGGATTAGTTTTAAACCTCAATAATTGTTATTTAGTGCCAGCTTTGAGCATGAACATTGTATCTGGATCTCGTTTACTTTGAGATGGCTACTCATTTAAATCCGAGAATAATGGTTGTTCTATTTATTTGAGAGATATGTTTTATGGTCATGCCCCGCTGGTCAATGGTTTATTTTTGATGAATCTCGAACGTGATGTTACACATGTTCATAGTGTGAATACCAAAAGATGTAAAGTTGATAACGATAGTCCCACATACTTGTGGCACTGCCGCCTTGGTCACATTGGTGTCAAGCGCATGAAGAAGCTCCATGCAGATGGACTTTTGGAGTCTCTTGATTACGAATCATTTGACACGTGCGAACCATGCCTCATGGGTAAGATGACCAAGACTCCGTTCTCCGGAACAATGGAGCGAGCAACCAACTTATTGGAAATCATACATACCGATGTGTGCGGTCCAATGAGTGTTGAGGCTCGCGGAGGATATCGTTATGTTCTCACTCTCACTGATGATTTAAGTAGATATGGGTATGTCTACCTAATGAAACACAAGTCTGAAACCTTTGAAAAGTTCAAGGAATTTCAGAGTGAGGTTGAGAATCAACGTGACAGGAAAATAAAATTCTTACGATCAGATCGTGGTGGAGAATATTTAAGTCACGAGTTTGGTGCACACTTAAGGAAATGTGGAATAGTTTCACAACTCACGCCGCCTGGAACACCTCAGAGAAATGGTGTGTCCGAACGTCGTAATCGCACTCTATTGGATATGGTGCGATCTATGATGTCTCTTACCGATTTACCGCTCTCATTTTGGGGCTATGCTTTAGAGACTGCCGCATTCACTTTAAATAGGGCTCCGTTGAAATCCGTTGAGACGACACCGTATGAATTATGGTTTGGGAAGAAACCTAAGCTGTCGTTTCTAAAAGTTTGGGGATGCGATGCTTATGTTAAGAAACTTCAACCTGAAAAGCTCGAACCCAAATCAGAAAAATGCGTCTTCATAGGATACCCTAAGGAAACTATTGGGTATACCTTCTACCTCAGATCCGAAGGCAAGATCTTCGTTGCCAAGAACGGGTCCTTTCTGGAGAAGGAGTTTCTCTCGAAAGAATTGAGTGGGAGGAAAGTGGAACTTGATGAGGTGATAGTCACCCCTTCCGAACCGGAAAGTAGCACAGCGCGGGAAAATGTTCCTGTGGTGCCTACACCGACTGGGGAGGAAGTTAATGATGATGATCATGAAGCTTCGGATCAAGTTACTGAACTTCGTAGGTCCACAAGGACACGTTCCGCACCAGAGTGGTACGGCAACCCTGTCCTGGAAATCATGTTGTTAGACAACGGTGAACCTTCGAACTATGAAGAAGCGATGGCGGGCCTGGATTCCGACAAATGGCTAGAAGCCATGAAATCCGAGATAGAATCCATGTATGAAAACAAAGTATGGACTTTGACTGACTTGCCCGATGAGCGGCGAGCCATAGAAAACAAATGGATCTTTAAGAAGAAGACGGACGCAGATGGTAATGTGACCATCTACAAAGCTCGACTTGTCGCTAAGGGTTATCGACAAGTTCAAGGGGTTGACTACGATGAGACTTCCTCACCCGTAGCGAAGCTGAAGTCCGTCCGAATCATGTTAGCAATTGCCGCATACTATGATTATGAGATATGGCAGATGGACGTCAAAACGGCATTCCTTAACGGCTTCCTTAAGGAAGAGTTGTATATGATGCAGCCGGAAGGTTTTGTCGATCCTAAGAATGCTAACAAAGTATGCAAGCTCCAGCGCTCAATCTATGGGCTGGTGCAAGCATTTCGGAGTTGGAACATTCGCTTTGATGACATGATCAAAGCGTTTGGGTTTACACAGACTTATGGAGAAGCCTGTGTTTACAAGAAAGTGAGTGGGAGCTCTGTAGCATTTCTCATATTGTATGTGGATGACATATTATTGATGGGAAATGATATAGGATTCTTGGAAAGTATAAAGGCCTATTTGAATAAGTGTTTTTCAATGAAGGACCTTGGAGAAGCTGCTTATATATTAGGCATCAAGATCTATAGAGATAGATCAAGACGCCTCATTGGTCTTTCACAGAGTACATACCTTGACAAGATATTGAAGAAGTTCAGTATGGATCAGTCCAAGAAGGGGTTCTTGCCTGTATTGCAAGGTGTGCAATTGAGCACGGCTCAATGCCCGACCACGGTAGAAGATATAGAAAAGATGAGTGTCATCCCCTATGCCTCGGCCATAGGGTCTATTATGTATGCCATGCTGTGTACCAGACCTGATGTAAACCTTGCCGTAAGTTTGGTAGGAAGGTACCAAAGTAATCCCGACATGGAACACTGGACAGCGGTCAAGAATATCCTGAAGTACCTGAAGAGGACTAAGGATATGTTTCTCGTTTATGGAGGTGACGAAGAGCTCGTCGTAAAGGGTTACGTCGACGCTAGCTTCGACACAGATCTGGATGACTCGAAGTCACAAACCGGATACGTGTATATTTTGAATGGAGGAGCAGTAAGCTGGTGCAGTTGCAAGCAAAGCATTGTGGCGGGATCTACATGTGAAGCGGAGTACATGGCAGCCTCGGAGGCAGCACAGGAAGCAGTCTGGATGAAGGAGTTCATTACCGACCTAGGGGTGATTCCCAATGCGTCGGGCCCGATGACTCTCTTCTGTGACAACACTGGAGCTATTGCCCTTGCGAAGGAGCCCAGGTTTCACAGGAAGACCAGGCATATCAAGCGTCGCTTCAACTCCATTCGTGAAAGTGTTCAAAATGGATACATAGATATTTGTAAAGTACATACGGACCTGAATGTAGCAGATCCGTTGACTAAACCTCTCCCTAGGGCAAAACATGATCAACACCAGGACGCAATGGGTGTTCGATTCATCACAATGTAACTAGATTATTGACTCTAGTGCAAGTGGGAGACTGTTGGAAATATGCCCTAGAGGCAATAATAAATGGTTATTATTATATTTCTTTGTTCATGGTAATTGTCTATTGTTCATGCTATAATTGTATTGTCCGGAAATCGTAATACATGTGTGAATACATAGACTACAACGTGTCCCTAGTAAGCCTTTAGTTGACTAGCTCGTTGATCAACAGATAGTCATGGTTTCCTGACTATGGACATTGGATGTCATTGATAACGGGATCACATCATTGGGAGAATGATGTGATGGACAAGACCCAATCCTAAGCATAGCATAAAAGATCATGTAGTTTCGTTTGCTAGAGCTTTTCCAATGTCAAGTATCTTTTCCTTAGACCATGAGATCGTGCAACTCCCGGATACCGTAGGAGTGCTTTGGGTGTGCCAAACGTCACAACGTAACTGGGTGACTATAAAGGTGCACTACGGGTATCTCCGAAAGTATCTGTTGGGTTGGCACGGATCGAGACTGGGATTTGTCACTCCGTGTGACGGAGAGGTATCTCTGGGCCCACTCGGTAATGCATCATCATAATGAGCTGTGACTAAGGCGTTAGTCACGGGATCATGCATTGCGGTACGAGTAAAGAGACTTGCCGGTAACGAGATTGAACAAGGTATTGGGATACCGACGATCGAATCTCGGGCAAGTAACATACCGATTGACAAAGGGAATTGCATACGGAATTGATTGAATCCTCGACACCGTGGTTCATCCGATGAGATCATCGTGGAACATGTGGGAGCCAACATGGGTATCCAGATCCCGCTGTTGGTTATTGACCGGAGAGGCGTCTCGGTCATGTCTGCATGTCTCCCGAACCCGTAGGGTCTACACACTTAAGGTTCGGTGACGCTAGGGTTGTAGAGATATGTGTATGCGGAAACCCGAAAGTTGTTCGGAGTCCCGGATGAGATCCCGGACGTCACGAGAGGTTCCGGAATGGTCCGGAGGTGAAGAATTATATATAGGAAGTCAAGTTTCGGCCACCGGGAAAGTTTCGGGGGTTACCGGTATTGTACCGGGACCACCGGAAGGGTCCCGGGGGTCCACCGGGTGGGGCCACCTATCCCGGAGGGCCCCATGGGCTGAAGTGGGAAGGGAACCAGCCCCTAGTGGGCTGGGCGCCCCCCCATGGGCCTCCCCCATGCGCCTAGGGTTGGGAACCCTAGGGTGGGGGGTTTCCCACTTGCCTTGGGGGGCAAGGCACCCCCTTCCCCCCCCCTTTGGCCCCCGCCCCCCCCCCACCCTAGATGGATCTGGCCGGCGCCCCCCTCCCAGGGGGCCTATATAAAGGGGGGGAGGGAGGGCAGCAATAGACAGCCTTGGGCGCCTCCCTCCTCCCCTGCTACACCTCTCCGTCTCGCAGAAGCTCGGCGAAGCCCTGCCGAGACCCGCTACATCCACCACCACGCCGTCGTGCTGCTGGATCTCCATCAACCTCTCCTTCCCCCTTGCGGGATCAAGAAGGAGGAGACGTCGTTGCACCGTACGTGTGTTGAACGCGGAGGTGCCGTCCGTTCGGCACTCGGTCATCGGTGATTTGGATCACGGCGAGTACGACTCCGTCATCCACGTTCATTGGAACGCTTCCGCTCGCGATCTACAAGGGTATGTAGATGCTCTCCTTTCCCCTCGTTGCTAGTATACTCCATAGATGCATCTTGGTGAGCGTAGGAAAATTTTAAAATTATGCTACGGTTCCCAACAGCTCCAGCGTGCCACCGACGAGGAGCTCCAGTGGGCGCCCAACAAAATGGGAAGATCGTTTGCGCTCGTCAGCCAGCAAGAGGCAGATTGGTACGTCAAGCGCTGCGAGGCGGAAGAGGTGGAGTATTGCCTCTGTGCTGGGAAGACACCGCGCACCAGGGAGCTGCTGGCAAGGGGCTGCCGAAATACTACCCCTAGGAGGGATTATTAGTTTTTGTATTGTTCGTTTTCAATTTTATGCACTGTACCTAGTAGTTAAGTATCATCACGTATATGTGATGCTATTATATATATATTCTGCGATGAACTAATGAACAATTAATATATATTATGAATTCCATTTTCTATCTGTTTTTGTATACTAATTTGTATCTAGTTGTTATTATCCACATATACAGAATGGAAAGCATATGTACACACATTGAAACAGAACATATAAGAATGAAAAACAGAGTACACACATTGAAACAGAGCAATAGACAGAGCAATATTATGATTGCTGTGAATACATAGCAATCCACGTCGAAACGCGTCCATGAGACCATGACCAGCAGCCCTTGCCTACGGTAGCTCTTGGCTCTGCGTGAACTCGTGCACGCGTTCGTCCAAGCGGTCGACACGCTCGAGGTACATCTGGAATGCGATCTCGAGCTCCAAGTTGGCTATTTCATTGGAGATCACCAGCTCGAAGATGCGACGGCCATGTTCCTCTACCACGCCCAGGTGGACACCTAGGCCAAGGAGGCGGTCGAGCCTAGCGACTAGCGCGTTGGCATCGAGCGGGCCGCGGACAAGGCGAATGACACTACCCATGCGAACGACGCGGCGGGAGTCCGGTACAAGTACGACGCGGCCGACCTCTAGTGCAAGTACGGCGCAGAGGGCCTCTGCCCACTCCTGGCAAGGAATGGGGGTACTGACGGGACGTGTACCCAGCTGCGATGCCCTGTAGACAGCAGGCAAGCACCGATGGATCCGCTCTTGCTATGCGGCGCACCGCGCCTCTCGCTCTGCAGCGCTCCAACGGTCTCCCGTGCGGCAAACCGCAGCCTATCGGCGCGGACGCGCCTAGATTGCTCTGCGGTGCGCCATCAATCATGTTGTGCGGCGAGATGCGGCCTCTCGGCGCTGACATGCCTATCTTGTTCCGCGGCGCTGAAACGCCATGCGCCAAGGGTCTGCTCAACCCTGGCGATGACGCGCATCACGGCGTCGTCCATCGCATTGTTGGGGAGCGCCTCATCCTCGACAGGTTGTGGCGCTTTCTCGTTTTCCTCGTTGACGAGGTTGATGGTAGAGGCAGCGCTTTGGTGGGTTGGCATGCTTGGAAAATGTGGATGTGCTACAGGCTGCGCTTGTTGCCTCCGTGCGTCGCGCGCCGCCTAGGTTTATGCGCAATATCGCTGGGTGGCGGGAAACCGGTGAGGAAATGGCGGGAAACGGTGGCGTGTTCATAAAACGGCACAATTAATGGAAACTTAGCATAGAAGGAACATCGAGCTAGCACAAGAAGTAGATGATGATCAGATGATCGTTTATCCTAGTTAATTATGCATGTAATAGTTTACTTTGGTGTGTGGAAATGTCATGTGTGTTCTAGCCACCTATGTAATTGGATGTTTGCCGTGTATTACACACATCTTGTTTATGTGAAACGTTTCTGTTCTCTTGGCTCAAAACAAACAGTTTATCGGAATGAACTGTATGCCCTCCATTGCACACACCTTGATCTGGCTGAACCGTTTCTGTTGCGTTTCCTAATTGAAAACAGTTCATCTGAGTGAATCGTATGCCGTATATCGCACACATCTTGATCTGGCTGACCGTTTCTTTTGTGTTGCCTAATCACAAACAGTTCATGCGAGTGAACTGTATGCCGTATATCACACACACCTTCATCTGGCTGCCCGTTTCTATTGTTCTACCTCATCACAAACTGTTTATCCAAGCGAACTGTATGCCGTATATCGCACATGCCTTCATCTGGCTACCCGTTTCTTTTGTTCTACCTCATCGCAAATAGTTAATTGAACTAAACTATATGCCCCCGCATCGCACCTGCAACTAAGATCTGAAGCGTGTTTGATGTATCCTTCATCGCAAACGTTTTTCATCTTTTTTGATGGTTTTTTTACATGACCGTTTGCGATTAATGCATGGCACACAGTTTCGTCAAAGGGTCTCTGATCGTAGTGTCGCGTTAGCTGCATCCTGCAGTAGCGACCTTCTACCACAGATCCGAAGGCAAGATCTTTGTTGCTAAGAACGGGTCCTTTCTTAGAGAAGGAGTTTCGCTCGAAAGAAGTCAGTGGGAGGAAAGTAGAACTTGATGAGGTTATTATACCTTCTCTCGAATTGGAAAGTAGCACATCAGAGAAAACCGTTCCGGTGATGCCTACACCAACTAGAGAGGAAGCTAATGATGATGATCATGTAACTTCTGATGAAGTTACTACTGAACTTCGTAGGTTAACTAGAACACATTCCGCACCAGAGTGGTACGGTAATCCTGTCCTGGAAGTCATGTTACTAGAGCAAGGAGAACCTACGAACTATGAAGAAGCTATGATGAGCCCAGATTCCGACAGATGGATTGAGGACATGAAATCTGACATAGGATCCATGTATGAGAACAAAGTATGGACTTTGGTGACTTGCCCGATGATCGGCAAGCCATAGAGAATAAATGGATCTTCGAGAAGAAGACTGACGCTGATGGTAATGTTACTGTCTACAAAGATCGACTTATCGCAAAAGGTTTTCGACAAGTTCAAGGGGTTGACTACGATGAGACTTCCTCACCCGTAGTGATGCTTAAGTCTGTCCGAATCATGTTAGCAATTGTCACATTTTATGATTATGAAATCTGGCAAATGGACGTCAGAACTGCATTCCTTAATGGATTTCTTAAAGAAGATTTGTATATGATGCAACCAGAAGGTTTTGTCGATCCTAAAGGTGCCAACAAAGTGTGCAAGCTCCAGCGATCCATCTATGGACTGGTGCAAGCATCTCAGAGTTGGAATATACTCTTTGATGAGGTGATCAAAGCATATGGTTTTATATAGACTTACGATGAAGACTGTATTTACAAGAAAGTGAGTGGGAGCTCTGTAGCATTTCTCATATTATATGTGGATGATATATTGTTGATTGGAAATGATATAGAATTTCTGGATAGCATAAAAGGATACTTGAATAAGAATTTGTCAATGAAAGACCTCGATGAAGCTGCTTATATATTGGGCATCAAGATCTATAGGGATAGATCGAGACACTTAACAGGACTTTGAGAAAGCACATACCTTGACAAAGTTTGAAGAAGTTCAAAATGGATCAGTCAAAGAAAGGGTTCTTGCATGTGTTACAAGGTGTGAAATTGAGTCAGACTCAAAGCCCGCCCACTGTAGGAGATAGAGAGAGAATGAAAGTCATTCCCTATGCCTCAGCCATAGGCTCTATCATGTATGTTATGTTGTGTACCAGACCTGATGTGTGCCTTGGCATAAGTTTGGCAGGGAGGTACCAAAGTAATCCAGGAGTGGATCACTGGACAATGGTCAAGAACATCCTGAAGTACCTGAAATGGACCAAGGATATGTTTCTCGTTTATGGAGGTGACGAAGAGCTCGTCGTAAATGGTTACATTGATGCTAGCTTCGACACTGATCCGAATGACTCTAAGTCAGAAACTGGATACATATTTATATTGAATGGTGGAGCTGTCAGTTGGTGTAGTTCCAAGCAAAGCGTCATGGTGGGATCTACGTGAGAAGCAGAGTACATAGCTGCTTCGGAAGCAGCGCATGAAGGAGTCTGGATGAAGGAGTTCATATCCGATCTGGGTGTAATACCCAGTACATCGGGTCCAATGAAAATCTTTTGTGACAACACTGGAGAAATTGCGTTGGCGAAGGAATCCAGGTTTCACAAGAGAACCAAACACATCAAGAGACGCTTCAACTCCATTCATGAAAAGGTCAAGGATGAATACATAGAGATTTGCAAAATACATACGGATCTGAATGTAGCAGTCCCGTTAACTAAGCCTCTTCCACGAGCAAAACATGATCAACACCAAGACTCCATGGGTGTTAGATTCATCACAACGTAATCTAGATTATTGACTCTAGTGCAGGTGGGAGACTGAAGGGAATATGCCCTAGAGGCAATAATAAAGTTTTTATTTTATATTTCCTTATTCATGATAAAGGTTTATTATTCATGCTAGAATTGTATTGATTGGAAACTTAAATACATGTGTGAATACATAAACAAATATTGTGTCCCTAGTAAGCCCCTACTAGACTAGCTCGTTGATCAAAGATGGTTAAGGTTTCCTAACCATGGACATGTTTTGTCATTTGATAATGGGATCACACCATGGACAAGACCCATCCGTTAGCTTAGCATATGATCATTCAGTTTATTGCTACTGCTTTCTTGAAAGTCAAATACATGTTCCTTCGACCATGAGATCATGCAACTCCTGAATATCGGAGGAATACCTTGTGTGCTTCAATTGTCACAACATAACTGGATGATTATAAAGATGCTCTACAGGTATCTCCAAAGGTGTTTGTTGAGTTGGCATGGATCGAGATTGGGATTTGTCACTCCGAGTATCGGAGAGGTATCTCTGGGCCCTCTCGGTAATACACATCATAATAAGCTTGCAAGCAAAATGACTAAGGAGTTGGTTACGAGATGATGTATTACAGAACGAGTAAAGAGGCTTGCCGGTAACGAGATTGAACTAGGTATGAAGATACCGACGATTGAATCTCAGGCAAGTAACATACCGACAGACAAAGGGAATTACGTATGTTGTCATAACGGTTCGACCGATAAAGGTCATCGTAGAATGTGTAGGAACCAATATGGGCATCCAGGTTCCGATATTGGTTATTGACCAGAGAGGTGTCTCAGTCATGTCTACATAGTTCTCGAACCCGTAGGGTCCGCACGCTTAACGTTCATTGACGATATAGTGTTATATGAGTTATATAATTTGGTGATGGAACGTTGTTCGGAGTCCCGGATGAGATCACGGACATGACGAGGTGAAAGGATCAAGAAGAGGTGTCTAGAGGGGGGGTGAATAGACTCTTAGCAAAGAAAAGGTGCAGTTATTAATTTCTTCAAGTTGAGGTGGAGTTTTAGCACAAGTTTAAACATTCACAATACATATCAAGCAAGCATGACAAGAGTATATGATCAACGGAAACTAAAGCATGCCATTTGCAAGAATGTAAAGGGATGGGATTGGAGTGTGCAAACACAATTGGAGACACGAAGATTTTTTCCGTGGTTCCGATAGGTGGTGCTATCGTACATCCACGTTGATGGAGACTTCAACCCACGAAGGGTAATGGTTGCATGAGTCCACGGAGGGCTCCACCCACGAAGGGTCCACGAAGAAGCAACCTTGTCTATCCCACCATGGCCATCGCCCACGAAGGACTTGCCTCACTAGGGTAGATCTTCATGAAGTAGGCGATCTCCTTTCCCATACAAACTCCTTGGTTCAACTCCACAATCTTGACGGAGGCTCCCAAGTGACACCTAACCAATCTAGGAGACACCACTCTCCAAAAGGTAATAGATGGTGTGTTGATGATGAACTCCTTGCTCTTTCTGCTTCAAATGATAGTCTCCCCAACACTCAACTCTCTCTCATGGATTTGGATTTGGTGGAAAGATGATTTGAGTGGAAAGCAACTTGGGGAAGGATAGAGATCAAGATTATTGTACTTGGAATGGAATATCTTGGTCTCAACACATGAGTAGGTGGTTCTCTCTCAGAAAATGTATGCTGGAAGTATAGGCACGTTCTGATGGCTTTCTCCACGAATGAAGAGTGGATGGAGGTGTATATATAGCCGCCACACAAAATCTAACCGTTACACACAATTCACCAAACTCGGTGGGACCGAATCAGAAAACTTGGTCGGACCGATTTAGTTCATAATGTGGCCATTAGGCATTTCGGTGGGACCGATATGGTCAACTCGATGGGACCGATGTGCTAGGGTTAGGGTAAAACCTCATCTTGGTTTGACCGATTACGCAAACTCGGTAGGACCGATTTTGGTAATGAGATAACCAGAGAGTTGGTCAATCAAACTCGGTGGCACCAATTACAAGTCTCGGTAAGACCGGCATCCCATCGGTGAGACAGAATTGATTAGGGTTTCTGGCAGTGGCTATGTCAAATGAACTCGGTGGCGCCGGATAGATCAAATCGGTGGGGCCGAGTTTGACATTTGGTTTGGGACATATGTGGATATGAGAAAGTGGTTGAGGGCTTTGGAGCATATCACTAAGCACTTTGAGCAAGCAAGCCATTAAGCAACACCTCATCCCCTTTTAATAGTATTGGCTTTTCCTATGGACTCAATGTGATCTTGGATCACTAAAAATGAAAATGTAGAGTCTTGAGCTTTTGAGCTTGAGCCAATATTTTTCCTTAGCATCTTGAAGGAGTTCCACATCCTCTTGTCCACGCCACTTCACAGTTGAACTTGTCTGAAATATACTAGATAAAAACATTAGTCCAACAAGAGATATGTTGACATTAATTACCAAAATCACCCAGGGAGCAATTGTGCTTTCAATCTACCCCTTTTTTGTAATTGATGTGTAGCGACCCGACCCGAATGGATCAAGTCTCTGTGCTTAAGTGTCATCCCTGGATCGGTATGCTGACACACACAGTACTCGAGGATTTATAACAGAGGTAAATCACATGTATAAAGTAACGTAAATACCATTACCTCAATCCAAATAGCGGAAGTAACAAGGTTGTGGATTCCCATCAACACCAACGGCAAAGTTGAGTGTAGAAATCGTAACCCTAACGTATCACTTACTCGTCGTAAGATATCCTGCAACATGAAATGTTGCAGCCCGAAAACGGGTCAGTACATTGAATGTACTGGCAAATTCACACCATAGAGAAATGATGAACAAAGGCTATCACTACATGCATATATGGCTGGTGGAAAAGCTCTATGGTTATAATGTTTTTGCGAAAAGCCAATTTTTCCCTACTTCAAAAGAATAAATTTTATTTAACTATCATGGTGGTTGTGAAACATTGAGATGGTTGACATCATCTCAATCCCAATTAAGTATCATCATTAACCCAACAATATTAATTAAAGTAACATGATGAGATCAACGGGATAATCCAAGAACTAGATACTCAAGATGTCCATAACCGGGGACACGGCTAACCATGATTAGTTTGTACACTCTGCAGAGGTTTGCGCACTTTTCCCCACAAGACTCGATCGCCTCCGCTTGATTCTCGCACTGCATGATGTTTGAGAAACGGATGACCGAGACACAGTCTTTCAGAAACAATCACTCTTTACTCTGGATGGACCGGTACACCTACTTTCCCCTACATCTGCTAGTCCACCTCTTCAAGAGATCCTGTAACCTACTCAGCCATGCTAGAGCCCATAATAGCTTGTGGCTGCACATGGAAGTTTCTAGCATGAATAATCTTATGATCCCTTTGAGCCTGGGTGGCGGACCTTATACATACAGACAACACTGGGTTCTCCAGGTGCCTCAATCCACCCAGATGTGAGTTTTAGTTGCCACCTTAAGTTGAACCATTAATAAACATCTCACATCTGTCATGCATATCTCTCAAACCCAATCCACGTCTACGAGCATAGCATGGCAATAATAATAGCAACGTAGAAGTAACTCCCAAGGGTTTGATAAAAGAACAGGTAATAGGTACTACCTCAACTACTTCCCAGTTCCCATAATTTAATTAGATCCTAATCGTGCAATGTTTGAGGAATAGATCTAATGCAATAAAACTGGGTATGAAAGGGATATGATCAAAGTGTGAACTTGCCTGCAATGATGATGAAGATGATTCGCACTCAAAACTCTTGATAGATCAACTCGTCACACTCCGGTCAATCTATCGAGAGCAAGCAATAGTAACCACACATAAGCAATCACTCAAAAGATCGAGAAGGACGGAGAAGACACTTCGTAAAAACATCAAAACCAAGCGAATAACTCTTGCAACATAAAACAATTTCTAACAGTACCAAAATTATGTGAATTTGGCCTTATCAGAAAGTTTAGGTCAAGAGCTTCGGTTTGCAAAAAGAATCAACTCAAACGGAGTTACGGAACTCAAGTTATGAACAAAAGAAGTTTGAATACAAATCTGTTTGAATTCAAATTTTAAAACTTTCAAAAACATGTTTAAGTTGTTTTACTGGATAGAGGGAATCATAACGAAGACGTGGGCGTTGGTTTCGTTGGATTTGGAGAAACGAGTAAAAAGATGTGAAGGTTTGAAGTCCAGGGGCTAAATTGTAAATAAAACATCTACAAAGAAGTCCCTGAATAAAACTAACAGAAAAAAATAAAAGAACTAAATAACGAACGTTCGCTACCGAACGCTAACGAACGAAAACGTTCGTCGAAACTATCTAAGCAGAAAACGTTCGCTAAATAATAAACCAAAACAAAATCTAGGTTTTTTTTTGAAAACCGAAAAATAAACCGAATCGTACAGGGGCGGTTTTATACCGTCGGTGGTTCGGCGGTTTTTGGCGACAAAACCGGCAGCGGTGTAGACTCCGGCGACGGGGCAGTGGCGACGGCGGGCTCCGGCGCGGGGCTCGGCTTCGCGACGAGGGGCGGGGCGGCGACGTGGCTCCGGCACGGCGGCTCGGGCGCGGGGCAAGGCACGGGCGGCGGCACAGGCGAGCGGTGGTGGCGCGGCGGCGATGAGATGCGGGAGAGGGGCAGAGAGAGAGAGGGGGGCCCGGGGCGGCGCTATTTAAGGGGGGGAGGGGCGGCGCGGTGGCGTGCGGGAGGGGGCAGATGAGAGGCGGCGGGGGGAGTCCGGCCGGCCTACGGCGGCGGCGATGCCGTGCGGGTGCGGGAGACCGAGCGGGAGGTCGGGGACGCGCGGGCGTCGGGCTGGGCCGTGGCCTGGCTGGGTGCGGGGCCGGCCCAGTTCGGCGGAGGGTTTTTTTTTAAACAGAGAAGAAATAATAAAACAAAAGAAAGAAGAAAATATTATATAGGCATATAATATATCAAAATTTTCATAAAAAGATTTCCTAGAACGTGAATATTTTTGTGAAGTCAAATAAAATTCACACAAATTTTAATAAATCAAACAGTGCTGCTGCCTTATTAAAATCCAATAAAAATCATTTTAAAAATACCAAAATGATTTCAAATTTATTTTTCTCCAATTTTCTGATGTAGGGAATCATGTTACCCTATTTTCTGTATATTTTATTTTTGGAGAAAAATAATTTGAATAAAACTCAAATAAGTCCAATATTGGAAAATAATTTCAATGGGACATTGAATTTAATCCTTTGAAACTCCCAACTCCTATTTCATTTGTTTTGAAGAAGTCATATTATCTTCTCTCGTGAAAATCATTGAGTTGCATAAAGTTTCAGAATTGGAAAAATATTCTCGAATGAAATTCAAATACTTTCAACACCCCTTTTCATTTAAATAAATGGAAGAAGTCATGTCATCTTCTCTCGAGGGTTTTGTGATGAAATGAATTTGAATTCATGGAGATCATAAAAGCAAAATGAAAATTTGGGAAAGTCCTTTTATTCCCTCTCATTAACTTTCAAAAGATTTCGAATTCCACTCACTTTCAGTCAATCAATCAAACAATCAATCCAATCTATCTATTTATTATAACATTCCAAAATTTAGAATTTTGGGATGTTACATGATGACAACATACATCAAAGCTTTAGATAAAGATATAGAGAAAAGCAAGTAAAGCTTTGGAAAGACATGTAACATGCATAGGCTCCCCCAACATGTATGCAATCATGTAAATAGAGATGTAAGAGCATGTGAATGCATAAACATAACAGAGCAAGCAGTGTGTTACATGTATCTTGGCTATATGCATCAGAGCAAATGATATGAATAAATGAAGTTGTAACTTCATGTTCATGATTCCTTCTTGCAAAAAGTATGTACATTAGCAAGAGGTCTTCATGCACATGAGTGTGATGCATATACTTACCTTGTGGTATTGAGCTGACTTAGGAAGAGATGAACCTGTGTAAACAAGGTTAGATAACACAGATACATCTACTTGACGAAGCAAACAAAAGAACCACAAGAGTACCAAGACTGGGATGACATGTAGAGAGTGAGTACTAGGTACTCTATTGGATATAGACATGTCCCCAAAGGTAAAAGATATGCAATGAATTCAAAGGTTTCCTTCCCTAGAAGTCTTTCTCCCCCTGAATCTTATATTGGATAATGGGAGAAAATAGGGAAACAAAATCAGAGCAAATCAGATCAGAGCACAGAACATAACACAAACTAACATGTCTTTCCCCTCTTAAAGACATGTGTCTTCTCTCCTCTTGAACACCAAGCATCTGGGGACTTTGGTGTGATTATCTCTCTCCCCCTTTTGAAGTGATTAAGCTTTGATGTGATCTCTCTCTCCCCCTTTGACATCAATTTCCAAGAAGGGATCTTCTGGATTGTGAGTCAGAATAGGTTTGGTCCTTGAGCCACAGAGCAAAGCAGCATATAGAATGTGATGCTGGTAGAAGACAAGAATCCTTGAGTGAAGCTGGAACAAAAATGCAGGATGCAAGTGGCAAATTGTCTTCTCTGTAGTGAAATCGGTAACACCGAGTTATTTACTTCGGTGGCACCGAATTGGTTCAGTTTGACCGAAAGCGACAGACCGGTGTGACCGAGTTCAACACAGAGAGAATATTTGTCACCTCAGCTCGCTAGGCAAATAAGATCTCACAAAGATTGGCAAGGAATTAACTAAAGGATTTGCAATTAATTGGATGCAGGAAATGCAGAGCAAATCAGAGAAAATAAAAGAAAATCTAGATGAAGTTTTTTTGAAAAAGAAGGGGAACAAACATGCAAGGAACAAATGCAAGAACTAGGAGAAACACTAGAGAACTTCATCTAGAATTGGGCGGCGATAAAGTCACCTATGCTAGAGTATATTGACTGAGGAGTCAAGTGCGAACACTTGATCATAAGTCATACTCATCGTTTAAGCTCAAAATGGGGTTACCATTTTTTGTTTAAGCATCTTGATGTATTCGCATCTTGTTGAGCTGCTTTGACCCATGTCTTGGGGTAAAGCTTCTCTAAGATGGAATATCATACCTTGGGTGGTGGTGGTGTACTTGATCATGTAGTCGAACTTGTGTGGGATGCTCAATGTTGATGTAGCGCATCATTGGCTTGGAGCACCTCTTGTAGTTTGAGTTCATCTACCTACATGGGTTAGTCTTGCAAGGAAGGGCACTTGTGTATCCAAAATGGCAATCATGAAATTTGATACCAAATGAAATTTGATATATAGAATTTGTCAAAAGGATATGTTGTGGGGTTTCATGCTTCCTTGACTTCAACCACCATGGTGTAGAGACTTGGTGATGTAGAGGTTGCTCAAGATGTGAGTGAGTTGCAATCTCATAGAATTAGATTCACCCAAGTACCTACAAGGGTTAGATAGCATGCAAGGGTACAAATGTATCCAAGACATATGATCATCATCATAAGAGAAAAGTCAAGGATTAGCCATAGGCTCATGCCTTGCATGTATCCACATGGAGTTTCTACTCCAAGTTTGAAGCATCAATGATGTTTAATTCACCTCTCAAATGGCAAAATACTTTCTCATCAAGAGGTTTGGTGAATATATCCGCCAGTTGCTTATCGGTACGAACATGCTTAAGATCAATATCCCCTTTAGCAACATGATCTCCAATGAAATGATGATGAACTTCAATATGCTTGGTTCAAGAATGTTGCATGGGATTGTGCAATCTTAATAGCACTCTCATTGTCACAAAGCAATGGAACATGTTTCACATTAATCCCATAATCCTTAAGAGTTTGGGTCATCCAAAGTAATTGAGCGCAACATGAACCGAAGGCAATGTATTCCGCTTCGGCGGTGGATAAGGATACCGAGTTTTGTTTCTTGGAGAACCAAGACACAAGAGATCTACCAAGAAATTGACAAGTACTTGAAGTGGACTTTCTATCAACCTTGTCACCGGCATAGTCCGAGTCAGAGTAGCCAACAAGATCAAAAGAAGACCTCTTAGGATACCAAATACCAAAATTTGGTGTATGTATTAAGTATCTCACTATCCTTTTCACAGCCTTAAGATGATATTCTTTGGGGGCCGCTTGATATCATGCACACATGCACACACTTAGCATAATATAGGGACGGGAGGCACATAGATATAACAATGAACCAATCATAGAGCGATAGACCTTTTGGTCGATCGATTTGCCATCCTTGGTCAAGTCAAGATGTCCACTAGTAGGCATGGGTGTTTTCATACCTTTGCTTTCTTGCATGTTGAACTTCTTGAATAAGTCCTTGGTGTACTTTGTTTGAGAAACAAAGGTGCCTTCCTTAGTTTGCTTGATTTGCAAACCAAGAAAGAAGTTGAGTTCACTCATCATAGACATCTCAAACTTCTTTGTCATTAGCTTCCCAAACTTTTCACTAAAATGAGGGTTAGTCAAACCAAATATGATATCATCAATATAAATTTGGCACACAAATAATTCACCATTAACCCTTTTAGTAAAAAGATTAGAATCTATCTTTCCAATCTCAAAGCCTTTTTCAGTAAGGAACTTGGTCAAGCATTTATACCACGCTCTAGGAGCTTGTTTAAGACCATAAAGTGCTTTGTGAAGTTTGTAAACATGGTCGGGTTTCTTAGGATTGACAAATCCGGGAGGTTGTTTAACATAAACTTCCTCCTCTATTTCACCATTTAGAAAAGCACTTTTAATGTCCATTTGGTACAAGGTAATATCATGGTGATTAGCATAGCCAAGTAAGATGCGGATGGACTCAAGTCTAGCAACGGGCGCATATGTCTCACCATAGTCCATACCTTCGACTTGAGTGTAGCCTTGGGCGACGAGACGTGCTTTGTTGTGAACGACTTGTCCATCTTCGTCTTGCTTGTTGCGAAACACCGAATTGGTACTGATGATGTTGTGGTTGTTATCGAGCTTCTCGACCAATGTCCACACTTGGTTTCTCTCAAAGTTGTGTAGCTCTTCATGCATGGCATTTATCCAATTCAAATCTTCCAATGCTTCTTCAACCTTCATAGGTTTAATGCTAGAGATGAATGAATAATGTTCACAAAAATTAGCCAAGCGAGTTTTAGAGCGAGTGATTCTCCCGGTTTGAATATCATTGAAGATTTGTTCGTCGAGATGGTCTCTTGAGACTCTTGCTCGAACCCGTGAGGGCTTTTGCTTGGGTCGGGGTGGAACATCTTCATCATCTTGTCCTTTTTCTTGGCCTTCTTCATTGTTGATGTTGTCGTTCTCTTGTAGTGGTGGAGAAAGAGTTTGATGAGGTTCATCTTGGTGTAATTCCTCATCTTCTTCATCTTGGTGTGTCCCACTTGTGGATGCTTCCATGTCAACTCTTGGTTCACCTTGTCGTGAGGTAGAAGCTTCCACTTGGACGGACGAGGTACTCTCCTTCACCTCCGTTGGATGAGTCTTGCCAGTAGACAAGTCTTGGATTGCTTCCGAGGGGTCTTTGTCTCCTACATCAATTGGCAATTGCTCTACTTGCGAGCCGTTAGATTCATCAAACTTCACATCTACCGTCTCTTCAACCTTTCGGGTGAAATTGTTGTAGACACGGTAAGTGTGAGAGTTTGAGCCATAACCAAGTAGGAAACCGTCATGAGACTTTGGAGCAAATTTAGAACGAGGATGCTTATCAAGAATATAACACTTTGAGCCGAATAGTCAAAAGTATCCAACTTGGGGTTTGTTACCGGTGAGAAGCTCGTACGCCGTCTTGCCGAGTAGCTTGTGAAGATACAAGCGATTTGTTGCATGACAAGCCATCTCAACCGCTTCTGCCCAAAAGTGTTTTGGAGTCTTGTACTCATCAAGCATCGTTCTCGCCATCTCTATAAGAGTCTGGTTCTTCCTCTCAACAACTCCATTTTGTTGAGGTGTGTACGTAGCCGAGAACTCGTGTGAAATCCCCTCTTCATCAAGAAAGGTATCCACATTTGCGTTCTTGAACTTCGTTCCGTTGTCACTGCGAACCTTCTGGATCTTCACTTCAATTTGATTTTGGGCCTTCCCAGCGAAGTTCTTGAAGATCTTTTGGACCTGCGATTTATCATGAACAAAGAACACCCACGTAAATCTTGAAAAATCATCAACTATGACTAGACCAAATGAGTTTCCACCGAGACTCTTGTAGGCATTGGGACCAAAGAGATCCATATGAAGTAGCTCGAGCGGTTTTCTCGTGGTCATGATGTTCTTCACGGGGTGACTTCCTCCAACTTGTTTTCCTGCTTGATAGTCACTACACAATCTATCCTTGTCAAATATAACATCTTTCACTTCAAGGATGTGATTACCTTTAATAAGCTTATCAAGATTTCGCATGCCCACATGACCTAACCTTCTATGCCACAACCAGCCTTTAGAAGATTTAGCAATAAAGCATGTTCTAGGTTGAGCCTTTTTAGTGAAATCGACAATGTAAAGATCACCTCTACGTATAGCGGTAAAGACCATATTATGATTATCTCTATGAAACACTTGGCAATCTACTTCAGTGAATAGGACATTAAAACCAAAGTCAGCAAGTCTAGATACGGAAAGTAGATTGTAGCCAAGAGATTCAACGAGCATAACATTTTGTATGGAGCTATCATGTGAGATGGCCACCTTACCAAGGCCAACCACCTTACCCTTTGAGTTATCACCAAAAATGACATACTTTCGAGGGCCGTCATTTTCAGCAAGCTCACGAAACATATCCTTATCTCCGGTCATATGATCGGTACATCCGCTATCAAGGACCCATTCCTTTCCTCCAGCCATGTAGCCGCGAAGATTTGCCATACGACCAAAGTGTCTGATAGACTCATCGAGATTGAAGTCACTATCATCCTCCTCATCATAGTATCCATGTTCAACATCATCTTGTTATTGATCATTTCCTAGAGAAGGTGATTCATTAGAAGTATGTCCGTAACAATGTTCAACTCTATGAATTCTAATGACTTCGGAAATGATATTGCTAATAATTCCAACATCTCCTTTGGCACGCATGAGATCACGAAGCTCAAATAGACAATCATCAAACTTAGGATCACTAGTACTCATCCTATTCAAGGCAATGGACTTATGGAGAATCATATCTAGATTTTTAAAGGAATAATTTGGGAATCGTTCCTCAAGAAATCTCCATATGGTGTAAGCACAATCAAGAGCAGGCCATCTAGCAATCAAGTTTCTAGGTAATCCTCTAGTGATAAGATTAACAGTTCTAAGATTGCAAATCATGTCAAGATCCTCATCGGGAGTGGGATGCAAGGGATCACTAAGACACGCGCAAGGGGTAGTAATGTACTTGTTCAAGTGAAATTCATTGAAAATCTCAAGCATCTCATTTTTTCACTCATGAAAGAACTCTCCATCAAGTATAGGCACTCTATGTCTAAGACTCCCCAACGTAGACTCATCCATCTTCCTCCAAAGGTGTTTAAACCAAAGCAATGGAGACCAAAGCTCTGATACCAATTGAAAGGATCGAGAAGAGGTGTCTAGACGGGGGTGAATAGACTCTTAGCAAAGAAAAGGTGCAGTTTTTAATTTCTTCAAGTTGAGGTGGAGTTTTAGCACAAGTTTAAACATTAACAATACATATCAAGCAAGCATGATAAGAGTATATGAGCAGCGGAAAGTAAAGCATGCAATTTGCAAGAATGTAAAGGGATGGGGTTGGAGTGTGCAAACGCAATTGGAGACACGAAGATTTTTTTCGTGGTTCCGATAGGTGGTGCTATCGTACATCCACGTTGATGGAGATTTCAACCCACGAAGGTTAACGGTTGCACGAGTCCACGGAGGGCTCCACCCAT
Source organism: Aegilops tauschii subsp. strangulata (assembly GCF_002575655.3). Classification (NCBI taxonomy): domain Eukaryota; kingdom Viridiplantae; phylum Streptophyta; class Magnoliopsida; order Poales; family Poaceae; genus Aegilops; species Aegilops tauschii. The sequence goes on from NC_053040.3 coordinate 134,640,935, forward strand.
GAAGGGTCCACGAAGAAGCAACCTTGTCTATCCCACCATGGCCATCACCCATGAAGGACTTGCCTCGCTAGGGTACATCTTCACGAAGTAGGCGATCTCCTTGCCTGTACAAACTCCTTGGTTCAACTCCACAATCTTGACGGAGGCTCCCAAGTGACACCTAACCAATCTAGGAGACACCACTCTCCAAAAGGTAATAGATGGTGTGTTGATGCTGAACTCCTTGCTCTTGTGCTTCAAATGATAGTCTCCCCAACACTCAACTCTCTCTCATGGATTAGGATTTGGTGGAAAGATGATTTGAGTGGAAAGCAACTTGGGGAAGGCTAGAGATCAAGTTTCTTGTGGTTGGAATGGAATATCTTGGTCTCAACACATGAGTAGGTGGTTCTCTCTCAGAAAATGTATACTGGAAGTATAGGCAAATTCTGATGGCTTTCTCCATGAATGAAGAGTGGGTGGAGGGGTATATATAGCCTCCACACAAAAATCTAACCATTACACACAATTCACCAAACCCGGTGGGACCGAATCAGAAAACTCGGTCGGACCGATTTAGTTCATAATGTGACCGCTAGGCATTTCGATGGGACCGATATGGTCAACTCGGTGGGAGCGATGTGCTAGGGTTAGGGTAAAACCTCATCTCGGTTTGATAGATTGTGCAAACTCGGTGGGACCGATTTTGGTAATGAGCTAACCAGAGAGTTGGTCAAGCAAACTCGGTGGCACTGATTACAAGTCTCGGTAAGACCGAATTTATTGCAATAGGAACCAGAGAGTTTGCAAGCCCATCTCGGTGAGACCGGGATCCCAACGGTGAGACCGAATTGATTAGGGTTTCTGGCGGTGGCTATGTCAAATGAACTCGGTGGCGCCGGATAGATCAAATTGGTGCGGCCGAGTTTGACTTTTGGTTTTGGACATATATGGATATGAGAAAGTGGTTGAGGGCTTTGGAGCATATCACTAAGCACTTTGAGCAAGCAAGCCATTAAGCAACACCTCATCCCCTTTTAATAGTATTGGCTTTTCCTATGGACTCAATGTGATCTTGGATCACTAAAAATGAAAATGTAGAGTCTTGAGCTTTTGAGCTTGCGCCAATCTTTGTCCTTAGCATCTTGAAGGAGTTCCACGTCCTCTTGCCCACGCCACTTCACTGTTGAACTTGTCTGAAATATAGTAGATAAAAACATCAGTCCAACAAGAGATATGTTGACATTAATTACCAAAATCACCGAGGGGGCACTTGTGCTTTCATGGGGAGCTCTGGAATGGTCCGGAGGTAAAGATTGATATATAGGTCGATGATATTCGGACACCGGAAGAGTTTCAGAGTGCACCGGATAGTCATCGGATCGCCGAGAGGGGTTTCGGACACCCCCGGGAGGTCTATGGGCCTAATGGGCCAAGGAGAGGAACACACCATCCGACAAGGGGGCTAGCGCGCCCCTCTCCCTGGCCGCCAGCCCTAGGGGAAGGAAAGGGTGAGGGTTGGCCCCTCCTGCCTTTCCCTCCTCATGAGAGAAAGGAAAGGGGGCGCCACCTCCCCATGCCTTCCTCCCGCACACATATATGGAACGGGGGCGCGGCTTGGGGCAGGAGCCCAAGTGGGATTCGGCCCCACTTGTGGCTGCCTCCCCTCTCCCCCACCTATATATATGTGGGAGGGGGCCCCACACATAGCCTACAACAATCTCTTAGCCGTGTGCGGCGCCCCTCTCCACAGTTTCGTCCATCGGTCATATTTTCGTAGTGCTTAGGCGAAGCCCTGCAGATATGGCATCACCGCCATTGTCACCATGCCGTCGTGCTGCCGGAACTCATCCACTACTTTGCCCATCTTGCTGGATCAAGAAGGCAAGGACGTCACCGAGCTGAACGCGGAGGTGTCATACGTTCGGTACTTGATCGGTTGGATTGCGAAGAAGTTTGACTACATCAACCGCATTACTAAACGCTTCCGCTTACGGTCTACGATGGTACGTAGACACACTCTCCCCCTTGTTGTTATGCATCTCCATGGATAGATCTTGCGTGTGCGTAGAAAATTTTGTGTTTTCCATGTAACATTTCCTAACAAATGGGACATAGGTTTACTAACCGTAAACAACCTTTGAGGCCTGATCTCTAGTTGAGGAAGAATAGAAACATGGTAACATCATCAGCTCTGTCATTCTTTTAACTAAATTTGCCACCCATGTTTTAATGTGTCTTTGTCTTTGTTTCTTAAACTGCAGGAAAAAGAGAAGGCAGAAGGCATAAGCCTACATTCCACCTGATGCTACAACAGCAGATGCTGCTCCTAGGGCACCAACTGCTGCTACTAGGTCAGCTAGGGCTGCTTTCATAACACCAAGGCCTCCAGCTGGAGAAGGTACTTCTTCTGCTGCCAGTACTTCTACATCTACTTCTGCTTTTTCTACAAAAATGAGATCAGTGAGAGGTAGAAGAGTTGGAGGAGTAGCAACTGCTAGAACAGGTACAAGGAAGAAAGCTCAGAAATATGCGAGACTTAAGTGCTACTTCCCAGCTAGTGGAAATGTGTGAAATTTGATGCCTGGAAAAGGTTAAAACTTTTGTGATTGCCACCCATGTATCTGTCATATGAACATGTGTTTCATTTGAGTCATGTGTACCTATGCACAATTTCAGTCATGTGAACATGTGTTCCATTTGAGTACTGTGAACCTATGTAGAATTTGAGTCATGTGAACCTCTGTTCCATTTGAGTCCTATGAACCTATGTGAACCTGTGTTTCATTCGATTCTGTGAACCTGTGTTTCATTTGTGATCTAGCCTAATTGTTGTCATTTTTAGTCATTGTTTAGCCATATAAACCCTACCCCAAAATAGGGGTCTCTACCCCTCGACAACAACACAACCATATAGACCCTGCCCCAAAATAGGGGTCATTGACCCCTCGACAACTACCCAAGCTAGCCTACCCAAAAATAGTGGTCGTCGACCCCTCAACAACAGCCGCAACCTAGCCTACCCTGAAATACTGGTCCTCGACCCCTCGACAACAACACAACCATATAGACCCTACCCCAAAATAGGGATCATCGACCCCTCGACAACTACCCAACCTAGCCTGTTGGGGAACGTAGTATTTCAAAAAAAAAATTCTTACGATCACGCAAGATCTATCTAGGAGAAGCATAGAAATGAGCGGGGAGAGTGTTTCCACATACCCTCGTAGACCGAAAGCAGGAGCGTTTAGTAACGCGGTTGATGTAGTCGAACGTCTTCGCGATCCAACCGATCCAAGCACCGAACGTACGGCACCTCCGCGTTCAGCACACGTTCATCTTGATGACGTCCCTCGAGCTCTTGATCTAGTTGAGGACAAGGGAGAGTTTCGTCAGCACGACGGCGTGGCAACGGTGATGATGAAGTTACCGGCGTAGGGCTTCGCCTAAGCACTACGACGATATGACCGAGGTGTGTAACTGTGGAGGGGGGCACCGCACACGGCTAAGAGAAACTTGGGTGTGTCTTTGGGGTGCCCCTCCCCCGTATATAAAGGAGGGGGGGAGAGGAGGCCGGCCCTAGAGGGGGCGCGCCAAAGGGGGGAGTCCTACTTGGACTCCCGGTCCAAGTAGGATTCGCCCCCCCTTTCCTATTCCAACTAGGAGAAGAAGGGAAGGGAGAAGAGGGGAGAAGAAAAGGGGGGCCGCCCCCAACCCTAGTCCAATTTGGTTTGGGCATGGGGGGCGCGTGCCTCCACCTGGCCGCTGCCTCCTCTCTCCACTAGGGCCCATGAAGGCCCATTAACTCCCCGGGGGGTTCCGGTAACCTCCCAGTACTCCGGAAAAATGCCCAATCATCCCGGAACCATTCAGATGTCCAAATGCAACCTTCCAATATATCAATCTTTATGCCTCGACCATTTTGAGACTCCTCGTCATGTCCGTGATCTCATCCGGGACTCCGAACAAACTTCGGTTCATCAAATCACATAACTCATAATACAAATCGTCATCGAACATTTAGTGTGCGGACCCTACGGGTTCGAGAACTATGTAGACTGACCAAGACACATCTCTAGTCAATAACCAATAGCGGAACCTAGATGCTCATATTGGCTCCTACATATTCTATGAAGATCTTTATCGGTCAAACCGCATAACAACATACGTTGTTCCCTTTGTCGTCGGTATGTTACTTGCCCGAGATCCGATTGTCGGTATCATCATACCTAGTTCTATCTCGTTACCGACAAGTCTCTTTACTCATTCTTTAATGCATCATCCCGTAACTAACTCATTAGTCACATTGCTTGCAAGGCTTATAGTGATGAGCATTACCGAGCGGGCCCAGAGATACCTCTCTGATACACGGAGTGACAAATCCTAATCTTGATCTATTCCAACCCAACAAACACCTTCGGAGACACCTGTAGAGCATCTTTATAATCACCCAGTTACGTTGTGACGTTTGATAGCACACAAGGTGTTCCTCCGGTATTCGGGAGTTGCATAATCTCATAGTCAGAGGAACATGTATAAGTCATGAAGAAAGCAATAGCAATGAAACTAAACGATCATTATGCTAAGCTAACGGATGGGTCTTGTCCATCACATCATTCTCTAATGATGTGATCCCGTTCATCAAATGACAACACATGTCTATGGCTAGGAAACTTAACCATCTTTGATTAACGAGCTAGTCAAGTAGAGGCATACTAGGGACACTCTGTTTGTCTATGTATTCACACATGTACTAAGTTTCCGGTTAATACAATTCTAGCACGAATAATAAACATTTATCATGATATAAGGAAATATAAATAACAACTTTATTATTGCCTCTAGGGCATATTTCCTTCAGTCTCCCACTTGCACTAGAGTCAATAATCTAGATTACATAGTAATGATTCTAACACCCATGGAGTCTTGGTGCTGATCATGTTTTGCTCGTGGAAGAGGCTTAGTCGACGGGTCTGCAACATTCAGATCCGTATGTATTTTGCAAACTTCTATGTCTCCCTCCTTGACTAGATCGCGGATGGAATTGAAGCGTCTCTTGATGTGCTTGGTTCTCTTGTGAAATATGGATTCCTTCGCCAAGGCAATTGCTCCAGTATTGTCACAAAAGATTTTCATTGGACCCGATGCACTAGGTATTACACCTAGATCGAATATGAACTCCTTCATCCAGACTCCTTCATTTGATGCTTCTGAAGCAGCTATCTACTCCGCTTCACACGTAGATCCCGCCACGACGCTCTGCTTGGAACCGCACCAACTGACAGCTCCACCATTCAATATAAATACATATCCGGTTTGTGACTTAGAATCATCCGGATCAGTGCAAAGCTTGCATCAAGTAACCATTTATGACGAGTTCTTTGTCACCTCCATAAATGAGAAACATATCCTTAGTCCTTTTCAGGTATTTCAGGATGTTCTTGACCGCTGTCCAGTGATCCACTCCTTGATTACTTTGGTACCTCCCTACTATACTTATAGAAAAGCACACATTGGGTCTAGTACACAGCATTTCATACATGATAGAACCTATGGCCGAGGCATAGGGAATGACTTTCATTTTCTCTCTATCTTCTGCAATGGTCGGGCATTGAGTCTCACTCAACTTCACACCTTGTAACACAGGCAAGAACCCTTTCTTTGACTGATCCATTTTGAACTTCTTCAAAATTTTATCAAGGTATGTGTTTTGTGAAAGTCCAATTAAGCGTCTTGATCTATCTCTATAGATCTTGATGCCCAATATGTAAGCAGCTTCACCAAGGTCTTTCATTGAAAAAAATCTTATTCAAGTACCCTTTTATGCTATTCAGAAATTCTGTATCATTTCCAATTAACAATATGTCATCCACATATAATATTAGAAATGATACAGAGCTCCCACTCACTTTCTTGTAAATATAGGCTTCTCCAAAAGTCTGTATAAAACCATATGCTTTGATCACACTATCAAAGCGTATATTCCAACTCCGAGAGGCTTGCACCAGTCCATAAGTGGATCATTGGAGCTTGCACACTTTGTTAGCACCTTTAGGATCGACAAACCTTCTAGTTGCATCATATACAACTCTTCTTTAAGAAATCCATTAAGGAATGCAGTTTTGACATCCATTTGCCAAATTTCATAATCATAAAATGCAACAATTGCTAACATGATTCGGACAGACTTAAGCATCGCTACGGGTGAGAAGGTCTCATCATAGTCAACTCCTTGAACTTGTCGAAAACCTTTTGCGACAAGTCGAGCTTTGTAGACAGTAACATTACCGTCAGCGTCAGTCTTCTTCTTGAAGATCCATTTATTCTCTATTGCTTGCCGATCATCGGGCAAGTCAACCAAAGTCCATACTTTGTTCTCATACATGGATCCCATCTCAGATTTCATGGCCTCAAGCCATTTTGCGGAATCTGGGCTCATCATCGCTTCCTCATAGTTTGTAGGTTCGTCATGGTCTAGTAACATGACGTCCAGAATAGCGTTACTGTACCACTCTGGTGTGGAACGTACTCTGGTTGACCTATGAGGTTTGGTAGTAACTTGATCTAAAGTTTCATGATCATCATCATTAGCTTCCTCACTGATTGGTGTAGGAATCACTGGAACTGATTTCTGTGATGAACTACTTTCCAATTCGGGAGCAGGTACAATTACCTCATCAAGTTCTACTTTCCTCCCACTCACTTCTTTCAAGAGAAACTCCTTCTCTATAAAGGATCCATTCTTAGCAACGAATATCTTGCCTTCGGATCTGTGATAGAAGGTGTATCCAACAGTCTCCTTTGGATATCCTATGAAGACACATTTCTCTGACTTGGGTTCGAGCTTATCAGGTTGAAGATTTTTCACATAAGCATCGCAACCCCAAACTTTAAGAAACGACTGAGGGAGTCCTGGATTAGGGGGTCCCCGGGCGTCCGGGCTATGTGACATGGGCCGGACTGGTGGGCCGTGAAGATACAAGATAGAGGGCTTTTCGCCGTGTCCAGATGGGAATGTCCTTTGCGTGGATGGCAAGATTGGCGTTTGGACATGAAGATTCCTTTCTCTGTAAACCGACTCTGTACAACCCTAGTTCCCTCTGGTGTCTATATAAACTGGAGGGTTTAGTCCGTAGAGGCAATCATAATCATCATACAAGCTAGACATCTAGGGTTTAGCCATTACGATCTCGAGGTAGATCAACTCTTGTAACCAATATACTCATCAAAGTCAATCAAGCAGGAAGTAGGGTATTACCTTCATTAAGAGGGCCTGAACCTGGGTAATCATCGTGTCCCCGTCTCCTATTACCTTCGATCCTCAGACGCACAGTTCGGGACCCCCTACCCGAGATCTGCCGGTTTCGACACCGACATTGGTGCTTTCATTGAGAGTTCCACTGTGCCGTCGTCAGGAGGCTCGATGGCTCCATCGATAATCTACAACAATGCCGCCATGAAGGAGACCTTTCTCCCCGGCCAAATTTTCGTATTCGGCGGCTTCGCACTGTGGGCTAACTCGATTGGCCATCTGGAGCAGATCGACAGCTACGCTCCTGGTCATCAGATCAGTTTTGGAAATCTGAACTATGTCACTGATATCCGAGGAGACTTGATCTTCCAAGGATTCGCGGCCCCAACCACCACTCTGGCCTTAGATCCGGAGCACATCACCAGGTCCGAAGATGGGAGTTTAGAACTCGCCGGATTCTCTACAGCTACAGAGCTTGTCATCGGAGAACCGGAGGGGATCGCGTCACCGGCATGCCCGGAGTTACGCCAGGCTCCCTCTATCATTATAAATCCGGACTCGCCTCCGGACACCAGCTCCGAACTCTCGAGGTCTGCGTCATGTGAGCTCGGCCAGGAAACTTCTGTCTCGCCCAACTCCACGGACTCTCGCTTCCCCGTCCAAACCTCGCTCTTAAACGAGGCCCTGGACTTAATGTGATCCCTCGCCATTGCAGAAGAGTCACTGCCGAACTACGCCCAGCCCATGCTAGGGGCTGAGAGCGGGGAATTTTACGTCCCACCCACCGACCACTTTATAGCCACTGTCGAGGATCTAACCGACATGCTCGTTTACGCCTTCGAAGACATTGACGGTATGGACGACGATGCCAGAGATAAGCAAGGCCAAAACCCGCTGGTCATCGGACGCTGGACAACCACTTCTTCATATGACGTGTACATGGTGGACACACCCAAAGAAGACGACAACGATGGCGAGAAGGACCCAGTCGAGGACGAACCTCCTGAGATACCACCCAAACGTCGACGTCAGTGGCGCCGCTCTAAATGGCGTCGAGAAAAAGATAGCAACACCGGCATCGGGGAGAATAATACTCCGGAGAACACCGAATACCAAGAAGCCCCCATCGAACCAACATTCGAACAGGATGATCGGGAGGACAGGCAAGTTGACCCTGACGAGCCGGTTGGGAACGAAGACTCGGAGGATAGTAACTATCTACCACTCTCCGAAGATGATGCAAGCCTCGGCGACGAAGATTTCATCGTGCCAGAGGAACCCCTTGAACAAGAACGCTTTAAGTGCCAGCTAATCGCAACTGCGGGAAGCCTCAAAAAGAAGCAGTGATAGCTCCAATCCGAACAGGATACGCTGACAGCTCCAATCCGAATAGGATACGCTCAACGACAGATGGATTAAAGTCCTGGCAGCCGAAGAATACGGCCTCGAACGCCCAACAAATAGCTACCCGAAGCGCAAGCTGCTACCCCAATTCAACGATGAGGACCTGGAGCCCGAACTACTAACGCGTGACGCTGCTGATAGACTTGACCGACCACCATGTGGCCGGGACAGAGCGGCAACTTAAGCCGGACACCAGCCCGCACCACCTCACCCTAGAGGCAGAGAAACAGCGGCTCCAGGATACACCTATGACCTACGACAGGACCTGGAAAATAGAGTCAGTCAGACTAGATCGATCTACGGATCACGGGGGCGTGCCCCAGCGCGAGAGGATGGCTATCAGGCCTAGCTTGACAAGCACAACCACACCCGGGCCAAAAACCGCATATGGACTTCATCCGAACTGCGCCGTGACACAGCCCGATACAAAGGCGCCGCACACCCCCTATGGTTCACCGACGAGGTAATGGAGCACCAGTTCCCAGAAGGGTTTAAACCCGTGAACATTGAGTCATATGATGGTACAACAGATCCCACAGTATGGATTGAAGATTTTCTTCTCCACATTCACATGGCCCGCGGTGATGATCTACACGCCATCAAATACCTTCCCCTGAAACTTAAGGGACCAGCTCGGCACTGGTTAAACAGCCTCCCAGAAAACTCTATTGGAAACTGGGAAGACTTGGAAGATGCCTTTAGAGACAACTTCCAAGGCACTTATGTCCGGCCTCCGGACGTCGACGACCTCAGTCATATAGTCCAGCAGCCCGGAGAATCAGCCAGAAAATTCTGGACCAGGTTCCTAATTAAAAAGAACCAGGTTGTCGACTGTCCGGACGCCGAAGCCCTAGCGGCCTTTAAACACAGCATCCACGGCGAATGGCTTGCCCGACACCTCGGCCAAGAGAAGCCGAAGTTCATGGCAGCCCTTACAGCACTCATGACCCGCTTTTGCACGGGCGAAGATAGCTGGCTAGCTCGTAGCAGTAACAATACCAGCGACCCTGATACTTCCGAAGTCAGAAACGGCAATGGCAAGCCCCGACGCAACATACACAAGCGTCGGAGCAACAATGACAATACCGAAGACACGACGGTCAACGCCAGATTCAGTGGCTCCATGTCCGGTCAGCGGATGTAGCGACCCGACCTCAGACGGTCAAGTCTCTGTGCTTAAGTGTCATCCCTGGATCGGTATGCTGACACACACAGTACTCAAGGATTTATAACAGAGTTAAATCACATGTATAAAGTAACGTAAATACTATTACCTCAATCCAAATAGCAGAAGTAACAACAAGGTTGTGGATTCCCATCAACACCAATGGCAAAGTTGAGTGTAGAAATCGTAACCCTAACGTATCACTTACTCATCGTAAGATTCCTGCAACATGAGACGTTGCAGCCATATAGGTCAGTACATTGAATGTACTGGCTAATTCACACCATAGGATAATGATGAATAATAGCTATCACTACATGCATATATGGCTGGTGGAAAAGCTCTAAGTTTTATTTTTTTGCATAAAGCCAATTTTTCCCTACAACAAAGGAATATATTTTATTTAACTACAAAGTTTGTTGGAAAAACATTGAGAATGGTACCCCCTTCTCAATCCCAATTAAAAATAGTTATCAACCCAACAAATTAATTTAGAGTGATGAGATCCATATGATAATGCAAGAACCAGATACTCAAGATGTCCATAACCGGGGACACGGCTAATCATGATTAGTTTGTACACTCTGCAGAGGTTTGCACACTTTTCCCCACAAGACTCGATCTCCTCCGTAGGATTTCTCTCACTGCATGGCGTTTGAGAAATGGATGACCAAGACACAGTCTTTCTGAAGCATTAACTCTAACCCCGGGCAGACAGTACCAACCTACATCCCCTACATATGCTAGCCTACCACTGGAAGAGGTCATGCAACATACTCAACTATGCTAGAGCCCCATAATAGCTTGTGGCTGCACACATAAGTTTCTAGCATGAATAACCTTATGATCCCTTTGAGCCTGGGTGGCGAACCATAGGATGATCACACGGTATATCCCCGGGATCTCCTAGGACAACACTGGTATATCCCCAGGTGTCCGGGCAAGTCCACTGGTATATCCCCAGGGTGCCCCTACCAATCCACCCAGATGTGTATTAAAGTTGCCACCTTAAGTTGAACCACCAATGATAACCCTCACATTTGTCATGAATACAGTCAACCAAACCACGTCTACGAGCATAGCAGCAGTATAAGCATAATGCAGGACAATAGGTTCCTACCTCCTCAACTACTTCCCAAAACCCACATGTTATCAAGTCCTACTCATGCAATGTTTGAGGGTGAAACTAATGCATAAAAACTGGGTATGAAAGGGATATGATCAAAGTGTGAACTTGCCTGTACTGTTGATGAAGATGATACGCACTCATAACTCTTGATAGATCTACTCGTCACACTCCGATAAATCGGTTCGGCCGGATCGAGCGGCGGCGGTTACGGCGTCCGAGGCGAGCTCCGGCGACTGCGGGACGAGGCAAGGCGGCTCCGGCAGCGGCGGCGCGCGGCGAACTAAGGCGGCGGCGGCGGACTGCGAGGGCGGCGGCGACGGCTGTAGGCGGCGTGGGTGATGGCAGACGGCGGCTTGGCGCGGTGTTCGAGGCGGCCATGGCGGCGCAAGGCGAGGAGGGGAGCGAGAGGGTCCTGGGCCCGCTATATAAAGGGGGGTGTGCGGCCACAGGAGGAGTCCTGGCTTCGCACGACGGCGGCGCATCCTCGTGTCATGGCCGGACTCGGGGAAGGTGGTGGCGGCGGTGGGCTGGTGATTTGGGCCGGCCCCTCGGCGGGGAAGTTTTTTTTATATAAACATTTCTTCCACACAAAAAAATAAACACAAAATAAATAAATAATTACATAGGCATATAATATATCAAAATTTTCAGAAAAAGATTTTCTACAGAATGAACATTTTTATAGCATCAAATAAAATCCACAAAATTTTAAATAAAGCAAAGAGTGCTACTGCTCTAATAAAATCCAAAAAAAATCATTTTAAAAATACCAAAATAATTTCAAATTTATTTCTCTCCAATTTTCTGATGTAGGGAATCATTTTACCCTAATTTCCATATAATTTATTTTTGGAGAAAAATAATTTGAATAAAAACCCAAATAACTCCAAATTGAAAATAATTTCAAAAGGACTTTAAATTTGATCCTTTTAAAACTTCCAAGTCATATTTCATATGTTTTGAAGAAGTCATTTTATCTTCTCTCATGAAAATCATTGAGTTGAGACGGCTCTCGTGTCGCTCCCGCGTGCGGCCCAGGAGCAACCCTAGCCGCCGCCGCCAGGACCACACCCTCAGCTCCCTCCTCCTCTCGCCGCCGCCGGCGAGGGTCGTCGGGCAAAGCCCGTGCGGCTCGGCGGCGGCGGGGTCTTTTTTCTCCTCCTGCTTGGATCTCGGCGGCGCGGGCCGTTCCGTTCGGCGGGGGTTCGAGCTGGCGTGAGGGCTCGGGGCGACGAGACGAGGCTGCGCTGAGCGGCGAGGCAGGGCTTCGCTGGTCGCTGTGGGCGCGCGGGTCCGGGCTGCTCGGAGCGGCGAGGGCGCGCGGTTCCTGGCCGCACGGATCTGGCGTGGGGAGGTCGCGCGGCGGCACTGGGTGGCTGCTTCAGGCGGCCGGCGAGGCTGTGTGGGGCGCGGATCCGGGCGGGGCTCCAGCGGATCTGGAGTATGGCGGCCGACGGGGGAGCGGCTCGAGGTGTTCCCAGCTTGCTGGTGCTCCTACAGAGGGTCCCGGCAGCGTTCGGGGCACGGATCCGGGCGAGGCTGCCCGGGATCTGGTGCGTGGTGGCCAGCCTCGTGTTCGGCGGGCTGCGGGCGGCGCTGTGGCACGTTGGCTATGGCAGCGAGGAAGGAGGATGGCGGCGCGGCGGCGCCGCTCTTGGCGGTGGGTGCGGGGCGGCCATGACAGTGCGTGGTGCCGTGGTGGTTTTGCTTGCGGTGTAAGAGGTGGTTGGCGGTGGTGACCGGTGTAGAGTGCTCGGCCGTCGCCGGTGGTGATTGGCTGTGGTGAAGATGGGTTTAGTGAGCTCCGGGTGAAAGCCTAGCTCGACCTCGGTCAATGCCGGCGTCGACGGTGTCCTAGGATGTTGTTCCCTTGTTGGAGGTGGCGTCGTGGAGCCCTTCACCTCCCTCGGCACCTCAGTCACGGGCTCTTCGGGTGAAAACCCAAACTTTGGCCTTGGCCGAAGTGGGCGTCGACGGCGTTCCTCGTCGCTTCCCTCTTGGGGGCGACGCCTTTGGAGGTCAGGTCCTTCATCTGCTGGTTGTGGCTCTGTGGCTTTGCAACTTCTTTGTCGGCTAGGCGTGTGCGCGGCCTCGGGGCCGGCGTGGAAGTCGGAGCGGCGGCTCCGGGTATCTCCTGCGTGTGCTGGTTGGGTTTGGTCGCGAGGGCGACATGGTCATCGACTAGGTGGGTTCGCGGCCTCGGGGCCGGAGTGGAAATCGGTGCGGCGGCGCCGGAGATCTCGTGTGCGTTGGGTACTGGCTTTGGCCTCTAGGGCGGCGAAGCCATCGACTAGGCTGGTGCGTGGCCTCGGGGCCGGTTTGGATGTCGGAGCGGCGGCTCCGAAGCCCAGTGTTTTGTTGTAGGGTGTTGTATCTGGTCACTTGGGTGTCAGTGTCGTTGACTCGAGTGGTGCGCAGCCTCGGGGCTGGCGTGTGCGTGTATCGCAGATGTATCGGTTTTCGACCAGTTTTCCTTATAAACTGGTCAATTCTCTTCTTCTTAATGAAAAGGCAGAGCTCCTGCCGGTTGCTCGAAAAAAATCATTGAGTTGCTTAAAGTTTCTGAATTTGAAATATTTTCCAAATGAAATTCAAATATTTTCAAAATCCTTTTTCATTTCTTTAAATGGAAGAAGTCATGTCATCTTCTCTCCAGGGTTTTGTGATGAAAAGAATTTGAATTCATGGAGATCATAAATGCAAGATGAAAGTTTGGGAAAGTCCTTTTATTCCCTCTCATTTAACTTTCAAAAAGTTTCAAATTTCACTCAATTTCACACAATCAATCAAACAATCAATCATAACTATCTATTTAATATAACATTCCAAAATTTACAATTTTGGGATGTTACAAACCTACCACCATTAAAAATGAATCTTGTCCTCGAGATTCGGAGAGGCTAGAAAGAAATAGGTTAGGTTTGGGGTCTTCTCAAAATCCATCGATCAGCACAGGGGTCTGGGGTGCTACCACCCTTAGAAACATCGTTACGGTCCCATCAATACTCATATACTCCATCCTTATTCTTGACAGGGCCGGTCTCCTCAGATCTTCAGTATAATTCCTTCTCGGGCTCTTCCGGTAGCGGCATAACCTTTTCCTCAATCTTCTGTCCTTTCATCTTGGTAAGGTTCTTCTGGGACTGGGCCTTCTTAGCTGATGGTCTGGCGCCAATACTAAACAACTATCGATACCTCATGGTGGTAAACCATTTATGGTTTCTCCTGCAGGAAATGGGTATGGTTGATCCTCACCGTATATCCTACGATTGGCAAAAGCTGCCTTGTACAAGGGAAAATACTTATACCATTCTAAGGTTCAAACAGGGTTTAACATCGTCGTCGCTCTACTATAGGCAAGTCACTCAGATTTACCATCCCATATAGCAAGGCGAATAATAAGAGTAAGTTGGTATGGTGATCAATCCATCCCGCACCCAAATCATTACCTTGTACATGGTTTAGCGAATCTCGCATTCTAACACTCGGTCATCCTCACAAGCATTGCAGAATTTCTCTTGTTGACAAACTGGGTTCGGATAAATCCATTGATTCTGCAAGCCGAACAAACATCTATCGTTTCTTCACAACTCTCAGGTTTTTGCGTTACTCCTATAAGATCGTCTGTTGATAAAATCGTAACTTCTTCCAGGGTTTTTCCTTCAGCAAGAGTGTGCTTGCTTCTTGGCAGGTCCTGGGGCCTGTGGGTTATGGCCCATCTCATCACTTGCAAAACTTGAACTCATCATCGGGGCAACTGATCATTTTTCCAACATCCAGCTTCCTAGCATTCTTAAATCCATCCAATTGTACTATCTCCCTTCCTTCTATTGGTACCAAACTAAGACGTGATTACTCAGACTCATCCTGGAGTTACAATTGCTCCATATTACCAACATCATATCTCCTTTATATCCAATAGTACTTCATCTCTTCATACTTCTGGGGGTACCCAACATATCGAGACAAAACTCCTTATTTTGTCCGAAGTCCACTTCATGGAATATCATCAACCTTTCCAGGGGTCAAGGGTCCTCACAGTTACTACCACCCTTGAACTGCACAAACTCATCCATAGACGATATTTCTCATATCCTTGAAAATGGTCAAAATCTTTCTTCATGGAGTAACAACTCATAAAATCCAATTCAGTACCAACAAAGCTAACTTTATTGATTCTCAAATGATTACAATCTCTTGCATTTCCATTACATGCCTTAACTCAACACCTCCATATAAAAGAAATGTTCTCACTACTACTACTATATTTCTTTGTTACAAACTCAATTATTTGGCACAAGCCTCCTTCTCTTTGGGACAATCTCTAGCAAAGTGCCCTGCTTCATTACAACGGAAACATACTACTTCTGACAAGTCTCATGGTTTCCTGATGACTACATAACCTCCTTGGGTCCTTGGCTCCTTTTTGGGCAACTGCTTAAGTAGTGCCCTGACTCCTTGCACCTGAAACAGGTGATATGACTCAGGTTCTTCCTGGTATCCAATCTATTTCTCTTCCTGGACTTTTCTGTGCCAATCAGGGCTTCTATTTCCTATGGGTCATACTCTACTTCCTCTGTCGGAAATTCTACTAGATCCCCATTGAGACAATTCTGGGAGATGTGTCCTTCTTCTCCACATGAATAGCATGACTTAGTGCATGGTTTAATTGGGTCTTCTTTGGATGTGTCCTCCACCCCTTCCTTCATCACAGGTTCTTCTAAAATTTCCATGAGGGCTCCTTTCATTGATCCTTTCTTCTGATGGATGGTTCTTTGTACCATGGGGTAAATGTGACACTTAGCAGGGTAGTGCGTAGTCCCTTCACACAAGAAACAAGTAATATGCCTAGTTGGGCATTCTTCAGCTGGGTGACTTTCTTCACAATGAGGGCATTCATCCTTGTGTTCTTTATGGTTGTATCCTATTTCCCCACAAAGCTTGCATGCGCGAGGCTTCTTCATATCCTTTCCAAAATGCTTCAAGTTCTGGGTCTCAAGCCGAGACTTTAGCAGAGTCAACTTAAATTCCTTCCAAGTGGTTACTCCCTGCCATCCATTGATGGTTTGGTACATCCTCCACCAAGTAGCAGCACCTCTTTCAAAGCACTGAAGAGCATGCTGGGTCATA
Organism: Aegilops tauschii subsp. strangulata; assembly: GCF_002575655.3. Lineage (NCBI taxonomy): Eukaryota > Viridiplantae > Streptophyta > Magnoliopsida > Poales > Poaceae > Aegilops > Aegilops tauschii. The sequence goes on from NC_053040.3 coordinate 134,656,994, forward strand.
TCCTTTTCGACTATAGGGTTATTCTCCATATGACCTTCCATGTTCTGAATCCATCGGTCCGTCTCCAATTGACTTATCAGACCAGGAAACATGAGTTCATCTCCATTCATCCTCTATTGGGTCCAAGGGTTTTGGGGTGAGATAAGAGAGAGAGAGGGATACACACAATACAAACAATAGTTTTGAAAACACAGGTTTTATTTTGTGGCTGTCGGAAAAACATCAAACAAATGACAGCTCACAATCGTTGAATCTAATGTAGGTATATAACAGGGGTTTGGTCTTCTAACGGTCAATAAATCTTCAAAGTCGTCAAACTCTTCAAGTCTTGTTCATGTCTCTGCTGGCTTCTTCCAATCGTGCTTGTCCTTCTCAAGTTCTTTTGCCAGATCATCTCTGTTGACGCGAAGTCTCTCATGACGTCCTTTAATATTTCTGGAGTTGCATTCAAACTTCTGGTTTTCAACATCCTTGGCATGAACCATGGTCCTACTGTCCTTTAGTTCCTGACGAATCTCCGGTATCTCGAGGTTTTGCTCCTCCAGCTTGGCTACTTTCAGCTTCTAGGTCCCGTGTTCTTCACGAACTGCCTCCTTATCAAATACGGCTTCCTGCAGATCCATCTTAAACTCCTTGATGTAATATTCCAGATCCTGGTGATACACCAGCTAAGGTTAAAACTCCATCCTTTGCTAATAGATGCTCCATCAGCCTTCTACCATCCAATCCTTCTGAAGAAATGCATGCTTATTTAAGCACGGTGACAATAGCATAAGCGGGCGATAACATCATGGATATCCGTGTTTCTTCCCTTGTCATTGCCACGAGCTATCATTCCATAGTTGATATCTCCTGCCTTAGGGTTTTCTTGACAAAACTTTGAGTTCTAATGCTCCATGTTCCGGTCTTTCTCTGATACACCTTGATCTCGGGTATTGACAGCTTCAATAGTCTGACAAGTTCCATAAGGGTAGCCTTACTAGGTCATACCAAATCTGGAAATTCTTCATAGCCTCCAATTCTCCTAGTCTTCGGAGTCTTCAACCGTTGTAGTTTCCATCATTATAATGCACGGTAAAATCCTCTTCATTCTGAAGTGGTCTTAGTTGTCCGATATCTTGTTCTTCTTGGAGTGGTCTCATCAGTCGAATCTTCGAGTGGTTAAAAGGGGAGAGGGGTATGGTCTAACTAAAAGGGAATATTTGAAAAAAGGCTCAGAAAAGAAGAGAGGTAAAAGATCTTTTTGAAAAAATGAAGTTGTAGAAAAAATCGTTCCTATGGTCTTGCCAGTTTCTAGGGGTCACGTCCTACAGGAAACATGTGCTCTGATACCATCTTGTAGCGACCCGACCTCAGACGGTCAAGTCTCTGTGCTTAAGTGTCATCCCTGGATCGGCATGCTGACACACACAGTACTCGAGGATTTATAATAGAGGTAAATCACATGTATAAAGTAACGTAAATACTATTACCTCAATCCAAATAGCGGAAGTAACAACAAGGTTGTGGATTCCCATCAACACCAACGGCAACGTTGAGTGTAGAAATCATAACCCTAACGTATCACTTACTCGCCGTAAGATTCCTGCAACATGAGACGTTGCAGCCATATAGGTCAGTACATTGAATGTACTGGCTAATTCACACCATAGGATAGTGATGAATAATAGCTATCACTACATGCATATATGGTTGGTGGAAAAGCTCTAAGTTTTATTTTTTTGCATAAAGCCAATTTTTCCCTACAACAAAGGAATATATTTTATTTAACTACAAAGTTTGTTGGAAAAACATTGAGAATGGTACCCCCATCTCAATCCCAATTAAAAATAATTATAAACCCAACAAATTAATTTAGAGTGATGAGATCCATATGATAATGCAAGAACCAGATACTCAAGATGTCCATAACCGGGGACACGGCTAATCATGATTAGTTTGTACACTCTGCAGAGGTTTGCGCACTTTTCCCCACAAGACTCGATCTCCTCCATTGGATTTCTCGCACTGCATGGTGTTTGAGAAACGGATGGCTGAGACACAGTCTTTCAGAAGCATTAACTCTAACCCCGGGTAGACAGTACCAACCTACATCCCCTACATCTGCTAGCCTACCACTGGAAAAGGTCATGCAACATACTCAACTATGCTAGAGCCCATAATAGCTTGTGGCTGCACACGGAAGTTTCTAGCATGAATAATCTTATGATCCCTTTGAGCCTAGGTGGCGAACCATAGGATGATCACACGGTATATCCCCAGGATCTCCTAGGACAACACTGGTATATCCCCAGGTGTCCGGGCAAGTCCACTGGTATATCCCCAGGGTGCCCGTACCAATCCACCCAGATGTGTATTAAAGTTGCCACCTTAAGTTGAACCATTAATGATAACCCTCACATCTGTCATGAATACACTCAACCAAACCACGCCTACGAGCATAGCAGCAGTATAAGCATAACACAGAAGTAATTCCCTAGGTTTGAATGCAGGACAATAGGTTCCTACCTCATCAACTACTTCCCAAAACCCACATGTTATCAAGTCCTACTCATGCAATGTTTGAGGGTGAAACTAATGCATAAAAACTGGGTATGAAAGGGATATGATCAAAATGTGAACTTGCCTGTACTGTTGATGAAGATGATTCGCACTCATAACTCTTGATAGATCTACTCGTCACACTCCGGTAAATCGGTTCGGGCGGATCTGGTGGTGGGTCGTCGGCGGCGGCGGTTACGGCATCAGAGGCGAGCTTCGACGACTGCGGGGCGAGGCAAGGCGGCTCCGGCGGCGTGCGGTGGCGGCGCGCTGCAAACTAAGGCGACGGCGGTGGAGTGCGAGGGCGGTGGCGACGGTTGTAGGCGGCGTGGGCGACGGCAGACGGCGGCTTGGCGCGGTGTGCGAGGCGGCGATGGCTGCGCGAGGCGAGGAGGGGAGCGAGGGGGTCCGGGGCCCGCTATATAAAGGGGGGGGGTTGATAACCCACAAGTATAGGGGATCAATTGTAGCCTCTTTCGATAAGTAAGAGTGTCGAACCCAACGAGGATCTAAAGGTAGAACAAATATTCCCTCAAGTTCTATCGACCACCGATACAATTCTACGCACGCTTAGCGTTCGCTTTACCTAGAACAAGTATAAAACTAGAAGTACTTTGTAGGTGTTTTTGGATAGGCTTGCAAGAAGATAAAGAGCGCGTAAATAAAAAGTAGGGGCTGGTTAGGTAAAGAAGCAATAAATTAAATATAGCGAGTGTCGAAAAGTGGTGGTAGGAGTTGCGGAATTGTCCCTAAGCAATTGACTACTTTACTAGACCGATAGCAAGTTTTATGTGGGAGAGGCCACTGCTAGCATGTCATCCCTGACTTGGAATTCTATGCACTTATGATTGGAACTATTAGCAAGCATCCGCAACTACTAACGTTCATTAAGGTAAAACCCAACCATAGCATTAAGATATATTGGTCCCCCTTCAATCCCGTATGCATCAATTTCTATGCTAGGTAGAAGCTTCTGTCACTCTTGCCCTCCAATACATAGTCCTATCAACATACAACTAACCCTATGGTGTGATCCACGCGCGCGCTCATATGATGGGCACCAAAGGACAGCAACATAACCACAAGCAAATTAAATCAATCATAGCAATTCATCAACCACCGATAGGACAACGAAAATCTACTCAGACATCATAGGATAGCAACACATCATTGGATAATAATATGAAGCATAAAGCACCATGTTCAAGTAGAGGTTACAGCGGGTTGCGGGAGAGTGGACCGCTGTAGATAGAGGGGGAAGGTGATGGAGATGTTGGTGAAGATGGCGGAGGTGTTGGTGAAGATCGCGGTGATGATGATGGTGGCCACGGCAGCGTTCCGACGCCACCGGAAGAGAGGGGGAGAGCGGCCCCCTTCTTCTTCTTCTTCCTTGACCTCCTCCCTAGATGGGGGAAGGGTTTCCCCTCTGGTCCTTGGCCTCCATGGCATGGGAGGGGCGAAAGCCCCTCCGAGATTGGATCTGTCTTTCTGTCTCTCTCTATTTCTGCGTTCTTGTCTTCTGCCCTTTCACCGTTTCGTATATATATCGAGATCCGTAACTCCGATTGGATTGAAACCTTCGCCCAGATTTTTCTCCAAAAATTAGCTTTCTTGCGGCCAAAGTAGAGGAGCAACCGCCTGACGGGGGGCCCACGAGGGGGGCAGGCGCCCCCCCTGCCTCGTGCCCCCCTCGGGCACCGTCTCACGTTGATTCTTCTTCCCATATTCTCCAAATATTCCAAAAATATTCTCCGTCCGTTTTTATCCCGTTTGGATTCCGTTTGATATGGGGTTTCTACGAAACATAAAACATGCAACAAACAGGAACTGGCACTGGGCACTGGATCAATATGTTAGTCCCAAAAATAGTATGAAAAGTTGCCAAAAAGTATATGAAAGTTGTATAATATTGGCATGGAACAATCAAAAATTATAGATACGACGGAGACGTATCAGGGGTGTGCGGCCACGGGAGGAGTCCCGGCTTCGCACGGCAGTGGCGCATCCTCGTGTCATGGCCGGACTCGGGGAAGGCGGTGGCAGCGGTGGGCTGGCTGGGCTGGCGATTTGGGCCGGCCCAGTTCGGCGGGGAAGTTTTTCTTATAAACATTTC